>NC_134491.1:32216204-32953704 GCF_040206685.1 Ascaphus truei
GGGGTGTTAAAAAGTGACAAAACTCTGCACCGTATAGCAAACGGCAAATAAAAATACCCCGTGTGAGCACATTCACAGGTCTGCAACTCTGCTTTTCCCCATTTATCTCCAAGCATACAGTGCTTCCACTGCGGTCAGGCATTCTGGGTAATATCATGCAAATGAGCACACATTCACCTTTTGCTTCAAATCCATTTTAACATGGAGCCCTATAAGCTTATGCTTGCGCATTACCCATCTTTTCAGCACCACCTGGGTTAACGAAGTGGTAACTGTAAATACAAAGTAGATGGATTAGCTAAGCTTCCCATTGTCTCGCTGTCCCCTTACACACAAGCAATACAATAGATGGATGACTTCCCTCAATTCCTTCACCTCTGACTTTGATGGACTCTACGAGTTTCTGGGGGGGGGGGGGGGGTTTCTCCAATCACGTGACATTTAAACACACAAAAGTTTCTGCTGGGGGTTAAATCATTTGCCTCTAGCCACAAACTGAAGCTTTGAGTTGTTCGGGGATTTTCCCAGCTGCCAATGTGAGATGCTCTGTATGATTCTGAGAAAGCAGAGTAAAAATTGATTAAACTTAGAAGTTGATCATATCTGGAATCAGACTTTCACCTGATGAAAGGTCCTTATGGGACCTGAAACGTCGTTGCTCCTCTGTGCTCGGCTGTCACAATAAATGAATAATTGCATTATGAACTTGTGAGTAGAGATGTACTTTGTACCTCTGTCCTAGAGGAGACCGGCACTTTGAAGAATGTTGTTTGTCTGTGTTGTGTTGGCTGCACAAGCAGGATTCTCCTTGCACTTTGGAAGTGGATTTTTTAATCCGCTACTGGTCTTATATCAGGACAATGACAATGACTTCCATTTCACCTTTTTGTCTCAGGTTGAATGAGGACATGACGGTGTGTGTGGCAGACTTTGGTCTTTCTAAGAAAATCTACAGTGGGGACTATTACCGCCAGGGTTCTGCTTCCAAGCTTCCGGTGAAGTGGCTGGCGTTGGAAAGCCTGGCGGACAATGTTTATACCGTGTATAGTGATGTGGTAAGTACTTCTTCCTGGGCTCATAAGCGCAGACCCTTCACATAACACTGGCTGAGATACGTGGCCCAAGACCATCATAAAATTCTTCAGTGATGGTTCTCGGATTTCTGAACGTACAGGAGCTGATGGGTTCCTTGGGCCACTGACACTTGCCTGTTATGTGGATGCCACACACAGTCTTGTTTGGAAGTGGACACATTTGACTTCCAGATACATATCTGATGTTTGGCACTGTCTTATCACAAAATAGATCAGTAGCCATTTTAAACCATTATTTCATGAGGGGAAAAAAAATAAGTACCATGGCAGCTTTTTTTTATTGGACACACAAATTGTTTACAGTAACGGCTTTCAAGTTTAGTGTTTCTTGCTTAAGTGTGAGGCGCCACCGGGCTTTTAAAGTGATTGTAGATGATCCACAGACTGAATTAAATCAAACCTGTATGTGTGACCAGCACAGGGCCTCCCTTTTACTTGTTTTAGCTTCAACAACCAATAACTGCACATGGAGGTTGTATACAGTACATCCTTCACACAAAGCTAGTAGTGTCAGAGAAGCCCCTACTTCAGAGGTCAGTACTTTAACCACGTGGCTGTACTAGATGTGCACACTGACCATTTATGTACAAGAACAGCAACTCCCACTAGACATTCAGTTGGGGGGGGGGAATCTGTTATAGTTTACATATTAAAACAGAAACATGGAGACCACAAAAAAAACAGCTTGCTAAACCGGCGTACTTGTTAACTTCACTTTCTATATCTTAGTGGGCTTTTGGCGTCACCCTCTGGGAGATAGTGACGCGGGGACAGACCCCTTACGCTGGCATCGAGAATTCAGAAGTCTATAGCTACCTCATTGCGGGAAACAGACTGAAGCAGCCGCCTGAATGCCTGGATGAGATGTAAGTAACGGGCCAACGTCCCGCATAATACTGAGGTTCTAGAAAGACACTGCAAGCATCTTTTTGTGTGATGTTGCTGAGCGATGCAAAGTCCAAAGACAGCGCTAATCAAAAAAAAAACCACTCAATTAGAGCCTCTGTTTCATATTCAGTGGAGATTCTACTACTCATTAAAAAGTATATTTACTGTAACTCATTAAAAAGTATATTTACTGTATTTAGAATGTAGTAATTACCAGTGTTGGGAAATCTGAGTGAACTTTACAACTCAGGGACTTAAAAGTAACAACTGAATAACAAATGATGACTTCTGCTTTTGGGATGTGCATACTGTATGTCTCACAAAGTTGTACATTCTGACTTTTTCTTAATAAAAATGTGTTGTAAAATAGTTTACCAAACACACAGGTTTTAAAAAATGTTTAGGGCGAAGTATAAAGCATTGCAGCTGTCGTGTTTGAAAAATATACCCAGCGGTGATTGTGCAACTCATTAAAAAGTACATTTAAGATTTTACTAAATTCGTTTAAATACACCCACACCCACCCACACGGAGACACAGAGATGCCCCCACTGGAGACACAGAGACAACCCGGACCTCCCCCCCCCTCCCCCCCGGAGACACAAACACACACACACAAAGACACAGAGGCACACACAATCCTGGAGACACAGAGAGACACCCCCCCCTAGAGACACCCCCCCCCCCCTAGAGACACCCCCCCCTAGAGACACCCCCCTCTAGAGACACCCCCCCCTAGAGACACCCCCCCCTAGAGACACCCCCCCCCTAGAGACACCCCCCCTAGAGACACCCCACCACCTAGAGACACACAGCCCCCCTAGAGACACACAGCCCCCCTAGAGACACCCCCCCCTAGAGACACCCCCCCCTAGAGACACCCCCCCCTAGAGACACCCCCCCCCCTAGAGACACACACCCCCCTAGAGACACACACACACCCCCTAGAGACACATACACACCCCCTAGAGACACACCACCCCCCCTAGAGACACACTGGGAGTATAATTATCAGGGTGATCTAAGAGACATTTTTCAATCACCGCAGTATAGAAACAAAATATGCTTCTAGTATTTAAGGGAGTAACGTTCACTGCAGCTATAAAACTCATGACATCAAAGGCATTAATAGGAATAATGATTTTTAAAAGGGGAGGGCGTTACTCGCATTCAGCCCTGACCGTCATAGGAAGGTGGGCTGAAGTCTCTGAGACTTACCTTGTACTGTAGGGACATCTTGTGGTCAGATTTGCAACTACTGCTAAGGGGACTTCTTTCTATTTGATACCATATTTACATCTGAGCCCAGCACTGAGGCAATACGAACCGAGAGCAGAATGGGCTTTGGCAAAATTGGGGCTATGTCCCAAGCTACAAAACTGGGCTCCGATGCTGAGAAGCGATTTCATCGTCCACCTCTTTTGCCACGAGAGAGTTTCAACCAGTGTGAATGGCTTGGCGTCTTGTGCATCAGTGAGTGATATTAGGAGTATTTCTAGGGGGGAAAGTTACTGACAAAGTGTTATAATGGGATGTATCAAGTGCTTCACGGGGGGCTGCGTTTGTCTCTGTTTTCCTTGCGCCCGGTCTGACATGTAAACCTCTCTAGATGCCGTATCAGAGTCAAATATTACCAGGTGGCTTACAGGAGAATGGTTTGCGCGTGAATGTTTCATACTTGGGTTCCAAAGTGTGGAAAGTAATTATTTTAGCCCTAGGTGGCCAATACAAAATCAGATCGAAAGCAGAATAATTAAGATATGTTTACTTTTTTCCACATTTTGTGACATTTAAAAGACCCTAGCGGCTGCAATCGTTTATGTGGCGCTATTATAGCGTGAGGTATACCTGGATATCTGATCTACCAAATTGTGGGTGCGGTCTGCACTAGATGGCGCTCTACTCGAGCATGAGTAGTATCGTTTTCGCGCATAAATGGCGCTACCGAAATACTTTGATCCCCAGCATTGAGCGGGAATGCAAATCTGGTTGGGTTATTCATTCTGTTGAATGGCCCACCTATCGCAATCTAAATGCCATTAGTTACCGTCATTTTACGGTTTATCACCAGAACTATTACGTGGACTCTGATACTGGAACAGATACCCAAGTGATTGAGCGGTCATGCTTGGACGCTAAAAAACACATTATTTTAAAAAAATGAGGCGTCCGTAATAAACATTTTCAGTCTCATCTTGCTCATTTTTGCTCGAAAGTGCTAAGAAAAGATGCTGATTTATTTTTAGCATTTTTAAATGATATACGAAGTGTATATCGTAGCAACATATGATTCAAATAAAGTATGGCAAGATTTTTCGAAAATATGTAAACTTTATATGGTTCAATTAATAAATTATTTAGCTCACAATTTTGTTTTAATATCGTGAAACAATAATGATACAAAAAACCCTGAAATTATAGAAAGTAAGTTTCCCGGGAGACCTCACGCTGTGTGTACATTTCCCGGGAGACCTCACGCTGTGTGTACATTTCCCGGGAGACCTCACGCTGTGTGTACATTTCCTGGGAGACCTCACGCTGTAGTGTACATTTCCCGGGAGACCTCACGCTGTGTGTACATTTCCCGGGAGACCTCACACTGTAGTGTACATTTCCCGGGAGACCTCACGCTGTGTGTACATTTCCTGGGAGACCTCACGCTGTGTGTACATTTCCCGGGAGACCTCACGCTGTAGTGTACATTTCCCGGGAGACCTCACGCTGTGTGTACATTTCCCGGGAGACCTCACGCTGTAGTGTACATTTCCCGGGAGACCTCACGCTGTGTGTACATTTCCTGGGAGACCTCACGCTGTGTGTACATTTCCCGGGAGACCTCACGCTGTAGTGTACATTTCCCGGGAGACCTCACGCTGTGTGTACATTTCCCGGGAGACCTCACGCTGTAGTGTACATTTCCCGGGAGACCTCACGCTGTAGTGTACATTTCCCGGGAGACCTCACGCTGTGTGTACATTTCCCGGGAGACCTCACGCTGTAGTGTACATTTCCCGGGAGACCTCACGCTGTGTGTACATTTCCCGGGAGACCTCACGCTGTAGTGTACATTTCCCGGGAGTCCTCACGCTGTAGTGTACATTTCCCGGGAGACCTCACGCTGTGTGTACATTTCCCGGGAGACCTCACGCTGTAATGTACATTTCCCGGGAGACCTCACGCTGTGTGTACATTTCCCGGGAGACCTCACGCTATAATGTACATTTCCCGGGAGACCTCACGCTGTGTGTACATTTCCCGGGAGACCTCACGCTGTAATGTACATTTCCCGGGAGACCTCACGCTGTAATGTACATTTCCCGGGAGACCTCACGCTGTGTGTACATTTCCCGGGAGACCTCACGCTATAATGTACATTTCCCGGGAGACCTCACGCTTTAGTGTACATTACCCGGGAGACCTCACGCTGTGTGTACATTTCCCGGGAGACCTCACGCTATAATGTACATTTCCCGGGAGACCTCACGCTGTAGTGTACATTTCCCGGGAGACCTCACGCTGTAGTGTACATTTCCCGGGAGACCTCACGCTGTGTGTACATTTCCCGGGAGACCTCACGCTGTAGTGTACATTTCCCGGGAGACCTCACGCTTTAGTGTACATTTCCCGGGAGATCTCACGCTGTAGTGTACATTTCCCGGGAGACCTCACGCTGTAGTGTACATTTCCCGGGAGACCTCACGCTTTAGTGTACATTTCCCGGGAGACCTCACGCTGTAGTGTACATTTCCCGGGAGACCTCACGCTGTGTGTACATTTCCCGGGAGACCTCACGCTGTGTGTACATTTCCCGGGAGATCTCACGCTGTAGTGTACATTTCCCGGGAGATCTCACGCTGTGTGTACATTTCCCGGGAGACCTCACGCTGTAGTGTACATTTCCCGGGAGACCTCACGCTTTAGTGTACATTTCCCGGGAGACCTCACGCTGTAGTGTACATTTCCCGGGAGACCTCACGCTGTAGTGTACATTTCCCGGGAGACCTCACGCTGTGTGTACATTTCCCGGGAGACCTCACGCTGTAGTGTACATTTCCCGGGAGACCTCACGCTTTAGTGTACATTTCCCGGGAGATCTCACGCTGTAATGTACATTTCCCGGGAGACCTCACACTGTAGTGTACATTTCCCGGGAGACCTCACGCTGTAGTGTACATTTCCCGGGAGACCTCACGCTGTGTGTACATTTCCCGGGAGACCTCACGCTGTAGTGTACATTTCCCGGTAGACCTCACGCTTTAGTGTACATTTCCCGGTAGACCTCACGCTGTAGTGTACATTTCCCGGGAGACCTCACGCTGTGTGTACATTTCCCGGGAGACCTCACGCTGTAGTGTACATTTCCCGGGAGACCTCACGCTGTAGTGTACATTTCCCGGGAGACCTCACGCTTTAGTGTACATTTCCCGGGAGACCTCACGCTTTAGTGTACATTTCCCGGGAGACCTCACGCTGTGTGTACATTTCCCGGGAGACCTCACGCTGTAGTGTACATTTCCCGGGAGACCTCACGCTTTAGTGTACATTTCCCGGGAGACCTCACGCTTTAGTGTACATTTCCCGGGAGACCTCACACTGTAGTGTACATTTCCCGGTAGACCTCACGCTTTAGTGTACATTTCCCGGGAGACCTCACGCTTTAGTGTACATTTCCCGGGAGACCTCACGCTGTGTGTACATTTCCCGGGAGACCTCACGCTGTAATGTACATTTCCCGGGAGACCTCACGCTGTAGTGTACATTTCCCGGGAGACCTCACGCTGTGTGTACATTTCCCGGGAGACCTCACACTGTAGTGTACATTTCCCGGGAGACCTCACGCTGTAATGTACATTTCCCGGGAGACCTCACGCTTTAGTGTACATTTCCCGGGAGACCTCACTCTGTAGTGTACATTTCCTGGGAGACCTCACGCTGTAGTGTACATTTCCCGGGAGACCTCACGCTGTAGTGTACATTTCCCGGGAGACCTCACGCTTTAGTGTACATTTCCCGGGATACCTCACGCTTTAGTGTACATTTCCCGGGAGACCTCACGCTGTAATGTACATTTCCCGGGAGACCTCACGCTGTAATGTACATTTCCCGGGAGACCTCACTCTGTAGTGTACATTTCCCGGGAGACCTCACTCTGTAGTGTACATTTCCCGGGAGACCTCACGCTGTAATGTACATTTCCAGGGAGACCTCACGCTGTAGTGTACATTTCCCGGGAGACCTCACGCTGTAGTGTACATTTCCCGGGAGACCTCACGCTGTGTGTACATTTCCCGGGAGACCTCACGCTGTAGTGTACATTTCCCGGGAGACCTCACGCTTTAGTGTACATTTCCCGGGAGACCTCACGCTTTAGTGTACATTTCCCGGGAGACCTCACGCTATAATGTACATTTTCCGGGAGACCTCACGCTATAATGTACATTTTCCGGGAGACCTCACGCTGTAGTGTACATTTCCCGGGAGACCTCACGCTGTAGTGTACATTTCCCGGGAGACCTCACGCTGTGTGTACATTTCCCGGGAGACCTCACGCTGTGTGTACATTTCCCGGGAGACCTCACGCTTTAGTGTACATTTCCCGGGAGACCTCACGCTGTAGTGTACATTTCCCGGGAGACCTCACGCTTTAGTGTACATTTCCCGGGAGACCTCACGCTGTGTGTACATTTCCCGGGAGACCTCACGCTGTAGTGTACATTTCCCGGGAGACCTCACGCTGTAGTGTACATTTCCCGGGAGACCTCACGCTGTGTGTACATTTCCCGGGAGACCTCACGCTGTGTGTACATTTCCCGGGAGACCTCACGCTGTAGTGTACATTTCCCGGGAGACCTCACGCTGTAGTGTACATTTTCCGGGAGACCTCACGCTGTAGTGTACATTTCCCGGGAGACCTCACGCTGTAATGTACATTTCCCGGGAGACCTCACGCTTTAGTGTACATTTCCCGGTAGACCTCACGCTTTAGTGTACATTTCCCGGGAGACCTCACGCTGTGTGTACATTTCCCGGGAGACCTCACGCTGTAGTGTACATTTCCCGGGAGACCTCACGCTGTAGTGTACATTTCCCGGGAGACCTCACGCTGTGTGTACATTTCCCGGGAGACCTCACGCTGTGTGTACATTTCCCGGGAGACCTCACGCTGTAGTGTACATTTCCCGGGAGACCTCACGCTGTAGTGTACATTTTCCGGGAGACCTCACGCTGTAGTGTACATTTCCCGGGAGACCTCACGCTTTAGTGTACATTTCCCGGGAGACCTCACGCTTTAGTGTACATTTCCCGGGAGACCTCACGCTTTAGTGTACATTTCCCGGGAGACCTCACGCTGTAATGTACATTTCCCGGGAGACCTCACGCTTTAGTGTACATTTCCCGGGAGACCTCACGCTTTAGTGTACATTTCCCGGGAGACCTCACGCTGTAATGTACATTTCCCGGGAGACCTCACGCTGTAGTAGCACCGTTTATTCTTTATTCTGCTCTTAAACCGCAAAAAACAAGCGTTACCTTTTACTGGATCTACTATACATTGCAATGCTTTATTTATTTTTTTACATAAGACCGACAGCTTGGCCAAACAATTGTTTAGAATATAACATTTAGAATGCAGAGGTCAGCACAGAGGTCATTCTGGCAATACTAGAAGGGAAACCCTACGAAAAAAACTTGCACTAAGTGTGTATGTAGAGTGAGACAAATGGAGACTACGAAAATAAGTGGAAGAGAATATTGGTTGTGAGTTTGTGTATGGGGTAGAAAAGAGGGTGTCAATTGGACTTGTAAGTGAACTGACATTTACAAGAGTAAACGGAGAACTGTATATATTAACGTTGGTGAGTAGTGGAGAAATCTCCTGAAGGTTTCCTTTAAGAAAAGGGTCTTATGTCCGGGTGTCTGAGATTCCCAGAGGTAGGAAACTGGACAAGAATAAACACCTCCAAAAAAGAAGAGACACACAGAAAGCACAGCCTAGCTTTCATGGGTATTCCTAAGCTTCGTGAACCAATGACCCAATCGTAAATGACACTGAAGCCCTCTTCTCATGTACAGTAGCATATTTAAGCAGTATTCATAGAGTTATAAATGTGCCGTAACCTGGAACAATATTTCTCCCTTTTCAGATACGAGATGATGTGCCAGTGCTGGATCACGGAGCCCAAGAGGAGGCCCAGTTTTTCAGATCTGAGAAGACGGCTAGAAACTATTTGGGGTCGGCTTTCCATTCTCTCAGCCAGTCAGGATCCATTGTATGTGAACCTCGGGGAGACTTGTGAGGCACTTTCAGAGAACTCAATGTTGCACTCTGATTTTTGCAGCGAGGAGGATTGTGGTGCAGACACTGCACAGGCACCTGGTGCAGCTGCGGTTACCAACGACTATCGCTATATTATGAACCCTGGGTGCCTTAGAGAGGTGGACGAGTGGCCTCCCAGGGGACATCCTGGGGAAGCCCAAGGGCTTCTAAATGAAGACGAGGAGGAGGAAATGCAGGAAGATCATGTTGTCATTAACCTTTAGAGCACAGTTCCAGGGGCTGCATAGGTCCATGTTTTTGTGTGGTTGTGATACCTTTTATGGGACCAGGATTAAAATGGTGACCTGATGTGACCACATTAACATGCTAATGGCTCTGAACACACCACAAGGCTGATTCTGAACATCTGGGTTGAGGCTCTGCTCAGCTTCAGTGACTCCCTACCTCTTCTTTACAATCTATAGCAAATTTCTTTAAAATGTAAGAAACAATATGTGAGCTTTGGATTTCCAGTTTAAAGGTTGATCACCTGCGGGAATCTCTCCAGCTTCACATTCTACACTTATATCTGAACTCCTTTATGGCAACAGTCTTAAAGCACGAACTTGACATTATTCTGTGTGTTGCCACCAACAACATTTAGACATTAATTTGGCTAACATGAGAGGTCTTTATAGATGAGCTTCCAAGATATCATCTTTGGATGTTTATAATTTTGATCTCTTAAAAACTCTTTGGTAAATGTATGAGGAACTCTCATTTTTGTCCACTAAATGGTATCGCAGCCTACAACAAAATCTCATTAACTTGAAAGCCATGTTCAGTTCAGTGCTTGCACTAAATGCGCGGAAAGACTTCCAGAGAGAGCATCTTGTGTCTTCATATATCCGATCAACATCTCTCAATGCAATATCAGAAGAAGAACAAAGTCAGGAGGAGTTCCAGCTGGATATTCATGTGGACAACCCTATTTTCTTGACTTTGGCTTGTAACCATAAGGGATGCTTTGCGAACAACTGTGAAATTACAGATGATGTTTCCAGTGGAATCAATGACAATTGCTGTGTTACTTAAGTCTTAAGAGATGCATTATAGCCCAAGAACAAACGCAAAGGGTGGCATGGGTCCCATTCATTATTTTATTGGTTCCCCTTCTTTTTCAATTAAGTGAACAATTTTTGGTCTTTAGAGCCAATAAAAATATTGTTTCGCTAGATATTGTGGGTTTAACTCCACAGCAAGATGAGCCTGCAAAGTGCAGCCATAAGATGCCAGTACCCTCCAGCAGTGAAAGTGTTAATAATCCCCAAATCCACTTGTACATTTTTGGTAGACAAATCCCTTGTAAGCTGTTGGGACCAGCAACGCATTGTAAAATGTCTCTAAGTAATCAAAGGTACGAGCAGACGGGTTCCTTATCATTCAGTCGGAGGGGACTCGTTTCATAACTGAATACTCTGCACATTACTTTTGAGTTTGTAAATATGTCCTTGGAAAACCTTTAACATTTTACATCTGTGGATGACCAAACCATCAATTTAATGTCAACCCAATATGCCAGTCATTTATATATTTCCTTAAAAAAAAATGCCTGTGCAGATATTGTGTATATAACGGGTATTCTGCGGTAAAACGCCATGTTTACTAAGCGGTGCTAAGTTGTCAGGCGCTGTATGGTTTATTCATTTGAATGGGGTATAAAGTGCCCAATAATTTAGCATTGTTAAGTAAATCAAGGCCATAACGTTTGGGGACAGCATAAAGCTTGTTGAAACCTACATCAAAGAACATATTTGAAATGACAGTATCACAAACTGCAGTTTCACGTGACCCTAAAACTTATCGTCACTTCTCGGCCTCATGGTGTATTCAGAAAGGATAGAAAGCGTAGGTTTCCATGGGGGTTTTGGGTGGAAAAATTCTTACAAATACAACGATGATTCTACGTTCATGGGGCATCTTTAGCTTGTCCTCACTGGGGTAATATATAACACATGCTGCTGTTTTATCACTCTGGGGGCTGTTCATTAAATTGCAATAGTGCCAATCGGGGTACTGTAGTCAACGGAAGTTTCTGTGCAAAAGTGCTGCGTGGGATTATCACTGTTTAATGAATAACCCTGGTGTCTGTTAAAGGTGCAGTTTTGCTTAACAACAGATGCATATTTTTATCTTATATGCCTGTTTTGCTTGTATGCCTTCCACTTTTCCATTAGGATTGCCAACATAACGGCAAAATCCTTCAAATGTATTTATGCGTTTAGAGAAATAGTTCTGTAAAATATGTTGTAGGGCCAACCAAAATAGCTACCGTCGTGAATATTCGAATAATATGTAGCACTGTCCCAATCACTGTAAGGTGGAAATTGTTGTAATATACCGGGGTGGTCACCAACAGGTCAGGTTTTCAGTATATCCCTGCTTCAGCACAGGTGGCTTAATCAGTGGCTCAGTCTTTGACTGAGCCACCTGTGCTGAAGCAGGGATATACTGAAAATCTGTGGGTGGCCCTTGAGGACTGGAGTTGGCCACCCCTGTAGTATTCTGTCCATGGTTGCATGCAAGCTGCAGTTGGCCTATTCTACCATATAGTGAGAGCCCGAATTTCAGATCGAAGTTTGCTGATCTCCAAAGCATACAGTATGTTCTATTGTGAAACTGCTCTAAAACCACGTAGAGCAAGTGGAAGATCACCGCACTTATTTTGTTGGCGGTCTTCATCAGTATGTTTATAAATACGTATAACCTATATTTGAAGGCCAGCCTTTCGGTAGTGATCGTAGTAAGCCAGGGAGCTGCCTGAAGTAAACTATCGAGGGCATTTGGGACCACCAAAAAAGTCTTTGGTTACCAACGGTGGTCGAGGGACCACAGTTTGAGATCTCCTGGTGCACATACAGTAAATGTACAGCAAGAGCTGAAAAATGTGTATGTAAGGAAAGTGCGTTGAACCAATAGCTCTGTGAACTTCTGCAGTGGTGATGGGTTTTCATTCTGTTACACCATACATGCACTCATTTGATAAACCAAAAGACTGTCATTATAAGCTCTGTTACTCCTACTTTGCACCTATACCTCCCAAAGGCCCATATTCACTAAAGGGTGTTATGCTTTAGCACGTCTTAAAACAACCATTCATTGAAATGGAAGCTAGAGCGTATTAACGCTTATTACCCTTTGGTGAATTTGGGCCATGGTAACGATGGTTCAAAACCTGGTTTTATCCCCACTCCCAGACATTTGATATTAACAACATCTGTTCAGATATACATATAACTGTGTGCTCATAGTTCACTTCCAGGCCAATGCATCACTTTATTGCAGTGGTGAGACATCGAAAGTAGTGATGCTATAGAATCTAAATGGAAAAGGTGAGCTTGTGTAGGTCCCTATTTCATGGACAAACAAAAGGAAAGAGAAATGTAGGTTTGGTAGTTAGAAAAAAAGGAGTGGTACTCTGTAGAGCTGAGTATCGTTATGCTTCAAAAACCGCCGTTCCCATCCTGGCTGAGTCCTTTCTCAGTGGGAGGTGAGCAGTGTGTATAGTGGCATTGTTTAGCCATATTCATGCATCACGTCCCATGCAGTAACAGCAACAGGTGAGGGGTAATTCAGGAAGATTGTATTTAGAAGTTCTAACGGGAATGCACAGTTTTATCATATGATTACAAATGACCGCCAGAGACTAGGATAGTGTCTGATTTCAGTGCCAGAGTAAATACAAAAACTGCAGAAAAAATGCACATCAGAGGAATATTCTGTAAAATGAATTATTTTTTAACAAAAAAAAAAGCTTTCTTTGATTTAAACACCTTTCCTGTGAGGACTGCAATGCAAAGCACTACATATGTGGGCCCCGGGCCTGGAAGTGGACTACACAGGGAAAATGAATTTATAACTCGCATTATATGAGAATTATGGCATTTCAGCATCAAATGAATAGTGTTGTTTATGATTTCTGTTAAAACAACGTTTCATATTTGGGAATGTTGCTGATTAGTAGATTGCTTGAGACATTGCTAACTTCTAATTTCATCCTTAGTTGTGGTGTGAACAGCAGACAACAGCTAACTGTGTTTATTAATGAAACTCAAGAGAACATACATTGTATGGGGCTTTCCGATAGGCAGCAGTTTGTGGGCAATGCTCTTTCACTTTGACCAGAATCCCTTTGCTGCCAATTGTGAACTTGATATTAGAGCAGTTACTCTATTGCAATATTCTTCATATTGAAGTGACAACAAGAAATATCACTCTGAAATGGAATATGCTGCATTGTATAATGGCACCAAGTATCTTAAAAAATATCCATTACCCCCAAACCGTTCTCTGTAGGAAAACAAACAAACAAAGCTGTCCCAAACATACTCATTTGCCCTGATACAATATTGATTTTACAGTATTAATCGCCAGATTAACCGTTAATGTTTGAGAGCTTAAAGAAACTATCAACAGCTGTAATGCTTTAAATTCACCAATATTGTGTCCAAGTACCCTTATCGTAAGTAGAAGAGACTTTTCATAGATGAAATGGTATAGTAATTTATACCGTGGCACCTCTACTGCTATCACTCAGCCAGATGCGGTCTGCAAAGGGTGTGGGACTCCCACGGACTGTCTGCTTCTAGTCATTTGTATTGTACTTGCTGAGGAAGCTAAATGACATTGTTTTCACACTGCAACTCTGCTCCAATATACAAAACACGAGTGAACATTGCAAAATTAGGAAGTATGTGACCTTTTCAATATTTTTAATTGTGTGTAAAATGACCTTACAATACTTCTGTGGCCCTTTTTATGCATCCTATTTATCTGATCATGAAATGGAGCGCCTCACACTGCAACATCTTCCTGTGGCGGGTATAAGAAACCAGATGGGACACCACTGGGTAATGTTTAAGCATTTGGCATCTTGCGTGGTTCATTCTGTGGGATGACTGACGGCGTTGCATGATGCTCTGAAAATCCCTGCTGTTGCAGGTTCTCAATGTTCTGCTCTTGCTCAGGCTGCCTCTAATAGATCAGTATTGAATCTTCCTACATTTAAAGCGTTTTTTTCAGAAGTAGGACAACTCTATGAATTGAAGACCTTGAAATATAAAGCGGTAGTGAGTATTGCTATGGTCTCCCTTCAGTATGAAAGGGTTTTAATCTTGAGCTTTTACAAAACTGACAGCCCTGTGACATGTATAATACTTTTCTTTAGGACTTTCCCACAATTCATGATGAGTACAGACGGGCTTATCTTGCCCATCTGTTTGTGTAAAAGTGGCGACTCTTTTAACGCAGGTGTTAAGAAGAATACCGGTCATCTTGGACTAACGGATGGGAATAATTAAAGCATCACACCGTTTGGAACTTAATGTACAGTATTTATGCTACAATTAGAAGGGTCACTGCTATTAGGCAAGATTTACTAAACCATGATCGAGTATCGCACCCAGATGAGGCACTAACTGCTATGCAAGTCAGTGGCAGTTAACGCTGGATTAGGGTGTGATACCCTGCATAGTGGCTCTCTGTATCCTGGCCTAAATTCTATTTTCTCTGAACAGGATGTATGCGTGTGATGTACAGTATGGAACAGCATAGTGACACTGTGCCATTATACAGCATGCTCCTGAGCCATTGGGTTCATGTCTTCGTCAATTTAAATAATACATCCCAATCTTCTGTACCACCCATTCACTGGTCTGAAACCTTGCACGTGCTCCTCTATTATTATTTGATGCCGGACTGGGTCACCTGTTGTTGCTTCATCAGATCAACACGGCAACCGATTCCAATTGTTTGTAGCATGCACTGGTCTTTATGTGACATGCTTTTGTACATTGAGCAAGATAGATGAATAATATAGGCCTGGCTTTCTTCCCTCTTGGGACTCCACCACTTTTGACCTTCTGTTGTCAAAGTGGAAACTAAATGCACTAGTGTGTTATGGTGTCCACACCAAGGTTTACGGTCTTAACTGTTCTTTGCTGTATTTAAGAAACTTGAGTTTTAAAACAAAATACTTTTTATGTATATACAATAAATAAAGCTATATTTTGTATCTTAGAAAATGCACTGTAATGTGAGTTTTTGGGGAGGGGTAAGGGAAATGTGGGTTTTTTTTTTTTTTGGAAGATTTGTTACACATTGTGATACATTTGTATGGACCAACAAGAGAGTAATAGTATTCAGCAGTGGTGGGCAACATGATATACTTCGTGTACAGCCCTTGGGCCATCAATAGTCACATATTACAAATATAATGCAAAATGATATTATTCTGAAAGCCAGGGGTCATGTGTAAGATGATTTAGCCCAGATAGTGTCAACTTGGCCCTCTTTTCCAAGCACAACAAGCTGTTTCTTTACTTTATTTGGGGAAAGTAGCATACAATACAGTCACTTGTGAAGAGATTTTGATGTATGAATAGTGTCTCTCTGTGGGTGCCTTGGTAGTTAAGAGCAGGTGAAAAGATAATCCTACCATACATGAGTATACAGCAGTGCTCACTCTTCCAGAGGTAATGGTGGAAAAGGAAGTGAGGGGCAAGGGTCACACTAAAGGTTCAGTGAGACTGCACTAACTGTCAGCAAAAGACAAGGGGGGAAATGGGAAAGCCCAAAACTAGGAGGACTGGAGAAGTTGCCAGAGCAACCAGGGGTATGACAGACTGGAAGGAAAAAGAGATACATAATGTATCCATTCCATCTGCACTGAGAGATAACTGCAAGGAAAGTGACATCCTAGTGCAGCTAGCAGGCAGAACTGCCAAGGGAAGGGGGGCTGAAACAGAAAAGGCAGACAGGGGTATTTCTGTTCCATGACAGATATTTTACGGGCCCTTTACCTGTAGTAACTTTTAACACTGAGACGCAATACAACCAAGGAGTGGACATATCTGTTACCGACAGCTGCTTCACCTCTCCCAGACTGCCTTCCTGCATCGTGTGATGGCTCAAACAGCAGGACGGACTTTGTAGTGGGCGAAAGGAGGTCTGTCATGGTAGACCAGGTCTTACCAACACATTAATACCAGGATTCTGGATTGAGCACACAAGATGGGCAAAATAAATTGTAATTTATTTCCTTTTAAGACAAACACAATTCTTCACAATTACACTGGATAAAACACTTACTGGGATGGGGAAACAAAATCAAATGTCCACGGAATGAATGACCGCAACAAAGTCTCTGTACACCTCTCCATGCATGCAAGTGGGTGTGTGAATTGAGCTGTGCGACAATCCTGGGCTAGGGGCACAAGTTGCAACCCCTGTATCTCCACCGGTAGGAATAATTTCGTAAAGTCCTTACAGGATTCGTTAGTGAATCCCCAGCTCAAACGAATTCTGGAAGAGGGGTGCAAATCTTCGTTATGATGTAGTTAACCCCTCACACTCTGCTGATGCTGGAACTTGGACGTTTCTTGGTTGAATCAGGTGAATCACACAAGATGGAACTTAGATGAGTCTTAGATGAAACTGATTTTCTGACGGACTGCATGACCTTTTAAAAACTCCGAAAAGTCCATCCTGTCAGTCTGTAGCGAATCACTGCGTGGGAATTTTATCCCTGGCCACTCAGTTTGCCAGTTTCATAACTCCTGGCATTCCTAGCTTCAGAATAGTGAGAGAGCATGTGCAACAAAAATGTAATCTTCCCCACTGGCCACTTAGCATATGCCATCCTGCTTTCTTAATGAATGCCACTCAGTCTACCTCACTCCTGCCTGTGAACAAAAGGTGTAACACCTCTAGTTCTGGCGTTTGAAGGGACCCTTTGAAGCTGCAAATACTGGGGCCCACTTAGCCTATCGTGCGATCTGTTTATCAGCAGATCTAGGACAAATGTCTCTTTGAACTATTTGTCATAAGCCCCCGCTGGGACTTTGCAGACTAAAGATCCTGCCTAATTTAATGCTTAAAGATTAACCATATCTTAAAACACTGTTGCTTAAAACTATACTGGTTTCAATAACCTATACTTTAAAACCTAACTAACACAGTTTTATTCTAACATGACTTAAATATTTTCGTTACCCCCAAAAAACACTCCGTTTTATCCTGAGCGGGAGCTACCATAATTCATACCTTTAACACATGATATGATTTCCCCCCTGAACCCCTATCCTGGATTCAGTGTGGGGATTCATTAACCTCTTGTGTCCCTATGTTGATAAAACAAACTTCCTCTATACCAGGAAACTCTGTGCCTCATTTTTACCTTTTCCTGCTCTGTGCTGAAGCAGGACGTCCTAGTGGTGAGTTGCAAGAACATTTCAGGATGGGGTCTGCCCGGAGCCCTGGGCTACTATGTATCCAAGAATCTCTCTTGATTCCCAGATACATTTCTGGGGTAACTTATAACTTATTTTGCACACAGTCACAGTAATGCATACACAATGCCCGGGCCCAAGAGTTGACACTCTAGGACCCCAAAACACGGGTCGGGGGGGGGGGTAACAAAGTAGGCTGGACCTTTTATTATAAGCCTGGTTAACCCCTTCCCCGCCACAAGGTCATATGATGCAACAGGCTCTATGGGTGCTGCCTTCTCCATTCCTCTTGCGGGGCCTCCGTCTCTGTGCAAGCCTGACCTACCACGGATCGCGTAGGCGGTCATGTGATGCAACAGGCCTTATCTGTGCAGGAGGCCCAGGGACTACATCAGGGAGAGGGCAGCGGTTAAGGTTCTGCAAGTGGGACTGCGGGTTGTCCGTTTCCCACCAATGGTTTACAGAGCTTTGAGAACCTCACAAGTCTCTTCTTCTTCTGTAAACCCTCTACATTCTATTACATCTATGAATATATTTTATGTGCCAAAAAGAGTTCTCAATCTTTGACGAATCTACCATTCTCTAGGACTAGTACCCTAAAACTTTGGAACATAGATATGACTGAAAACCACGTAGGTACAATGCAGTGCGTAACATTTTTGATTTATGCGTTTGTACCTAATTAAAGGAACTTTGAACCATACAGTAGAGGCAACGTTTATTCTAACATTTGCCGTAAACTAGCTGGGTTACATTCTGGGTATGTGCTGGGTATGTTCTGGGCTAGTTTGAGGCACGTTTAAGGCATTTCTGCATTGACTAACGACCCATAGGATTAACACAGCAGGGATCCCTGGCAGTCCAATTCAGTTTGAATGGGACTGCCAGGGACCCCCGCTGTTAATCTGATAGGCCATTAATCAATGCAGAAATGCTGGGGCTAGTTTAAGGAAAGTTTAAGGCGTGTATTCAGCATGTACCTGGGTGTTTCCTGGGTTTTTTGGGGAATTGCCACTGGTTTTTGTTCGAATAAGAGTTGCCTCTACTGTACCTATTAAGCTGTGCTAAAGCACAAGGCATTTTATAGCATATATTTATCCATAAAATCTCGTTTATGTAGTACGGCTAAAGTACAAAATTAAAAAAATATAACCATAAATAACCCCAAAACATCATAAGAAATCATAAAAATCTCAACAAGCATTAAAAATAAAAAATGTAAAATATACTCTTGGCTGGAAAATATATCCCTGCGTCGCGTGCATTTTTTTGGTTAAGTCTCGGATGAGCTGCCATATTGGTTCAATGTATAAATGCATTCATTGTTTGTCTGCCGGTGAGTCCCAATAGCACAGGGGGGCGCTAGTGAGGCTGCTACTCTCTGCTAGATGCAGGGGCGGGGCCATCACTGCACACAGGCCTCCGCCTGCCTGTTCTCAACCCCCCCCCCCCCGTGTGTATATATGTGTATATATATATTTAAGTGACAAAGGAATACATATGTAGCCCCCCCCCCCCCCTTTATATTTGCTGTATGCCCATGTGTATATAGCGCAGCTATCTGGATAGGTTAGGTGCACAAATTTGAATATGTTAATGTGTAAAAGTATTATGTTGTATATAATTGTGTAAATATATATTTTAGCATTAATAATGTGTGCATATGCAATGGTGGGGGCAACATTCAGTTTAGAGGGGGGGGGGGTTACACTCTCCCCTAACTAAAGGGTTACTAGTATGATTAGTGTCAACCGGTCCCACCCTGTGCGGTTATGGGATCATGACATAAGGGAGGGGAAAGTTTGAAAACTTAGGTTCCAGGAGGACAAGAGTAGAGGCACCTCAGGGAGGAGAGACAGGGATGTTCATAATACAATAGTACAGACCACGCCTCTCTCTACTTTATTATGTTGTAGTTAGGACCAGTACCCTGGTTAAGTTAGGATCCAAGAAGAAGATTAAGGGAATCCAATATAAGAGTTGAAGTATGAAAATCAGATGCCACAGAGGGCCTCGGTAACGAGGACTACTGGGTGTTGGGGGATCGGCTTCAACCACGGATCTGCATTAACAATCCTCTCCAGCTGCAGGGAAGTGACAGTTCCCACACCAACACAAGATATTGGGGTAACTTGTACAGGACCCGATAGGATTCCCAATGGGCCAAGCATTACCAGCATTATACAGAGGGGTATCCCGAACAGTAAAGGAGGGGTTCTTATAACAGTTAAGCAACTAAAAGATACCTCCCTCTCAGGGGTTAGAGTGGACATTCATGGAAGCACATATGCATGAATGACAATAAAGAAACAGTACAACGTTGCTTGAAGGGTGGTGTGCGGTCCCCGTGCCTGGGGACTTGAATAAATGACAGTGGTATGATAAAAGTGCCTAGCGCCCATAATTCTATAACCCAGCTACCTCATCGCCTGAATCCAGCCCCAGAGTGGAGGCAACCCATGCGGAATAGCCATATAATACACCCCAATGTAATCTCCCTAGAAGCCGGGCAGGGCAGGTTACACATGGGAGCAGTGAGGGAGATACTTGGGGGGGAGGGAGAGATACATGGGGCAGTTAGGGGGGGGGGAAATACATGGGGGCAATGAGGGAGTTACATTGGGGGGGAGGGAGAGATACATGGGGCAGTGAGTGGGGGGAGATACATGGGGCAGTGAGGGGGGGAGATACATGGGGCAGTGAGGGGGGGAGAGAAATACATGGGGGCAATGAGGGAGTTACATGGGGCAGGGAGATATACATTGGAGGAGTGAGGGGGGTGAGAAATACATGGGGGCAGTGTGAGATAAATAAATGGGGTTAGGGAGATAAATACTTTGGGCGAGTGAGCATTTGAGAGCAAAGTGGTGTGTGAGAGGGGAGAGGTGCACGCATGGCCGCTTGAGCCCTTGAATTTTTTTGTAGGGGTCCCCAAAAAATGTAGTTACACCACTGGTGCACAGTGACTCCCAAGTTAATAAAATAGAGGGAATAAACCACGACATAGCACAGCTCTATGATATAGAGTAAGTCAGAGAGAATGTGACTTAAACAATCGGTGTTTCTAATGAAAACACTGAAAGATTGTTCCACTTCTCAGCGTGTGTGGTGATGGGCTCTCTACTTCTGATAGTGGTCCGTCTGACAATCCAGGCTCCAGAGTCCAAACCACCGTCACTGATATACGCCTGCTCCGTCTGTTTCCTCTGAGTTCTTGTTGAGGAGAGACCCTCCGCCTCTCCAATACCGTACGCCCGGTCAGGGGGGAGCTAAGAGGACATTTTTCCAAGTGGTGTCTCTGATTCCGTTTCCAGCCGCATACAGGGAAACCTCGGGGCGGTTAGCTGGAAATTACAGCAAAGGGGGATCCACACGTCACGGGAGCTATGGTGGCTCATAAGGTCCAATCCAACGCGTTTCGCAACTGCTTCGTCAGGGATTACAAGATTACAAGTAATAAATTTACTGTGCCAGTATCTTTTCTTTCTCTCTTATTTGTATTATATAATTTGGATCCATTGAAGTTCTAGCCTATTCAGGCTAACCTCTGAAATCCCAAATGGAAATTAATTCATAGAACAAGAACTACACTTTATTTGTAAGTGTATGAATTTATTATAAATATTTTAATGGGTTAAAACCTTTATTGATACATTGTTGTCTTTCTGCATTTATCCAATTTATGCTTATCAACTGTACTTGAGTCAACACACCAAAGGATATCTTTTCTTCTTCATGTCTTTATTTATATAGCGCCATTAATGTACATAGCGCTTCACAGAAGTAATACATGTGACAATCATATAAATAACAAATAATACAAGATCATGGGAATAAGTGCATCAAACATAAAAGTAACATTTCAGAAGGAGTCCCTGATCCGAAGAGCTTACAATCGAATTGGTAAGTAGGAAGAAGGTACAGAGACAGTAGGAGGGCATCCTGCTAAGTGCGTCTGCAGGGGGCCAAACTTTATGCATCAGGTGTATAGTATTAGCCACGGAGCTACTCATATGCTTCGTTAAGCAGGTGTGTTTTAAGGTGGGTCTTTAAGGTGGATAGAGAGGGTGCTAGTCGGGTATTGTGGGGAATGACTTTCCAGAGGTGTGGGGTGGTCAGTGAGAAAGGTTTAAGGCGGGAGAGGGCTTTAGATACAAAGGGGGTTGAGAGAAGACATCCTTGAGCGGAACACACATACCACCTGGGTGTCTCTAGGAAACATAGATTTTCTGAAACGATTTGGAACAATCTTGCAGTATTTTCCTTAGAAACACTGATTGTTACTTCTACTGTGCACTATATAGTCACCAAGTGTGAATAGTATTAGTCACATTCTCTCTGACCTACTCTATATCACAGAGCTGTGCTATGTTGTGGTGTATTCCCTCTATTTTATGAACTTGGGAGTCACTGTGCGCCTCAACATTCACTCAAAAGTACTATTCAACAGAAGGTTTTTTGTGTGTTTTAAGCTGCATCCTCTAGGTTAGAGCTGCAGTTCAGTCTTTTTTTTACATTTATTTTTTTACTTCAATAGTTTTGTGTGTGCAATCTCTAATTACCTAAAGAACTGTATAGCTGTCAGTCAATTCGTTCTCCATGTATTGATAGGTCGAAATTTGGTGACATAATTAGTGAAGGGATCTGTTTATATTCTGCTTGTCTGTCAGTGGAAGCTCATGAATATTCATGAGCACTCCTGCATTGACATGTGCTAGAGGGAGGGCAGGGCTGACAAAGGGGTGTGCCAGGGCTTGTGACAGGACATGAAGGGGCAGTGCCTTAGCAAATGGCTGTTAAAATAGAATACAAGAAAATTGGTCTTTAAAAGTTGTTGTTTTTTTAAACAGAGAATGCTAAAAGTATTTTTTCTTACTACAGAACTGATTTATTAAAAAACCCCACACATGCAGGATATTGACTGAACTGCAGCTTTAAGGAACTTCCGTAGGAATTGCTCAATTAGAAGTTGCTCCATCCAGCACAAGTAGAGAAACTACAGTGGTACATATTGTTGTGCAAAAGTTGGAAGACCTGATACTGTGTAATCAGGGGTGAGCAAACTTGTTACGCCGAGTCCCTCTTTTTCCTCCATGATATTAGTTGGGGCCCTCCTGCCTGATGTTATTCAAATCACAGGAATTTTTTTAAGATTAAATTGGTATATAATATAAATGTGAATACAAATACATAAAAATACTTGCATAGTTCAACATTTTTAAAACGCTAAAACATGACAAATGCTTTGTTTAAAAAAAAAAAAAATTAGTGTAGTTGCATAAGATGACTAACTGCAATTTTTTTTATCCTGTCCGCCTCATCCTCTCAATCCCCCTCATCTTATCTCTCCCTCCCACCCTCATCCACCTCATCACCCCTCCTCCTCTCATCACCCCCTCCTCCTTCTCCTCTCATCACCCCCTCAGCAATGCCTACCTTGCTTTGGTGGAGGAGGACCGCAAGAGAGACCTCAGGAGTAGAGCAGGGTGGTGGTTGAGGACGGCGGTGGAAGAAGACTGCAGTGGCCAGCCAAAGTGGAGTAGGGCAACAGAGGAGTTGGACCGCGGCACAGGACTGTTGGGGGGGGGGGAGAGCAGCAGACACTGGACGCCAGTGAAGACTTCCTGGTCAGACCACTGGGGCGCCCTCCTACCCAGCAGTATTTCTCTGTAGCGACCCAACTCCTCTATCGCCCTGCTCTGGGCTTCCGTCATCTTCTCCCGCTGCCATACTCAGATATCCAATATGCAATTGAACACAAACATAGATTTATAATACAAAAAGTATGTGTATTAGGTAGCAATCCACCCAAAAAAAATTGGTAAATAGCAATTAATAGAAAACTGAGCAGTGCACAGGAGCAAGGAGGCACCTCATATCCCCCAAAAAGGGAGCAACAATATATACAAAAGGCCCCCAGCACACAAATGAGGAAAAGCAGACAAATTTGTCAAAAATAGAATCAAATAATATATTTGTGAATAAAGCAGCTACACAGTCAATCCCAGCACAGGCAAGGAGAGTACATCTCATGGAACAAGCTAAGGCTTGGGACCCGCTGCGCACGGCGGCGCTGGCGGCTGCACGGGCTTTCCCCACCAGCAAGGGAATCCTCCCAAGCCGGTCCCGGTCCCCCCTGGCTGCACAGCTCACTACACGCTGTGACGCGTCAGCCGCTGGGGGATACAAGAGAATTGTGATCCCTAGCTTCGACGCGTCACGTGGTGTGGCTGTGAGCCAATGAGGAGGGGAGGCTTCGGGAGGAGGAGAGGCTTCGGGGAGCGGGGAGGAGTGTGGAGTGCCTGCCTCTGTGTGTGTCTCTGTGTGTGTGTGTATGAGTGCCTGCCTGCGTGCTTTTGTGTGTGTGTATATGTGTATGAGTGCCTGCCTGCGTGCGTGTTTTTGTGTGTGTATGTGTGTATGAGTGCCTGCGTGTGTGTGTGTGAGAGTGCCTGCTTGTGAGAGTGCCTGTGTGTGTGAGAGAGAGTGCCTGCGTGTGTGTGAGAGAGAGTGCCTGCGTGTGTGTATGACAGCCCGAGCCCGTGGAGGGAGGGGGGGGGGGGAGAGTAGCGGGTCCCTCCGCTCAAGCCACGCCCCCCTCCCGCTCAAGTCTTCCACCTCCCGCCAGACCACATATCGCGGTCTGTGTATGTCATTGCCCCGCCTGTCTGCAGTGCGGGAGCGCTGACGGAGGGAGCGGGGCCTTAGCCCTACATGTATGGAACAAAAGACAAAAAGGCCTACTAGTGCCACATCTAACTTGACAAATTATATAGTTAAATACGTATCTGTTTATCTTCTGATAAGCAAGGATCATTTAGTTCAGGTACAGAGGGGCCATACCATAATGTGTTTGTAGCCTTAAAACACTTTGGTCAAAGAATTTAACTAAATAACCCTTGTTTATGAGACGATAAAAAGACATGGATGTTACTATATCATTTGTCAAGTTGGATGTAGCACTGGGCCTTATCTTTTGTTCTAGCAGATGTAAGCATTGCCACACTAGTATTTTTAAATACATGGGATTCATGAATTGGGGTTAGAGAGTCACCACACATTTATGAAGGGTTCCATAGATCTTAAAAGGTTAAAAACCAGAAGATAAGTGATGACACCTTCTGGCAACGGAAGATCCCTTTATAAGCCATTCACTTGGATTGTAAGGTCTATGGGCTAGGGATTTCCTGTCCTATTTTCTCATATTGTGTCTTGCACTTATTGCATAATAATTCCCTGTATTGTCTCTTTTGTAAAGTGTATGTATGTACGTATATCTTTATTTATATAGCGCAATTAATGGACACTGCGCTGCCCTGCAGTAATACACGACAGAATCATATAAATCAAGGTTGCGCAAACTTTTCCCCCTACATGAGCCCCCCCCTACCTTGGCTCCGGGGTCATGTGATGGCACATTACCATGGTAACGTGACATCAAGCGACCCTGCGGCGTCATTTGACACAGTGCCGGAACTCTGAAGAAGCGCACCAGACGCAAGTGACATTTAGGAAAAGGAGCCCCTGTCCCGAAGAGCTTACAATCTAATTGTTAAAGTGCTGCTTTACATTGTCGGTATTAAAAAATAAATAAAAATAGACATGCATACACGGTTTGTTATTGCACAGCGATGCTGCTAAGTGTTAGTCCTGTATCTCCCTGTGCCTCAGCGAAGCTCCAACATCCGGCTGTAAGCTCTTCAGGCTAGGGGACGAATGTCTGCAATATTCTAGGTACAACACTGCAGGCACTCGATATGCCAAATATGACGTCACTTGTGACTATTCTCTGTGAGTGTACGGGACGCACGGAACGGTGTATGACGTCACGTGTCTGTATTCTCTCAGTGAGTGTTCGGGACGCACGGAACGGTGTATAACGTGAACTTGCTGCTGGGCTCCAGCTGTGCGGCGCGAGGGCTCCGTGACACGCACTCTGCGCGTGTCTGCCCGGGACAGTGGGCGGGGCTACCTCTCGCATTGGGGCGCGTGACCAAGCCCCCGTTTCTCCCTCAGCCAATCAGCGCTTTCGGGCGGCCGCCACGCGAGGTCTTCGCCAGAGGCAAGCTGCGGGAGGGGCGCGCGTGGAAAATCTCGCGCCTATGTGTCGCTCGAGGGGAAGCGGCGGGAAAAAGCACCCACACCCACCCCGGAGACAGGTAACGAATCGGCCTGGCGGGTCTCCACCCACAACACCCCACCCCCCCACGCGCGCCCGGTGATGCGCGAAGGCAGCTGGTGCCATTCGGTTTGCTTCCTTTCCCCGCGCCGTCTGCACACGGAAGCGCGCATGTGTGGGGTTCGTTAGCTGGCGTATTCACGGTGACTCGGTCGGTATTTATTTACAGGCGAGGTGCAAGGTGTCATGGTGACGTGTCGTCACGTGAGGCGCGCCAGCCAATCACCGCCGGCCGTGTGGTATTTTTGGCGCGCTGTGGCGGCGGTGTATGTGTGCCGCTGTGGCGGGGTATGGCTGTGTGCGGCTCTCGACCCTGGCTTTTTTCTTCGAAGCCGTGTGATAAAAAAAAAAGTGCAATATTAAGGTGTTGTAGGGCCCTTGAATAACGAGGCGTCATTGGCGCGGGCTGGGCTGTGACAGCGAGAAAATGGCGTCGTGAAAAGCGCGAGGCCCGAGCGTCTGGGTCACGTGGCTAGGATTGGAAGCTGGAGGGGGCGGGACTTGTGTGTCACATGACGCGCATCACGTGCCAAGCAGTGGCTCCATGCTGTGGGGAGGGAGTGCTTGTCTGTATACTACCGTTGCATGTATGTAAGCACTGTGTAAGAAAACCCCACTGTGCTGTCTAATTAGGCTGTGTCCATACAGCCTTAGTTTGCGCGGAGCGCATGCGTGATGTCACGGTTTCAGGACATGGCAGACGCGCCGTGGCAAGGGGCGTGTCTGTGATGTCATGGAGCTTGTGCGAACTGCTCACGTGACCTGCCCGTCACGCCGCAAAATCAGTTTCAAGTGATTCCTCGCGCATCGCGCGCGCCCCCTCCTGCTGTTGCATGCGCGGTCGATCAATGCCTTAATGCAATGTAATCGCGCTGTGCGTGGACGCCTCCGCGCAGTCTTCGGCAGCATGGACGACACTTTTAAGGCTTAGAACGAACTTTGGAATGTTTAAAATCTGAAATATTATTAATGAATATTGTCATGCTTGGGAACTATTTTAATTATATTATTCAGTTGTATACAATAGCCAAAGGAACATAAATCTGATTTTTTATCAATAAGCCTATTTTACTTTGAGTGTAGACTTGATCACAGCCCATACTACAGCCTGCATAAAGATGTTTAACCATGTATGCCAGTAAGGCCAACAGACCACTCTAAATTGCCAGATTGAATTTTAGAATAAGGTAGCTGAAGGCACCACAGGAGAAAACAAATATTACATTCCCCAAAAATATCTATATTGCAGTACCAGCATTTGAGCCCATGCCTACCTTCAACCAAGACCTGATGAAGCTCCATATGAAATGTTGACATATCAATGCAAATGTTTTTAACAACAAATTGCCTTGTGTTTGGTTTGTCGTACACTTCAACACAGCATAATTGTGCAAATGTTATTTAAAACCTAACCGACCTTAGCCTGGGTATATGCCTTTGGTTTGTCCATCACATAAAGCCTGTAGCATCTTCTTCCCTCTCTGTGAAAGGAAATATCTATGTGGTTTGCTTATTTGTGCAAATGGATGTTTAACATTTTTAGGTGGGTGTAGGGTAGGTATTTTGCTCTATCATTGTAAGAACATTTATCTAGGGGGATAGGGCATTTTTTTTCCTCATCCCACAGCTGGTTAATTTGGTGTACTGGGAAGTGGTTTGAGTGAGTTCCTTCGGCTTCTATCTTTTGTATTACAGTAGGGCCACGCTTTTCGGCGTTCCGCTCATACGGCTGTACTGAGAAGGGGGCCGCCATGTCTGCGCATGCACTGAACGGGGGCTGCCGAGGTCGCGCATTGCGCAGAACGGAGGTCGCGCATGAGAAAAACAGATGGTTGCGCATGCGCCGAAGGGGGGATTGCAGATATGCGCAGGTCTGCAGGAGATGCCGAAAATCGCTGGAACCCGTCGTATTAGCGGGGCCCACCTGGATTTCACTTTTGTCACGCTGTGCTCACCATAAACTAGGCGGGACCACAGTGCTGAGGTGGGAATGGATATTACGCCAAAGCCACGAGGGCACGTCTTGAGTTTAGATTAGTCTGGATATCTGGGCCGGGGTAGGAGAGGTACAGATAGTAGAAGGTACTGTTAGCCAAGTCCGGGGTATGAGAGGGGGACGTAGTCGTATTACCGTAAGCCAAGGTCAGGTGCGGAGAGAGCGGAGTGGTCATATTGCTGTAGCCAAGGTCGGGAGCGGAGAGAGCGGGGTGGTCGTATTGCCGTAGCCAAGGTTGGGTGCCAGAGATTCAGAGAAGTCGAGGAGGAAGCCGGTTCGGTATACAGGATCAGGACTGCAAACCAAGACAGAGAGTGATGACAACAGGTTCTATGCTCATTCAAAGTGCCAGTGGCACAGCTGAGCATAAGTAGGTGAGACAGTCCAATGGCAGGACAGCACTGTGGAGGTGTGTGCAGAGGTGAGGCTGCGATAGGAGGCAGGGAAGCAGGTTCAGGTGAGCTTCCTGGGGTAGAGCTTGAGAGAGAGATGCGTGCGTCCTTGTGCGCGTGATTTGCGTGGCCTGCCGTCCTTGAGATGATATGCCTTTAAGAGGCTGGGGTGGTGTCACGGTAGCTTATGACAGGATATAATGAACACCAAATATCTGGGTTGAACTGAACGAGGCTTAGATATAATAAAATATAATTTATTCCTTAAAAAAGGTGAACACAGCATAATAGTACAATTAACAGACAAGAAGGTAACACTTACTTAGGGTTGGGGGATGGAGAAGTTTCAGCTAGCAATTCTCCAGCAATCCGGTGACATTCCAGGTGGAATCAGAAGCACAACTAAAAACTGTATGGTTGACACAGTTTATATACCTGTGTAACCCTATTCTTAACATTGAATACAGACTATTGGTGAACAATTATCTGTATCCAATCCCTAACATGGAGACACAGATTAACCCATGCCCCCCAGCTAATTAGCCCATGTGTACTGGGACTCTATGGGTAGCCCCATAATTAAATCAGGGGCGACGACCAGTTTACCAAATGAAGTATCTGCATTGTTTGTAGGTGTAGACATAACACTTACAAACCACTCCAGTTTGATGATTCTCCACCCTCATGTAACAATTAGAGTGGCAGAGTCTGTTGATTAACTTGGTCTGTTGATTAGTACTTAGTGTAAACAATCCGGGCAGTTAACTTTTGATCACAGTGCTTAGGCTCAATCAGCCGGCTGCCCTTCATGACCTATTAGCATAGCAGATGGTCTGCATTTTCAGAGCAGATCCAAAATACCATACATATATACTTTAATATGTACACATATTAATAAGTTCCATTCTGGTGGGCTCAGTGGGTCTAAATTTGCCAGTTCTTAATGCCTACAGTGACTCCACAAATTGGCCAAATATCAACTCTCTGCGACCTCCAGAACTGGAGATACAGAAATGCACTTTAAAACATTAAAATACAGGATTAAACTGAAACATGGGAACAGGGGAACATACATTTTTCATGACATGACAAGGTGTAAACCACATTCGTGGACCGCAGTCCAGTTAACCCCTTGCCTCCCTGGTGAGGTCAGGGGGTGGCCATATGGGGTGCAACCCCTTTCATACCGGCCCAACCCCTCTCTCCCTCTACAGGTGGGTGCGTGCGCGCGCCAGAGTTGTGACGGGAGCCGGCGGGACCTGTGGAGGTAGGAGCGGGACCGGAGAGAGCGCCGAGTGCCGCAGTGGACGAGTGGGGAGGGCGGTGTGGCTCCCCGGACCTTACAGTACCCCCCCCCCTTTCAGGCGCGACCTCCGGGTGTCCATGGAACGGTTTGGAGGGGTTCTTTTCATGGTGGGAAACCCAAGAGCGTTCTTTTGGTCCGAACCCCTTCCAGTGAACCAGGTACTGCACTCCTCTGGAGATTCTAGAGTCCAGGATGGACTGGACCTCGTACTCCTGTTGTCCTTGTACAAGTATGAGAGGAGGTTGTGCAGTGATCTCGGGAAAGCGAGGACTCAGGAACGCAGGTTTGAGCAGAAAGACATGAAAGACAGAGGGAATCTTCATTGAGGAGGAAAGACACAGTCGGTAGCCCACCGGGTTGATCTTTTGTACCACAGGATACGGACCGAGAACTCTGGGTGCCAGCTTGGGTGTGGCCACTTTGAGGCGTATGTTCTTCGAGGATAGCCATACCCTGTCTCCTGGGGAGAATTCCTGGCCCTGTGCAGATGACGGTCTGCCTGGAGTTTCTGCCTCCCAGTAGCCATACTCAGGTTCTCCTGGATCTTTTTCCAATAGTCTTGTAGAAGGACGATACGATTGTCTACTGCTGGAACTCCTGAGGGTTGGGAGGCAGAGGGTAACCGTGAAGAATGGAACCCGTAATTTACGAAAAAGGGTGACTCCTGAGTGGAGTTGTTACATAAGGAATTAAGAGCAAACTCGGCCCATGGCAGAAGATCCACCCAGTCGTCTTGTGTATCGCCTATGAAGCAGCGAAGGTACTGCTCCAAGGTTTGATTAGTTCTCTCCGTCTGCCCGTTGGTTTGTGGGAAAAGGCACGCCAAAATTTGGAAATGAATTGCGAGCCCCTGTCAGAGACGACGGTTAGCGACACCTCATGGAGACGGAAGATTTCTTAGATGAAGACATCCGTGAGCCTGGAAGTATTCGGGAGACCCCTCAAGGGGACAAAATGAGTTTGCTTTGAAAAGCGGTCGACGATGACGAGGATGGTATTCATCCTCTTAGATGTCGGAAGGTCCACTATAAAATCCATCGTCAAGTGATTCCAAGGCCGATCTGGAATAGGCAGTGGATGAAGAAGACCCGCAGGTTTGTCCCGAGGCACCTTGTTGCGAGTACTTGGGCCACACGCCTTGACAAATTCCTCCACATCCTTCAGCATCTCTGGCCACCAGAATGTCCGTTGAATTAGGTCTTTGGTTCTCTTTGTCCCAGGGTGTCCCGCCAGTTTAGAGGAGTGGCACCACTCGAGGACCTTCTTTCGATATTGTGGTGCGGTGGAGAGCCGCCCCTCCGGAACCTTGAGACCCCTAGGAACCAGTGACTGATTGGATCGAATATTGTCCACGACATCAAAGGAATTTGCCGATACAATATATTTGGATGGGATTATAGTTTCCAACTGCTCCTCTGACCTCTCGTCCGCTAGGAACTGCCGAGACAGGGCATCTGCCTTCAGGTTTTTGGAGCCCAGGACTAAGGAAATTATATCATTGAATCGGGAGAAGAATAGTGCCCAGCGAGCCTGACGGGAACCCAGGCGACGTGCCCCCTCTAAGTAAAGAAGGTTCTTATGGTCTGGTTATGGGGCTTTCTGTACCTTCTAAGAGATACCTCCACTCCTGTAATGCTATCTTGATAGCTAAGAGCTCCCTGTTCCCCATATCATAATTCCGTTCTGCAGAAGAATTTTTTTTCGAAAAGAAAGCACACGGGTGTAATTTTGCTAATGGTGAAGTCCTTTGAGACAAAATGGCGCCGACGTCTGAGGCATCCACTTCCAGAGTAAATGGGAGTTTGGGATCTGGGTGGACAAGGATAGGAGAGGATAAAAAGGCTTTCTTGAGAATGTCAAAAGCTTGGGTGGCGGTCCCGGACCAAGATGAGGGATCTGCGCCTTTCTTGGTTAATGCCGTGATGGGGGCTACAGTAGTGGAGAAATTTTTTGAATGAAGTGACGATAATAATTAGCGAAGCCCAGGAAGCTTTGTACGGCCTTGAGGATGGTCGGACGGGGCCAGTCTAGAATAGCCTTAAGTTTCGCCGAGTCCATGGTGAAACCGGAATCAGAGATAATATATCCCAGGAATGCCACGGATGTTTGGTGAAATTGACATTTCTCCAGTTTTGCGAACAGACGTTCTCCCGGAGGCGTAATAGTACCTGCTTGACATGGTCAAAGTGCTCTTGGACAGACTTGGAAAAGATCAAGATATCATTGAGGTATACAATGAGGAATTTGTTAAGGATGTCGCGGAAGATCTCGATGACGAAATCTTGAAAGACTGCAGGCGCGTTGCACAGACCGAGCGGCATGACCAGATATTCAGAATGGCCATCGTGGGTGTGAAACGCGGTCTTCCACTCGTCACCCTCGGGTATCCTTGCCAAATTGTAGGCGCCCCGTAAATTCAGTTTTGAGAAAATGGTTGCGCCTTGATTGCGGTCGACGAGCTCGGAAATCAAAGGCAATGGGATGTTTTTTTTCCGCATGATCTTGTTCAGGCCCCGGTAGTCAATCCATTGGCGAAGTGACCCGTCCTTCTTTACGAAGAAGCCAGCTCCGACTGAGGAGGAAGATTTTCGGATGAAGCCCCTCTCCAAATTCTCCCGAATATAGTCGTTCATGGCTTTCATCTCCGGGAGTGAAAGCGGATAGGATCGTCCCCTGGGAAGAACTGCCCCAGGCAGTAGGTCGATGGGACAGTCAAAAGGAAGGTGCGGTGGTAGAGCCTCGGAACGTACCTTGTCGAATACATCGAGGTATTCCAGATACACTGCGGGTAGGAAGTCTGTCTCCTCGGGCGTGTGTCGTCCGCAAACCTCCCACCTTCTGGGGCGGCACGATACAGGTCTTGGCACATTGGATGTTCCACTGGACAGGTTCCCGGTTGGTCCAATGGAAGTTGGGATTATGGAGTTGGAGCCAGAGAAGGCCCAAGATCAGATCCACTGAGGGGGTGTGAATAACGTCAAGGCTAATCCTCTCCCTATGGTCCCCGCCGATCTGCAGTTGGAGCGGAATGGTCTGCAGAGATATGAAGGTCGTTGCAATGGTCTACCGTCAATGGCCTCCGACCGACCGGAATCCTCTTGCGGGAAAGAGGAATGTTGCTCCGTTCTGCGAAGGCCTGGTCGATAAAGTTGCCTCCTGAGTCAACAAATGCCAGTACTTTGGTGTGAAACCCCTCTCCAGACAGCGTCACAGGCAACAGGATCCTGGTGGGAAGGGCATCCTGGGTGATGGGGAGAGGGACAGTGTTCCCAACGAGACTCACCGGGACCTCATTGGGATTTGGCGTTTCCCGGCTTGTGGGGACACTGGAGCACCAGATGACCGGAATTGTCGCAATACAGGCAAAGGCCCATGCTGCGCCGGCGTTGTTTCTCTGCAGAGGACAGCTTATTTCCTCCTAACTGCATAGGTTCAGGGACGTCCGAGGAAGGAGATGAGAGTAGAGACTGGTTGAATAGGGGACCTTGAGACCCGTTGACGGGAGTGTGAACGCTCTGCCCTCTGCTCTTGTTGGCGCTGGTCCACCCGGATGCACAAGGCAATCAGTTCCTCTAAGTATGTAGGACGTTCCTGCGCTGCTAGCTCGTCCTTTAGGGACTCCGACAGACCCTGCCAAAATGCAGAGGATAATGCCTCATTATTCCAAGCTGTTTCAGCCGCAATGATGCGGAATTCCACGGCATACCTGGCGACTGGACGATCTCCCTGGGAGATAGGGAGGAGGCTGTCGTCATCCGACGTCCGGACATATGAAAGACCCTCGAACTCCCGAGCGAACAAATCGATGTCCTGAGTGAGGTGCGATTGTTGTTCCCAGATGGGGGAGGCCCAGGCCAGCGCCTGGTCTGTGACGAGAGCAATGATGTAAGCCACCCTGGACCGTGAGGAGGCAAAACGAGAAGGGGAGAGTTCAAATTGGATAAAGCACTGATTTAGAAAGCCCCTACACCCCAGGGGATCCCCGGCATAGCGTTTGGGTGTCGGGATACGCGGTTCGAGCGTAGGCAGAGAGGGAGCGAAGACAGTCGCCGAAGCAGTAGGAGCCAGTGGCGGGGTTTCCGGCGTAGAAGCCCGGGCTTGAACTGTGAGGGTGTGCAGACTTTGCTGAAGCAAATCCATCCGCCTGTCATTTTGCTCGAGGTAGGACTCTAGTCTGGCGAAGACATTGGTATGGGATGTCAAGGCTCGCTCCACCTCAGCGGGGTCCATGTTTGTGGGGCTGAGCATAATGTCACGCTGTGCTCACCACAAACTAGGCGGGACCACGGTGCTGAGGTGGGAATGGATATTACGCCAACCACAGCCACGAGGTCACGTCTTGAGTGTAGATTAGTCTGGATATCCGGGCTGGGGTAGGAGAGGTACGGATAGTAGAAGGTACTGTTAGCCAAGTCCGGGGTTAGAGAGGGGGACGAAGTCGTATTACCAAAAGCCAAGGTCAGGTGCGGAGAGAGCGGAGTGGTCGTATTGCCATAGCCAAGGTCGGGTGCCAGAGATTCAGCGTTGTCGAGGAGAAAGCCGGTTCGGTACATAGGGTCAGGACTGCAAAACAAGACAGGACCAGGGAAGCAGAGTGATGAGAACAGCAACAGGTTCTTTGCTCAGACAAAGTGCCAGTGGCACAGCTGAGCAGTAGGTGAGACAGTCCAATGAAAGGATAGCAGTGTGGAGGTTTGTGCAGAGGTGAGGCTGCTATAGGAGGCAGGGAAGCAGGTTCAGGTGAGCTTCCTGGGATGGGGCTTGAGAGAGAGATGCGTGCGTCCTTGTGCGCCTGCGCGCGTGATTTGCGCGGCCTGCCGTCCTTGAGATGATATGCCTTTAAGAGGCTGGGGCGGGTGCCCGCGCGCCAGAGCTGTGACGGGGGCCGGCAGGACCTGTGGAGGTAGGAGCGGGACCGGAGAGAGCGCTGAGTGCTGCAGTGGACGTGCAGGTAGCGCGCCGAAGGGCGAGGTAGCACGCCGACCTTACAACTTTGAGGGAGACTAGCTCTATTCTCTACTGGTAAAGGGATCACCCCCTTCTATATCAGTGGTGTTCAACCTTTTTTTTGTAAAAGAACCCTATAATTATATTGTGAAAGTCTGCGGAACCCCGGCCCTCTCTAATAGCGCGTCTGAGATGAGATGCATTGTAAGGATCCCCAACCCTCTCTAATAGCGCGTCTGAGATCAGATGCATTGTAAGGAACCCCAACCCTCTCTAATAGCACGTCTGAGATGAGATGCATTGTAAGGAACTCCAACCCTCTCTAATAGCGCGTCTGAGATCAGATGCATTGTAAGGAACCCCAACCCTCTCCAATAGTACGTCTGAAATCAGATATATTGTAAATTCTTATGTATTTGTTTACAATTTTCAAATTAACCTGAAAATAGCAGGGAACCCTTTTAGGAATGCCCGGGGAACCCCTGTTGAACACCACTGTCCTATATGGTCAGTCCTTGGAAAAACATAATTGACACATCATTTTTAAGGACCCTTTTAAAACTGCAGGTAGTATGAAAAAAAGACAAATAGTGACTTTTTTTTAATTTTTACTTGAATGATTACTACCTATAAACTCTTCAGTTTCAGAGGAACATTGTGTGGCAGGCCCCGTAAAGTGATTTGTAAAATAAACACCATTATATAGTATTAAATATGTAGTGTCAACATTGGAGGTGAAATCTACTTTCTAAAAGTCATGGCTGTTGGATTGACCTGGGCTCATGTAAAATCAGTCAGTTTTCGGCTTTTTGCAGAAATATTGATGTAAAAACAACTTTTTACTAAGTACCTAATTTAACATTTTCGTAGGCCTTATACCTTGGCATTGATAACCATGATTTGGAAATAACTGCATTGTACTGTATGTTATTGTATTGTATGTCTTTATTTATATAGCGCCATTAATGTACATAGCGCTTCACATTAGTAAATCATATAAATAAATGATATAAATAACAGGTCATGGGAATAAGTGCTTCAGGCATAAAAGTAACATTAAGGAAGAGGAGTCCCTGCTCCGAGGAGCTTACAATCTAATTGGTAGGTAGAACGTACAGAGACAGTAGGAGGGAATTCTGGTAAGTTCGTCTGCAGGGGGCCATGCTTTATGTATCGTGTCTAGTATTATCCACATTGCTTTTCATGTGCTTTTTTAAGCAAGTGTGTCTTAAGGTGGGTCTTAAAGGTGAATAGAGAGGGAGCTAGTCGGGTATTGAGGGGAAGGGCATTCCAGAGGTGCGGGGCAGTCCGTAAGAAAGGTTTAAGGCGGGAGAGGGCTTTAGATACAAAGGGGGTAGAAAGAAGACATCCTTGAGCAGAACGCAAGAGTCGGGATGGTGCATAGCGAGAAATTAGGGCTGAGATGTAAGGAGGGGCAGAAGAGTGTAAAGCTTTAAAAGTGAGGAGGAGAATTGAGTGTGAGATGCAAATTTGATCGGAAGTCAGGAGAGGGATTTCAGGAGGGGAGACCCGGAGACAGATTTAGGAAAGAGTAGAGCGATTCTGGCAGCAGCGTTTAGGATAGATTGTAGGGGAGACAGGTGAGAGGCAGGAAAGCAGGACAGCAGGAGGTTACAGTAATCAAGACGGGAGAGAATGAGGGCCTGAGTCAAGAGTTTTAGCAGTTGAGCAATAGAGGAACGGGCGTATCTTTGTGATATTGCGGAGGAAAAAGCAACAGGTTTTAGAAACTTTTTGAATGTGAGAGAGGAGTCGAGTGTGACCCCTAAGTAGTGTGCTTGGGCTACTGGGTGAATGATCGTACTTCCAACGGTAATGTGGAAGGAGGTAGTAGGGCCAGGTTTGGGAGGAAGTATGAGGAGCTCTGTTTTTGCTATGTTCATTTTAAGGCGTTGAAAAGTAAATTTGTGTGTCGTCAGCATAGAGGTGATATTTAAACCCAAGAGATGTTATTACGTCATCTAGAGAAAGTGTGTACAGAGAAAAGAGAAGGGGTCCCAGGACAGAGCCCTGGGGTACCCCCACAGAGAGATCAATAGAGGAGGATGAGGTGTTAGCAGAAGAGACACTGAAAGTACGATGGGAGAGGTAAGAGGAGATCCAGGATAAGGCTTTGTTCCGAATACCTAGAGTATGGAGAATGTGAAGCAGAAGAGGGTGGTCCACGGTGTTAAATGCTGTAGAGAGGTCGAATAATATGAGCAGTGTAATGACCTCTGTCTTTGGCAGCATGGAGGTCATCAGTTATTTTAGTGAGGGCTGTTTCAGTGGAGTGAGCAGTGCGGAAGCCAGATTGTAGAGGGTCTAGGAGAGAATAGGTGTTGAGAAAATAGAGCAAACGAGAGAATACAAGACGTTGAAGGAGTTTAGAGGCAAAAGGCAGGAGGGAGACAGGTCGATAGTTAGAAAGGCAGGTAGGGTCAAGCTTGCTGTTTTTGAGTAATGGTATAACTGTTGCATGCTTGAAGGAGGATGGAAAGGTACCAGAGTAGAGGGAGGAGTTAAAAATGTGTGAGTGTAGGGATTATAGTTATGCGCTATTTGTGTTGTGCTTTTACAGATAATAGGATTTTGGACCAACATTTGACAGACAATGTATTGGTACTAGATACATTTTCACTTCCCTAATTGTTTGTTTGTTTTTCAATTCTTAGTAAACTATTTGTCATTCTTATCACATTGGCCAGGTTTTCCTGAAGAACTAGAACAGATGTTTGGGCTATTAGGACTTGCTTCAAAATTAATTTGGTGATCTAGCATTGTTAAGCCTTTCATTTCAGAAACATTATGTACTGTACACTGGAGAATGAGGGAATGTTCATAGGATTCAGTAAAAAAAAAACTAGAAATCCAGAATAGAGAATGATGATAAAATTTAGGCTTAAATACATTATGAAAATCATGAAAATGGATTGCATAATGGGTAGTAGTCGTGGACATTTACACATTGTAACTTGTATAAGTGAAAGCTTATAAAATTCCTACAATGAAGTGCTTGCTTATGCCCCTGTTTCAGTTTGTTTAACATTGGTGCGATAATCCAAAAGACAGGCTGAAAGGCTCCTCCCCTGTCACGTTTATTAAAATTGTTAGCTTTACTAACCCTTTACACTTTTTGGTAGAGAAATGATATGGTTAAGAGGATCCTAGTTGTGAACATGTAACTTTTATATGGGTTACTTATATTAAACTGTAAGGCATGTATGTTTAATAAACTGGACATGTCTAAGAAGAGCCCTATCGGTTGATTTTGACACCTATGACAATAGCTACATGGGTTTATCCTTTTGGAGGTACAAATGGGATATTCGCTAACTTGAAATGCAGGCTATTGCTCCGCAATCTCACGTCAAATGCCATTCAAATCCATGGTAGTTAACAGGATGGTGGTGCTATAAGCTGTAAGAGATGTTTGTGAATATCTACGGAAGAGAAGGGGTAGGGAGGGATGTTGAGCCTAGTGTAATAAGTTACGAAAGCATAGGCACCAACTGTGCCCACTGTCAGGGCCCATAGCAGCACCTTGACTTAAGAGGGACTACTGTACATGGAGCCGACATCACCTGCATGCAATACAAGCTGAAATTCAGTTATATGAAACAAAAATGTTCATGAAACATTAATAAGTGTCTTGAATATTACTTGATAAAGAAGTGATACCGGAAATACAGCCTTTGACACGGGCTGTAGGAGCATGGTTGTACATGGTGAGGTCACATACTACCCAGAGGCAGGCGTTGGAGGGCGGGCGTTCGCGAGGGTGGGCGGCAGTCTGCTGGGCGATGTGTGTTCATCCTCCCAGCAGACTTTTTCAGGAGTTGGGGAGGGGGCGGGGCTACAGACGGCAGCTAAGGCTAAGGCCCCGCTCCCTCAGTCAGCGCGCCCGCACTGCAGACAGGCGGGGCGCTGACAGACACAGACTGCGATATGCGGTCTGTAGGGAGCGGGGGCTGGAGTGGGAGGGAGGGGCGTGGTTTAAGCGGAGGGGGGCGTGGTTTAAGCAGAGGGACCCACTACCCCCCCCCTCTCTCCTCGGGCTCCCGGGCTGCAGGAGGGAGCTGCTGCGGGCTGCCCTACTCACACGCTGACACTCAGGCACACACACACAGACACTCAGACACACACATACACACACAGACAGGCACTCACGCTGCTTTCCCTCCACACTCTCCTCCCTGCTCCCCGAAGCCTCCCCTCCTCATTGGCTCACAGCCACACCACGTGACACGTCGACGCTTGGGATTACAATTCTCTTGAATCCCCTAGCGGCTGACGCGTCACAGCGTGTAGTGAGCTGTGCCGTGAGGGGGGACTGGGACCGGCTCGGGAGGATTCCCCTGCTGGTGGGGAACGCTCGTCCGGCCGCCCGCGCCGCCAGGCGCAGCGGGTCCCAGGCCTTAGGGATCCAAGTTGCAGTCTTGAAATCATTCTCAAGAATGATTTCATTGGCTGCCGAGGTCCCAGTGACGCTGCTGCAGCTTCAAAAAACGAATTGGTTTGTTTATTTAAACTGTAGCCAGCGTCAACTCCGGGCTTCGGAGACAGGGCAGCTGCTACCCCGACAACCAGTATTCAATTTGAATACATTACGTCCCACGGCAGCACGCACGGCAGCACGCCCTCCCTCCAAAGCCTGCACCCTGAACGAGGCCTTACCTGCTCTTAGAGCAGGAGTGCGCATATACATATTGTATTTTGCTATACCGTGCATTTTTTATTTTTGGGGTGGGGTTTTTAGGGCTGCCTTGTACCCAGCAGATTAGTAATGACCGGGTGATGCGGTCCAGTCCCGTTTTTCCTTGTCTAGGTGAGGTATGGGGATAGCTACAGGGCAGAGCCAGTGTCCCTAACACCCCCGGCACCACCCTCGCCGCACGTGACCGGCAGCATTGCAGCATTGCAGCGCGCGCCCTCCCTCGTGCTCTCCTGCTGGCAGGAGCAGGTGGGCGGTGTGACGTAACCGGCGCGCTGGCGCACGTGACGTCACCCGCAAGTTGTGCTTTGAGCACGCCAAGCAGCCTGGATACGGGGAGATGGGGATTTAAACCAAACCAGGGCACGTGTTCAGCAGAAAGGCCGCGAAACGGGCGATGGGGGAGCCCCGCCTCCACTACCACCGAGAGGACCGCAGCGGCGACTGCGGGATGTTACTCTGAGGGGAGTGACTGCCGGGAGCAGATACCCAGCCGCGCAGCGCACGTTCCACCCCTCGGCACAGAACCGCAGTTGGCATTGGGAAGGGTGCGGCTGGCGAGACAAAGGAAGCTGTGGCGGTGGTAAAGAAATAACGCGTACACCGCCGAGCAACCAGGGGGGTGAGCGTGGCGTGAGGAAACATGTGGGTGCAGGGAGCAGTGCGGGCGCTTCGTGGGAACCAGGTTCATTTCCTCGCTGTGCTGAGCAGTTTTGCTTCCACACAGGATCACGCTGTTTATACTTTCATCTGTTAGGGGCTTTATTATTCTAGTTGAAGTGATGCTATATCCCGCTGTTTCATTTACTTTTAACAGTATAGCTGTTCCCGGAAGTGTTAGGGAGGGGCAGATCTGTAGGCATGGTTTGGTGGAGGTTGTTCATGTTGGTGACCAAATGCATTTAAAACATTAGTCATGTAGATGCTGTTTCTATCATTAGGTTAGTTATTGTAATGACAAACGTTTGGGGTGGAGAATGTATTCAGGACTGTTGTAATAATCAAAGAATTATAACACAATGGGTGTAACGAACATAAAATAACACAACCCCTTCCTTCCCAGAGCGCTTGCAATACAAATATGTATTTTTTAATGCAGGCTTTATTGGATGGCAGTGAAATGAAAGGTTATTTTCACGTATTGGCATCTTACATTTAACATCTCCGTTGTAATATGTGGTACCTTGTGCACTTTCTTGGAATGTTCATGAGAATTGTATATAATACGGTTAGTTATAGGGTGGATGGTGTGTTTTCAGAGGTTGGTAAGGACATATATATATGTGGGTAACTTCTACTTGGAACACCAAGCACTGGCTATCTGTCCGTAAAGTACCTGGAGAATATCCTCTAAGGAGGTTAAACTTGATAGGTCACGTTTTCTATTGGTATTAATATTTAACTTTATTAGTCATTAATTTTTTTCTCTTTTTGTAAGAATATGTGCTGCACCTAGGCATCCAGACAACATGGCTGAAGACTCATTTTGTAACTGTTGTGTAAGGTGTCAAGTTCACACGTGGGAACAAGAGGGCCATGAATAGTCATGATAATTTTATAGCCATTAGCCATCTACATAAATAAAATAATACAATCAGTTAAGGATCTGGCACTTTGATTAAAGCGTAATGTAACCACAACTATCCAGGACATACTTGAAAACGAGAGGTAACTCTCAATGTATCATTTCTTGGTAAAGCATTTTATAAATAAAACTTGGGTAATACCTCACGAAAGAGATAGCCGACATGCAATGAAGCACCTGGCAACAAGGAATACAAGAGACAAATTACTCATGGAAATGTTCATTACTACCCTGTGGGATACACTCTGAATATAGTTCCAGATCTTTATCTAATTGTATTGATACATATTGTGACTATTCAAAAGATAATTTACCAAATTTGATACCTACCTGTTTAGTTGGCAGATTAATTAATGGATTAAAAAATGGTACCTGCAGTCATCCAATAGGGCAGAGGAGTGCAATCTTTTTCCCCTGCGACCCCCTGCCGGCTGTCCCCCTCTCCACGCGCCCCCCTCCTTACCTTGACTCAGGCGTTCTGGCGTCATGACTTTATGTTGCCATGGCGACGCGTCATCAGAATATGTCTAAACTACGGTAACAGAGTTACAGAGGCCTTCTTTTCCTGGCATTTAATTTAATTGCCTTCGTGAAGCGCGCAGGGCCCCTGTAATCGCCCTGCCCCCTGCAGATAATCTCTCGCCCCCCAGGGTGGAGCGCTGCCCGGTTTGCGCACCCCTGCAATAGGGAACCACAACTTTGTTCCCTTGATTAGTTTGCAACTTCCTATTGGCCTGAGAGATTTGGCAGCCATTTTTTAAATCCCAAACCTGAACTGAAAGGCAAATAATACTGTATCAGGGTGTCCCCAAAACCTAAAAATAGTGTGATTCAGCTCCAGAGAACCTAAAAATAAAACTATAGAAAATAATAACTACGCGTAATAGGACTTCAAGAAATGTAAGAAATAAAATACTTATGGGCATGGTTACATGTTACCCATAGTCACTCCGCATACAATGCTTCCATTGCTCATTGAGTCATAAAATACACTTTTGATTCTAATACCTTTTGATGTACATTAGCTTTTGAAACCCAACATGTTGTTTTTTTTTTTCTTTTAAATGGAGAGATTTTAAAAGGGTGCTATCATGTTTACTGGATTATTTGCTATTGTGAAACCCCTTTAGAGGTCTGTATACATAGATCTGTATACAGATATAATGTTGGGCGTAATAATTTGTAGATCAGGCACATCACTTGTTTTATGTGACCAGATTTATGGTGTTGATGGGCTAAATCAGACATGGTAGAATCTCATTCGTTTTGTATGAAGTCCCATTTCAAAATTTGGTCTGAGGACAGTAGGTCTTAATCCATTGAATCTCGGTGCTTGTTATGTTCTTTACAAAATACTCTAATAAATTGACAACAACAAAATGCCAGAATATGTATTTTAAAATATATATGTTGTAAATATCACGGCCAGTGGTTAATTAACCCCTCTTTAACCTTTTTGCTGCCAGGGCCATCTGACAGTGAAAGTGTGAATGCCCCATATCGGCTCTGCCTGATAATTCCTCTCTGCCTGATAATTTCTCTCTGCCAACTATTGCCCATACCTGGTATGGTTTTATTACCGTGTGTAGCCTGGAAAACTCGTGTACGTCCATCTACCTGATGATCCAGCAAAAAAATATCAAGTCGTAAAAAGACATCTGGATACCTTTTATCTGCTATAGCCCTCAATTCAAGTATTTATTAAGCATACAAATAGGTAAGGGACGTTTTAATATTGACACGCCAAGTTATCACTCTATTTTTGCTGTCAAGTTGTCACATGTGGTACTGAGCCGCCGCCAGCACGTGTGAACTTTTACACAAAGCTGTCACCGAATACGTGTGTGAAGTCCTCTGCTCTAGGAGGCGGTGCTTTAAGCCCCTCTATATCGGGACATGTGAAATGCCCCCCGGCTGCCCCAAAGTTCCATCACCCTTTCCAACAGGGTGTTTTTGGGGACATCCTCGCTGCATTGTGCACTTGGCATAACCACTGGAACCCGCAGCTCCCCCTGGAAGTGTGCAGCATCGCTTTGTGTCCACGCTGCCCCCAGGGCGGGGATGTTGCAGTCTCCGCATCCATCGGAAAGCCGAAATGCTTTCACCCGATTGGGCTGCGGCCCTACACGTGGCCGCACAGGAAAAGGGAGAGCAGCGAGGCGCCGGAGCTCGATTAGTTGTGGCTGGCGCGGGTAATCCGGCACCCCACGAGGTACTCCGCCTGGCCGCTATTGCTGGCAAAGGTGGCACCCTGCACGAAAGGCTGGAACTTCGGGTCTCATTCAGTGCTTATAATGGGGGGTGCACGAGGATTGTGCACGTATAGTGTTAGTGTTACCGCGATCTCTGCCTGGTACAGGGAGGCAGCCAGAAACACTTCGTCCCATGCAGCGCACGGTCGCAGAGAATGGCTCGGTACCATATAACGTGGGGTCTGGCCGTACAGAAAAGTTGATGGTTTATCCACGTGTTCACGTGTGCTCTGCAGCGCTTGCATGCGGAAGTGTGACTTCTCCGTAAGTAGGAAGGATGGTACACCCAGTCTTGTGCACAAAGGATCAGTTTAGCAGACTACCGAAGAAGCTTGTACCTGTTTGGCTAGATACGTAGTGATCTTGTCTAGTTTTTGTTTTCTGTGTTTCATTATTGTTATCTAGAAGCTTAGTATGTTTTTCTTTTGTTGTAGTTGCTCTCGAGTAATGAGCAACTGGGCTGTTTTGCGGCAATAAAGAATGCTTTCAACTTTTTGTGCTCAATAACACCAGCTGTAGATCATTTAAAGTTTATATTAACGATAATAATTTTTCTTTAGCATTGTTTTAGTAGTGATATCTGCAACGTTTAGAAAACCTCACAAAATGTTTATTTAAACAGCCCCAATAGTCCTATAATTTCACATATCTCTTGCGAGCATATTCAGACAGGTCTGCACCTGTGAGACATGTGAATGTGCTCACAAGTGATATTTTGTATTTACTGTACAGTGGACGGTATTTGTCACCTTTTTAATGTGCGGTTGATAATTTCATTTCAAATTCATAGAACCAATGAGAACATTTTACTGTTAATGCTCCTGTCCTGCTTAATTAAACTTTTTAAAAAGACCGTTGTTTTGAAAATACTTTACCTGTAAGACTAGTTTCTAACACTATTTTAACGAAGTGTTATACCAAATGTGCTTATGAATTTGGGATCTTGTATTTTAGCATTCTGAATCTAAAATATTTTATGTGTATGCATTAACTAGCGATATATATAGTATACAGACTCAATTTATCCAGATATGTAGAGTTTAGTCTATTTACCTGATGCATATGTAAATAGAAGATAACAGAGTTGTCCTAATTCAGAAACCACTGCCTTATCAAGACCAACTTTTCATGTGAGTTTCATATTCCCATGATAGTTTAATGTCTTAAACTACAGTATTACTACTGTGAAGTGCTATGTACATTAATGGCGCTATACAAATAAAGACGTACAGTACAATACAATGTGTTTAGAGTTTTATGGTTGACATAGCTTAATTTTCGTAAGTCATGTGAACATATCTCAAAATAGTTTAAATTAAGTCATTTTTTTGGGTACAGTCAGTGTTGACCAGTGTGGCGTGGTTGAATTTGCTTTTCACTAAATAAATGTTAAACTGCCAGCTGAACATTAACGCAAATTTGTTATCATAGTTTCAAAACCACATAATTACTGATATTTAGAAAACATTTTCTAATACACTGGGGAATTATCACAACCATAACTATAATGTATTTAAAATACGCAAACATTCCACAGAGCAGTATCGTAGATGTGAAAGACAATAACTATAAGACATTAAAGAAATATTACAGAATTAACATCCTTTTGACCTAACCTCAGCTTATGATGACTTCTAGCCCCAGCATACCATTTCTTGCTCGGTCTTGTATATGATGGGTATTGAATAGTCCTTATCAGAAATAATTTGACTGCAGTACAGAGAATTCCATAGCTATTAACTGGGCCAGGCTAGAAATTGACCAGTTTTAATAAATTTTATGAAGAGCTTAAGTGTCCTTTAACCAAAAGGAAAGTGTTTTGTACTTGGGAAGATAACGTGAGCAATCGATTGTGTGTGTGTGTGTGTGTGTGTGTGTGTGTGTGTGTGTGTGTATATAAAAATCCAGGTAACAAAGAGACAGCACACCGCAATGTAATGAAGTAAATAAAGTGTATTAACAACACAGGGCAGCCAACGTTTCGGTCCTCAGAGTGGGACCTTCCTCAGGGCAGTGCCAAGGGAAGGCACTGTATATACTGTGGGCTCTCCATTCATTTTTATTCACACTGATACACACACACACTCTTACATCACTTGCTTTCAGGAACCTTTTGACACCTCTAGCCATAAAACACATCCACACCGGGGGAAGGACCAGCACAGATAACATTCCAATAGACACTGTTGTTAAGTATACCTTTTGCTTGCTTCATTCATTGTAACATTGCCGGAAGAAGAGATCAGTGTTATCTCGAAAGCTCGCACAAATAAAAGCATTTCGTTAGCCACAGAACGGTATCATCTATTTATTTTTTGATTATATATATATATATATATATATATATATATATATATATATATATATAATTATTAGTAAGGGCATGTCATGCATTGCAACTGGAAAGCACTGTTCTGCAGCAGATGGCTTAATTGAAATTGTTTTTGTCCATTGTAGGATGACGACTTTACAGGAAAGGCTGTCCTAACAGCTGATTTGATTTAATCTACAAGGTTCTTCACTCTGACCACCATGGAGGAGGAGCAGCAGCAGCAGACTCCACCTGAGGATCAGGAGCACAACGTTACAATGCCAGCAACCACTCCTGCTTTCTTCGTAATCTTACAGAAGTCACAAGGCAACGGCAAGACCGATGAAGGTATCCTTGTAGCCAACCGGGATGTATCTTCTGTTGCCCAAATCGTGCCACCAGGACCTGGCAAATCAAAAGCCAAAACCTTTCTTTCCGCTGATTGCACTTCGGGGGAAATTACCGTGACCCTCGACAACAATAACATGTGGAATGAATTTTATCGCTGTAGCACGGAGATGGTCTTGACCAAACAAGGCAGGCGGATGTTCCCCTATTGCCGCTACTGGATAACTGGTCTAGACCCCTATCTGAAATATATTCTCCTCATGGATATCTCTCCAGTGGACAACAACCGGTATAAGTGGAATGGACGATGGTGGGAGCCTGGTGGCAAATCAGAGCCACATGTTCTTGGCAGGGTTTTTATACACCCTGAGTCTCCATCAACTGGACAGTTTTGGATGCACCAACCAGTTTCTTTCTATAAACTTAAACTGACAAATAATACTTTGGACCAAGAGGGGCACATAATCCTTCACTCCATGCATCGCTACCTTCCCAGACTTCACGTAGTACCTGCCGAAAAGGCAACTGAAGTAATTCAACTCAATGGGCCAGATGTCCATACCTTCACCTTCCCACAGACAGAGTTCTTTGCTGTCACGGCGTACCAAAACTTTCAGATTACACAGCTAAAAATTGACTGCAACCCTTTCGCCAAAGGGTTTCGGGAAGGGGCTATGATGGGAAGGCCGCTAAAAGACATGCGGCCAAAGAACACAAATCAAGGGGTAGGCTCTCCAAGCAGCAAGACTCAAATGAAACTTGATGATTTGGAATTTCGCCAAAAGATAAGAGAGCAAATCAGAGCTACAGATCACTCAGGTGGTGACTTGGAGACGGAAGCCTTCATTGCTGAGCGTGACTTCCTCAACTTTTTGGATCCACACTCAGAACTTGAAGATATCCCAAGTGTAAGGGAGGATGACCTTGAAAGGTGTGATATGAAAGTGTTCTTCTACTTTGCATGATGGTTTAGTCCTCTAGCAATACAGCAGCTGTTTTTTAAATTGATTTCTCTAGTTAACACTTAGCCAATTAATATTGCTCTAATTATCTTAAGTTACGAACTCTCCTGAATATCTGAACTGCTTGCTCTCTACGACTGATCTTGGGGAACACTGGTTTAGAGTGACACTTTTTTTGTTGGCTATATTTAACCTGTTAGTAGAGGGCACTGATCTTCGTTCAAACCATATAATTGATTGGGGTGATGACACAAACGGAAGTGGAGAACTTCTGTTCTGATTGTGTTTACCACTCCATAAGATCTGTAAACGCAATCACCCATCTGGAAAATGAGCAAAAGCATAGCGTCCTTGGGATGTTCAGTGAACAACATGAAGGCAGCCGAGAGGTTTAATTGTGTGGGGTGTTTTTGTTTTTATTGCCCAACAGTTATGAAACAAAGCATAATCAGACATCAGACATCAGGAAGTACGTCACTGGTGCGCCTCTCTTAATGCAGATAATACAAAAATGTAGCTGACATATAGCAACATACGAAGTCACATAGTTATTTATTCCATCAATAATTTTGTCCCATCCTTGAGGACATTTCAAAGGGTAAGTGAATGCATTGTACACTACATATGTCCAAGTACTGGATCAAAACAATGATGGAATAAATAATCGTAATATTGTAAAGTGGAGCATCAACTGTCTTGTCAATAATATATATATATATATATATATTGTTATATATTGTTATATATTGTAATGTATACTTACATAAACGCATTGAGGTTAGTGGAGAAAATATTTCTGGGTGACACTTTGGAGGTTTACTTCAGTGTAATAGTACCAATGCGTTTCTGGCAGTAAAGTGGTTACTATGTCATTTTAGTACTGAAGTGAACCATCTACTAATCTAGAATAAATTTTATTTTAGCCTAATTGGTAGGAGCGCAGGAATCGTTCTTTTTGTTAATCTAGAATAAGCAGACTACAATAAATGAAAGACAAAAAGTAATTGGCTGTGTAGTGTTTATGTTGGAATGTGATGCATATATTGGTGTAAGTGATATTTTTATATTTTTCCTGTTAATTAGTCCTGTGCCCAGCAGTTTTAAAAGCATCTCCCGTGTTGCCTCTCCCTTGAATCCCCATGGAAAATTGAACATAGTCATTAAAGAGGAGCCTGTGGATGAATATGACTATGGCATGGAGGTAGGTACAGAAGGACTGGATGTGAAACAGGAGTCGTCTGCGGAGGAAGAAACTGATGAGTACTCAAACAGTGACGACGACTATCCCATATTAGAGAGACAGCAACGGAGACAATCTGCACAGTACAGGACTGCCCCTCACAGTCCCAGAAAACGGTCTCTCGGCAGCCCTTCTGGTGTTGCCAAGGCCAAAATGCTAAAACTGGACAGCGGGAAGATGCCTGTGGTCTATCTTGAGCCATGTTCAGTGCCTAAAAGCATAGTGAGGACTTCTGACTTGCCAGATAACATCTTGAGTCTGGAGAGGTTGCGAAGTGCCCTAGTACACAGCACTAAGTCTACTGAATTAAAGCCTCCTGAATATTCTAGCCCAAGTATTGGTCAAGGAGCCTCGAGAAACGACAAGAGTAAAAGCAATCACAAAGCTGAATGTGTCACCACAAAGGATAAATTGAGTAGTTCACAGGTATCCAATGTGAAGAAAACCAAACTTCCTTTGCTGCTTCCTAAAGCCTCACTGAACGAGACCACAGCAGTCCATCGGATTTCTACTCCCTCAGTACCAAGCAAGAGAGGGAGGCCTCGCAAGGTCACCAAGACAGGACGTCACACTAAAAAAAGCTATGGAAAGACTGGGATTGCAACCAGAAACCCCATAGAAACACCACCGCCATTCCCAGACGTTAATCCTGACCTTGAGGATGTAGACGGAGTCCTGTTTGTGGCATTTGCTTCGAAGGTTAGTGTGTTATACGGCTGTGCCTCCATTGCTATGAAAGTGCAGAATCTGCTCATAAACTAAACTGTCTAGCAGTAGGGTAGGCAACTCCAGTCCTCAATGACCACCAACGGGTCAGGTTTTCAGGATATCCCTGCTTCAGCACAGGTGGTACAGTCTTTGACTGAGCCACTGATTGATCCACCTGTGTTGAAGCAGGGATATCCTGAAAACGTGACCTGTTGGTGGCCCTTGAGGACTGGAGTTGCCCACCCCGGGTATAGAACCTAAAAGATTGGTCAGATACAATGGCTACATTGTTTGTCTTCATTTTCGTGTGTTGATGCCTCTGATTACCCTTAAGCCTCGTTCAGGGTGCAGGCTTCTGAGGGAGGGCGTGCTGCCGTGCGAGCTGCCGTGGGACACAAAGTATTCAAATTGAATACTGGTTGTCAGGGTAGCAGCTGCCCTGTCTCCGAAGCCCGGAGTTGACGCTGGCTACAGTTTCAATAAACGAAAAAATCGTTTTTTGAAGCTGCAGCAGCGTCACTGGGACCTCGGCAGCCAATGAAATCATTCTTGAGAATGATTTCATGACTGCAGCCTCGATCCCTAAGCTGCCGTCTGTAGCCCCGCCCCCTCAACTCCTGAAACAGTCTGCTGGGGATGAACACACATCGCCCAGCAAACTGCCTCCCGCCCTCCCTCCAACTCCTGTCTCTGGCACCCTGAACGAGGCCTTATTAAAAAAGAACTATCACTTAGAATTCACACCATGCTTGTGATATCTGATGTTAGAAATGTTGCACTGCAGTTGATAGGTCAAGTGTGATCATAAACAGTTGTTAATAATGCAGGACATGGTTTATCATTGACCCTCTTTTGTGTTGGGAACTAGACGTGTCTTATTACTGCGAGGGGTTAACATAGGGCTAATACTGAATAGTCCTATTGAGTTCTATCGAATTTAAATATCGCAGTAACATTTCACACACACACACACTATATTCTTGGTGATCATTATATTCTGAAGGGGAATGTGTGAAGGCTTGGTTGATGAAACCTACATTTTTTTAATCAGAATAGTTCTGCTGATCATATGTTTGAATAAAATAACATATTTAATGTCATCAAGAAGGTGCTGTTGATGATAAATCTTTCTGTCTTTAGGAAGCGCTGGATGTTCATACAGGAGGTGGGCCAATGAAAGATGTAACTTCCAGTTTTCCAGTACTACCAATATCCAATGGAGAAAAAGGTACAAGTACAATTCACTAGTCGTTTCCATCTGATGGCCACAAATTTGGTTGTCCGTTGTAATTTTGGTCACAACAAAATACCAACTTGCAAATTCTTTATTGACCGTGAAAGGTTAAAATAAATATTTTTTGGGTTGAAATCAACAGCCTATTGAAAAAGGTTTTGAATAAATGAAGCATTAAACTAAGTAGTCCACCCCAACTGACCCCGATTTTTTTTTTACAAGTTTGGAACCAGGGGGTGCTCCAGAGCTGTGCCCCTGGTTCTCGAGATATTTACAAATGAAGTTATTAAAGGGGATTCAAATGGCTGTCCAATAGGATGACACAATCGATGATATTGAGCCTTCCTATTGGCCCAAGATCTGGCAGACATTTTGTTTCTTTGTGGAAGGGGAGGGGGTTAAACCAGGAAACGTCACCTATAAGGATTTCAGGAACTGAGAAGTCCTTGGAGCTGAAGATGGCAGATTTTGGCTACAGGGGATTGCTCGTTTCTATCCTGTAAATGGGGAGTAAACAAAAAGTAGGAGGGACTATTCAATTTAAATTACAGGAACCATTCGTGTTAATTTTAGATGAAACCAGCCATGTGGTTGTCTTGGTAGCAAAATTCTGTACAAAGGCAGGAGTGTCCAGAGTGCAACATAATAAATGAGGACCGCAATTACTGTAGAAAACTGATTCTTAACGAGGGTTGTGCCACCCTGTAAAGTTACAACCCTTCACCAAGCATCGCAGGGGGCAAATAGGGTACAGAGAGGAAAAACTAAACACTGTACAGCTAAAATAAAAATGTATTATTTTGTAAATGGTAATTTACTAAAGAAGTGTTTATCTAGTACAAAAATGACTTCACAAACGTAGAGCTTAAAAAACAATTGTGATGGTTATCCAACTTCAGTGCCGACTACTGAAAATCAAAATAAATTGTTGAAGGATTACGGTGTTGAGGTACTGTAGTAAGCAGCTCACTGCTGCAGAACTCCAGTTTCTCATTTTGCAAATGCTGATCCCAGTCTCTTGAATTAAAATTGTCGTATCATTGTTTCATTGTGACAAAAAAAGGTTCCCTTTGGTGAATTAAAAGGAAATCACAGAAGCTGAACAAAAACCTCAATAAGATAGAAGAACAAAGTTCAGCAATAGTGCCCAAATGACCATAGAAAAACAGTTTATATAACATCCATAAGGTATTTCTTGATTGAAGAATGAAGGTAAGACAGGCAAATCACAATTAAGTGAGTATATGGTATATAGGTGAGCGTAATGTATTTGACATATCTCTAGGGGTCCTAGGAGTGCTGTAACTGGAGAATGATTGGCTCCACTACACCACACCTAATGAGGACAATGTCACACACGCTTGCAACCACCTTATTGTACCACCCAATATGATAAATGGTGTTGAACTCACATGAATAAAGCCTGTATTCTTCTTGTCTTTGGGGCGTGCATCCGTAATGGCAGTAGATCAGTAGAGATTCCGCACGATGCAGAGTAGCAGAGCACAGCCATATAATGATCAGGATCTCAGCAGTAGAGTAAAAAACTTCTTTATTTGGACACCATGGTGCAGACAGGAATGGAGGGTAGCTCTTACGCGTTTCACGCCTGTGTGGCGCTTCGTCAGAGAGTCTCTGACGAAGCGCCACACAGGCGTGAAACGCGTAAGAGCTACCCTCCATTCCTGTCTGCACCATGGTGTCCAAATAAAGAATTTTTTTACTCTACTGCTGAGATCCTGGTCATTGCATGGCTGTGCTCTGCTACTCTGCATCTTGCGGAATCTCTACTAAAAACCTCAATAACTCTTTGAGAGGGCATGGGACAGGGCTTATCACAATACGAACGCACTGTGCAGCTCTAAATGCATTTTTACGTAAATCGCTGCTTTAAGCCACAATCCCTTTCTCTATTTATACATATATTAACCTATTATAATATATATTTTTCCCAGGGCAGAACCTGGGGGTCCTCGGGGTTGAACCGAGTTCGTTTTAGCTCCGGGGATCCTGTGGTTCCCGAGATGATAATCATTTAATGGTGAAGGTACCAGTGTTTCAGTCCCTTTCAGGAGAGATAAAGTGGTTTAAACCTCCCGTGTAACGCTGGCCAAAAAGATGCCACAGTAGCAGTCACTGTAGTAAATATATATATAATGGAAATATCACCATTATCACACAGCACTTCCACTGCAGCAAGGGATTCTGCGAAATGACATGCAAATGAGCACACATTGCCACCTTTTGCTTCAAAACCATTCAACATGGTTCCCCTATAGGCTTAAGCTTGCTGCATGGTCACAGCTTTGAGCACAGCCAGGGTTAAGATGCATAGGCAGTAATCCCACCCACATACAGACTGTTTCGACCTTAATGGGTCTCTTCAGTGTGGGGTTGGTTATACTTGCCATGCAATAACAATTTGTTTATACATTAGACCTGAGCACACAGTGCAGGCAGTTGGAGGAGATCAAGGTAATTTATATGGAAACTGAATTTAAGACGGCTGATTTCTTTCCAGAGATTATCAGGAAAATTCCGCCACTTCAGAGGCAGCTTCTGGTGCATCTTAAAACACTGAGACACAAGCAGGTGATCCACCCATCACTCCAGCAAGGTACGGTGTCCCCGGGAAATGGCATGTTTTTTATTTGAAATCCTCTAAATGTAGGTACTATATCAACCATCATAATATATATCTCCTGAAAATTATTTCAAATTAAAAATAATACGTATTTTAATTATATATCCCTTTTGACGATCATCTGTTAGTTTTTTATTTTTTTATTTATTCAAGCTTTGATATTTTGTTTTTGAATACACTTGGCTTTGTGTTATGGTAAAATGTGAAATAAAAACCGCACTAAACCAGTGTTGCTTTTAGTTGGAAGCTGAAGTCTGTGTTGATTATTAACACGAATTGTTGTGATCGCCTACTAACATTATTTGAGGAAAGTGCATATTACATGGTGCGGTGTCGCAGGTATCAAAAAATCTCTGAGCTGAAATGCATTTGTTTCTGACGCAAACATTGACTTATGTGCCCAAAAGTTTCATGTATGAATGAATTTATGAAAAGCTGTTTTTCATGCATATTTATTTTTTTCTCTTAACTGTTTTATCATGTTTATAGTTGCTTTATAAGAGCGTTTCTAAGAATAATATCTGTCCAACCTAATATATATCCTATATATTAAAAAAAATTGCTGGCTATCCATCATACATCCCATCTGTGCAGTCGGTTTTCACTTTACATTGATTTATGTAGTTTGTATTTTCTTCTCCACTGACTGTTCACAGGAGGTGAGCTGAAAGAAAGTCATGTTTCTCTGGCTGCTGTGTTTTAGTTTGGTGTCCACCACAAATTAGAGCAGCTAAGTGATTGATTGTATCTGACATGTGTAATAATAAAAAAGAGGGCAGGGGGAAGGGGTGTGCTCCGCCTTTTTATACCATAGCGTATTCTCATCTACATATGTATTGCAGCAGAGTGGGAAAGCTTATTGTATGTACTTTATTTTAAAGTATTTATTTTCTGCAGTGGGACTAAAATTGAACTCTGTAGACCCTGCAACGACCATCGATCTGAAGTATTTAGGGGTGCAGCTCCCTCTGCCTTATTTCACCAGTAAGTCAAGGTGGGATAACTACGGCTCATGTGCCCACGGTGAGTGACTTCACCTGCAACTCGCAGTAAGTAGTTCTGTACGAGACAATCTTGTCATGGTATGCTTGTTTTTCAAGTGAACAGAACCATTAAATCTCAGCAACACAAAGATTCCTGCAGGGTACAATTCCAAATGATTATTGGTGCTAATGGAAAGAAAAAAAAACACGCAGCCGTTGTCTATGTAACTTTTTTTTGTGAAGTTCTGCAGTTACTTTTTGCAGTTGTTGTTCAGGTACGTCTTGTATTCTTAGATGTTGCCTAACTTTAATGTATGGCAAAAAATTAGGGAACAAGTCCCAAATACCCCAGTAGGGAGCTAAACAGACGCTTTTTTTATTTTATTTATTTTTTTAAGCGGAACAAGGGAAGGTGCTTGTCTCTTCGTGTGGTCACACTTTATATAATAGGTATAAAGAAAGAGGAGAAACCGCACACTACCCCAAAATTACGTAACCCTCACAATTAGTAGGAGAGTATCTAATTCACTTACTTGCTTGCTGAAACACAGCGCATGGGCCTGAAACGTCGCAGCGTGTGACATGTTCCTTTGCCAATAAAGGCAACGTTTTTTTCAGCATTCATGTGTGCAGTCTAAGTGAATTGGATACTCTCAAACGAAGTGTGAGTGTTACTTTATTTTGGGGTAGTGTGTTGTCTCCTCTTTTTCCTTCTGTCTAATTTTTATGTATAAAATGTCTGGCTTTTCTCGAAAGTAGTAATAGTTCTGCTGTTTTTTTTTATTTGAGATTTTCCTATATTTGTAAGGATAACTTTTATTTATTATTGTTAAACTAAATGTTTAGTATACACGTTTTGATTCCCCCTGTCATTCTCAAATGCTTTTTGGAGAGTATGCCGTTTTTAAATATGCAACTTTTTAAGGGGTGTAAGACTTCCTCTTCCTTTTTTTTTTCTGCGTCTGTTTTTCCGCGTCAGAGACGCCACTTGAGGCCTGCTCACCCTTCATTGCGGTGCGTGTTCTCATTTCAGCTTCTGGATCCCCATTTGTTTCCAGAACTGGGAAGACAGACGATTACACAAAGATCAAAGGCTGGAGAGATAAATTCTCAACAAATTCCATAACATCACCTACAAAACATGATGGTGAGAAGGCATGAATCTATGTCAGGCTCGAGGGTCTTGTAATGTTCATGCAAGCATCTGATGATTCTCTAAAAGTGCATGTAAAAAAAATGACAACGTGTCATCGGAGCTTTCCTAGGACCAAGCACAACAGGTCCCATGTTCAAATTTTCTGACAACAGTGTTTACGAACACAAGGACTGTCTAAGGCAGGGGTGGCCAACTCCATTCGTCAAGGGCCACCAACAGGTCAGGTTTTAAGGACATCCCTGCTTCGATTGAGCCACCTGTGGTGAAGCAGGGATATCCTTAAATGCTGATCTGTTAGTGGCGTTTAAGGACTGGAGTTGGCTACCCCTGGTCTAAGGGTTAATTGAAGGATCACTACATAGCAGCAGTGCAGTTATGCGTGACAAAAGGATACTAAAAGACTAAAAAAAAAAAAAAAGATGTGCTTTGTTTATTTACATCCTCTGGTTTTGAGAAAAGGGCTTTAAACGGTTTAAATAATTTAATGATGTTAACGCTGCATTAGTTTACCATGTAATTGAATGCTTGTTAATATATGCATAATCGTATACATAAAGGACACCTACAAGCTCATATTGAACCCCCAATTCTTGTTCAGCTGGTCATGGCTGATTTGGAGGGTGGCTCCTCCTCCCTAGTTTGAAGCTCACCCCCTCCCACTTTTAAATGGTTAAAAGCTCACTCCATTGCATTTCCCACTCTCAGGGGAACTTGCTTATAGGTTGATTGTGACAACTCTAATACAGAGTGCTTTTCCTGGTAATGTACAGGTTAATAAGTGCTTCAATCAGACTTGGAACTATTCAACTAATTTTGACAGATTTATTATAAATCATTCTTCCTGGTAATGTACAGGTTATTAAGAATTTATATTGGTGTTGGGTACCCTTGAGATGTGGTAAGCCGTGTAGGGGCTCAAGGGCTTACAATACGTTGGCCAAAGAGTTAAACTAAAAGACCATTTTATTCAAAAGATATATATATATATATATATATATATATATATATATATATATATAGGCACTGTACCGTGTATGGGTGTCATTGGATGTGCACTGAGCTCTGTCTGTGTTTCATGTTCTGTCTCTGGTTTTAAATAATCGTATACATAACTCAAGGTAGCGCTGTGCAGGTATGATGTTGCGTAAATACATATTATGCACTTTGTTTAACACCTAAACAAAGTATAGGTTTCCTCACCTCCCTTAAAATGGGAATATATCATAACGGCACAGTCCTAATTAAGATATTTGATATTGAAGTTCGCAAAATGAAAGAAAGCACTTCTCTATTCAGCAATTGGTTTGCCATTTTTAGAGATTTTCGTTGAATAAATGTTTCCTAGCTTAGTAAATGTAAATGTTTCAGCAGGTTATTGAAATGATAAAACTCCTTTCTTCTAAATAGCAATGCCCTTTAATACATCTTCATTAATCAATTATTTTGTCGTCATACTGTCATGGGATAAATTGCCAAATGTTCCCCCTATATAGTAAGAACTCTATGTCATATATATATATATTCACAGTAGATGGATTTAGTAGACAACACAGACAACGGATAGGCTTGTATCTGTAGCTGCTCTCTTCCTAGCATGACCCGCTGAGGTCTATCCTTGCAAAGGAGACAGTGTTTCAGTAACTATTCACTTTGAATCACATTGAATATATCGTTACATTGTGTGCTATATGTCTACCCCGGAAAGTATCTCTAGGAATCACTGATTCAGGGCAAATGTGGCATGATATGATATTAACATTTCGATTGTAACGTTTTCAGTGACACAGCAAACTTAATCTGCCGCCGTGAAACCCGTTGAGGGTTAATATGTGACACTAAGACATATGATACACGTTACGCTACGATATCTATACACAAGACATAGGTCAATACCATATCGGGCTTGATATTATATTTTGACGCAACACATACCATTTAGATTACCCTTAAAGAGATACACCCTGGCTTATCTTTTATTTATATTAGACAATATTGAATGACTACTCTCAGGTATGTGATCATCTAGATATGTTGATTGCGATGCAGACAATACCTGATCTGGTATATTTTAGCCCTATACACCTAGAGATCCGTTGCAATATCTGATTATTTACTTAGACTTTGGATGTTTATTAAGAGTTCTTTTGGGTAATTGCTAATTAGGCATACCAATTTGGACAATAGACTCTTTACGCCACACCAGTATGGGGATTTTTAATAATGTATATGTGTTTTTAATTTCAATGAAGAAGTAATAAAACATTTTTTTTTTAAAAATTTTTGTTTCTCCGGTGACTGGGTCAAATAGACCTAATTTGCAGTAATTTACTGTTGGACTACTAAATCCATCTACTGTGAATGTATATGACATAGAGTGCTTACAATATAGGGGGAAACTTTCTGATCACTCTCATGATCAAAAATGTTACTATCATTATATTATCCTCCAGAGCATCTGTCAGAGTTTAGTGTTTAAGGTGAATGCGGTTTCAATTATCTTATTCTAGCAAATGTTCCCAAGATAAGTTTTAAATTAGCTGATGGCTAAAGATGTGAAGCGAACAAAAATAACAGCTGGTTTGTGTGTCTATGTGTATAAATAAGAGTCTGACTACTCTTCCCGGGCTTTAGGCAGCAGCTCAGAGAGTTCCCTAAAGAACCGATCAGCCTTCTGCAGCGACAAACTGGATGAGTACCTGGAGAATGAAGCCAAGCTGATGGAGAACTGCACGGGACCTTCTTCCAGTGAGCCAGTATCATCAATTGTCTACCAGTTCCCCACCAAAAGTACCAGCTACGTGAGGACTCTGGACAGCGTGCTAAAGAAACAATTTGCCCTGCCCAAGTCTTCCTCATATGCTTTCAAGCCGCTCTCCTTGCCCTCTTCAACCAATCAGGCGAAGAGGACACGCGAGGCCTCTGCTCCCAAATTAAAATCCGTCTTCAAGCCCATTCTGCCATCTCCTGTCACCGTGAAGGAGAAACCTCGAGTGATGAAGCCTGCCAAGTCTCTATCAGTTGCCGCCCAGGCAGATGTGATGGAGGTCAACTGCGTGCTGCCAGGTTCGCCCCAAGCCCAGCTGCAGAATCAGCAGCCGACCATTTTGCGGCCCTTTGGACTCTCCAAAGCCCAAGTGAAGCTCCTGGATCTGGAGGAGTGCGCTGTCTGGGAAGGGAAACCACGCACTTATGTTACAATGGAGCGGGCGGATATTTCGTTGACTACTCTACTCACAGCCCAGGTAAGCGCTTTCACCTGGCAGCGTGTGAAAGCAGTGTGTCCCTAACTTCTTTATAGCTTTGATTTCCCTTCCTTGTATACGGCAGAGTTCTGGTTAACACGAAATTACCAAATTGGACTTCAATTCCTTTTGTGATGGAGAGGTCTCCATCGTATGCAAATGCTTTGGAATGCCTTTAAGATCTTTACCCATCTCTCTTGAGATGTAGACCAGGGGGGCGCAAACTTTTTTCCCTGCGCCCCCCTGCCGGCGGTCCCCTCACTCCCGCGCCCCCCCCTAACCCCCACTTACCTGCGCTCCGGCGTCATGCCGTCACGTTGCCATAGCAACGTGACGTCACATGACGCCGCGTTGCCATGGCGACGCAGCAAGAAAGCCGCCGGAGCCTAGGTAAGTAAAGGTTTACAGAGGCCCTGCAGCTCCCCCGGCACTCTGTAAACCCCGCGCTCCCCCCCGCCCGCCGGCAGTCTCGCGCCCCCCAGTTTACGCACCGCTGATGTAGACTATTTGTGAGCTAATGTGTATATACAGATAAATTGTACAATCAAACTTTTTATTTTTTTATTTCCTTGTTGATGTTTTGTATAAAGGAGCAATCCACCTTTAACTAACCTCAATTTGTTTTTTTACAGGAACAGGGGGGCCCCCATAGAGCTGAGCCGTCCTGGGGACTGCCACCTGTTACATAGATACTTACTGGTGAAGTTACCTGTTTTCATTCCTGGTTTTTAAAGGGCCATCTCGTAGGAAGCTACAACTGATGATGTTGCAGCTTCCTATTGACCTGAGATTTTGTAAACCATTTTATTTCACCTGAGGGAGATTTAAATCCGGTAACTTCACTGGTAAATAATTTAAACACCATGGGGGTAGGAGGGCAGAGCTGAATATAGTGGCGTTTGGCTCAGGGGAACCCCGTGTCCTGTATCTAATAACAAAAAAATCATTGGGTGAACTGCTCCTCTTTAATATTATTATACTCCCAAAATTAGCCACTGATGGTGTCAACACAAATTGTGACTCTTATTTATAGTACAGTTTGGAGCTGCCATTATTTCATCCAGAGCTCAGCTGCATAAACAAAGCTGGGAATCTCAAAAGTGGCTAACTAACAAAAAATAAACATGATTTATCTATAATAATCTCATAAAGATGCAGTTAGGTACATTTTAAATCCTTTCTCATACTGCTTGGTATATTTACATCTGGTTCTTGCTAATTCAATTGGTTATAGAATTACTATCACTTAGGTCTGTCCAGTACTCGCAGGAACAGTAATGTGGAATACTGCTAATGTTGGTAGCGCATGCAGCGTATGTGCTCTGATGGGGGAAAATGCAGAGGCAGTAGGAGGAAATTCAGTCGCATCTCAATGTCCTGGGGTTTTTTTTTCTTTCTTTTTTCTACTTCCAGGCTTCTCTCAAAAGTAAACCTATCCATAAAATAATTCGTAAGCATGCACCGCCTTGCAACAACGAGTTCTGTCGTCTGGGTTGCGTATGTGCCAGTCTCGCCCATGCAAAGCGCAAATCCACTCACTGCCGACGCCTGGGCTGCATGTTTGGATGCTCTTGCCTGAAGCGCAAAGTGTTTCTGGTGAAGAGAGGAGTCGAGCTCAAGAAAACAACGTCAAAGAAGAGTGTGCAGGGAAGCTTGGCGGGAGAGGAACCGCTCTCCCAATCGCAGGAGGAGGACCAGGAAGGGGTAGAAGATGAGGGGGATAGTGAAGAAATGAAAACAAAAAAACCCATAATGGAATACAGTGAGTTGGTATATTCATTATGTCATACTAGATCAGCGCATAACTTGAAGTAATTTATCATTGAGCCCCTATGTAAAACAGGATTGGAACCAGTGGGGTCCTCCAGAAATGAACCGCACTATTTTCAGCACCGGGAACCCCCTTGTTCTCTAGCTAATTACTGGTGACTACAAATATTACGTACTCGTTTTAAAGGCGATTTTAAATGGTCATCCAATAGGAAGCCACAACCGATGTTGCATCTTCCTATTGGCACGATATATATCAGCCATTTTGCTTCCCCTGAGGGATCTCTAAACCCGGTAAATGCACTGGTAAGTATCTCAGGACCTCGGAGCTGAAAATAGTGTCATTTGACTTTGAGGGGGGGTGGGACACCCACACCCCGGACCCGCTCTCCACCCTGTATATATAAAAAAAAACAGTAGGAGGAACAAACTGCTCCTTTAAAATGTGGCAACATTTTATGTCTTCAACTGAGCCACCTGTGCTGAAGCAGGGATATCCTGAAAACCTGGCCTGTTGATGACCTTCAGGACTGGAGTTGGCCACCCCTGGTATGGAAAGATTCTGACTTGCTGACCTGACACTTCTCATTGTTATTTTTCCAACAGCTGTCTGTGATTCCGAACCTGAGCCTCCAGTGCAAAGCTTTCCCATTTGGGATAAATGGGGCGAAAACCGAGATCTAGAGCCCATTTATGTCCCAACGCCGGCTTGTTTGGAACATAACGAGGTCCACTCGCCACAACCAGCAGCATTGCAGCAGCCGGTCAAAACCAAATCCTCTGGAGCAAGTAAACCTGCTCGTGTGTATACCCCCAAGCCCAAACCTGCGGTAAGGACATTACTTCACCAACACAAACAACTTTGCCAATGGCTTAAAGTTTTTGATCATCTCTATTGCATTTTTATATTGAGAGCGATTAAATCCGATATATGTATTTTTTTTTAAGACCTTAAAGCTGCAGTCTAAGCAATAACCTGCATGTGTGTTTTTTTTTTTTTTAAATAAATCAGTTCTGTACTATGAGAAAATACTTGTAGGATTTTTTTTTTTAAATAACATTTTTAATGCATTTTTCTATGGCAACCATTTACAAAGTCGCATCTCCTTGGCTTCTGGGAGGCATTGCTGCTCTCACCCTTAGAGTGCTGGAGGGTCCCGGATCCCACCCCCTCCCCCCCTCCCGGCACATTGTCACATGGGATCGCAGCGTCACTGATGATGCAAATAAAAGAGATGTGGAGTCCTTTCCCCGCTCTCATGATGTAGCCACTACGTCACGAGGCCCCTAGGGTGCCCGGCCCATGAAGTGGTGGCTACACCATGGGAAGGGTTAAATGGCTACTGTTGTGACGTTAGATGGCTAAGGATTCTTTCTTTTTATTGCAACTTGGCATCTGTACCAGCAACTTTATGTCCACCGAAGACCAATAAGTAATAATGTAGTATTAATGTTTGCCAATTAGTGGTAAGTAATCCTTTCAACACTGAATGTGCCTGCAGTATAGTAGTCAAATACAGAATCCGAGAACTGTTTTTTTTTAATTTTTTTTTTTTTTTACATTTTCTATACAACTGGCTATAGCGTGGTTAAACCAGTTTCTTATAGTAGATACGCGGGCAATACTCTCATACAGTGCGGTATCTGTTTTCTTGGCTAACCCTGGAGATTTCCCATTGCATTGCTCTCTCCTGTTTTTGCTGTAATATCTGAGCTTTAATGTATTAACCCTTAGGACAGCAATGAGAACGTGGATCCAGTGAATATATATTTTGATGGTATGATGACGTGCGCTCGAGTAAGACTTTACGAGCGTAAACCTCCAAAGGCAGAGCCAGATAAAGAAGTCTGCACTTGTACTTCCACTGACTGCACTGCAAAGGTGAGGTCTTATCTCTTCCCCCCTCCTGATTCCCCATTTTTATTTATTTATTTCTTTTTTTAATTATTAAAGTTTTGAGCGGGGTACAGAAGATTTTGAATTTTACTCAACGATAACACTCATGAATGTAAGATCATTAGAAATAGTAGACTAACTTAATAGAGCTAGTGTCTCTTTCCTCTCATAGGATAATTTATTGTCGGTGAATGCTCTAGATGCTGTATTGATCCCAGGGGAGGTATTGGTTTTATTGGAGATTGTCATGTTCTTTAATGAATTAACTACTAGTTCTTCATGGAAGTATGCAATAGCCATGGGGTGGGAAACTCAAGTCCTCAAGGGCCACCAACAGGTCAGGTTTTCAGGATATCCCTGCTTCAGCACAGGTGGCTGTCGTTGACTGAGCCACCTGTGCTGAAGCAGGGATATCCTTAAAAGCTGACCTGTTGGGGGCCCTTGATGAATGGAGTTGCCACCACTGCAATAGCCACACAATAGAAGGATGGAGGCATAAACATTGAAGGTAAAAATAATGTAGACTTTTCCCTGAAAAACCACCTTTGGTAAGTATACTTCCTTAGATCAAAACCAAACGATTGCCAGCTTTGGTAAGAATGTAGAATTATACATTGTCACATTTTTCATTTTTTAATATAAAAATAAGGGGAAAAAAGCACGGGGGGGGTTCTGGGAAATGTAGTATTGCTGCTTGTATTCCCTTCTCAGCCTGAGAGACCTACAATACATTGCTTCATGCTTTTTATTTTGTGATGGTCTCTTCCAACTGATTATTTACAACCGAATAATAGGGAATTATGAAATCGTACATTTTTTAAAATCTGAATTACATCTCATAGGAGCATGATCGTAAAACACATAAAGAGAAGGAAGACAACGAATCAGAAGGTAATGTCACAATTTTATATTTAATTATTTAAAAAAAATGAAATGTTTGCCCGAGAGTAAATTTGGGGTGTTATCAATAATGTCATGGCGAGCAGAGGAGAGAAGTGGGCACAAAACGGTGAATTTCCCTGCTTTTGATCAATTGATTTTGCATCCATAACGTTCTTTTAACTACGTTTTTGTACTGAGTAAATAATATATATATATATATGTACTTTGTCAAAATCATGTTGACAATCTTTAACAGAATTTACTTGAATGTGTTAGTGGATAAATCTCCTTTACTATACTGCTTCACTCCTTTATTTTGATTAAGATGTTTTTGGTTTCCAGTATGTCCTTCTGAAATGTCTCATCTTCTATGTCTGCACAGATGTGTCTAATTCGCGACTCTCTGAACCTACCTCCTCCTCCAAATCCACTGGCGATAATGGTGGTCGCACCAAGCTCATCGAGATCATCTCTGACTGCAGCTGGGAGCAGGATCGCAAAAAGATCCTCAACATCGTATCACAGCACATGAACTGTAAACAGCCGCAGACCTTTAAGGTGGGCAGCTTCAATATTGAGCTGAGGTCGGAGAGAACGAGTGCCAAAGAGCGAGTGGACTCCGTTAACTCGTCCCGAGTGAAGATCTCAATGGCTTCAAGCCAGGACATAGAACTGGACTCGGAGAACCTGGAAACGAGGAACTTGGACTCCTCAGTACCATTGAAGACTGAAAACGTGAAGCTCTCACAGACCAGTCCTCTGAGAGAGGTGCTAGAGAAGTCACATGGAGGAAAAGGTTTGCCTTTCTATACTAAGGTCACTCCTGCCGGCAAGTTGATCGCTCGAATAAAGAATCCCAATATTAATGACTTGGAGCTCATTCAGGTAGGAACTGCTTCAAATTATTCCTTGATTTTCTTCTTTACATCTACAAAGTATAAGGTGTAATCAGACTCAATGAGCCTAGGAAGTAATGTCCTGAGAAGGTGGTGCAAAGGGGGGGGAAAAGACCCTCTCTCCCTCAATAGTAACGAAATATAGATACCGGTATATATGAAGCAATATGAATGATGAGAGCAAAACCACAGTGCACATAAGAACAAAGATAAATAGATGATACTTATCCACAGACAGAGTGCTGTAGAAACAGGAGGAAACACAGAATGGCTATGAGGGGGAGACTGAACACATAGGGACTAATGGATAAGGAAACTACAAAAAAGGGGACGAGGAGTGCAAAACAAAGTGAGAGGAGAAAAAATGGGTCGGGGGGGTGGGGCGGTTTCTGTGGTAAACCCATTCTTCAGGACTATTCCCACAGGTCAAGTTCCAGTGGTGCTTCCCTATATCCTCCCCAATAGTTATAGTGTGCTCCCACAAAATACTGTAAGGTGAAAGCGTCTAAAAGGCTCCAAAATCACTGTTCAAATAGGCAGTATCAAGCATCTTCAAAGGCAATCACAGTCTGTAGAGGAGGAAGACGCCATTTGCATGCTGGTTATTGCACTGGCTGTCTTATTCATAATATTTAATCTACTCTACAAGTAAAATAGTATTTCTCATGACAATTCTGCTTTGGCACTTTGAGTGCTGGGTAACCATTTCTTATTTTTGTCTTCTTTACATCTGTTTTATCACAGAATGTTATGGGAAATAATAACACTTGATTGTTGTACAGTACTCTATGTTGTAGAATAATGTAAACACAATGAGTACCTGCCCAGAGAGTTTACAATCTAAGCTTTTGGAGTGTGCGGAATAGTGAGTTGGAGACCTTGCACACCTTATTTAAGTGGACAGTTCTTTAAACACAATGCTAATCTTGCTTAACACAAGGCCTGTATATGCTAAATGGTCTTAAGCATTAGTACAGCTTCAGTAACATTTGTGATTGTGCCTTCAAGTTTATTAAGGGCTTATTCCTGCTTAGTAAATTTGTGCCTACATAGTATTTGAGTAGCAAATGATTTGTAGTTGAATGTTTTAGTTGGTTTAATGTTTCCGAGAGCAGCAATGTTGAACCCTTTGAATAATGCGCACAAGAAATGTAACTTACCTTGAGGTGGTGTGCTGGAGGGGTTTGGTACCATTGCTTTCTTATGGGATAGTTGCTCTTGCATCTTTTCTGCTAGGCACCTGCTTCGGAGGACATATGTAACAGGATGGAGCACAATGCATGTTAAACCTAGTTTCTTCACTGCTGTGGTTTCAGCACCCTCTTCTCCCTGATTTCTCCCCCAGACACCAGTATTAAGTGCCCTCCACTCCCTTATTCCCTCTATCCAGATGGACAGTGAGCAGTTTTGACAGCCTACATGCCCACTCAGATGTATATAGTTTATTTTTTTATTTCTCTGCTGTTTCTCTCCTTTATTGCAACCACAATGTAATAACTTTGTAGATGTTGTGCTACATAAGCATAACATTTGGAATCAGAAGAGGTAGGAGCACTCACATGACGGTTTAGATACTGCCTTGGGTGCACGGCTACACCCCGTAGTGGTAATCAATGTAGAGAAAAAAAATCCTGTCACAGAAAAGCCAGCACTTCATAGGGGTTTGCAAAGAGCTGGCTTTTCCGTGACAGGATTTTTTTTATCTGTGAATATTTGAACAGGAATCAAAGTATGGGTTTGTCCTATAATGTAGACAGCCAATGTATAAATCATTCCATTATTGCAGGTCAATGGAAAAAGTTACCCTCATGCCAGGCTCCTCTTAGGACAGATGGGAGCACTTCATCCAGCCAATCGTTTAGCAGCTTACATCACCGGCAGGTTGCGACCCTCTTTGCTCGACATTTCTACACTTAGCACAATGATCTCCAAGGTGGCCTCAAAAAGCACAACACCTACCTCCAACAGCAGCTCTATGGACACTGCTGTGGCTACTATGAAAGTTGCCATTCCAGCACAGAAAAAGATAGGTATGTTTCGGATACTGAAAACCTAATGTAAATGTTAAATGTTGTAGAAAGTTTACACAACATTACCAACAATGAGAGAGAGACCTGAAGAGAATCATTTTTTATCTCACAAACCTGTGCATGGTGATGGTATCTCCTTATGCTTCCAGTACTTCTGGGTACTGCCTCTGTAAAGAAATGTAACCCATTCTGAAAAGTGCAATATTAATCAATATTGAACATATTTTCAACCAGCACATTGTAAATGTACTGAAAAATAGAACTCTAAATTAGTCTGTTCAAAAACGTCTGTCCACTATTAAAGCAACAGTCCTCCTGTCCCCCTACTCGGGTTTTAGTTTGTTTACCCCCCCTTTTTTTTTTAATAGCATGGAGGGGGAGGGGGGGGGTCAATTGCACCAGAGAAGAAAAGTGATTCACAATAGACTGGCACTCAATTTACCTTTTAATATACACAATTGATACAAATATATAAAGTGCATATAGAGAAAAACACACCGCTTAAGCACTTCTACATTCTGATATAATTGGTAAATGTTCCCCTACTTAACCCCTAGGGTCATCAAAACGTAACCTCAGGTACAGTAATGCTACAAAAACCCATCTATTATGAAACTTTTCCTTCTTTTCTGGTGCAATTGTTCTAAATTTATTCCCTGACTGTGTACCCCTCGGCAATAGTTGTTGCAACCCTTTTTTGGGATCCAGGAAAGGGGTTGGGGGTGTTGGTCCACTGGGGGTGGGGGAGGTGACGTGGGAGCTGAATCATACTTATTTCAGCTCTCGGGACCACCCTGTTCCTGATATACTTAAAGGTGAAGATCCTCCAGTTACCATACAGTTAAAAATCTTAAAGGATCTTTTGCCTTTAAAGAAAGGTGGCAAGCAGGGGGTCTCCAGGGCTGAACAGTGTTAATTTCAGCTCCTGGGGACCCGCTGCTCCCCCCAGACACATACATCGAAAGGTGATGGCGGTGTCTCGTGTCTATTTAAAGGTTCCGTGTCATGTGGGCCAATCGGAAGCTGCAAGGGATGACGTCACAGCTTCCTATTGGCTTGCAGGAACTTTAAATAAATATAAATTTTCTGTGCCCAGTCAGGGCAGCTGTGGATCCCTGGAGTGGAAATCAACACAGTTCAGCTCTGGAGACCAATCTATCTATATATTTCTCAAACCGTTGTATTCCTGTTGGTCTGTCCTGTCCCTAGGGGCAATCACATTGGACCTTTGGCCCGTCACTCCGCCTCAGGCCAATGAGATGGCTCCCTTGGCCCGCCCGCCCGCCCCCGCACACCTCTCATTGGCCTGAGGCGGAGTGACGGGGCAAAGGTCACACACACACACACACTGTCCCCCCTGCCCTCCACCCCCCCACACGCCTGCCCTTCACCCCTGCCCTCCACCCCCCACACGCCTGCCCTTCACCCCCCCTACCCCTGCCCTTCACCCCCCCTATCCCTGCCCTTCACCCCCCCCCTGTCCTTCACCCCCCCTACCCCTGCCCTTCACCCCTCCCCTGCCCTCCACCCCCCACTCGCCTACCCTCCACCCCACCCCTGCACTTCACCCATACCCCTGCCCTTAACCCCCCTACCCTTCACCCCCCACACGCCTGCCCTTCACCCCTATCCCTGCCCTCCACCCCCCCACACGCCTGCCCTTCGCCCCTACCCCTGCCCTTCACACCTACCCCTTCCCTACCCCTGCCCTTCACACCCCCTGCCCTTCACCCCCCCCCCACCCCTTGCCCTTCACCCCCCCACTCCCTGCCCTTCACCACCCCCTGCCCTTCATCCCCCCCACCCCCTGCCCTTCACCCCCCCACCCCCTGCCCTTCACCCCCCCTACCCCTGCCCTTCACCCCCCCTACCCCTGCCCTTCACCCCCCTACCCCTGCCCTTCACACCCCACCCCCCTACTCCTGCCCTGCCCCCCGCCCCCTACTCCTGCCCTTTGCCCCCCGCCCTTCGCACCCCTGCCCTTTGCCCCCCTGCCCTTCGCCGCCCACCACCTCCCCGCCCTTCGCCCCCCCACCCTTCGCCCCCCATCCTCTCCCCACCCTTCGCCCCCCACCCCCTCCCCGCCCTTTGCCCCCCACCCCCTCCCCGCCCTTCACCCCCCGCACCGACCCTGCCGTTCACTCCCCGCCCTTCACGCACCCCGCCCCTGCAATCCCGGGCAACGCCGGGTATATCAGCTAGTACAATATATATTACACACACAAGCAATATAAAGCAGGTATAGCGTGGACTATTCTAGGTCAAAAATGTTTGTATGTATGCAGTTTCTCCCCACTCTGCCCAGAGACCTTCTCCCTCCCCCCGCCCCCCAATAATAACAGACCGTAGAATTCTTGCTCACATTAATCCCTTTGGTAACAATAAAGTTATCACTCTCTAAGTAGACACCGCTTTAAAGGATAAGAAGTGTGTAGAACAGGAGTTTTGGGTTCTGATCCTACTGGATATTGATCAGTTGTGCAGATGCATTGGTTATTCCTAAAACCTATTGTGACAGATTCATCCTGAGGAAAGGTTTAAGAACCACTGGTATAGTTAAACACATTTCTATATGCTGCATGAAGTGATTGTCCCAAACATGAACTGCTACCTTTACAGTGTTGTAGGCGTCATGGTAGTTTTGGGATGTTGACCTGCGGATGTTTACTTTGCAGCTCCACAGCCTTCTCCCAGCAGCGTGTTCACTCAGTTTGTCATGAGTAAAGTCGGAATTCTGCAACAGAAAAATCCTGGAGTCAGCTTGCCTCAACCCACGTGTGGGTTGCAGAACTTGAGCACCCAGACCACTCCTGTAATGGTCGTCACTTCAGTAGCCTCGGGAAAACATGCCCCGGTTTTCTGCACGACTCCTTCCACCAGCTCTTCCATGGCTGCTTTAACCACTCCGTCACTTCCTTCAACTACAGTGGGCTTAGACACCACCTCGCCATCACCAGATAATGCAGTCACTTCAGTGCCTCCCTTTATCAGTGTTAACAAGCTAGTAACGAAAGACTCTTCTCTCTCCATCCCCTCAGGATTAGTAGCAGTCCCTTCAACTGACTCAACCCCCACTCTGACCGTGACTTCAGTTACCTCTACAAAAGAGTCTATTGTGTCTCCTCCCTCCGTACTGACCACACCATTAGTCAAACCTTTGTCTGCATCCAGAGTAACCACACCAGCTCTCCCTGTTCGGGTGTTTCCTGCTACAAATGTCGATTCTACTGTGGCAACCAGTTTAGTGACTCCTGCCAACGTATCAACACCTGGATCAGCTCCTTCTCAAGCTGCAGTTAATACTATGCAGCTGACTTTGAAACCAGGTGCGACATGTATACTTGCAGTGTCAAGTTATAGGTACTGCTGTAGATTTGTGTTGACATAAAAATGTGTTCAGATCCTTATATTACATGCGAGAGGTGTCATGCTTAAAATACTCATTTGGCAAGAGCCATGGGCTTGTTTTTTGGTCAGGGCTATATTGGTGAAATTGCTTTTAGAAAGGAGAAACATTAGTTGGCACAACATTTTAAAGTCTACAGGTAAAGCTGAATAGATTTTCATGAGATTTGGCATTTATTGAAATGTTTTCCCACATAATGTCTCATGGAAAAATCTATCCTTTTTCAGACTTTAAAGCTTCAGAACAGGCTGCATTGCGGTTTAATTCTTTAGTTACTGGTTTGAAGCAGGGGGTCACCGGAGTTGAAATGTGTTAATTTAAGCTCCGGGGGTCCCCCTGCTTCCAGAGATACTTGCCTCCCATAGGTGATGCCGTTATCCCTGTGAAGTTTAGATGTCCTGGTCACACTGGCCAATAGGAAGCCGTAACGGATGATGTCACCGCTTCCTATTGACACGCGGGACATTTAAAGCCACCATTGTTGGCACACAGTTTCTCTGACTGCAGAGATACCAGCACCGTGACGCAGGTAAGTATCTCTAGAAGCAGGGGTCCCCAGAGCTGACATCAACACCGTTCAGCTCCAAAGACCCCCTGCTTCAATCCTGTAATTAATTATTTAAGTGTTTGTTTAAGTTTTTTTTTAACATCCACATGGATTTAAATATTGTTATTTTCTTATTCAGCTTCAACAATGATGGTCATAGACTCTGGAAGGGGAACAAATATATTTATATTTTTTTCGTGTAAATTATTAGTTGTTATTGCACCATGAATTCAGTGAGTTGTATTTTTTTTACAACAAAACATATTGACAATTCACAATAGCATCTAATTGCTTGCAAATGTTTTGGGGTTTTTCTTTCATTAAGAAAAATGTAAGATTTTTACAATGAAGAATGTGATGAAAAAGAACAAAGGAGTGTGCACTTTTCTGTATATGTGCCTATGTATATATGTATATGTATGTGTTTTTTCCTTTTTCTCCCCCCCAGTACCAGAAAATTCTGTACCTCAGTCCACCATTCAAGTTTGTAGCCCTACAGTGATATCCACCGGGGTAGAAAAGCAAGTGGGACACAGACTGCTCCTTATACCAGTTCAACCGAACTCTCCAAGCGTTCAGCCCGTGCAGAATGGGCAGCGACCCCAAGGACAGAAAATGATTTTGCAGCCCATCCAGCGCCCTGGAGGGGTGAACTTGTTCAGACACCCCAATGGGCAGATAATCCAGTTGGTCCCTTTACAACAGATTAGTGGCTCTAATATCCAACCCACAGCCCAACAAGTAGTTTTCCATAATCCAGGTACCAAGAACCTACTGTCAAACTGTAATGTATTTGCAAATGTACAAAAAGAGCATGTGCTCTCTTATGTAATATATATTGATTCCAACATATTAATCTGGAGCAGGAAGGTAAAAGGTTTCATGGAGAAAGTTCTCAACTGTGACATTTAAATATGTTAAAGTTGTTGTAATGCAAAATGTCAACTTTCTACATCTGCTAGAAAATTATTGAACTTGATTGCCATCTCTTGTGTAGAAGGCTGCGGGGGAATGGGATCCAGTGCAGTTAGGCTGTAAGAATCAGACCTACAGGTGTTCATTATCTTTAGGTCATAGCTGGCCTTTAAGTAACAAATGTAGAATTTTGAGCTCCTGCACAATTCCATATAATATTCTGATGCAGAAAATGCAAAACACTTGAATTCCTTCTCTGCCTTTTCATGTACTTTCTCTTTTAGGTGCTGTCATGGGGATACGTCTCCCGTTGCCTCCCAAGCCTGAAGTCTCTTCCTCTGTACCTGCTCCCAGCGTGTCCTCATCAGCCTCTCCTGTCTCCATTTCAACTGGTTCAGTTATTGGTTCTCTTTCCAAAACCAACCCAATCACACCAGGTGTCACAGTTGTTTCTTCAGTACCTCCCTTTCTGTCACAAACTGGTACGCTGACACTGAGGATCTCCCCAGCTACAACTAATAGTCATGGGTCTCCGTCGGATGCCAAAATCATCACTTACAGTTCTGGTGGACAGCCTTTAAGCTCACCTAGTGTCATGCCCCTCCATGCTGGAAGTTTTGCCTTGTTGAATCTCCCACCAACGACTCCCAATCAGCAGACGAATATCAGTAAGCCGAATACGGATTTGACATGTACAATACCAAGTGATTTAAAAGAGCAAATGTCATCAGATAACCATTTAGGACATTCTCTGGAGTTTGCTACAGGTGAAGGGAAGGTGGACAAAGGTGACACTACAGTATCTATGGGCCAGCAGATTTTAGAACCTCTGAAAACGGAGAACCTGTCTGCGTTGCAAGACCTTTCACCTGACAAGTCGGTCAAATCTCCTACCACTGTAGAGCAGAAGGACACCACTGCATGCCTAGACGAGATGTGTGATGAAGAAAGTCCTTTAGATAATAAGGAAGCCCGTACTGAGCAGTCTCAAAAAACAGTGGTTCCAGCAGATAACATAGTGAACTCAGAGGCCATGGATGGGACACAGTTGCAGGGACCTGTGAACACAAAGGCACAGAATCTTGTGGAAATCAAGTCGGCGTGTGACACAAAACTAACAGAACTTGCAGCACGTGCAGCAACAGAGGAGCAGAATATATTGAGTGAAAGTGGACAGAAAGCAACTAAAGCATCTATATTCGAGCAAAGCCCTACAAGTTGTATAAGTGAATCTGAAGATCTATTGTCTACATCTTTAACAAGCAAAAACATAGCTACGGGTGAACGTAAAGTGTCCAGTCCTGACTTTATAGACCTCTCTTTTGACAATGAAGATGAGCGGGAAATAGATGACACCCCGAGTGATTCCCCTAGTGAATACAGTGTAGATGCGGAGAATGTAAGTGCCTGTTATTTTTTTAATGAAAGTTCTATATTTATTAGCACAATGGTTTCAGATAATGGTATAACTTATTTATGCAATGTGTTGCACACTAGCTTGCCACACTGCTTAGTCTTTTTAGATGCATATTAAGAACACATCTGTTCATCACTAGCTGTGCTGTGAGAATCGTACTTGGAACATTAAAGTTGGTCCTATTGATTGTGCTCTGACGGGTTTTTACTTTTCCTACTGAATTCTATCCTTGCCTTTCATCTATCTTATTTTTTTTATGGACTGATTTGTCTAGAATATCTAGTGTTGCAGCACTTATAGGTATTTTCATTTGATGTAGGCTTAGTTAAGAAGTCTGCCTTTATCTCCTTTTTGTCCTTCTAACAAATGTATCTTTATGTTGGTGCCCTTGTTACTTTCAATGAATGTGTCTTATAAGTTTCACGACTTCTTCTTTCACAAGAATTTTACTCAGTGGTGCAATACCAAGATAAGCATTACAGGTAAAGGGGAAAAAACGTAATGAAATGTCTTTTGCAACCATCCTCGGCATCAAAATGCATATGCATGCATACTGACGCACACCTTTCATCATTTGAATGCTATGGGTGGTGGATAAAGATGTGCATCTTTGTTTCTTATATATCTTGAGCTGTTGTCCACTAGAAAATAGTCAATTGTCTGGAGAACAACACGTTTTTATTGAGCTCTTGGTAATTATGATGTAATCCTTGTATACATCTTGTCTTCTCTTGTTTTGACATCCAGAGTGAAGGAGAAGAGGCTGTGGACATTGAAACTGTGGAGGAGCTCTCTGAAAAGATTAACATAGCCCGTCTTAAGGCAACTGCTTCCAGCGGCCTGTCCTCCAAGCAGACGTAAGAACCTGTTTCTTGTAGTATCCAGCCATTAGCAGTGGAAGGAACTAGTTACCCAACTAGCAGATTGAGGCAGTCGGGTAACCGTGTCCTGTGAGAGCAGCAGAGGCCATTCTTCATGAATCAGATGACTTCTGCTTGAGGGAATGTGTTTTAAGCAGGACATTATTTCCATCCATGTTCAGCATGTTGAAAGCAGTGTACAAACGTAACCTCTATTCTGCATGTTAAATTAAGTGGGTTAAACAGTGGGTAGTAAGTTGGAGTAAAAGGGGCATTCCCTCCTAGGACCAAGTGTAGTAATTAATGCCAGTGATATGTAATAGTGTACATCTGAGGGATGGTTTTTTTTTTTTTAAACCAAAATTTGACCCCTATCAATAGGTTAAAATATTTTTTTTAAGTTGGTTTGCAAACGGCTTGGGAAGGGATGAGTGATTTCCTCTTGCTACTCCCCTTTTGAATGATATATTTGTGTGTTCAACACAGTTTGCATAGTCAAAACCCCACTCCCTCCCTTTATCGTCTCTGGGGGTGGGCTAATGCTAAAAAACCCACTTGATTAACATATACTCCCCAATTCAAAGGCCCCTTAGAATTGCAATTGTATTTCATTTCCAAAGGAACCAAAGCGTCCAAATCTTTTATTTTACTACAGTTAGATTGTAAACTTCTTTACAAAAAGTTGTTGTTTTGGGGGGGGGGGGTTTATTGGGCCAGCCCCCCAAAAAATGCAGTGTATGCATTGGTTTGCGTTATAGAAACATAAGGCAGCAAAAAGCATTTGGCCAGATGCACATGGTACGTTTATATAGTAAAATTAAGAGGCAGTGGAAATTTGAGAGATGTTGACAGTGGTCAAACGATTATATTGAAACCAATGTACAAAATACACGTAACTTCATCTCGTTGAATTGCTACAGTTTGTAAATGGTAGATCTGTTCATATGATAACATGCATTTTCTATGAATCGTGTTAAGCTGGGCTGCCTGGATATTTTTTTCTCTGCCCATTTCTCCAAATGTGAAATGTTAAATAGCCAGTGCATACAGTAAGTGCTTTTATGAATAACCCTTTTTTTCCTCACTTCTGGTGCTGTTTATTTGTTTCTTTATTTATTTCTTTAAAAAATGATAGTGAAGTTATAGTCTTGGCTCTAGGGATGCATCCGTTGGCTATAGGTCTCATTTCTAAACTCCAAAATATTGGAAAGTTCGACACTTAAAGATTAAATCCCGGTTAAGTTGATTTTCAGTGTTTCGCTTCCTGTGTACAGCAGAGATAGAACGACCGTGAGTGTATCTGCATGCCTTCCACAGGTCCCTAAAGCCGCTTTATTCACCCCTTTATCGGGTCATACCGTGGTTAGGTTGCAGACATGGTTTGAGACATGCAATTGAGCATCTAGTGGGCGTGTAACATGGCAAGGCAAGACATGTTAAGTGACAAAGCTCATTTAATGTTAAAGTGAAACAGAGTGTAAGGGATTTAACCATTTGGGAGGTCCGGCACTCCGTGGGGCCAGATGACATAGGGGCTACAGTACATTATGGATTTCCTGCTTGTTGTCTAGGGGAGAGATCTCAACTTCCATCCGTGACGTCACGGTATGGTGATGTGCCCAAGGGACTGGTTCCCTCTGGTGCAATGGCTTCTCCAGCACTCAAAAGGGTTAAAAGGTGGGAAGAACTTCCATCATATGTTTATGCTGAATTCACCGTTGGGACCGTCTCTAGGGCAACGGTTCACAACCTTGTGTTCCATATCAACACACAGTGCGAAACTTACTGTACTACCATTTTTTCATTGGTTTGTGCATATTTGAAAAGTTGTTGTGGTGATGGCAAACTGGCTTAGAAGTGCAGTAATTGGCATGTCCCCTTAACGGCTTCTACGCACCCACCACTTCCCTAATATTACCAGCCATAGCTGTGTTGCGTTGTTACCATTGGTATAATTACTAGAGCTTGGGAACTGCACCAGGATAAATGCCATCAGAGAAACAGGTTATACTGAGTGATATTGTGCAGTCCATGTTTATTTTTTTATGAATGTGTTCATACCATTTTTCAGCAAACTTGAGGTTAAATAAACGTATATTTTTATTATTTAATTCAGTTTAAGCTTGTCACACACAAAGCATGTAGGGCTCCAGCGAGAAAACAGATTGCCATTTTGCATGTTTGGTCTAAGATTTGAGGATGTGGTAAGATCAAGGAAAATCTATTACCCACTTCCAAAGAAGTATGTGTTACTGTCCCCTATGACTGCAATGATTAAGCGCTAAAATCTTTGCTCACGGTATAAACAAAAAACTAGGTTTAGTTCCTATACATCTTACAAGGGGGATTGTGCTCAGATACTTTGTATCCGTCCAAGAATAATCAGTTCTCAAATATTTTTTCACACGAAAGATATTTTAACGTTTGGTTGCTGAACTTCGGTAAGGTTATATTAAAAAGACAAAAAAATATTAAATGTGGATGGTCCCTCTATAAATAATTCATAGCTAGGTAAACACTGCATAAGCAGTGACTAGAGCTTCTCCATACATACTTCAAGTGTTGTCCGATTTGGTGTATACTTCCACGCACGACAGGACTATGGATGGACAGTGTACAACCTCTATATGCCCACCATAATCCAAGTTCGATTGTGGACTGGAGGAGACTTCTTGCCTTAAATGTCATGCATTGGCTGCGACTTTCTGCTCAATGGAGCGAATGTACAGTTTCATTCAAAATAAGTATTAAAAAAAGGATGATGAAGCAGAGCGCAGAGATTTACAAATTCTTATAGTTGCAGATAACGAAAGAAAAAAAAGTCCACTGGGTTCGCGATATTTTTCTTTATAACTTTGTCAAAAGATTTGTACATTAGACACACACATTCTCACTCACTCAAACACACACACACACACACATTCTCTCAAACACGTGCACACATTCTCTAACACATATTCACACACACATTCTCATACACACACACACATTCTCTCTCACATACACTCACTCACACACACTCTCATGCAGACACACACATTCTCTCTCACACACACACACACACACACACACACACACACACACACACACACACACACACACACACACACACACTATAACTCTCATGCAGACACGCACTCTCATACAGACACATAGACACTCCCCCAGCCCCCCCACAACCCACAGTGTGCATTGAGAACAGGGAGGGCTCCGACTAGCTCTGCGCCCAATTCTTGCACAGCCGATGTCTCCTGCTCTCCTATTCTCTCTCCACCCCCCCCCCCCCCTCCTCCTCCTCACTGAGCTGTGCAGCAGGTACATTTTAGGCGACCAGGCCCTGGGATTTTCCATCCCTGCAGTGATATACTATATAAGTAAATATTGCTATTCCTGAAGTCAGGAAGGAATTTATTCTTCCCCTTATTAGACATCATTGGATAATGTTTCATTGGGGGTTTTGTTTGCCTTCCTCTGGATTAATATACTGTAAATAGAAATGTGGGATGAGTATCCATCATCTAAATTTAACATAGACGTAACTTGATGGACACGGGTCTTTTTTTAAAGTGGTCTTTTATGTAACCTATCAGGCTTGGCCATAAGATTTTCTCTTTAGTTCTACATTCCTGACCATGTAAATCATGAAACTCTCCTTTTGAAATAAATTTTTATTGAAATAGGCAAGGTGCAAAATAGGTGTGTATGTGTATGTGTATATGTATATATATATATAATCAGTGTTCGACAAACCTATACATTTGCTCGCCCCGGGCGAGTGGATTTAACCCCCGGGCGAGTAAATATTGGCCCAAGCAGCACACGTTTGGTACTAGGTGGCGAGTAGATTTTTTTGTGTGGCGAGTAGATTTTTTGGTGATTTGTCAACCACTGTATATAATTATTATTTTTTTTAAAGAGTCTTTTATTTATACAGGTGGTCCTTGGTACCCGATGGTCCGTTTTCCATCGAACGGCTTATCAAACGCCGCATAATGCAGTCCGCTGGACGCATTATCTGACGTCGCACAAAACACAACCAATGTTCCAGCACTCTCAAATGTAAGCAAAATAGCAGCCCCACTCAGCAGGAGGAGGAGAATAAAGACAGCAAGAGACGGTTTGCTTTTCATTCTATTTGCCATTTAGCTCATGTTCTTTTGCTGGCTTCTGGACTTTGGTTACTGAGCATAGTCTCTTTTTTTTTTATTATTATTGTTTGCTACAATTGTACTGGGGTTCTCAGTTTGTTGGGGATACAGGGTGCAGGAAAGTACCTTGTGGTCCATTTGGATCTGAGGGAACGGACCTAAGGAAGGGGTCTTCTACCCAAAATGTTGCCCCCTACTACCCTCCTACCTTCCTTTTTTCCCATCTCCCCTCCTATTTTTCATTTTGTGCACTCCCTGTCCCTGATTTCTCTACATTATTTTTGTGACATTTCTCCAAGTTTATTATTGTCATGTACTTGCATTAAAAATGATCAGTTTGGCATTTACCTTATTTACGGTTTTGCTTAAATTTGAGAGTGCTGGAACATTGGTTGTGTTATTGTTTTAGGGGGAGCCTGGGTCCTCCTTGTTCCTATTGCACCCTACACATAGTCTTTGACTTTCATGCTTGAGTGCTGTCTATCACTTGTTTTTGCATTATCTGACGTGGGAATCGCTTATCCGACGCTCACTGCTGCTGATTAACATGGACCCATTATCCGACGGCAGTTTGCGGACGCATTCCGGTGAATAAGCGATGACCGCCTGTATTGGCTGGTGTTGGTTTCCATTTCCTGAATTATTGGCAGTGTTTATCTGTATGGGTGTATATTCCAAAGAAATATCATTCACTTTGTATCCTGTCCACATATTGGGAAAACAGTGCAACTGTAATGGGTTTTTTTTTGGAGTCTCTTACCAATAAGAACTATTGTAAATGTTTTCCAAGCTTTATTTAAACTTAATTTAGTGCTGCACCCCTCACTTCTCTACTATTATAAGACAATAAATCCCCCCGAATAAAATCAGTATCTATTATAAATCAGTGCTATTTTAAATCTACTTTGGAAGTTCATTAAAAGCTATTTAATGTATTTACTATGAAACAAAAATAGCAAAATAAATGCAAAGTTTCATTTTTTTTTAAAAATATATATTATTATTTTTAAGGTATATTTGAATCCTTTTTTTAAGTGATGAAAAAGGGGCGTGTGATACAATTATGAGGTCGGGTAGGAGGGAATGCTGAGTCATATACACTAAGAAGCGCTCTTCCATAGGACCACCTCCGTACCAGAAGATCACTTACAGCCCATCCGCTCATATGAAACCATATTTACTGATCTGTGCTGGAAGGTGTCGTGGCGTAGCATTGCTTAGTATGTTGGGTCCTAAATGTCTGCAGTCACGTCAAATATATTGCAAGTTTCTGTCGTTTTGTGTAACTTTTGGCAGCCAAAGCAGTAGTATATCGCAGCTCGGTTTCATAAAATCTTCAGATTGCGTACTTTTCCAGACTGTTCAGAAAAGGAGAGAGTGGGGGAGAGACAATATAGAGAAAAGAGACAGAAAAAGGGCAGAGAAGGTCAGTCTCACGAGCTGGACTTGTGCAGGAACCAGGAAGACTATTCTGTACTTCTAGAAGAGAGAGAATATGATACCCTCCAGCTTATTCTGGTAAGCATTTTACTATAGGTTTGGAAAAGCCAGGTAAATATACAAAAATAAGAAGTATAAAAGGGGAAACCGCTGAGATTGCTTACAGGGACCGCATTCATATTGTGGACGTGAGTTGTGTGTAAATATGTAAAAGTAATACAGTCCCATTCTGTTGATACCATTTGCAAGTCATTGAGTCGTGTTACTGTACCATAGCCATTAAAGCAATTTTTCCCAAAATACCTTGCGGGGAAATATGCCCAAATGAATGTTGCCGTGTCTTAGAAGCTGTTTAGTTGTGTATTAGAATGTACTTTCACAGTGAATCCTTGCCCTGAAGAGATCACATTGTAATATTTGGTTAGTGAGCCACAGCATAATAAAACTACTTGCCTACGTTCACAAGGAGGTGACACGTGCTCTGTAGATCACAATTTGAACTGAAATCTTTAAAATAAAATAAAAATAACAAATCAGAAAAAAGGCAGTGTAAGTTTATTTGAAGAGCTAAAAAGATGAGGGGTTTTTTTTGTGGTAAATCTAGGTTACCTGGTGAGTAGAAATCTGTATTTGTCTCTGCTTCTCTTCTATTTCAGTGCAAACGAATAGGACATTACGCCTCGCTCAGTTGGGGGCAGGAGAAAACGTCCAATTTCGTTTCCATCCTCGCCTATAAAGCTCCCTGCCCTCTCCTCTTCACATTTGGTTATTTTTGTACCAGTCAACGGAGTCCGCTATTACCGGACAATGGAGAAGAGTTACCTTAAGTCCCCTAATACCGCGATACGTTAATTTGGCCAATGGGAAGCATGGTCTTGGCCATTGTGCTAAATATCAACGCCTCTGAATATATATTTATTTGGGGCGGCATGGTGCCCTGTGTGTTACCATAAAGATTTATCTCAGAGCTGCTGGTTACCCGCTGTTTGAGCTTTTCAAGGGTTCTGAGGCAGGATTTTGCTAGTAGCAGATTTTTGGATCTGAACTATTTCTGTCTGAACTGTGGCCAAGAGCAGGGGTGAGCAACTCCCAGTCCTCAAGGGCAACCAAGAGGTCAGATTTTAAGGATATTCCTGCTTCAACACAAGTGGTGGCTCAGTCAGAATGTCCTTGCGTTGTATTTGTGCATGTTTTTCTTTTATACGGCTACTGACTATGGTGCCACATACTGTTCATACATATTTATTGGGGAGGAGGGGGGGGTTCTGCTATGTAGATGACTTGACAGATACATATACCTTACCTTATGCTTTCTGTCATTGCTCGGCAATATGTATAATGGATGTGAAGAGGAGAGAAAGGGAGGCTTGTAGGGGCTGATGGAACCGGACCACAGTAGTTCAATAGTGTTGTCCATTGTTGTTGAGGCCCTACGTTCAACATACATGCAGTCTGCAGTCACTCTATGGAAGTCCATGCTTTACCTATCTGGATCAGATGTCATAAACTTGACTAAATAAATGCAGAGCGGATGGCTGGTAATCATGCAGTTTTGTTTATTTTCTTTAGATGCAGTGTTCACGTCACATCTGAGGGAGGACATGGAAAGTGTGGCAAGGTAAAGCTCTTGATAACTTCTTGTGTTTTTCTATGCCTTGGTAAATTGACTTCCTTAACCCTGTAACTTCTGAAGTGCCTGCAATGTGTTGCAATCCCCGGCAGCACTTAAGGAATAAAATAAACAAATTGCAGTATGACGGGGCTCTGGACGTTGTATTGTTTTCATGGGATTATAAACTGTTCTGATTCTGTTTCTAAAGGAGCGTTCATCCTTTTACGCTCTTCTCCTCCACCCCCACCCCCTTGTTATTTATTTTTATACATGGGTGGGAAGAACCGCGTTAATTTAAGCTCTGAGATACTTAATGCGGAAGTCACTCTCTAGGGGAAACAAAATGGCGGAATAAAATCTCACCCACATTACCCATGTCAATAGGTTGCTGCAACACCATCTGTCGTGGCTTTCTACTTACCCGCTTGACGTGGGGGATTTTAGTACCAGGAAGTACCTGGCGGCATCTTCCCCGTACATACTATTGAACAATTAGCATTTTTACCCTCCCCCCAATTTAGAGAATTGAGAAAATGTAGCCACTGAACTAGGAGAGCGCCCTAACTATGATATTTTGCTGGAAATATCTAAATACATTTCGTACATGATTATAATTCTTTATCATTTAGAAGAACGTCGGTAAAACGAAGGAGGGCGAAGCCAATGCGTATTATCGGCGGAATCACACAGCCAATGAGAGGCGGCGTAGAAATGAGATGAGGGACCTCTTCGATGAGCTGAAACACGCACTTGGCCTCCACAACCTTCCAAAGGTCTCCAAGTGTTACATCCTAAGACAGGTTAGTCTGTGAGTGTGCGCGGCAGATTGAAGAAGCCTATATAATGCTTCCTGTTTCTGAGACCGATCTTAGCCATAGAAGATTACGTCGTCTTATACCCGCCATGTTGCATTGCTGGATGGTGGATTGAATCGTGTTAGTGTGACGGGCTATGGAGCACCGCTGCTCTGTGTTTATAAACCAGTTGTAACACTACTTTTTGTTTTATTAACAAACCTAGAGTACAGCTTGTTTTGTTTCTTTGCGCTGTGATACGTTGCCGGCCTCTAGCAGCAGTAGCTTTTTGTTTCGTAATTGATTTGTGCCTTTTTGTTTTTTAAAGCATTGCCCTGTGTATGGACCTGTGATGAGGCCTGATGGGCTTTGTGTAACAGTTTTCTCGCAGCCGTAGTTTAGAGCGTCATTTTGGAAAGTCACTAAACATGTTTTCTCCCCGGTTATTGTTGCAACTGCAACACTTGCTGTTAAATGGCATTGCGTCTTTACAGCAGCAGTGGCATTTACTGGCTGCTTTGTAATAAGTGGTCTAGTAGGAGTACTTGTTTTTGACATTTGTGTGTCAATGTCGTAAGGGGTTAGCACTAACTGGGTTCCCATTAGTCTGAAACATTAATGTGGGGCACAGGCTGCACAAATTCCATGGCCCAGTTAACAATGGGAGGCACTCAAGGAAGTCGGTGTTTAGTATGTCAACCTTAGGCTTTGGTCCCGCTGCGGCCGGCGGTGCGCGCGGCCGCGGGCCACCAACTCCTTGCCTCCGGTCTGGATGTCCCTGCTGGCTCCTTCCGGCGTGGCTGACTGCGTGCTGTGACGTGTCAGTCAGCCGGAGCTACAAGGAGCTTGTGGTTTCGGCGAGTGCCGCGTCACGTGGCATGCATGGAACCAATCACGGATTGGATCCCAGCAGCCAATCCGATTTCCCCCGTTCCGATTCACCTCCCCCCCTCTGCTTCGATCCCCCCTTCCGATTTCCTCCCTTGCTCCGATTTCCTCCCTGTGTGTATTTGTGTGTGTGTGCCTGAGTGCCTCTGAGGGGCTGAGTGCCTCTGAAGGGGGCTGATGGGCTGAGTGCTGCTTAGGGGGGAAGAGGGGGGCTGAGGGACTGTCTGCAGTGCTGCGCTGTTTGTGTGTGTGTGATGGTCCCTTCCCCTCACGTCATGGCGGCGCCCCGTCCACCCGTTTTGGCCACGTCTCTCCCCCCCCCCCCCCCCCCCCCCCAGCGCTGGAAAAATGTCACTGCAGATCGCGGTGCAGTGAATTGCACGCGCCACCGGCAAGCAAGTGCAGCGGGGCCTTATGCATTGCAATTGTGTGTGTGCAGTTTTCAGGTTTTCAGGATCTTTATTTGCAACTGCAGGTATTGGTTTCCCCACATGCAAGTTTTCTACTGCTTAAAAGCAACTGATGATTCTAGTGTAGAGACATTTATATACAATTATCTTCCTAAACATGCACTGAGTTACAATTCCAGTCTACATTGAGAGATTGCTCTTTTGTGAACAAGCACAGAATAACTATAAACGAGCCTCCCTTTAGGCCTTTGATGAGATCCAGGCGCTAACGGAGCAAGCTGACACACTGATACAGAAGAAGAGCTTGCTGTCTCAGAAACAGAATCTCCTGATCCGGAAAGTGTCCACTCTCTCAGGTATGAGGATTACAGGACCTGGGAACGTGGCAACTTTTTTTCTTTCCTAATTCATTTTAGCTCGTTACTGACAGTCGTTGTAATTTTCAGGGTTAAAAAAGCACATGTATTGGTCATTTTTGGGTGACTGGCAATAATAATTTTTATGAGCTAGAGTGTTTTCCCCAATGGACATTTAATGATGGCTGCTAGAGGTGAAACCTTTAGGAAGGTCCTACTAAATATTATAGATAAAGAATATATATCTATACATATCTTTGCATATAGGTGAACACCACTGACATAAAAGCCTAGGTAATCCTCGTTTTCCAAATTTATGTACTAATAAAATATAATTTCATAAAGTTTTTGCCATGCTGAGTACAGTAAAACATTTTATTTGTTACTGTTACATGTTTGTCACTGTTTACAGTGCTTTCATACTGTTGAAACAGTTACATAGTAGATGAGGTTTAAAAAAGACTAGCGTCCATGAAGTTCATCCTAAATTTAGACAAGTTCTTTACAAATAATATGTTAAGATGTTCTAGTAGCTTTAAGTGTGGTGAACATAATGATTTATAGATTGTCACTTATACAATGAAACTTCAAAAACAAGTTCACATTCACTTGACAGTATTCCGTTTTGTGTATGCTTTTTATTTATTTTTTAACATTTGGAGTAAAATTTCTGTTACATCAAAAAAACCTATTAAAACATGGATTAAAATATAATCTACACTATCTGCTGAAAAAAAGCATATATGATTTTATAGGTTTGTTTCAAGAATGATTGATTGTTCAAGCTCAAACATTGCTACAAACAAGAACTCTAGCATTACTTTAACACTCCGGTACAAACACCCTCCCTATGCAAAGGTTTAAAAGACAGCCATGCATTTCTGAGCAATTTCAAAGTTCTCTACTGCTAATGAAGACCTGGGTGGGTTGAGATGGTGCTCAGGTTCTCAAAACCAGGCACACATGGGATTGACCATCAAAACAAAACCACAAATCGGCCCAAACATGACCTTAACAGAACACTGCACAGTGACCCGAGGAAGAAGTGACCTGACATATTGTCTTGCCTTCTGTATTGTAATATAACAACTGTTTTTAACCACCAAACAATCAAATCTGTAGTCTCTAGAAACCCTGCATTAGAGATATGCTGTCAGATTCTTTCTAGTAAGCTTCTTTCATCTTTCTAGCAATAATTTGTAGCATTATTACTATTAGCCTAGCCAGTACATCAATTTACAGACACACTGTGTTCCTGTGCAATAGTTTTCTAGCAATAATGCAATATTATTTTAATTACACACTGTAATTTTCCCCTCTCCCACTTTTCACGGTTTGCACAGGGAAAACTAGAGAGGTTGTCATGAAGAAACTGGAATACATGTATGCCAAGCAAAAGGCTTTGGAAGCACAGAAGAAGGGAGATAACTTGGAAGGAAACATGGTTCTCAACACAACCTCTCTGATGACCAGCCTGCGGCAGCAGAAAGAACCCTTCCGAGAGGAGGAGGCCCCTGTATTCACCGGCAAGAGGAGAAGGAAACCTTTAATACTTGCAAGGAAACCAGGACTGCGTCCTTTGGAACGTAAGTGCAAGGAAGGGGTTCAATTTTCCCAAGTAGATGTCTGTCCTTCAAGGGGGCGCTTCAAAAATAGAGATCTCCTTTACACAAAAGCATTCAGTCCTGTGCTATCATTTTCATATAATGTGTTTCATCATTTAAGACCCTACAATTTATTTATTTATTTTCACTGTCGAGGCATCAAAAATGACAGTACACTTAACCTAGAATCTTCTGGGTTTTTTTCTTTATAGATCTTGCGAAATAATAAGTTAGCACTTAATCACACAACTGCGGCTATTTTCAAGTGGTCAGAGGCTATGCCTATACCAGCAGGTATTTCTAGAATAATACATCCCAAAAAGGAAAGAATCATTAAAGACCTTTCAAAGATTGATTAAAAAGTCTTCGTTATCTGTATGTTGACATTGAATGACTGTTTAATTCATTAACTATTAAAGTTAATGCCATAGCTCTGAACAGCACAAGCTCACTCAAGCACATAGTGCATTCTACGTTTATTAAAGCAGCAATCCTGCTCTCCTGTATGTGTCTGCAAATGATAAAAAAAACGCCACTCGCCCCCAAAAAAGGCACCCCGCCCCCTTTACGCCGCATAGCCATGTTCACAGGAGTTGGAGGGGGAGACACGGGGTTGCAGGGGGAGACGCGGGAGAATGCCGTTTCCCGATATACTTATCGAAATGGCGGCTTAAATGTCCCGCGGGCCAAGCGGAAGCTGTGATGTCATCCCTTGCGGAGTTACTATTGGCCCGTGTGACTGGGACATTTAAACTTGTGCGGAGCTACTACCAGCATCACCTACGGCGATAACTATTTCTGGAAGCAGGGGGTCCCCGTAGCTGAAATTAACGCGGTTTAGCTCCGGAAACCCCCTGCTTCGATCCTATTAAAAATAAACCCACATGTTCTTCTTTAAGGGCTGATGATTAAGCCAAAGAAGTGTTGCTGAAGAGTCTCCAGTTTTTCAGTTATCGTAGCTGAGTTATATAGCAGTTCTCAGAAAATACACAATAGCTGCAATTTTTTTTAAATCCTTCATTACATATTTTCCTCAATATCCAATGATATTGAAGAAAACGACTTGGATTCCACAAAGATACATGATCAGGATGGAAAAAAAATGTGATTTGCAGAACAATAATTATCTACTGTGGAACTACACCTTTCAATGTGTGGGAGAATGTTTAACATGAAGGGGCGATTAACATCCATATGTAATGGTGAATTAACATGGCTTTGTCACTTGGTAGCACATAATCAAATACATAAATGTTGTACTGTATTGCAGCAAAAGGACCGCTGCCCGGTGTCTCTCTAACAGCTACCAACTTGCTAATGACACCGCAGGGACAACTGGTAACTCTGAAGAATCCCCTAATGGAAGGACAAGTAGCTGCCACAGTCCTGCAGACAGATGTGAGTCCCCAAGGAGCAGTGCAGCCAGGTAACGTCATTTTAAGAAAACTGTGGGTGTATTCTTTACCAAAACATACAGTAAAACCAGAATGGTCATTGTTATGCCATCGTTTGTTAAACATTCAGTGATCCCAGAGGAAAACCAATAATTTTTTTCACAAAACCTAAATAAGTAAAACCGTTATCGGATTGAATCTCTCGCATAAAGCCAATCTCACATCAAGGTATTTCTCTGACACCTCGAGCCCCTTTAACCCTTTGAGTGCCTCATGGCATACACTGAAGCTGGAACTCTAGGGGTCCCATGATGTACAGGGCACTCCATGCTGTAAATACTCCTTTTCTAAATTGCGTTCACCGCTGATGGGAACGGAAGTGATCCTCCACTTCTGTACGTGGCCTGGGGGGTGGGGGGGAGCTGCGACCATGTGACCGGTACACCAAGCGTTCACGCGGCTGAGATACCAAAAAAACACTTGCAAGCAGGTGCCGCCGGTCTTCCGGGACTCAAAGGGTGTAATGCAACGTAGAGACGGGACTCAAAGGGTGTAATGCAACGTAGAGATTGATGGTTACAATTTTGATCTGGGTACGTTAAGAGACTTCTAGATATAGTATCCATGTTTGCTGTAATCCAGTGATTAGTAACACATTTGGCAAGCATAGGGTTTCATTTAATAGGCACAGGGCAAACTAGTTTTTTTTTAATTTAAAAATGTACATAAGGCATTTTAAAATGAGTCATATTGCTATATAGCAAGTTGATTATTTGGCACTGTGAAACATCTGAATGAAATGAAAAAGGTTTCAAACATTTTGACTCCCAATTTCTGAGTCTGAAGACTCAGAGAGGTTTTTTATTAATGCACAAAACGGGAAAGGTATTATAATGGATGCAAAGATTGATTCACCCCAGCAATCGCAATATATTTTCCCATTTCTCCGTAAGACCCATCCCAAATAGCTGGTATACAGGTAAGTATACGGTTTCCTTCGTAACATTGCTAAGATACACCTTTCCTCCGTCGCTCTACTGCTAAAACTCTTCACACAGGCGGCCCTCATTCTCTCCCGTCTCGACTATTGCCCGCCTCATCCATATCCGACTGGCATCTCTCTCTCTACCTTTAAGACCTCTCCACCTTTAAAACACACCATATCGGTAGCTCCGCTGGCTGATTCTATACAGCTCATATGCACTGACCGTAGCCACTTGCCAGAACGCCCTGCTACTATCTCTGTAAAGTCTCCCTACCTAACAATTAGATTGTAAGCTCCTAGTGTTACTTTTATGTCTGAAGCGCTTACTCCCATTATGTGTTATATGATTGTTACGTGTATTACTGCTGTGACGCGCTGTGCACATAGATATAGATGGCGCTATAGAAATAAAGATATACATAAGTGGGCCAAAATCAGAGTAAGATACTTTGAGACACCTTCCAAATGACTCTTGGCATCAGTGTAACACCGAAGTAAATCTTACACTTTAAAAGCCTTGTAAAGTTTATTCCACAGATCTTTCAGCTGTATTCACTTCTAACACTATAGCCATATAAACTCTTTTATATAGGATTGGAGCTAAATTATTGGACCAGGTGTGTTGTGTTGGCTTTAGGTTCTATTTTTATTATTTTGGTTTCAACATTTAAATAGGTAATTGTAAACTATACAGCATAACTATACCAGAGCAGGGCATGGTGAGTTCCCATCGCTCTCCAAACAACATGCTTTAACAACTAGTTGGCCATTGCAATCATAAGTCTTCCTGTAAGCTTACCTCTTCTTTTTCTTCTTCCAGGAATGTCTTCTGTGTTAATTCAGCTTCCTGGAACACTCCACGTTGTTGGTAACACTGCAATTCCCATCAATCTGTCTGCTGTGCCTGATACTGCCGTTGCTGCAGTTGTACCACCTACCCCTGAATCCGGTATGTATGCATATACATATGCCTCCAATGCAGAACTGCTTATTGGGTAAACGTTACAATATGTGCTCTCTATATCTGCCACTTTCTGCACATGAAAGTGCTTCCTATTAGTGATGGTGTGTGTATATTTGTTTTTTCTTCAACAAACAAGTAATTAAAAGGCTCTGTATATATACAATGATCTTCAGACCCCTTCTATTTATTTATTTTTTTAAATGTTTTACCGGGAAGTAATACATTGAGTTAACTCTTGTTTTAAATTATGCCCTGGGCACAATTATGATGATACATGGTTAAATTAAATGAACATTATATTTTAATGGCATTTCATGAACAGAGATGATATGTTATGTGCGTATGTAACAGTTACAGACCAGATTAAAATGCGAGACAGATGAAGTCTTGAAAGCATTTAAACTGGAGACGCTTTGAGGCTCTCGGGTAAATTGTTCCAGTTGTGATGTGCACAGTAAGAGAACTTTGAATGGCCGAATACTTTGCTGAACATTGGGACTGTGAACAGTCTTTTGGATTCAGATCTCAAGGGATAAGCGCTGCTGGTGGTAGGGGTAGGGTAAGGAGTTTGGTCAGGTAGATGGATAGTTTGCCCAGAAAGTATTTGAAGGCAAGACAGGTGCTGGACACAGTCTGAATAGATTAACACACAGGAATATTTATGTCTTTATGAATCTGTCCTGTCATTTCCAGTGGGCTGATGGGAAGCAAAGAATGATTTTATGACAAAAAGTTATTTTGATGACTATATAGTTTTTGGGCTATTTTTGATTGTATATTGAGCAGCCGTGTGAAACACTGCAAACAGTCCCACTCTATGTAGTTGGATTTTAGGTGCAACTAAATTCAGCTTTGTGGAATGAGAAATCTTGTAACCATTAACTTTCAGCTTGTTTTACTTTTTCAATACCCTTCGTGGGAAACACTTGTTTTAGGATGTAGCTGGGAAAAACATTTATAGATTAATGCAATGCAATTTCCCCTCTGTCTATGGCCATTTTATATATATATATATATTCTATACATACATCTGATTCCCATGCTGTGCTTTAAAGCTGTGTTACAGCGAGCATTAGCTTTTATGGGCTCCATGTAACAATGATTTTTCAGACAAAAGGTGGCACATTGTGTGCTCATTTGCATGTCATTTCTCAGAATTCCTTGCTGCAGTGGAAGCACTATATGCTGGGGATAATGGTGAAAGGCAGGGTTGCAGACCTGCCTATGACGTGAATGTGCTCACAAGTGTTCTTTTTATTTGGTGTGTGTGTGTGTGTATATATTGTGACAGACGCCCCTCTTTTGTAGTGCTGGCGTCTGTCTGGGTTCTTCCCGACACAGTCTTCTAGGGTTAATTATACAACAAACAAGATCATGCAAAGTATTATATTGCTTAAGTCAGGCTTTTGCCTGCTTTATTTTCATCCAAGTAAGGTACTGCAGCTTTAACATGTGTAGGTTAGAGGCACTCAGACATTTTCATTCAGCAGTTCACTTATCAGTGTCACTTTTAAGAAATAAAAACCAACTCATATAAAGAAATCCTATCCCTTTCAGGGAATTCACTACACATCAGAATCAGCCTCTAACTGCGAACTAACTGGGCCAACTAACCTGGTTCCCCAGCTTAAAAAAATGCCCTCTCATTTAGGGTCACTAGATACAGCACAGTCTTTTAGCAACAGCAATAAACATTTGTTTTGTTTTGTCTTATCTGTTCGTGGTGGGAACACGGTCCCAAGTGTCCAGGCAAATCCTCTGGTACTGTGATACTTGGAGGGGCCGTCCACCCCGAAACTGGAAACGGGAGCAGCGATACCCCCAGCCTCCAGGCTCTAAGGAGAGAGACTGAAATGCAAAACCTCTCTGCTCTAAATACCTGTGCATGTGATTAGAAGAGCAGGTGAGGGAGAACTAGAGCCATTGTAATCTGTGGTCTGGATTTTCCATCCAGCTGCCTGAGTTAATGAGAAGCTGTGGAACGGATCATTTTTAACTATTCCTGCACTTTCTGACCTAAAATGGGGCAGAAAGCTGCCTAACATCTTTGGACTATGTCACTTTTTCTGAGGAGTGACTGGGTTAAATCTCGTGCACCCCATTACGACCTGGGACTGCCTTATATAGATCCCCTTGGAACTATCTAGCACTCACTTTATAATTATGAAATATTCATGTGTATATGTATGACACTCAAGTTATGTACTCCTTGGAGTATATTATTCATTTCAGAGTTGCAGGGATTTATTTTTGATCAAATGATATTATAGCTGGTTACTTTATGTGTTCTATATATAGGCTATGGCAGTAATGATATACTTTTTTGTTATGATAACAATTATTGATATATCCTTAGTTACTGTTATCCCTGTAGCATATTTATATGTGTCATCTAGTCTTTGACTATCATATCACTCTATCACAGCTATGTTAACAACATTAATACTTTTAATGTCTGTCTGATCTTTCTATCCCTCTTCTGTGAGAATATATGCTTTAATAGTAGCTCCTTCACGTTATCTCTTCTTAACTGTAATACCCCTTTTATATATTCTTTATAACTGACACAGGACTGAGCTTTAGACACAGCGCATGCGCATGGAATAACACGGCACCAGCCTAACACTGAGACTGTGACTCTCCTCTATCTTTGGGCAAGCATGCGCAGTGAGGTGTATTAAGTTGAATGCCTGCCAGTTTCGGTATGACTCGGCGAGGGGCGCCAGGGACAGCAACGGATGACGTCACGGACATGCGCTTTTGCAACCGTGAGGTCCGTTTTGCCTTTAGTATCTTAGGTCTAGGAAAGGAGATTTTTTAACATCATTACAAACTGCGCAGTCTCCCGATAGATCAATGTAGGCGACAGCCATGCTATGGACGCAGGTTTGTGACGTCACGCACATGCTAACTGTTCACCTGTGGAACTTATCTGCCAGCGCTGCCCTCTCTTACTGGGGAAGGCGTTGATATGATACACCCTTACTATTGGCCCCCTTGCTATGACGCTCTTATGACACTGAATGTAAGTCTATCATACCCATCTGTATACCCTTTACATATAACGCTATTGATTAACTTCACCAGGTGTTAACAATCACTGGCCCAATTAGATCCCTTTTTAAGAATGCATGTCACCCTGCCTACAGTACCACTCCCAGTAGAAGGCTCAGGCCGAAACGCGTAGGAGCAGGTCCAGTAGGCAGGATCCCCTGGTTTGTCCCCCTCTTGGGACACGTTTACATGCTATGAGCCTTTGCTCCTTGTTTCCTCCCCGTATTCTGCTGTGTACCTGACCTAAGGTGACGTATCTTTATTTGCTGCTGCAGGCTTAGGTGTGCTTTTTTGACTGCATTGTCTGTGTCTTTCATTGAGTTTCATTGACATTGTGTCACTTTGTATTCATCCCAGACTCAAGGGAGATAGAAGTGTACTGTTATTTCACTGCATTGACCACGTAGCCTAGCCACCTTGTCTGACCTGTTGTCAGCTTTACTGTTTCTACCTTGTCAGGTACTGTAGAGCATTTATCCTGTCTATTTTGGCTTTTGCATTGTCCCTATTGGGACTTTATAGTTGGAGGATATAGCCAGTTTTGCTATACACAGGGGATCCATGCCTTTATTTTAACTTTCTGTGCTTTGTATTTTAACTTTTTGTTCTGTGACAACCCTTAATAAAAATCATGTGATTTTGTACTGCCAGGCAAACTAGAGTGCTTTTTGTTCAGGGCTCTTTTTCTCTTTTGCAATATTTACCTGCCCTCATAGCACCACCGACAGATTACTGTATCTAGATTTACCTTGTCGGTTATGAGTTGCCTTAACTTGTCTTGTGGATGCGGGGTCATCCCTTTCTCTCAAATATATATATATATATATACACACACAGTGTTCGACAAATCACCCAAAAAGCTACTCGCCCAACCAAAAAATCTACTTGCCACTAGTCCCGCCCCTAGTCAGAACAACATTTGTTTTTGACAAATGTATTTATTACATTATACTACAATTAGTCCTTGTTACGTGTGTGTGTGTGTAAGTGTGTAAATGTCGGATCTAGAAATAAAAGCCACAGGTGAATGACTAGTTTCCTGAACCCCTTAACCAGTGTCTGGACGTCCCCGCTTCACAATATCTAAAGCAGTAATCCCGCCTGGGATCTTACCTGATCCGCAGTCCCTCAATGTCCAGGTACCTCATTCCCGCAATGTTATAAGTTGGAGGGGATGTGTTCCCTACCTGTCTTCTGGGTTAGGGGGGGTTCCGATGTCTTCCGTGTGAAGCTTGAGTCAGATCTGGAAGAAAGCAGTATAAGTTATTTTGGTGTAGTATAGGACAGTTAAGATATATAGGGTAAATAAGATATCCAGATACAGAGAGGGGGAGAGAGAGAGGGGGGGAGAGGGGGAGAGAGAGAGACGGAGGGGAGAGAAAGAGAGACCAGAGAGGGGAGAGAAAGAGAGACCAGAGAGGGGAGAGAAAGAGAGACCAGAGAGGGGAGAGAAAGAGAGACCAGAGAGGGGAGAGAAAGAGAGACCAGAGAGGGGAGACGGGGGAGACCAGAGAGAGGGGAGATGGGGGAGACCAGAGACGGGGGAGACCAGAGACGGGGGAGACCAGAGACGGGGGAGACCAGAGAGAGGGGAGACTGACTGACCGGGGCAGGGGTGGGTGATTGACCGGGGCAGGGGTGGGTGACTGACCGGGGCAGGGGTGGGTGACTGACCGGGGCAGGGGTGGGTGACTGATTGGGGCAGGGGGGGTGATTGATTGGGGAGGTACCTCTGGTGTCACACATACTCCCATACACACATAGACATTCTCCCATATATATACACACACACACACACACACACACACACACACTCCCACATATATACACACACTGCCACATATATACATACACTCTCACATATATACATACACTCCCACATATATACACACACTCCCACATATATACACACACTCCCACATATATATATGTACACACACCCACATATATATATGTACACACACCCACACATATATATATATATATATATATATATATATATATATATACACACACACACCCACACACACACACCCATATACACACCTATATATATATATATATATACACACACACACACTCTCTCTCTCCCATATACACACACACACACACATTCTCCCATGCCCACACACTCACTCACTCTCTCTCTACACACCTTTTGGAAAGGCCGCGACCAGCACCACCACGCTCCCCTGCCCATCTCCTGCTCCGCGGGGACATGAGGGGGCATCCCCGCTCCCATCACCCGGCGCGCTCTCTGACGCGGGACCTGGGGGAAGCGGGGACATGAGGGGGCATCCCCGCTACCATCACCCGCCGCGCTCTCTGACGCAGGACCTGGGGGAAGCGGGGACATGAGGGGGCATCCCCGCTCCCATCACCCGCCGCGCTCTCTGACACGGGACCGGGGGGGAAGCGGGGACATGAGGGGGCATCCCCCGCTCCCATCACCCGCCGCGCTCTCTGACACGGGACCGGGGGGGAAGCGGGGACATGAGGGGGCATCCCCCGCTCCCAACTCCTGCCGCGCTCTCTGACACGGGACTGGGGAGAAGCGGGGGGGGGGGGGGATGAGGGGGCATCCCCGCTCCCATCACCATAACTGCGGGCAGCAGGAGCGCCGGGGAGGGAGGTGGGGGAAGGCACAGATAATACTTACTGTGTCCTCCATGGGAAAAGAATGGCTGCTCGTTGGGGGCTGGCTCATATTGAGCCTGGCCGCGCGCCCACAAAGCCTGGGAGCGCGCGCCAATCAGCTGTCAGATAGGGGAGTTTTTTTTTCCCCGCCAGCGCGAGCAGGGAAATTTCAGCGCGAGCAACGTGTGCTGCTTGGGCCAATAGTTACTCGCCCGGGGGTTAAATCCACCCGCCCCGGGCGTGTAAATGTATAGGATTGTCGAACACTGTGTGTGTATATATATATATATATATATTATATCTGTTCTTTGCCACGGTCAATAAAACAAAGTAAAAAGAGGTGTTAAATCTATATAATGGTATTTGGGGAGTTGGAGATATGCACTGTCGGCATTCTTGTGTGTGTGTGTGTGTGTGTGTGTTGAAATAATGTTGTGTTGTTGTTTTTTCTCTCTGTAGAAAAAGAGGATTTGTCCATGATGCCAAAGATTGTAAATGTCACATCCTTGGCTAATGAAGCTGCAATGGACATAGGTGAAGATTTTGGGTTGAGCACTACTATGGTTCAGGAAGCCAGTAAGACAGACCTACAGAAACCCCTGACACCTGAGACCACAATGGGCGAGACTACACCAGACCAAGGAGCCACCGATCATGATTGCGATGCTGGGTCAAGTTTACCGGTTCCCCTGAATAATACAGAACAGAGTATTTTAGAGTTACCTAATGCTACACAGGAGACCTCGGATTCTAGTCTGGTAGAAAACTTCCCGCTTGGAGATTTCAGCAGCAGTAAGAAAGAGGCTGCTTCAGGAAGTGATCAATTTGGTTGGAAGGATCCCTTGCTCTGGAAGGTGGCTGCCAAAGATGTAAAGGAGTCGAGTCTTGAGCTAGAGTTAAACAAAGTAGCTTCTGCTATGGAGGAAGCAGTGCTAAATCCGAGCGAGTTAATAGACAGCAATGAGGATGATGATCAGACAGACGAAAACCTTACATCCCTCCTCAATGAGATTGCGTTTCTTAACCAGCAACTGAACAATGACACCGACGATTTGGACTCTAGCTCTGACTTTGCTGGGTCAGACACCGAATCACAGGCCAGTACTAGCAAGCTCACAGATGGGGATGAGTCTCCCTTTTCCTTTGGGAGATTCAAAGACTTGACTGAAATAAAAGAGAAAAGCTTGTCGTTCAGTCCTCTCTTTCTTCAGTTGGAGGAGGGAGAGGTTCCAGATAGCAGCAAGCAAAACGAGGAGGCCGGTATCATGAAGTTTGTAGGCAATAATAAAGAAATACTGCCTTCTAGTAATAGGAAAAGTGGTGGTCGCCAGCAGGTAACGGGCAATGTGTCACCACATCAAAGGCTGACCGAGCAAGAAACAGCTGGAGCAGATGCTTTGTGGAAACCCATGCCCAAGCTGGCACCACTTGGATTAAAGGCTGCATCTTCGTCTGGTCACCAGAGTGTGCAGGGAAGCAAAGCAATGCCATCTTTGGCTCCCGTGTCAATGAGATTGTGTCCACTGAAAACGACACCTCTAACAGAAGAACAGAGTAGACTGGGTTCTAAACCAATTACTGTATCTCCTGGGACTGAAACACAAAGTGCTACTAGTCCTTTGCCTTCAAAGACTGCAGAGAAGTGAGCTATTACCTCACCCATGTAAGCTAATCTCCCTAGATGCATTACACATGCTGATTGTTCTAGACTTCAGTAAAATAGTAGGAGCAGCGTACTAATAGTGACCTCAAATCATGTGATCATATTTCTTATTGAAATACAGCAAATACTTGCAAATGATGCAACAAAAAATATCCTAGGGCTGATGTAATTTTAAAGAGGATTAATTATGTCCCCGAGAAACTAGCTTTGGGCCATACACACTACTCGGTAAGTCTATGCAGCTGCAGAGCAATCATGATACCCTTTTAACTAGTAAGACTCATGGATGTTAGTTTGGTTGGGCTGGCTTTGGATGGAAGAAACTGGTTAAACTTCCAATCAGTGTACTCAGTAGCTCCTTCATCCTGCAGTTTGCCTTCAAAAGAAACTATGCTTACACAGCAGGCATGTTTCCCAGCCATAACAGTATTTTGTGTTTTCTCCCCCCACACCCACATAATGTGGCTTTTAGATCTAAATGAGCAATTAGACTATTTGAAAGATGCATTCCACATTTTGGTCTCCTTGTTGCGAGATCCCAGTTGTAGTTTACACTCTGGCTTAACCCACAGGTGCTTAGTCCTGATCTTGTAAATATTGTGGGTTATAGCTGCATCTCTAACTGTGGTTTCAGGAGACAGCTGGGTCACCTTTCTACCTGCGCTTTTTGCAACTCGTGCTGCCAGAGCTCACTCGTTAAAATATACTTTGGACGGTATGTATTACGATTTCAAGATGATTTTTTCCCCCCCTGCATTACTACAAAGCGTCGTCACTCGTGCTTCAGTGACTTGTACATTAATATCCATCGACCCTGTAACAATGGTGATGGCCCATCATTCTGTAAAAATTATGTATTTATATTTTTTTAATGCTTTTGTATGCAGGAATTTGTTTTTGTAGTTGCTTGTAGAAAGTCCAAAAAATGTGCTGATCAAGTGTAAAGGAATTGTTTTTCCTATCTAACGTGTAAATATGAAATATATGATTTATGGTGTGTTGGAATGTTTTCTCAGGTGCTCAGCAAATTGCTGTCATTATCTTTTCTTTCCCTGTGATAACTGGTTCCCAATTGTGTAAATGTGTACTCAAAACCTAAAGACCGTGTATTGTATTCCTCATTGAAGTCTCCGTTTCCCTTAATCCAGGTGTGCGCCACTCCAGTCCTCAATTCTCTCCCCTACAGGTCAGGTTTTCAGGATGCTTCAGCACAGGTGGCTCAATCGGAGACTCGGTCAACGACTGAGCCTCTAATTGAGCCACCTGTGCTTAAGCAGGGACTAATTGAGCCACCTGTGCTGGAATTATTACTTTGTACTACCTTTTTCAGCTGTATTGTTTAGTTAATTATAAAATTCTCATGGTGAGCTAAAATAATGTTTGTAGCCTCTTAAGAACGATCACACCGCTCTTCTTTACCACTAGTCCATGATCGCTGCAAAATGTATTCTCCGATTTTGGTTCAAGCCCATAACAAAAGCAGCATGCGTTATATGCTTTTTGGCCCAAATTTTGCACAGCCTTGAGGCCAATGATAAATTCCGAAAGCGATTTTAGGAGTACAGTACAATAAACTGGTTGCAGTTCCAGAATATCTTGCTAAATAGAACTTTGGGTTTCACTTCAGCTGCCGGTCCCTTGAGGAGGCTTTAATTATGCAGTATTTGTTAATAGTATTACACAATTGTGTAATAGGTGTAAGATCATTGGCCCCTGTATTTGACACACACAGCTCTAATAGGCACTGAGTTTAAGGCAGCATTTCATGTTTGCTATTGGTGGCCTAATTTTTATATTTGGCTCGTAATATGTGGGATGGGCGGAGCTAAAGGACAAGGGACCCGATAAAAGTAAATAAATAAAGGCACCCCTCCCCGGGGCTCTACCTGTGGAGTGCGGCCTGGTGATAGAGGAAGCATACCCAGGCGGCAATATGCAGAAGTTGAGACGACTGCCAGTTGGGCCTAACTTCTGTGTTAGACCCCACCCTGAGGCTGGTCCCCTCCGAATGCAGGTAGAGCCTGGCGGGGGAGGCTAGGAGAGGGGGACCTGTAGACATGCCAGAACACTGACCTTGCTGCTAAAATAAGTGCTGGTTTCCGGCTGTGGGTGAATGGGCCCTTTACAGTTGTGTGTCCTGGTACATCTGAACTGGCTGCACCTATGGTAGTTCTGCCACTGATCTGTACAAAGAGCTAAACAAAAAGAAGGAAAACAATCCAAAACATAAAATGCAGCAAAATAATTGCAGCTGTACTCATTTACCATTTAGGGGGGGGGAAACCATTAATATATTTTGCTCTGAGAAACAACTGCAATTTGATTCTGATTTCTTAGTTATTAAACACTTTCGCCACGTCTCTGGCTGTGCCATGTTAGAACTAATTGATCCAAGTTATTGCAAAATAGGATTACACGTTTAAATCTACTATTTCAAACTAAAATTGTACAATGTTCACCCTGTGCACTGACTGTTTCTTTTGGCTCAATCAATGACGGCTTCAGTACATTGCGGATCACACGGATTAGGCTTGTGCAATGACACACTGGTTTTTTTTGGACAATGTTTATCAACACTGACACATTAAAAATGTATTTATTTATACCGAATGTTTAAGCTGCTCACTCTTGCATATTGTACGTTTCCTAGTGAAGAATTGAACACTAGTTGCATGTTAGTAGTTTGAGTAAAACCTAGATCTGGAAGAAAATATATGGACATCAGAGGGAGCAGATGTGGCATAGAGCTTGCTTGGTCTCCCCCGTTTGCACGTCTGTTATTCAGATCACTATCTCCCTGTGCCACAGTTTACTCACTGATAATTGAATAAAATGTATACGTTCTTCCCTCCCTTCATGGAGAGACGTAGCCATGCAGTCCAGTACTGCAGAAACATGCAGTCATTCCAAACACCTCTGAAGCATAATTGGTAAAGATTTAGATTTGATAAGGGCTTTATAAATATAACATTTAGACCCATATTTATTAAGGGATGCTACGCTGTAAGGGGAATTGCCTGTGAAGTTTCTCATGGCTTTACCGCTGCCTCATAAATATGGGCCTTGACACTAAATATTTTCTCGGTGTAGGTATTTCAGACCTCCTTTAAACACAACGTGGTGAAGCACATCAGCTCAGGTTCTATAGCCTTGTAATAGTTAATGGAACCTACTGTGTGATTAAGGCAGGAGTGCACAAACTAGTCTCCCTTCACTTCCCCCCCCCCCCCCCCCTTCTCTCTCTCGGCTGCGGCATGAAATGACGCCGAGGGGCCATATGATGCCGGCTTGCCACGTCACTGGAAAGGTAAGTAAAGTTACAGCGGCCTCGCACGACCCCCAGCAATTAATTGAAATGCCTTCGGGGATGCGTGAGGCCTCTCTAACCGGCGTGTGTCCCCCCCCCCCCCCCTGCAGAAAATCTTGCGCCCCCCCCCAGTTTTGCACCCCCGGATTAGTGCATACTTTAAACATGCAGAGGATTACTTGAGGTGAGCATAAAAATTGTCTTTTGTCTTTAAGAAATTCCTGTTTTATATTTAAGATCTTTTTTATAAAATCCGTAAACTCATGATTTTGGCTGAGCTGCCCCTGTGAATTGTATGCAAGCAATGTTTTAAATAGCGGTTTGGATACATGATAGCATCTCTATGCTAGCGGTCTTAACTAATTAGTGTGTCTGCATTCACCAAAACAGCGTGTCTGAGCAAAGAAGGATGAAGCCTTCTGATTGATATAGTACTGTGTTATAGGCGATCACCACAAGATTTTAATGTTATTCTGCAACCACTTTTGTGTGATTGGGAAGAAATAGTGGTCCCTTTACTGTATACTGTATATGGTTTCCTGTAAATAGTACAAGAGATAGAACATTTCTTTTGAATAGATTTTGTTTTCCACCTTCTTGGTCTTTCACACCGAAAACCTAGAAATGGTTGATCTGTATTTACCAAGCTTATTTTGGCAAAGATTTAACTTTTTCAAATAATTCTTATGCAATAATTGTGCAATCCTAATAGGATTGGGAATAATAAAACCCTATAAGAGAGGCCTCCAACCAGTTTCCCCCCCCCTCTGGTCACTCCCCTCTCCCGGGATGCTTTTGTATGGAAAGTATAAAAAGGAGTGCAATAAAAATACATTAAAAAAGAGACCTTCATTGTTTTTTCCTTGTGGGAACAATATACATGTAAATACACTGTACCACTCTATATGTGCTTGAAGTGTTCTCTAGCTGAGAGATGCATTGCTATACTAGTCTTGATAATCAGGAAGAAGTTGCTACAACTATAATCTGTTTTGTGTAAGAATGGAAGGAACGGTAACGATAAATTGTCGCCGCCCCTATATATATATATATATATATATATATATATATATATATAGGGGCGGCGACAATTTATCGTTACCGTTCCTTCCATTCTTACACAAAACAGATTATAGTTGTATATATATATATATATAATGCATTAAGAATTCCCAGCAGCCTTTCTGCTAGCATTTTTCTTTTTAATTTGGAGAAAAATCTATTTTTGTATGAACCCTGCAGAATGTTTTGGTCTCGCTGTACAAGTGAAATTCCAATAAAACCATTAAGACTGGGCTTGTTTGGTTTATGTTTGTTAAAATTAAAAAAAATAAAGTATTGCTAAAATAGTTGTTTATAACCGTGTGTGTGTGGTGGTAAGGGAAGGGACGTTTAATCGCACCATAACAATTTTTACAGATTTACAACAGGAGCACCAAACGATTTCCAGATTAGGATTAATGTACAATTATTCATTGTCACATGATTTACATTTATGAATAAGGTGAAAAAACGGGATGTAGTATTGCTGCTTTAAAAGTATATTTGTTTTGCCTGCGGTATAAAAAAAATAAATAAACCCCTGAGTGCGCAGCATTATGGAAGTAATGAATGCTGGTTAACATACAAGTATTATAACTTATACCTGGAAGTAGGCAGTTATTAAAATGTTATGTTTTTAAGATGTTTTAAAAATAACTTTTTAAAATCAGCTGTCTTCTACTCTGTCCCCTTTTAAGTAGGTTATTAATGTATGGATGTTTAATGTAAAAATTCAAATGCTTTTATTTGCCGTTTTGCAACCTCTTCAATAACGTGAAACTGCAGCAATACAGGGTGTATGCAAATGAAGACGCTAAAGATGCAACTTGGCATAGTTCACTAATGCATAAATTATTGAAGTCAACGGTGAGAAGCGGTTATAGGCTTTAGTCAGATTATGCCTAGACTCACTATAGAATAATGCCTAAATAATGGTCATTGTAGGCTAACTGCTAAAACTCCCAGCATTATTTAAGCCCTTCTCTCTGAATTGTCTAAATTCTGGCATTAGTATTCGGTAATGCCTAGAATTTTTGGCACCTGGCCAAATTGTAGAGCAGGGATTTTTTTCCTTACCTTGCTGGATCGGATGGGAGAGAGAAAATAATTTGAGGAGAGATCCAGATGCGTGGCTGGAAAGTTCAGAGGTGGGCCGGAGGAGCAGGAGAGCAGGTGGATGGAAGACCCATTGGTATTTTTTATGAACATTTTCTTTTTTTGGCCTATAATAGTCAGGACAGGACCATTACCTGGCCATGAATATCTGGCCTCGTCTCGGGCCTTCAACTCTCCCACCCTGGGCATATATTCATGGCCAGGAAATTCCCTGTCATTAAAGTATTATTGCTCAATTATAGACAAAACAGGAGAGTATTATTGAAATGCTGCCTCCTGATTGGTCAACAATCTGAGCATTAATTAAATAATAATCCCAGAAGAACAGGGCATTACTACACAGTAATGCCATGTGCTCTGGGGATTATAACTATTATAGGCTAATTGTACACTTTTTTCATAAATAATATAGACCCTATTGTATAGTTAGAATGTTTAAAAAAAATATCAATAAATGTCTTCTCTTGTGCTTGTACGATACCTTTTTCTTAAAATAAAATTGTAAATTATATATATATTGTGACAAACGGCTTACTCCGGGGCTCCGCCGTCTGTCCGGGACTGTTAGAACACGGTCTTTTAGGGTAGGTTAAATGATGAGACGTCACGTACTGTTCCTTTAAACAGGCTATGCCTGGTTTATTCAGTCCCAGGCACTGAGACTGCCAAAGTGCATACAACAGAAACACAGCAAAACAAAAAGCTGCTCACCTGAGCGATAACTTAAACTTAGATATTCCCTGACTCAGGGTTGGAAGTGGCTTGTCCACTTCCACCAACAAAATAAGTATCTTTGCAGTCTTAGATAAACGAACAGAATGATTGAACCTGTTTGGGGAAGAGGCTTCTTCCCCTCTGTACTTCAGCAGCATTCCAGCCTCCAGGCTCTTGGGGGAGGGGGAGAGGAAACAGGTCTTAAATACCTGATCTCTAATCAGCATGACAGGTGACAGAAAACAGGCAGCAGACAAACTGGAATGGAGTGCATGTACCAAGAGGCTGCCCTTTTCAGCCTAGACAGGACAGAAACTGTTCAGTATCCTGGGAGCCCTGTATATGGAATTTATTACCATCCCCTGGTTTCTGTCACTATATATATATATATATATGTATATGTATATATATATATATATATATATATATATATATATATATATATATATTGTTGCAGGGTACATGCAACAACACACGTGGGTTTCTTGACAAGGCTGTTTTATTTAGCCTTAAAAGATATACAGCACACAAAAATAGCTTTTCATCAGCAAAAACGAAAATGGCTTTTTCTTCAGCAAACCAAACAAAACAGTTTCTCTTTAGCAGACAGTTTATATATAAGGCAGCTACCCCTTTTCTATGCAGGGGACAGACAGTTCACAATACAACTGCTTTGCTACTCAGACCTTGTTTTCAGCAATCTCTTTACTTCTTACTCCTCTCTCATCAACAGCCAGGCTCCATGTGTCTACAGCCTGGGTTTTAACACACCTTGATTAGGCAGCTGGGATCCAACTAATTGTCCTGAGGTTCCCAGCTGAAGTTAACCTAGTCAGTGCTGCACTGCAGACTAGACATAGGTTTTCCAGGCATATAACTGGTGGCTTTTATTTACCCTGTCACATTCCTCCCCTGTTAGTGTGTGGCTGGGGCTACGCACGGCTGAAGCCCGACCATCCACCCCTTCTCTAGAAAAGAAGTCAGCATTTGCGTTTTCTTTTCCCGGCCTATGCTGAATCTCAAATGAGAAGGGTTGGAGGGCCATATACCACCTAGTCAATCTAGCTGTCACGGGAGACTCCTGTGGCGGGTAGGATCTCGGTGGCTGGAACAGCACGAGCGTAGTAGGGGTCACAAGCAGGGGTCCGAGGCAGGCGGCAGGTAGCGAAGTCAGGTACAAGCAGAGGTCCGAGGCAGGCGGCAGGTAGCGAAGTCAGGAAACAAGCAGAGGTCCGAGGCAGGCGGCAGGTAGCGAAGTCAGGTAACAAGCAGAGGTCAGCAACGAGGAGACTGGAACAGGACGGGAGCAAGGACAGGTCTGGGTGCAGGGACTGAGAACAGGAACAAACATGGATAAGCCAGATTACCAGCAATGGCTTTTACTGTGAACAGACTTCTATAATACAGGTACAGAAAACAGATCAGGATCAGAAGCATGTGCATAAGGAGTCTGACTTCAAGCAAAGGCAAAAACAACAGACAGGAAGCAAGCTATAAAGGACAGAGACAGGAGCAACAAGAAGACAGACAGACAGAGGAACCCAGAGCCAACAGAAGGCAGCAGCACACCCAGTGGACAAGGAAGCTATGGCTAGGCAGGAAGTCTAGGCGATCCTGACACTAGCATTGGAATCCTTCATGCTATTTAACCACTTCAGTGGAGCATGATCCGTCACCAAAGTAAAATGGACTCCTGCCAGGTAATGCCTCAAAGCCTCGATTGCCCACTTTACTGCGAGGCACTCTTTCTCAATCACTGAGTAGTTTTTTTCCCTTAGGAACAATTTCATACTCAGGAAAAGGATAGGATGTTCAACTCACTCAAACTGTTGTGACAACACTGCCCCTAGCCCTATCTCTGATGCATCTGTTTGCACTATAAAAGGGCTGTTGAAGGGGCTGCCACTTCCGAATAGTTGGGGATGAACCACCGGTAGTACCCTGCTAAACCCAGCAGAGAGCGTACCTGCGTTTTTGTTTGGGGGGTCGGAACTTCTTTCAGGGCAGCTAACTTGTCGGCTAGTGGCCTTACTTTTCCACCTCCCACTGCATACCCTAAATATTTGGTTTCCGCTTTACCCAAGGCACATTTCTTAGGGTTGGCTGTGAGCCCTGCCTCTCTTAGAGATTTGAGGACCGCTTTCAGCCTATTTAGATGGGCCCGCAAGTGTTTACTATAAATGACAATGTCATCTAGGTAGGCTGTGGCATAAGTCCTATGGGGCCTCAGTACCTTATCCATGAGTCTCTGAAATGTGGCTGGGGCTCCATGCAGTCCAAATGGCATTGTCACAAACTGGTATAAACCCATGGGAGTGGAAAGGCTGTTTTGCATTTGGACTTTTCCTCTAAGGGTATTTGCCAGTATCCTTTTGTCAAGTCCAACGTGGATATATATTCCGCGTTACCAAGGGTGTCAATTAATTCGTCCACCCTTGGCATCGGATATGCGTCAAACTTGGATACCGCATTGACCTTTCGGAGGTCCACACAAAATCTTACCTTCCCATCGGGTTTAGGGACCATAATTAGTGGACTACACCACTCACTGCATGATTCCTCAATTACTCCTAAGTGTAACATTTCTTGTACCTCCTTCTCTACCAGAGCCCTACGACTTTCAGGCAACTTATAAGGACGGAAACGTACTTTTACCCCAGGTGCTGTCTCGATTGCATGGGAAATTAAGTTAGTTTGTCCTGGTAAGTCAGAAAAAACATCCTGGAATTGTGTAATTATTGCTAACAAGTCCCCTTTTTGTTCAGAGGACAACTATTTACCCATTGGGATTTTATCGTCACTCACAATGTTCTCCCGTGGAGGCTGAGGACCCAAGTCCGTTTCCTCCTCCACCGGGTGGATGAATAGAGACCGCTGCATCTTCCAGGGTTTCAGCAAGTTCACATGGTAAATTTGTTTACCCTTCCTGGACCCTGGTTGAGCGATCTCGTAATCCACATCACCCGTACGGCGGAGTACTTCGAATGGGCCCTGCCATTTGGCCAGGAGTTTACTCTCGCAACTGGGTAACAATAACATCACCTGGTCTCCTGGGTGAAACACTCTCATGCGAGCATTCTGATTGTAATGTCTCTCCTGACTGTCCTGGGCTGATCTAAGATTCTCCCTGGCAAAATGGCCGACCACATCTAGGCGCTTCCTAAGGTCTAGTACATATTGCAGGGTATTCTTAGAAGGGGACTGCTGTTCCTCCCTGGACTCCTTTAGGAGGTCTAGGATACCCCGGGGTTGGCGGCTATAGAGCAATTCAAATGGAGAGAATACCGTGGAGGCCTGGGGGACTTCCCGCACTGCAAACAGCAGAAAAGGGAGAAGTTCATCCCAGGCTCTCTTCTCTGAATCTACAAATTTCCTCAGCATCCCTTTTAGAGTTCGGTTAAATCTTTGCACCAATCCGTCAGTCTGTGGATGGTAGACCGATGTCCGAAGAGACTTGACCTCTAGTAACTTTAAGACATCCTGCATCAGTTTAGCCATGAAATTTGTACCTTGGTCTTTCAACATAACCTGGGGAAGTCCAACCCGTAAGAACAGTTCCAACAACTTGTTGGCTACTTGCTTCGCCATTGCTGTTCTCAGGGGGAACGCTCAGGATACCTTGTTGCATAGTCCACTATTACAAGGATATACCTGTGTCCTTTCGCAGAAGGTTGTAGAGGTCCTACCAAGTCTACCCCAATCCTCTCAAAGGGAACTGACACCAAGGGTAGAGGAACCAAAGGGGCTGGTTTTTGTCTTTTTGGACTAGTTAGCTGGCACTCCGGACATGCTGCACATAGCTTAGCAATATCACTATGCATCCCTGGCCAATAGAATCGGGATGAAATACGGTCCAATGTTTTATCCCTGCCCAGGTGACCACCCCAAGGGACAGTATGGGCTAGAGTGAACACAGATTTAACAAACGCCTTGGGAACCAATATCGGTCTGGTGACCTCCCCTGTTTGTGTCTGCCTATTCACCCTATATAGGATATCCTTTGATAGCTCAAAATGGGGGAATACTATCACCCCCTGTGCATCTAAAATCTGTTCATCAATTTTCACCACCTTGTCATACTGTCTAGCAAGGACTGGGTCTTCCCTTTGCTTCTGGCGAAAGTCAGGTAGGTACAGGTCTGGTAAATCTCCAGGGCCCATATCCCCCTCCCTTTGGCCCTCCCCAGCCATCACTTGTGACCTCTGACTACTAGAATGGTCACCTTGAGACCCAGATTTCTGCAACCAGTCCTGTTTGTCCAAGCGTCTTTGCTTCCGAGTCTTTTGAACCCGGTGTCTACTGGGAAAAAGGTCTGCCGAGAAGGGGAACAGTTTGCCAGAGTTCTCCTGAGCCCTAGAAGGAGGCTCCTCGTGAAAGACTGGGGCCATTAGGTCCGAAAAGAAAGGCCAGGCCCGACCGAGCACAACGGGGGCAGGGAGCCAAGGAGCGACTCCTACTTCGAGGTAAGCCTCCTGACATTTTACCTGTAGCCGTATTTTGGCCGTCGGATAGCGTTTTACATCGCCGTGTATACATTCTATGCTCCATGGGGAGTCAAAAGAACACACGTTGGGCGGTAACAGTTCCTGGAGGACCAGAGTTTTCCCAGAGCCCGAATCTACTGCCTTTAGAAACCATTGGTTTCTTCATTTTAAACAGTATATTTGAATCTTTGGAAGTTGCTGTTTTTATTTTAATAAAGTTTTAACCCCTTAGACCACAGTGTCCTATATTCTGCATCTATCCCTTTATTTAACTTTAAAGGGAACTTCACAAGAAACACCAGAAGTGTAAAGAAACCACTACAAGTGTGTACTCACACTGGTCCGTGTGAGTATTAAGTTATATTGCTTTTTACTCCCATCTACCCCGAATATCAGGCTGTACCAACATCACTATTTGCCAGATGTTCACAGATATCTGCAATTCTGTATTAACTCCCTAATCGGGAAACATCAAGATACCGTGATAAGAGATCACTCACATTGGCCCGTGTGAGTGTTTGATTATACCATTGTATTGCAACGGTTCATTGTGTTATTGTTTCATCACCCTTCCCTGCACCATAGCTGCTATATATATATATATATGTATTGATCTAATTACCTTTTCATTTATACGAGGAAAAATCCCCCTGGAGGGAGAAACAAATCAAACGAAGAAAGCTGAAGGAACAAAGAAGAGAGAAGCGACGACCGCAGAAGAAAATACCCGATAAGCAAGAAAAACAATCCAAAGAAACCTTGGTGTGATAGAACTTACACAAGGCCGTGTAAGTTTTTCATATATTCTTTTATTTTCCCCACCTACACATACACATTATTGTCTGTGCTCCTCCAGTATATGGAGTCTGCTACATAGACTGTCGCCTCAAACATAGGTGTCGTCCACCATATTGATCACCAGTCCAATAGGACATACTACTAACTCCCTTTTTCCTAAAACTGTGCTCCCCCATCCTCTTTTTGTATTATATTCCCGAATCTACAAGGGCCTGGACGGTTTTTCCCCCAATCAGGGCTGGAAGTAGCCAGGGCTTGTAATTTTCCTCAGTAAAAGCCGAGGCGACGGTTCTGCTGAATGAACAATCCATCAGTGGACAGTCCACATACCGGTGGCCTTGTTCTCCGCAGGCGGAACATGGAGAGGGTTCCCTCGCAGGAGGGGGCTGTGGATAGCGCTCCGCTGGACCGGCTACTGGAGACCAGGCATCTGGTGGCTCCTGTGGGCGACGTCCTCGGAAGTTCCTCTCACTTTGCGATGAGCCGACATCCAGGAGATGAGGGTCTCTGCGGGGACCAGCATTTGGACTCCGTCCTTGCTAGAACGACTACTCCTTCCGTTGGACTTGGTGGTTCCGTGACGGGCCGTAGGTTCCCCATTGATCCGACCTCCCTCTTTGGCGTCCGCAAGTGCCGGTGGAGTCGGGTCCAGGACACTCGCCTGCTGCTCAGCCCCAAGGAAGTTCTCCACGAGTCGGACCGCCAAAGCTAGGGTTTCAGCAGCGTGGCGTTTTACCCACGAGCGTGCGGAAGGGGGTATTATTTGTAGAAATTGTTCCAAAACCACCTGCTCAAGAATTGCCTCCTTAGTGCACTCCTCGGGTTGTATCCAGCACGTACATAAATCCAATAATCGCTGAGAGAGGACCTGGGGTCTCATCTTAGCGGTGTACTTCATGTTCCGGAATTGCTGCCGGTAGGTCTCTGGGGTCAGACCTAAGCGATCCAGTATGGTGGCTTTTACTTGTCGGTAGTCCATTGCCTGATCTGCTGGGAGACCCTGATATGAGGCCTGGGCTTCTCCTATGAGTAGCGGGGCCAAAGCAGTTGCCCAGCGATCTGTAGCCCAGCCCTGAGCTTCGGCAACTCTTTCAAAAGTCAGTAAAAAAGCCTCTGGATCCTCGTTCGGAGCCATTTTCCTCAGGAGTATCGGGGGTCTGCTTGCTAGTTCTGCACTGGCAGACCCTTGGAATTGGGTCAGCAGCTTGGCAATCCGCTCATCCTGTGCTGCTTGTAGTCTTTCATATCTCTGCGCTTGCAGCCGGGCCTGCTCCTGCATTAACTGTCCCTGCTGTCTGGTTTGCTCGCACAGAAACTCTTTCAACATTTCTTCCATTCTTGTGTGTGTGTGTGTGTGTCTGGCCCTTTAACTGCAGGAGCCTTTTGAAAAAAACCTTCCCAATTCTTGACACCATATGTTGCAGGGTACATGCAACTACACACGTGGGTTTCTTGACAAGGCTGTTTTATTTAGCCTTAAAAGATATACAGCACACAAAACAAAAATAGCTTTTCATCAGCAAAAACGAAAATGGCTTTTTCTTCAGCAAACCAAACAAAACAGTTTCTCTTTAGCAGACAGTTTATATATAAGGCAGCTACCCTTTTTCTATGCAGGGGACAGACAGTTCACAATACAACTGCTTTGCTACTCAGACCTTGTTTTCAGGAATCTCTTTACTTCTTACTCCTCTCTCATCAACAGCCAGGCTCCATGTGTCTACAGCCTGGGTTTTAACACACCTTGATTAGGCAGCTGGGATCCAACTAATTGTCCTGAGGTTCCCAGCTGAAGTTAGCCTAGTCAGTGCTGCACTGCAGACTAGACATAGGTTTTCCAGGCATATAACTGGTGGCTTTTATTTACCCTGTCACATATATATATATATATATTTATTTTATCTCCTCAGCTGCCTCTTCTTCTTCCTCCGTCTCGCCTCTGGACTTTACTGAGTATTTTAAGGATAAGGTGGAATCCATATGTCAGAACATCCCCTCTGTTTCCTCCTTCCACCCTACACCGCTTTTTAACTCCTGCCTTCCTTGACTCTTTTTCCGCTGTCACAGAGGATGTGTCACTGTTGATCTCTTCTCCCTCTACCACTTGCCCTCTTGACCCCATTCCCTCCCATCTCCTCAAACCTCTTGCTCCTATTATAATCCCTATGCTCACACAGATGTTTAACTCCTCCCTCTACTCGGGTACCTTTCCCTCCTCCTTCAAACATGCAACAGTCATACCATTACTCAAAAACTGCAAGCTTGACCCTACCTGCCTTTCTAACTGTCGACCTCTCTCCCTCCTGACTTTTGCGTCTAAACTCCTTGAACGTCTTGTATTCTCTCGTCTGCTCCATTTTCTCACCACCTATTCTCTCCTGGACCCTCTACTATCTGGCTTCCCCACCGCTCACTCCACTGAAACAGCCCTCACTAAAATAACTAATGACCTCCATGCTGCCAAAGGCAGGTCATTAGACTCTGCTCATATTACACGATCTCTCTGCAGCATTTGATACCATCGACCACCCTCTCCTCCTTCACATTCCGCATACTCTTGGTAATCGTAAAGCTCTATCCTGGATCTCCTCTTACCTCTCCCATTGTACTTTGTGTCTCTTCTGCCAACACCTCCTCCATCGATCGATCTCTCTGTGGGGGCTCTCTCCTGGGATCTCTCCTCTTTTCTCTGTACACACTCTAGGTGACCTAATCACATCTCTTGGGTTCAAATATTACCTCTATGCTGACGAAACACACATTTACTTCTCAACCCTTGACCGTACACCTGCTGTACAGACCAAAGTTTCTGAATGTGTCTACGATATACTGGAAGGCCCTTTGCCGACTTAAACTCAACATGTCAAAAACAGAGCTCATATTTCAGTCAAAACCTGGCCCCACTACCTCCTTCCACATTACTGTTGGAAGTTCTGTCATACACCCAGTTGCGCAAGCACACTGCCTAGGGGGTCACACTCGACTCCTCTCACATTCAAAACATATCTAAAACTGGTCGCTTTTTCCCCCGCAATATTACAGAGATACGCCCTTTCCTTTTGCTTGACTGCTAAAACTCTGACATGCCCTCATTCTCTCCTGTCTCAATTACTGTAACCTGCTGTCCGACCTTCCTGCCTCTCACCTGTCTCCCCTACAATCTATCCTAAACACTGCTGCCAGAATCACTCTACTCTGTCCTAAATCTGTCTCCGCGTCTCCCCTGCTGAAATCACTCATGGCTTCCTATCAAATCCCGTATCTCACATTCAATTCTCCTCACTTTTTTTTAAAGCTTTACACTCTTCTGCCCCTCCTTACATTTCAGCCCTAATTTCTCGCTATGCACCATCCCGACTCTTGCGTTCTGCTCAAGGATGTCTTCTCTCTACCCCCTTTGTATCTAAAGCCTTCCCACCTTAAACCTCTCACTGACTGCCCCACACCTCTGGAATGCCCTTCCCTTCAATACCCGACTAGCACCCTCTATCCACCTGAAGACACACCTGCTTAACGATGCATATGAGTAGCTCAGTGGCTAATACTATACACCTTATACATTAAGCTTGGCCCCTTGCAGATGCACTTACCAGAACGCCCTCCCACTGTTTCTGTACGTTCTCCCTATCAATTAGATTGTAAGCTCTTCGGAACAGGGACTCTTCCTAAATTTGACTTTTTATGTCTGAAGCACTTATTCCCGTGACCTGTTATTTGTATTTGTTATTTATATGATTGTCACGTGTATTACTACTGTGAAGCGCTATGTATATTAATGGCACTATATAAATAAAGACATACATATATATAAAACTAAACAACCAAATAGTAGTGCTAAATTAGTAATGTGATAATATATCAATTGTAATTAAGGTGATTGTGAATAATATTGTAATAGTTAAATTGTGACAAGTGAATAATAATAGTATATAGCAATACTTGGTGATAAACAAACAATACACCATGAAAAATAAAAAATAAAAAATAAATCTCAACAGATTACAATCAATTCCACAAGATGGTAGGAAAGAGATGACAAATTCAATTTCAAGCAAGCAGATCCTTTGGAGTACACTGCAGCAGCTTTAGTGGTTAGCCAACCACAAAATACCTACAGACAAAAAGAAGCGCAAGCTCCATAGCATAAATCTATGTATAAACGTAATTTATTAAAAATCTTTAGAATCTATACGTACAGGAGGGTTAAAAATAACAAGCATGTGACCGTTAATACTCTGTGCTGTAGACGTTCACCATCAGGAGTGGGGGGTCCAAAGCCTTGTAGCTGGATACTTGGCGTCCTTGTCACAACAATCAGCAGCTCCTACCATGGGTGCAGCGCACCCCGCAATGTCCAATTGTAGGTGTATGGAGCGGTTCCCCATGTCATGCAGCATACAGCGTGTAGGAATCGGCTCGATGTTCAGTCAGCTGTTAGCCTGCAGGGGTATCCGGAACTCCTCCCGTAGCTCCTCAACGTGGTGACGTCACTTCAGCAACCTATGCCCCAACGCGTTTCGTCACGCTCGTGATTTCATCAGGGGATATACATATACACACACTTACTTTGCAACTCCCACTCTACAAACATTGCAGCCCCCCCCCCCATAATACACACACAAGCTGCCTCCATCTACACACACACACCAGCTCTCCATCTATACACACACACACACACACACACACACACATTGCAAAGCACTGCTCCCGCCCTGCTCTATACTCACATAGACAGGCTGCGCCAGGGTTGCAGCAGCCGTACGGAGGCGCGCTGAGGCTTGGCCTTGGTTAGCGCGCCGTCCGTGGGTGTGTCGGGCGGGGCAGTGACGTCACTGAGCTGGTTCACCCTCATTGGGCGAACCGCACACGTGACCGGCCCTGCGCTCCCATGAGCGCGAAATCTAAAATTTGGATAAGACCTAAGCTTCCGCACGCTTGGGGAAGCGTAGGCGAGCCTCTACTAAAGCCGCTCTCATTGGGGCTGCAGGGGCTCACTGGTAAGCATCAGCATGACCATGCCCGAGGCCTAACACCTTTCTCCTCACTGTCTCCTTTGCGGAGCTCTCTGCAGGCGGGGAGGAGTCAGTGCCTTGCTGGTGCCTCCTATCCAATCACCTGCTCTGTCTGAGAGCTGCACTCGCTCACTGCTTGACAAGGGATACCTGATTGGTTGGAAATGAACTTGGCAAGGTGACAAAAATTCCAGCCCATTATTGATTGGTCAAAATTCCGGGCATTCAATCGGAGAGCTGGGATTTCAAGAAATTTATTTAAATGGCAGCTTGACCTGCTTGCTTTAAAGAGGCAAGCCAAGCGGCCGATTTTGTTTTGCAATTTGTTTTTTGTTTTTTTAACATGGGATTGAAGTGGGGTCTCTAGAGATGAACCCCATCAATTTCAGCTCTGGGGATCTCCTGCTTCCAGAGATACAGCCTTGGTAAGGGGTGCTGGTAGCCGCTCTGCTAGAAGCTTTAACGTTTGCAGAGATACCGGCACCCCATACGGAGGTCTGTACCTAGGGAAGTGGGATCTCCGGAGATTAAATTAATGGTGTTCAGCGCTGAAGACCCCCTGCTTCAAGCTTATGTAAAAATTAAAAAATGCATGAATTGCTCCTTTTAAAGGGAAAAAAAGAAAATGCCAACATTACAACTAACATGGGCAGCTGCTTATCCCCAAAGGACCTGCAAGTCCCATAAGCAGATGACAAGAATACTCAAATATACGATAAAAAGCCTCATAAATATTACAAGCTTGTATGCTCTGATGTTAATGGTGTGAGCAGTTAGATGCTATTATAATGTAGTCAACTCCCCAATATAATTACTATTATTGCTATTATTGCTATTTATGCGCTCACTGGCTGTATGCTACAAACCTGTTTCTCAGCAGGATGCTATACCTTTGAGTCGGCTGAAGGGGGCTCTCCAGGGAAACCAATGATTACATGATTATGTATTGCTGATCAGAAAATGCATTACAATTAAAATAAAAGTGCAGTTTACAATTATAATCCCAAACACTGTCACTGTAACACTATTTGGAAATGTAAGTGCGAGTTCAGAATTTAGTAATACTTTGATTGGAAGGTATTTCATTTCAGGGCCCAGCATTAATATTGATCTTAATGACTGATGGGGAACTTTCGCAATTATATATTAAATAGGTTTTTTTTTATGGGCAAGCAGTCGAGAAATGCTGCTGTTCAATACAGACACTGGGGCTTATTCTAGATCAGACAAAGTGGCTGAAATTGGACAATTGTGTCCGAAAACAATCCGTCTGGCCACTTTGGCTGATGTAGAATAGCCCCCTATGACTCTACCCTGAAGAGTTTACAAACTAAAAGCAGGGCACATGTATATTATTTTTGTTAGTCACTAGAACAGGAGGTGCCAACTCGAGGGCCATCAACAGGTGAGGGTTTAAGGATATCCCTGCTTTAGCACTGGTGGCTCAGTCAATGACTGCCACTGATTAAGCCACCAGTGCTGAAGCAGGGATGTGCTTAAACTCTCACCTGTTGGTGGCGCTTGAGGACTGGAGTTGGCCACACTCCTGCACTAGACGCTGGTGTTCTGCCTTGATCTTGCACATACAATTTCACAGACCAGTGACATAAACTGGTACCAAGTATATGTACATCTTTATTTATATAGCGCCTTCCATGTACATAGCGTGTTACACCAGTAATACACGTGACATAATAATATAATGCCAATACGCATACCTCTTACTGAATTGGTTATATATTGTTCAACTGATTTATTTTCGGTGTAGATTAGCCTCATCCTTGCCCCTATTAATCTAATCTGATCAATTTATTGACTCTTCTCCAGGAGTCTACCAAACATTGTGCTCCGCAGTGCTACTTTTTATAATGCTTTTCTATCACTGGCACGGCTTTCAGTTTTCTGGAGTCCTCCGTAAAACACATGATGGGAGGGAGGCCAAACCTGTGCAGATGAAGAACAAGGGTAATTCTATGTCTTCCGAAGTAGACGTTCTGGTAGATTGTGAATGAAAAGAGTTCAATAGGCGATTTTTCCCCCCCGAAAACAACCCCGTCAACTCCTTCAGTTTACACAGAATGTAACTGTTGGTGATATGAGATGGTAAACAAGGTGACTAAATTGTTGCACAAAGGTATATTGGAACCTCTGTTCTCTGCTTTGTTCAAAACAATATAGACCATATAAATTTAGTAATGCAACATGCGTCCATGAAAAAGAATGATATCAGAATCTCATCAGCTGTTTTGCACACAGATTTGCACAGTTTGTTATCTTTGTCTTTAATGAGTGTTCAGTTTTTCAGCACAGCAATTGTGCCAGTGTCACTGAAATGTGAAAAGGTAGTGAGTGTCCTGCCTGGGTGGAGCCGCTGGGGACTGGAATACAGAAAAGATGGAAGTGGGCACCCCAGGACTTTTGCAAGAAAAACTTTATTTATTTTTCTATCAAAGTTTAGGCTCTCTACAGGAGGTGTTGAGAGAGGCTGTTTCGCCTCTCTTTCCATACACATACAGCCAAGCAAACAAGCCATCGTAGCCACTGTTATTCTAAATTGCACCCACAGAAAAGCAATTGTTTAACAATTTGTGTTAATACTGTACTTACATTTAATGTATTTGTTTTCATAGGGATTTTTTTTTTTGTCATTAGTAAGAATGAAACCATATAGTTTTCGGGAGACAGAGAAGCGAAATGGTTAATTACACAATGATTTGCTGTAACATTTGTGCATAGAATATCATTTTTTTTTACTCTACATTACACTTACAGGCTGATTGGGACATAGTTACAAGCCCAAGGAGAGGGCAGATATAGAACTGCCAAGGCTATAGCCAACACACCTCGGGAACAACAACAACTCGGATGACTGTCCTCTGATGCGTAACCTCAGTATATCAATGTGACTTTGATTAAACCAGCAAATTAAATTGAGAAGGTTTCAGTGGAAAACTTGTTTCGTACATTTTAAAATGACTTTTTTTTGTAATGCCCTAAGCCCTGGAGAGTCCTTTTTTTTTTTTTTAAATCTTTCAAAATGATTTTAAACATGGTGAATTCATGCAACGTTTTTCTTTCGGATCATAAAGAACTTTAACATTACACTGCCCACAAATGCATGCAGCCATATCTGCGGTGGAATTCCAGCAGAACACACCTGCTTTGCATGTCTTCTTCCAAAGAGAAAGGATGGAAGGAAGAATTGGTGCTATTGTTACCAATTACAGTACTTCCGGGGCTCAGGGAGACTGATTAAACTTGAAGAGTTTCTCACACACTTTCAAACCTGCTGTTCTTCATTGCAGTGGTTTCAACATGCACGTGTGATGTGGGACTTTTGACGGCAGCCTTAAATAAACCATGATCCTCCTATGATGAAAAAAGGTCCTTACAAAATTTCAACATCCCACCCAGCCCTAACAATAGAGCTATTGAATTATTTCCGACTAATTAGATCTGTAAGTAGCTGTTTTAACCCTTGGATAGCTGGAGCTACATTGCTTTCAAAGCATTTGTGGCAGTGAACAGCATTTCAGTTTCACCATAGCAAACCCACTACAAACGTGCAGATGAAAGGATGCAATTTCCGAAAAATTCTTTGGCATTTCCAAGGTCTGCCTGTTTTTCAACATTATCTCTGCATCCAGTGCTTCCACTGCAGCCAGGGATTCTGGGAAATTACATGCAGACACAGATCTACAAAATGATACTCTGCTGTAGTGGATCTTAAAGTCAGTTCATATGAAAGGCCCTTATGATGTTCTCAAGTGAATGGACCTTCAGGTGCTTATGCTTAAAAGTGTTCCATAAACCTGTGCCGGAATCTCCTGCTGTGAAGGTCAGTGCCTTAACAACACTAATCTATACTGCTTTATCACTGCCTCTAAATGGCAGCTTTCCATTGGTTGAATCATTAAAATATAGCCAATAGCCAGACCAAGTGCCTACGGAAGACCGGCACAGGGGCAAGCTGCCCTGGTGCTGGAGGATTATAGCTGGGGGTGGGTCGGATTCAGAAGCAAGGACCCTCCCCTCCACCACCAACGTTTGATGCCACGGAACACTGTCCCCGAGGGAGCATGGGCTTTTTGCCTTTTCAGCGGACGGCTCCTGAATCGGTGAGTCTGGCTACATCTGTACAATGGAGTGCAATTCTACTTAGGAATAAAATACCAAACATAGGGGGAGGTTCACTCAACTCTGCTACAGGTTATCTGAGCTCAATCCTGGTTAAACTTCCATTCAAGTCAATGGCAGTTGACGCCAGATCGAACTCCAATACCCCTAAGCTAAGTGAATCCGAGAAGAAATAAGGTCTGGTGGGCACAGGCCTACTGGCTAAATTTAGGAGCGGGGCTATTACAGGTGGAATGGTGGTCCGCAAGCCCATCCAAAAGTATACAGGAACAAGGGGACATGCAGCACTCAAAATAAGAAGATTGGCAAAAACTTCTAGCAAAAATAAAGAATGTGTTATGCGGTGATGTGATACAGAGAGAAAGATCTCAATGTTTCAGAATTAGCCTTCCACAGGTAAAAAAAAAAAAAGAAAAAGATCGTCAATGACAGAGCCATTGATTGAGCCACCTGTGCTGAAGCAGAGATATCCTTCAAACCTGACAAGTTGGTGGCCCTTGAGGACTGGAGTTGGCCACTCCTGCGCTAGTACATACTAGTATGTATTGTTAACGATGTTTACATGTTTTTTTGGTACCTTGATCTCAACATCAAGCTCTGTGGCTTCTTACTCTGATATAATAACAATAGACACTTTGTTCTCTAAGCTACGTTCACTTGCTGTAATTACTCCTCCGTCCTAAGGGCATCTGCTTCTTCCATCCAGGTTATTGAATTAATTGTTGACGGTTTCACTCATTTTTTTCCTCCCATTTAGACATACACAAACCGACGCTTTTAGCTGAACGGTAACTTTTTTCCGTCTCCTTTGAGAGAAGGAATTCAACCAACCAGCAGATTCATGCTTGTGCATTCTTAACCATTTCCCCTCCCCTTCTGGGGATATCTCTCCCAATCCTGGTCCCTGTCTTGTTTGTACATGGTCTTGTCCTCGCCTCCCACATACAACTCTACTCCATCTGGTGTAAACCCCTCTAACCTCATATCCATTCCCTATCACCCTCCTCTCTCCCTTTCTCCCTCCTGTCTCCCTTTCTCCTGTGCGCTTTGGAATGCACGCTGCCTTTCTAACAAGTTCCTCTCTGTGCATGACTTTTTTCTCTCTCACTCTTTGCTCCTATTTGCTATAACTGAGACCTGGCTCACTCAGTCTGACTCTGCTCTGGAAGCTGCTGTCTCTTATGGTGGTCTTTCTTTCTCCCACACTCGGCACTCCGATGGCAGGGGTGGAAGTGTGGGGCTCTTGTCAATCCGCCGTTACTGAACTCTTCCTATTCCTTCCTCTCTTTCTTTTCCCTCCTTTGAGGCTTACACTGTCCAGATTTATTCATCCCTCCATGTGGCGGTCATCTATGGTCCACCTACCTCTACTCATCCCCGTTCTGTCTTTCTCACTTTGAATCCTGGTTCTCCTTTCTCTCCTCTGACTCCCCTGTTCGGCTCCTTGGTGACTTCAGCTACCACATCGATGACCACTCTCTCCCTTGGGCCTCCTTCTTTCTTTCTCTAACCTCTTCTTTCGGCCTTCACCAGCGGACTGCAGCCAGTACAAGGATGGCCACTACCTGGACCTGGTTTTCACAAAAATCTTTTCTCTCTCTGATTTCTCCATTTCCCCCTTTCCTCTTTATGACCATGAAATGTATGTAGAAAAAATGGGCGGTGCTCAAGTGTTTGGTCCTATCTTCATAGTGATAATCAGTAATAAAAGGGAGAACAAGCACTGGAAACTCTTAGTAATAAACTTTTGCCGTGTTTCAGTAACAGTCTTAAACCCATGCAGGGGACTCTATGTCTCCATGAAGGTGGGGGGTAGGTAATACTATACCCTTCTCATTGGGATGGCCCGTGGGTGAATATAAGTGTACTCACTGTTGTCCCCAGGAACTCCCTATGCGTGCAGCTGTGTCCAGATCCAGAGATATCAAAAAGAGTTTTGTGTGCAGCGCACAGCAAACAAGAGCAGGTCTCCGTTTTTTATGCTTTTTCCAACTAATAAATGATTATTTTGCTAAGCACATATGTACCTGCTCTTCTGTTTGCTGTGCGCTGCACACAAAACTCTTTTGGATATCTCTTTCTGACCATCACCTCATCTCCTTTCTCTCACTTCTCCCCTTCTCCACCTCCCTCTTGTTTCTGCAGAGACCTGCGTCTAGTATCCTATCCTCTCTTGATTCAACTTTGCGCTCCTCCCTCTCCTCTCTGCTCCACTACAGACTCTTGACAACCTGGTCAGGAACTACAACTCTGCCCTATCCTCTCTTGATTTACATGACCCTCTTTTTCTCTCCCACTCTCGCCCTTCTAACCCCAGACCCTGGCTAAATAGCCACACATGCATGCTCCGTTCCCCCACTCGCTCCACTGAACGCCTCTGGAGGAACATCTCAGCCCTAATTTCTCGCTATACACCATCCCAACTCCTGCGTTCTGTTCAATGATGTCTTCTGTCTACCCCTTTTGTATCTAAAGCCCTCTCCCACCTAAAACCTTTCTCACTGACTGCACCACAACTCTGCAATGCCCTTCCCCTCAATATCCGACCAGCACCCTCTCTATCCACCTATAGGACCTTTCTTAAAACACACCTCTTTAACGAAGCATATAGTCAGCTCCGTGGCTGATACTATACATCTCATAGGCACTGACCTTGGCCCTTTAAAGACGCACTTAACAGAACACCCTCCCACTATCTTTGGAAGTTCTCCCCACTTACCACTTAGATTGTAAGCTCATCAGGGCAGGGACTCCTATTGTTTTATGTCGGAAGCCCTTATTCCCATTAGGTGTTACAATATTATGTCACGTGTATTACTAGGGTAATGTAATGGAGGGCCAACCCGCTCAAGCAAGGTAGCAGTCAGGGTGCACTAGGGTAATTAGTAATAGCACAGAAGAGGTGTATCTCGCCACAGACAGAGAGAGAGAGACTAGAAAACCTAATAACATGCATTCTAAACAGCCTGGAGTGTAGGAAAACAACTCTGTGGTAGATGTATGTATATAGACTAGATGGAGGGACACCAGCACTGTGTGATACTGTGTGTCAGGATGTATAGAATCTCCGCCCCCTCTCCCCTGGAAAATGACAGAACGTTGTCGGTAGGGCCTGTAAGTGGAATAGAACTTGGGAGTTCTAGAATTCAGGATGCACTATTAGTTTTTAATAATAAATACAATCTCTGTATTACAATATATGTATAGCTCCCGAAATTATGTTTTTATTTTCACTGAATTCAATGTAATAAATTCTTATCTGAAATTTTATTCGACAAAACGTTTATCTGTGTGGCTAATAATAACCTAATCTTTATTTAACACCAAAACAAGTCTGAATGAACAATGTATATGTACATACAAAAGCTCACAAATAGTCTTATCAAAAGAGATCCTAAATATCCCTCTAGCGTTGTGTTCAAAGTGCAATGGCACCAGGTGACCGCTTTGTTTAGTTACAAACCTAGAATACCTCTGCTTTTTTACTGACAGATCCACATTCTTTTAAAGAAAAGGGAATTTATTTTACAAAGACTTTGTCCCTTTCTTTTTCTTTTTTTATAGCATACATATTTTAAGAAAAAAAACTATATAAAATACAGTGTAAAGAGCTCAGGCCAAATTGTAATAAATTTGGGGACTTATTCAAAGCGGCGGGTCAAACCACCATCTGCCAAAAACTCCTAGTTATGTCAATAGAGATGGCCCGCTTTGGGGCATGTCACTTATGGCACCCCTGTGAGCACGTGACCTGTATATGGGACAAGGGTTAATACACAGCTACCTGGCTGACCTACTTTTCACCTTCCGCAAATGTCCCTCAAATGAACAGTATCTCCCCTCAATCCGTCCCCATATACCGCCTGTCATGAACAGCACACCTGTGAGCACGTGGATTATATACGCAACCAGGGGTAATACAAGCGACTGAACTGGCCAAGTCCTCGCCTTTCTCCTGCACAAAGTACTTCAAATTAGTTAATATTTACCCTTACTTTGTTACAATATATCTGTTAATAAGCTGTCACCATAATAGAAATATCAAAGATGTCATTTGCAGTCTTCAGTCCGTGTTTATTTAGAAAAACTATGCTCTTAACACGAAAATCTGTTGTAGCAAAATGTGTCCGAAAAGGTACTTTACTCTCTACAAAGCGTGCAATTCAATTAGAGACCAAAGCATTGCTTATTAAAGTTTGGCTTTAATATAATCAAATACAGTGCTTAGGTTACAGAACAAGATTATTACAAGAACATACCGTTATAATAAATGCAGACCGTTTCATCAAAATAAAAGAAGATAAACAAAGAATCTAACTTACGTTATCACAGTATTTAACATTGATCTGATCTTTTCCCAAGGGGTCTTGAGTGGAAATTGAGATTTCACATATTCCAGCATGGACACTTCCTTAGTTGAAATCTAATTTTCTATTCACACATGCCAACTTTTATGCCCAAACTCTCTGCATTGAAATATACATAAAACTCCACCCCTGTCATAAACTAGCTACTTGCTTGACATTATCCACTTGAAAGCGCTATGTACATTAATGGCGCTATATAAATAAAGACATACAATACAATACAAAGAAAGAAAAAAAGACCTTGTCTTGGTGACTTTTACATTTGACTCAATATATAAAAGACCTCATAACTTAATGTGTCTGATACTTAGACGCCATCTTCCTCATACTGTACAATATGGGGACTGTTTCCTCTTTAGTCTTTTCCCTGCTCACTGATTTTTTTAAACTGTGTATTTTATTGATAAAAAATAAATGAGCCCAAAACCTGCTAAGTCCCTACATAGGCGGCGCTTATAGTGCCGGCGACGTCAGGTTGCGGTCGCTGGAAAAATCAAATTGAGATGACCCAGCGATCGCGACCAAGCCGTCGCTCCATCACGACGGCGGCAATGCATTGCTTTTGACGCGACGTTGCATCGCTGTCGCCGACATTATAAGCGCAGCTTTAGGCTAAGGCCCCAGCACGCGGCGCATGCGCGATGGGGTGCCTGGCGGTGCTCATTCCCGGCTGCAGCACGATCTGGTGGACTCCAGGCAGCGCGCGACGGGGAGGCGTGGTGGGGGCGCGGCCATGACGTCACGCGCCTGGTTCGCCCTCATTGGCTGAACCGCCGCCGTGACGTGGCCAGCGCTCCGTCGCAACTAGCACAGACAAAATGGTGACGCGCATCGCGCAGGCAGCTACTGGGGCCGTAACTTGAGTGCACCGCGCACGCCGTCGCGGCCACTGGGGACCTAGCCTAAGCCACATTAGTAAACCTCACAGGACCTTATTTATGAAGATTACGCTAAAAGTTTTTCCCCCGATAAGATACTTGAGAGTCTGCTTGGCAAGCAGCTCTGTGCTGCCTGGTGGAGTTAAGAAAGCTCCAATCCCCCCCCCCTCCTTCCCCCTGCTTTCCCATCTTCGCAGTCCCCCCTCTTATCTATCCCTAATCTTTATCTTTTTTTTTTACAAAACAATATAATGTTCTATAGTGCCGGGTGCGCGCGGATTTGTAGTTGGCTGATGTCAGTCAGCCTTTCTATACAAGGGCTGCGCGCGCGCACGGCAGGGAGAGGGGAGACGACAGACAGCGGTGAAGATGAGGAAAATCATCTTTTCGCACCGCTGCCTGCGCTCAAGTGTGTGTGTGTGTGTGTGTGTGTGTGTGTGTGTGTGTGTGTGTGTGTGTGTGTGTGTGTATTTGTGTGTGTACAAGTCTAATAATTTTTTTCTTTTTACTAATGTTTTTTTTTTTTAATAAATAATAAATTACACATAAAACACATACACACACATACATAAACACACAGAAACACACATAAACACACTCAACACTCAACACAGTATACTCACGAAAAGCATGCGGCACATGCACGCGCGTTCGCATAGGCACGCACGGCCACATGCTGTATATAACAGCCCTTACAAGGAAATGAAAAAACAAATGGACAAACTGTATCTAGTCCAATTGAGTATATAAGGTAAAAGAAAAGAGAAGATTGCTATGAAAACTTATATGTTATTGAGATAAGTGTATTGATGAATATTAAGATATATGTAATGAACTTAGGCTATGACCCGAGTTGTAAGTTGTGACTCTACCTATGTAAAACAAAACAATAAAAACTGAAGAAAAAAAAAAGGAAAGCTCTCTATAGTGCAGGCTTTTGGACATTTCAATCATACATTTAAATCAAATAAAAAAAGCTAGTAAAAAAATATGAAATCCAGCTGCTTTGCAGTGCATCACACAGAACTTACTTTCACAGGTCATATTGGGGGGAATTACAACTTTAATAACCCCCTTTTACTTTGTTTTATATTGGACACAGACCACTATTTTCGTTGAAGCCACTTCTGCACTGCTCCAAAGCATTCAGTTACCATGCAGACACTCAATGTTGCATACAGTATTCTCCTTCAGTAGCTGGCACTTCCATGTACTGAAGGCGTTAAAACATGGCCTTTTAGCTCACTTTGGTTGTAGGATGGATTGTCCCTTTAATGTGACAGGTCACAGTGAGACAGCTATTGTGTGTCCTGCGTCTGTTGTATTAGGTTCTATTGTGTCCCCTTGTTCCCTTTCTTCTAAAAGGAAGTGTGTTTGTTATTCATGCAGTCACCCTGCAGAGATCATGGTTACTCTGGGGCTCCCCGGTGTGACGGTCAGTTCTGTATATTTTAGACCAAAGAAAAGGAACTTGGGAAGGCCAAAAAGGATCCGAGATCATCCGCCTTTAACCCCTATGGTGCCAGAGAAGCACGACATGCATTCAAAAGCAGGGCCCTAGTGGTACTCAAGGGGTTACCAGATACACCCACTGAGATGAAAATGGGACATCATTGTACTGCTTTCTTCCTGATAAAAGTCCCCTCTCCAGTGTGTGACAATGATGTTGAGATCCCCCTTAATTCTCTCACTGACGAGAGATTTCACAGAGATCAGCCTCTCGGGACCGAAGTCAATGAAATGTGAGGTTTCTGAGCCCGAATGATTGCAATTGAATGGACAGGTGGCAGATTTGTATCAGTCAGTCTGCATTAAAATCTCTGAGACGACTGCTAAACCTCAGTGACGCTCGCGCTCAGCACAAGTTCATGTCTGTTATAAGGACAGTCGCTGAGAATTAATGAAGGAAGATAAGGTACGTTCTACTGACTATCTCATAAAGTGCCTCAGTGACACCGCCAACGCCAGCCGGCGCAATCAGTAATGGGTTTAAACCTCCTGTTTGTGAACAGAGCGGCACTCCAGATGACTGCTACAAAAATACAACAGTTATTCAAGCTAATCGACGTTTCGGTCTGTTACTTAGACCTTCGTCATGATGAGTGTTGGAAACCGCTGTCCCCCCCTCTTTCCAAGACATTGGCCCGGGAATTATGAAGCCGTGATGCCGGAAACCGTGCCCGGCCTGGAGGCAACTGCCATCGTCGCGGCTCCCTGACACGTCTACTGTCACTAATTTTGACAGGCAGTGTTCGCGTCCATGCGGCGTGCGTGCGGAAGCGGGCGCATGCTGCGCAACAAATCAGTTCAAACTGATTTCATGGCGCGACAGTCCGGTCACGTGAGCAGTTCACCCAATGAGGGCGAAGCAGCTCCCCGACGTCACTGGCACGCCCCTAGACACGCCCACGGACGGCACGCGTACCATGGCCGAAAAACACACCCGCTTCAAGCGGGTCACGGCCGGGTGCGCCTCCGCACAGGCGAAAGCACTATGGACCTGGCCTTATTCATAAAAATCAGCACTTTTCAATTAAAATACCATATTTGTTTGGCGGGGGAAGTCCCTAAATGTCCTTTATTCTGGTGATTAGAGCAGGGGGCTCAACTCAAGTCCTCAAGCCCCCTCCACAGGTCAGGTTTTCAGGCTATCCCAGCTTCAGCACAGGTCTGAGCCTCTGATTGAGCCACCTGTGCTGAAGCAGGCACTGATTGAGCCACATGTGCTGAAGCAGGGACTGATTGAAGCAGCCTGTGCTGAAGCAGGGATATCCTAAAAACCTGACCTATTTGGGGGAGTTATGAGGACAGGCATTGAGCCCCCTTAGCTTAGAGGCTGCGATCTTTGCAGCATGGACACAGGAGTATATAAATCCCTGTTTGTCCTGCTGGGGCTGCCGTAGTGTTCCTGCTCCCTCCCCCTCCCGCAGGCTCAGGCTAGATACCAATCTGCGACTGGAGAGACGTGTATACATCTATACACACAGAGAGAGAGGTAAGTGCAGGTCATGTGTCTATGGATATATAGGGGGACTGGGGTATGTGTATAGGGGATACAGGGCACTCATACAAGAGAGGCATATGCCAATGTACCTATAGAGGTTTGTGTATATACAGATGTTCCAGGTGTGTGACTACAGAGGTACATATGTGTGTGTACAGGGATAGCAGTCACTGATTATATAGGTGCATCGGAGGCTGAGAGCTGTGTGCATAGGTACAAAGCAATGCCTTTATATAGACAGAGGGATGTATACAATAGGGATCCAGACGCTGATGTTTAGGGGCATTCAGAGGGACATGGGCTTATATATATAAGTATAGTGGGGCACAGGTATGTATTTGGGTGTACAAAGGCTCATGGTGTATAAAGGGATTTATAAGGTTAAGAAGTCGGTGGTTGTATATTAGGTTACTGGAGGAGGGGGGGCAGCGTATTGGGTTACGGGGGAGGGGGTTTGAATATTCATTTATGCAGGGGAGGGGGGTCTGTATTTTGGACTATAGGGGGAGGGGGTCCTGCGTATTGGTTTATACAGGGGAAGAGGGGCCGGGTCTGCATATTGGGATACGCGGGGGTCTGCATATTGGGCTACGCGGGGGGGGGGTCTGCGTATTGGGTTACGCGAGGGGGGTCTGCGTATTGGGCTACGCGGGGGGGGTCTGCGTATTGGGCTACGCGGGGGGGTCTGCGTATTGGGCTACGCGGGGGGGTCTGCGTATTGGGCTACGCGGGGGGGGTCTGCGTATTGGGCTACGCGGGGGGGGTCTGCGTATTGGGCTACGCGGGGGGGTCTGCGTATTGGGCTACGCGGGGGGGTCTGCGTATTGGGCTACGCGGGGGGGGGTCTGCGTATTGGGCTACGCGGGGGGTCTGCGTATTGGGCTACGCGGGGGGGGTCTGCGTATTGGGCTACGCGGGGGGGGTCTGCGTATTGGGCTACGCGGGGGGGTCTGCGTATTGGGCTACGCGGGGGGGGTCTGCGTATTGGGCTACGCGGGGGGGGTCTGCGTATTGGGCTACGCGGGGGGGGTCTGCGTATTGGGCTACGCGGGGGGGTCTGCGTATTGGGCTACGCGGGGGGGGTCTGCGTATTGGGCTACGCGGGGGGGTCTGCGTATTGGGCTACGCGGGGGGGGTCTGCGTATTGGGCTACGCGGGGGGGTCTGCGTATTGGGCTACGCGGGGGGGGCTGCGTATTGGGCTACGCGGGGGGTCTGCGTATTGGGCTACGCGAGGGGGGGGGTCTGCGTATTGGGCTACGCGAGGGGGGGGTCTGCGTATTGGGCTACGCGAGGGGGGGGGGTCTGCGTATTGGGCTACGCGAGGGGGGGTCTGCGTATTGGGCTACGCGAGGGGGGGGTCTGCGTATTGGGCTACGCGAGGGGGGGTCTGCGTATTGGGCTACGCGAGGGGGGGTCTGCGTATTGGGCTACGCGGGGGGGGTCTGCGTATTGGGCTACGCGGGGGGGGGGTCTGCGTATTGGGCTACGCGGGGGGTCTGCGTATTGGGCTACGCGGGGGGGGTCTGCGTATTGGGCTACGCGGGGGGGGTCTGCGTATTGGGCTACGCGGGGGGGTCTGCGTATTGGGCTACGCGGGGGGGGTCTGCGTATTGGGCTACGCGGGGGGGTCTGCGTATTGGGCTACGCGGGGGGGGTCTGCGTATTGGGCTACGCGGGGGGGTCTGCGTATTGGGCTACGCGGGGGGGGTCTGCGTATTGGGCTACGCGGGGGGGGGCTGCGTATTGGGCTACGCGGGGGGTCTGCGTATTGGGCTACGCGAGGGGGGGGGTCTGCGTATTGGGCTACGCGAGGGGGGGGGTCTGCGTATTGGGCTACGCGAGGGGGGGGGGTCTGCGTATTGGGCTACGCGAGGGGGGGGGGTCTGCGTATTGGGCTACGCGAGGGGGGGTCTGCGTATTGGGCTACGCGAGGGGGGGGTCTGCGTATTGGGCTACGCGAGGGGGGGTCTGCGTATTGGGCTACGCGAGGGGGGGTCTGCGTATTGGGCTACGCGAGGGGGGGGTCTGCGTATTGGGCTACGCGAGGGGGGGTCTGCGTATTGGGCTACGCGAGGGGGGGTCTGCGTATTGGGCTACGCGAGGGGGGGGTCTGCGTATTGGGCTACGCGAGGGGGGGGTCTGCGTATTGGGCTACGCGAGGGGGGGGTCTGCGTATTGGGCTACGCGAGGGGGGGTCTGCGTATTGGGCTACGCGAGGGGGGGGGTCTGCGTATTGGGCTACGCGAGGGGGGGGGTCTGCGTATTGGGCTACGCGAGGGGGGGGGTCTGCGTATTGGGTAGCTAGGCTGATTGTGTGTGTGTGTGTGTGTGTGTGTGTGTGTGTGTGTGTGTGTGTGTGTGTGTGTGTGTGTGTGTGTGTGTGTGTGTACGCACATATACATACAGTCCAACAAGAGAGTTTCTTATCTACTTCTGTTGCAGCTGTAGGGGAAGGCCTCTCTGCTCTCCTTGGTCAGCATCCTTGTGTGCTATGGCACTCTGTGTCCAGGTATAGAGGTGTTGTCCCCTTGTCTTGCTGTCAGCATACAGTCCTTCTGTGTGCATCAAGACGTCATCTTTTCCTCAGGTCAGCCCAGTTGTGTGCTGAGAATCTCTGCAGTCCTCTTTCCCCTTATGTAGGCCCAAATGTGAGCTAAGGAATCTCTCCTGTTTCTCACATCAGGCTTTTCCCAGAGTCCTAATCGGCCAGGTGGAGTCTGGTTGATTGCCTGTGTGCAATTAACCAGCACGCTGCTGGATTTAGCGGCAGTTTCTCTCGGTGATAAGTCCCCGTTATAGCCCTTTTCTCATACCCTTTGGGATCTGCTCACACCTTCCATTTCGAACTGCCCAGATATGGGAGTCTGATCTCTCCCTGTAATGTATAAACGCCACTAGTTTAGGAGGGTTAGGCTTGTCATCTAGTCCTTGCTGCTGTGCGGGCGCGCGCCCAGCCTTGCACGTGGCGTGCGCATTTAGTTGTTAGGGTGCAAGCGGTGACACGCGCGGTTAGGGGGCGTGACTGACATCACGGCGTTGGGCCACGCTGTGATTAATGTGCGGCGCGGCAGCAGCGCGAACATACAATTTTTATTGAATATTCCCTGGTCTGCCGCACCACCGCTCACGGCCGTGTGCGTCCAAACGTCTGTTTAACACAGCCAATTATAATTGACGCGTGCGCTATATTACACGCCTTTTAGATGTACTGCGAAAGCACATTATGCAAACTTTTATTTATTTATTTTTAAATCTAGCACTACCCCCTCTTTCTATAAAATGGGGAGCTGCAACAAAGTATGAAAATAGCATACTGATTATTATTATTTTCTGTTTCTCTGACCTAGAAATGTACTTTTGTGTTATTTTAAGAAGCCTGAGAGGAGATATTGTTGCAATGTATTTTTTATTTATTTTTTTCCTTGACACTGAACTCGGTTAATAGACGAGAGACCTCCTGGCAGTAATCTTTTATGTTTCACCTCATCTTATAAATAAAGGGCTACTTTATAATACTTTATACCAGGGGTGGCCAACTCCAGTCCTCAAGGGCCAGATTTTCAGGATATCCCTGCTTCAGCACGGGTGTTTCAGTCATTGTGATTGAGCCACCTGTGCTGAAGCAGGGGTATCCTGAAGACCTGTTGAGGACCTGGAGTTGAGCGCCCCTGCTGTAGTACATTCAAGTTAAACCTAATAACGTTGCATCTTTCAAATGTGACAGCAAGCTGCGCTGTCCTATGAATCCTCAGCGTGTCAGCAGCACTGCAGGGAAACGCTGCACTGCCATAAATCTACACTGAGGCTGAGCACACTTCCTAATGCCTGCTGCTCTGTGCTTGTGTTATTTCAGGTTGCTCCTGTGAAATCTGACAGCGACTCCCCCCTCATCCTCCTCCTCTTCTGTTTGGAAACAAAAGACTGCAGCATGGGGACTGAAGTGCCCTCCCAGACATGCTGACGGACACGGGCTCTCAGCACCTGGGCCATGTACTATATAACACTGCAGCAGGTCTGATTGTGTCTTAGTACTGTTGGCAAGAAGAAAAGCTATTTTTTATTTATTTATATATATTTTTAAAACAAAAAGCGGATTACTGTCCCCCGACTCCCAAACAAACTATGGCGGTGGTGGAAGCTGGGTCAACTATAACCAGTCGTTTGAAAAACCTGCTGCGGTCTCCGTCTATCAAGCTGAGAAGACACAAGCCTGGGGCAAAGAGAGAAGATATCAGCAGCAAGGTGTGTGTTTTCCTGTCCGTGTGTGCATGATTGCTGGGGGTGTATGGCTCTCTTCTGCATGTTGGCAACCTACTCTCCCTGCACGGCAGGGGCAGCTGACCAATCGCTAGCTTTGGGAAGCATCTGACTGGTCAGCCATTGCTTTGGACACATGACTTTAAATATGTGTTGTGGCAGGAGGCATGGTGTATTGGTTAATGATCACTGTGCGTGGACTAGGCTGAGTGCTTCAGAAGTAGGCATCTGAAGTGCTTTCTTATGAAAAGATGCTATAGCAATACAACAATCTTTTTGTATGTAGTGTCCATTGCCTCAATCTGCCCTTCAAGTGTCTCTATCCGTCTTTCTGCCCCAGTGTAAAAACTCACTGGCTGTTAAACATTGTGTGTTTCCCTGTATGTCACAAGCATTTCCAATGGCTTTACTGTTTCTACCACCTCTGCTGGAAGTCTGTACCTGGCATATAATACTAAGATTTTTATTTTATTTAAATGAAGTGCCCCGTAATCTGACACTTTTGTAACTTCAATGCATCAACTCTTGTGCTATCAATTACCCTTGCAATTACTTCCCACCTCTAACCTATTTATACCCAAGAGGCATCTAGTGTAAATATCCCCCGTTCCCTCATGCCTGTCAGCTTTGATATGTTACAGTCGAGCTCTTTAATTCTTCAAAAGTATCTTTTTCACATACTTTCTTTTTATGTGGATCTTGCGTCTCATTGTTGTAAATACTTCACAGCTTTTAACATTGCTACCAGAGTTTTACTAAGAATTGCTTTGATGTCTGTGTGTCATGCAGTGGTTTCCAGGAACCCTATGTGAAATTCTGAGGAACCCCAACCCTCTCTAATAGCGCGTCTCAGATCAGATGCATTGTAAGGAACCCCAACCCTCTCTATTAGACCTAAACATTACAGGGAACCCAGGCTGGAACACTGCTGTAGTGTCTAGCTTTGCACTTTTAGCTTGAAACCCATATTGATATCTTGAAACTGACAAATAATACGAATCAGAATTGACCTAATGCTGATTATAGTTCCCCTCTGCTAGTGAACCCAGAGCAGCACATTGGGGAGGGGGGGGGGGGGGTCCTGTTTCACAAAGTGGTGCTCAGTTCTCTACTACTGAAAGATGGTAGTTGAACCCTGCATCCTGCCATACAGCATAACTATAGGTGCAATTCTTTCTCACACCATAACCAATATACTGTACAGGATTGCGGGACTTTGAGATGTGCTCCGCATGTGTCAAATATGATTAAATGGGCTGTTATTTTACACACAAACAACAAAAACAACCCAAAATAGGAGCCAGCTCAAGTTTATAATGGTGAGGTCTCTGTCTGAAATAGAGCACATATATATTTATAGAACTTGTATAAATACATGTATTGGTTGCAATGACTCCAGTGTCAACCAACATTCAAAAAAACTTCTAGCTCTATAAGAATTATGTACAAAACCCAATTATTCCATAAAGTTTGACCTGACTGCATTTACATTTTTAACCCTTTTGCTGCAGTGACCTGTCACAGGGTTGGGATAATTGCTTAGTGTGTGTGTGTACTGTATATATTTTTACCCTTGGTACAGGGCACACTTATTGTAATATAAAGCATTACATTCTGCTACCATGTAACCTCTTTCCTTTTGCATCTGCAGCAAAAATTCTGTAAATATATATAAGAATGTTAAGTGCCTGCATAGATTCTCCCCCCCCCCCCCCCCCCAGGTTCTAGATCTAAAATATTTTCTTGCCTTTTCCAACACTTTTTTTTTTTTAAATCTCATTGTCTGTCTGTTCAAGAGATAAGTGTCTGAAATATTAAGTGACCGGGAGTTTAAAATGGCTTTCTGCAGGACCCAGTGCAGGTTACAAGCTAGCAATGACATAAATCATACTTAGGCAGCAAGATACTAACAGAGTTAAACTCCTATAGGATTCTTGAGGTGAGTGTTTGTTATTTATGTGTAAAATGAGGCGATATGTTTATTTATATAATAATAATAATTATTATTATTTATTGTGTAAAATGAGGCGATATGTTTGTTTATATAATAATAATAATTATTATTATTTATTGTGTAAAATGAGGCGATATGTTTGTTTATATAATAATAATAATTATTATTATTTATTGTGTAAAATGAGGCGATATGTTTGTTTATGTATAAATCATACTTCTGCATACAGTAGCATAGACGTGATTTTCTTGTTTTACCAGAATGAATTTCCCACCACTCCAATTTTAAACATATTACTGTGCGGATCCTGATAATGACTTTTCTTTCCTCTTTTTGTAAACGGCTGTCAATGTCCTCAGCTCTGACCTCGGAGGGCGTAAAGGAGAGCGTGTTCTGCAGCATGGATCGTTTTCTCATTATAAAATAAATGCAGATATAGGGCTGTGTGGTGGGTAGGCCCCAAAGGAAGGAAGGACAGTACCTGTTTGTTTTCTTGTTTTTTTTTTTTAAAGTGATCAAGCAGTGATTTCATATAGTGATTATGATGAGGGATCTGGTTTCCGGTGTTTAGCACCGGTTAACACCGCCCCACCCCGCCACTAATTTAAATTTAATTAAAATACGTGTTTGTGCTGCTTCTGGGGAGCCAAAAAATGGCACCGTTTTTGAAGTGTGTGTTTATCAGTGCATTTGTATTTTGGTTTCCGTACACTTCCCTTGTGCGACCTTTGCCTCTGACCTTTGCCTCTGACCTGTGGCCGGACAGCTATAAGAGATGCAACTCCGTAGAAAATGATGCTTCATTGCCATCGGTTTTAACCGGAATGTGCAAGATCATGATTCGGTGTCGTTTCTCGGTGGAGACCGGATTAGCTCATTATGGTGCTATAATAGAGTACTGGGTAGTTTAAAGCTAGATTATTTCATTTAGTTTGGGATATGAATTGTTTAAAGTTCTGCAACCTTTTCCCCCATACAGATACCCCGCTGGGCTCATTGCTGCTGAACACATTGCAGGGTGCTCTGTCTGTGAAGGGGGCACCCACTTCATGTTTCAGACCTGTGATTTCTAGCCCTCGCTCCCAGGCCGAGACCTGCATACCTGTGCAGTGCTGTCAGTGACACCTTCCTGTGCCAGGATAGTTGGCTTAGCTGCTGATGCGGCATCTCAAACTTTCTTATTTCCTCCTTGTTAAAGCCCCTGTCCTGCAGCAGGAAACTAAAAGATGAATCGTGTCTATCACAAATTAGTTCGAGGCATATTTCTCCCTTTTTGCTGGCTAATTTTGGCTTAAAGTGCAATCATAGACAGCACTTTTATTATTATTTTTTTTTTTTTTTTTTAAGGGGTTCTCCAGAGCTAAACACCTTTAATTTTAGCTTCAGGGACCCCCTACTTCCGGAGATGCTTGCCTCTGAAGTAGGTGCCGGTAGCTGCTCTGGCTCAGCAAACAGGGCTTTCAAGTTTGAAGCTCCCGCGTCACATGGGCCAATAGGAAGCTGCACCAAATGATGTCACAGCTTCCCATTGGCCCGCAGGACAGGAAATTCCTGACGAGTGGACATATTATGAACCCTGGTAGCCAAGGAGAGCGGCTACTGGCACCTAATTTGCAGGTATCTGTTAGCGGGGGGTCCCCAGAGCTGAAATTAGCAGGGTTCAGCCCTAGAGACCCCCTGCTATATCTATCTCTCAAAACAATAAATAAAACAGCTGCCTTGGATTGCCTCTTTAAGAAGAAGAAAGCGGAGATTTGCAGCTAGCCTGTGCCTGCAAGTTTCCACAAACAATCTGATCAAGATTAGGTAACGGTCGGTGGTATAAACACTGCAAACAGTTTGGTTCCTGTGGCAACCTGGACACTTGATTTGGATGTTGATACCCACACGTTTGTCTCTGTGCAGTATGTTTCACTTGATCACATACTCCATTGTTTCGGAGACCACTTTAATGTCAAATAATAATTTGGGGGATCTGAAACGTCTCGAAACGTCCTCCCTAACATCCCTGAAAAATAGAACTTTGGAATCTCTGCGAAAGGAGCCGCCACCTGCAGAAGTATATTTTGTACATTTAGCCTGCTGGTGCTGTGCAGAGCATACTGTTGACCTGTATCTGAATTGTGTAGCCCCGCTATCTCCAGCTAAATGCAACGGTTACACAAAGGGGCTTTGCAACTTGGTGCCTAATATATGAAACCAGAATACATTCCGGTTCATCAGATAAGAGGAAGCTGTTTTCTCCATTCCTGCCCTGCTGCGGATTTAATATAAATACGGTTATAATTCTGGCAGCTCGCTGCTAAAAATGTTCCAGGGGCTTCGTAAACAGTTTTTACATAGACACTTTTTATACAGCCCTCTCGTGTAGTCTGAGCTGAATATACACTGCATCCCTTCTCCACAGCTTCCATTCTGGGTTGTTTTTTTTTAGCACAAGGTTGCTTGGAGCTTTGTAATTGTGTATATATTTTGTTGACACTAGGATACATCTAATGTACTCTGTACATGGTGTTTTAAAGGTCAAATTAACGTGTGTGTGTGTGTGTGTGTGTGTGTCTATTTTGTGAACTGAAGGTGTATGCTGAATGATTAGTATAGCTTTCTGGTTTAATGCTCCAAACGCAATTACAAATGGGAGAATCGATAAACTATCATTGGAAATATTAACATTAAAATCAATTATTAAAGGGTTTACCGGTCTTCTGCAAATTTTGTTAAAGCAACTGTATGGTTCTCCAACCCATATCCTGACTCTCCTTGGGTTTATCATTAAATGCAGATCACAAATGTTTAGGTTTATATTAGGAGTTCTATGGATATCTTCCATTGTTTCCCGAGCGTTCTGATTTTGTGATTCTGGCTTTGCTTGGTGTGGAGCCGATGGGTGCCGTCTCTTCACGGACGTGGAAGACATAAACTGAATGGACCGACCAGTGGTCATTGTGCCCATGTTGCCATGCCCCGTTTTGTAGGTGGGGCAAATGTAATGGTCTATAGGGCTTCTGTCAGCGTTACTATTGCCCTGTGATTAGAGTTGCAGATAGATTCACTAAGCGCAGTTCAACCAGGGTGAATGTGGCTACCTAAACCCGGGAGCGGCTGCTCTTTCCCCGGAGCTAACACAGAATTCATCAAGGTTATCGTGTGCAAAAACGGTGGTGACTGAGCTCAGAGTAGGAATACCGTCACGTTATTTCACTACAACGCCGTGTTGTAATCCAATGACGGAATATTATGGGTCTTGGTGCTATTCCTTTGAAAACACTGAAATTAGACTTGGGGAGGGGGAGAGAGGGCCTATTGACCTATCTCCAAATAATAGATGAACCTCTACTTGTTCAAATGCCAGCAACATGTGCTGAGGTCTGGTCACTGGTATCTCCTCTCATGGACTATAGGCTAATTGGAAGTATAGAAGTCAATAGGCTCTCTCCCCCCCTCCCCTGTGTTACATGGCCTGGTGGGCACTGGGGTATCATTCTTTCTTAGTGTTAAACTTAACACAGCTGGGTAAGTGTGATTAATATCATTACGGTTATAATGAGCTCATTTTTTCATGTTGACAATAACGACTGTTACAAATAGCCATGTTTGTTTTTGTTTTACTGAAGCAAATCCTGGTTAACGCCCCGTTTTTGTTTGTTTTAGTAATTGCTGTTCTAATTACCGGGTGTTAACTTGGGCTAACAGACCTTTTTTAGTGAATCGAACCCGTACTCAATGGGCCCCAGGTCCCTTTGGTCACCGTCCCCCTGCTGCGGTGTGCACATGTGCTCTAGTCCTAGTAATTTCTGTTTCCCTGTAAACCAGACCTTCACAACTCCAGTCCTCGAGGGCCGCAAACAGGCTAGGTTTTCAGGATATCCCTACTTCAGCACAGTTGGCTCAATTAGTGGCTCAGTCATACTGAGCCACTAATTGAGCCAGCTGTGGTGAAGCAGAGATCCTGAATACCTGGCCTGTTTGCGGCCCTCGGACTGGAGTTGTGCAGGCCTGCTGTAAACCGTAACGGCTCAGTTACTGGTCCCTTCTGGCTCTGCGTTGCTATGCAAACCTTGTGCTGCAGTATCCATAACTCTCCAAGGCCTGCAAAACGCTGACAGCTTTCTAAGCAAGGAGAGTGTGGTCCTGCACGTTGTGTGGCCGTGCAGACATCCCGATCTGTATTGTGTAGGGGGGGGGGGCACCTTTCTTTTGTACCAAATATAGGGATAAGCTTTTAACATAATAGGGAAAAACTCCTGTCACTTGTTTGTGTAACATTGGAATAATTCATGTACATTTCAGCAAAACACAAATGGAGGAGCATGCCATAGAGCAGGAGTGGCCAACTCTAGTCCTCAAGGGCCACCAACAGGCCAGGTATTAGGAATATCCCTGCTTCAGCACGGGTGGATCAGTCATTATGACTGAGTCACTGTTTGAGCTACCTATGCTGAAGCAGGGATATCCTGAAAACCTGGCCTGTTGGTGGCTTGTCCCTTGAGGACTGGAGTTGCCACCCCTGGCATAGTGTCTCATGATGGTTTGGTGCGAGTTTAACCCTTTTGTTGCTGGGTAAAAAAAGAACAAAAACCATGCAGGAACCTGCATTTGTGCCTCGTTATACAATGTATGTCAGGCTTTCCTATCCGCAAAGGAGTTAATTAAGCACTCACTATCCCAAACCAAAGACGCACTTCAGTCTGATAACCTCTGTCTGTGATCTTACATTAATGGGATTTATTCCGTCATGAGTACCAAAGGCTGCATTTTCGACTAGAATGTATTGGATTATTGGCTTTGTAAAAGGGGCGAGGGGAACGCTCTTAATGAAATAAACCTTTTCAATTACAGCCGTTTTCACTTGAGGAATTAATGGGGAACAGCAGAGGGACAGCTGGGGTTTAACCACCTGAAATCCACTGAACTGTGCACATCATGGCTTTTCTCACTGTTGTACTTTGGGTTGTACACTGTTCTGGAAGAGACCCACTTCTCCTTGGGCTCAGTCCTTTACAAATTAATTGGTGATACCTAAAAACTGGTCAGCTGGGGACGTTTGTAAAACCTTGCAATCCAATGCCATTTCTATGCTAATGTATAATATATATTGCATTTTTAATAATACTGATCACATCCTGAACTTTAACTCCTATAAAAAAGTGTAATAATCCCTCTAAACTTCAGGACACGGTTGGTACAATTTTGCATATAGCTTGTGTGATGTCTATTGAATAATCGTGCGTACATTGCCAAAATAAACCCCCTTAAAGCAGCCGTACCTCATCCCTTATGGCTTGATTTTTCTTGCAATGGTCGGGGGCAGGGGGTCTCCAGAGCTCAAGTGCATTAATTACAGCTCCGGGGACCCCCTTGTTTCTGAAATTCATACTGGGAACCCCAGTGCCAGAACTTCCTGGTTCTTTAAATCCCTACGTCCATGGATGATGTGGCTTCCTATTGTAGTGTGGGAAATGTAATCAGCCATTTTGTTTCCCCCTGTCCAATTTAGAGGTATTTATCTCTGGAACAGGAGGGTCCCCATAACTGAAATTGAGGCTTTTTGGCTCTGGAGATCACTTCCCACTTATAATAAAAAATTTCATTTTTAGTATTTTTTTTTATTTTTTAATGGACTGGAGGTGAGAAATATAAAGTAGGCGGACTACTGTGTTTTTAGAACAACTTGTATTCCTCTTTGTACACAATGAAGGTTAAGTTGTGGTGAGCGCAAGATGGAGTATAGAAGATGCATATGTGATAGTGCTGTCCTTAAAAGGAACAATAAAACAGGTATATTCAGACAGTATATTCTGGGTGTGGGGGGAGAGTAGAAGTAATGGCTGTATTCACACAGCCATGTGTGAGACCACCTCACATCAAAATAGTTTTTTGTGCACTGGCTGTGCCCCTTCTGAGTCAATCCCTCGGTCACCTTGTAACCTGCAATGGCGGACGGTCAACGTCCTTGCAGCGGTCCCAAAAAGGATGAGTCGTAGAAACAGATGTTTTCCACGAATAAATTGTATACACAGAGTATACAATAACTCGCATGCAGATAAAACGCCTCCGGCATAGGTAGCCACGTTGAGTCCTCCGGTGTGGTTTCCTCCGGCGTCTGGTCACAGGACTGCTGTCGGAACGCTCGCGGAGGCTACGGTGGCCTTCGGTGGACACAACCTCACGCACCGACTAGGAACTACGCGTTTCGCAAATCCCTTTGCTTCGTCCGGTTTCAGGTGAGAAATAAAAAAGTAGGCGGACTGCTGTGTTTTTAGCACACCTTGTATTCCTCTTTGTACACACAGCTGCACATTAATATTGGCTCACAAGCTATATACCAAACGGTACAAAGTAAACACGCCTTGTATTTCTTTATACATGCAGTATAATTGCGCATGAATACGAGACTTGTAATGTTTCTAAAGCTCTGCACACCATTACCTGCTGTTCTTGCCACTTGGATTGTAAGTTCTTTGGGACAGGGACTCCGTTTTCTATTATGTTTTATGATTGTCACGTGTGTGTGGTAAAGTGCTATGTACACAGACATGCACACGTGAATTGTTTATGTATTTTAGGGTATATTCCACCTTCTGATGATTCCTGTGTGTTACATTTTAAGATTGTGTTGCTTGGTGCATAGCGTGTGCTGTACACATACTTCCCCCGTCCCCAGCATTGAAACAAATTTTTCTGGTTCTTTTTATTGCAGAAACAGGAGAAATTTTCCCATTTTACTGTGGTGTGAGGTTTCCCCCTCCCCCCCACACCTCCTCCCCCACAAATGAAATAATCCTAGTAGTTTACATGTGTAATGGATCACATGTGTAATGTTAAAACCATTGATATGGAGGTTTCTGTTTAGACGGGGACCTTCCTCAGGAGTTCTGCGTTCTTATTTACATGTTAGAATATTTATGTTGTAACGAGTGCCGCTTTCTCCCTGGAAGCGTTAACCTGTTTTGATGTGTTTCCCACCACCTGATTTAGTGCAGAGAACTGGCTTTGGCATATTCTATGAATACATTGCAATACATTCCCGGTTTGGAAGAGCTTACACTCTGTTGGTTGCCATAGGAGTTGCACTGTTTATTTCTTCCCCCCCCTCCCCTCTGTCTCCATGCTTTGTTAATCTGTGCTGTTTATTCTCTGGGCTGTTTATTCTCTGGGCTTAACCTGTTCCAGAAAATCAGATCTGAACTCTTCCATGTTGAGCAGTCTCGGTGATTTCATGTGGTTTCCAGCCTCTCCCAAGAACTAACTTGCCTGCTGTCATGTTATCTAAACAATGCTTTTAAAGGGGCCAAACTGCTCCCAAAGAGAACCAATGCCAGCGATCTGTTTGGATAGACTGATGTGCATGGAGGATCCTGTTCTCCGAGGCAGAAAACGGGATTAGTAGAGTTTAAATACACTCTGATACTCCCAGTGTCATTAAATACATCACAAATAGAAGCTGTGTTCTGAGTCGTGTTAAGGGGTATAGCAAAGTGACTGAACCACCAGTTATCTGCCTATGGATGGTTGTACTCCAGAATGAATGTGCATATTGGAACCCTTCCATTACGATAAAAAAATACACATTTGGTTGTTAGGCAACTTTTACATAATTCAGTTTACTGGAGATGGTTTGTTGGCAACTACAGTATCATCCTTCATATATATAACTTATAACATTTTACAAATATTTGTTCGACTTGTACAAATTTAAAAAAATAAATGGCTGCCTTGTGCCAGAAAATAGTTTTGTCCCTAATAGCATTATAGGCCTTGTACGGAGTGAGAACCTGGTGTGGTTTTGCTCTTTGAAGTGATGCATTGTACTTTATTTTTAAGAAATAGAGGCTATATCTATATTGTCCACCATGACTGTATACACGATGGCATTTATGGCCCTCCTTCTGTAAAACCGCCTTTTGCCAAAAGTTTAAAAGGCTTCTCCCACCAGAGATCCCTATTTGCTTGTGTAGACATTTTTCAGCGGACACGCCCGGCGATCTGGTCCCTCTGCAAGGCTTGCATATACCGGCCACCTCAGAGTGCCTGGTCTGCTTGCGTGCCTGTGGACAGTTCTCCTGAGCAAGGCCCGAGGCAGACTCTGTATTCCGGTCAACCACTCAGAAGGTATGATGAATCCCTGGTATGATTCCCTGATGTAGCCCCTGTGGCCTGGTCCTTCCGCAGATGCGCAAACCAGTTGATGCTGCTACGAAGGCCTGGTGTATGTAGCCTGTAAGCTTCATATGAGAAGAAAAATGCTTTCTTAAAATTATACCCAGGGCCTCTAGAAATGGTTCCCTGCAATCCTTTTGACGTTTTGGCACGCACGTCCCGCTCGGTTCGAACCGGACGTCATGTTTTTGGGGTGCCTGACGGCCATAGCGTTTCTAGTTCTGGTGCCAAACGATCTGAGGGTGGTGCCCTGCTTGTAAAATCCGATTTCCTGCATCTATGCTCACTGAGCATGTAAGGTGCAGAGGTATTATTCATATCCGTTACTACTGTTTCCTAAATCGGTCTCTAATGTGTCTCCTGAGAGCAGAGTGAAATCAGGGCACTCTGAACCATGTGCCTATTAAACTGAAGAAAGACAAAGCTAAATCTAAGCATTGTTTTTGTTATGTGCCGTAAGCATTGTTTTGTTATACAGTATGTGCCTTATATGAGACATTGACGCCTAACTATGCTAAGAAAGCTTGTGTTGCCTGTATTAGGTCTATCTCAAATTAGTTTTTGGGGTTTTGGCTCTCTCGAAATCTGATTCCAATTTAGTGGGGTCTGTTTTTGCTCTGATTTGGAGAAGGCAAAACATCTCTTGTTGGCAAATCTTTCCTTGGTAAATTGATCAAATGGTTTTATCTTGAGGTAGGTGCTTTATGTCTAGAAGTCTGGAGATGGGTATTCGGTCCAGTTGGTAGGCTGAATTTGAGAGGCCTCCAAAGAGATCCATCTTCTAAGTGACTGATTAGAATACCAGGCTACCCATTGGCTTGCCTGGGCTGCTTTTGTAGTAGAACAGGCATGGGAGTGGTAGCCCTTCCCCCTCTGGTGGGGTGGGTTAGGCTACATCTATTGACTCTGGGTTTCTGTTCCAGATACATTTCGTAATATGGGATTGGGCAGGTTAGGGGTTTGGAAAGCGTTAGGATTATGTAGTTGGTGGATAGAGCATGTATATATTTAATTTATTTATTTTTCCTGCATGCCTGATCTGTTTACATTGTTGCATATGTGTGCTGCCAGAGTTTCCATACACCGTGCGACTGAGGGGGATAATGGACAATACTGACGCGTGCCACTCTTCATTTGTATCTGGTCTGATGGGAATACCCTGATTACATTTTGCTATGAGACAATGTTCAGTGCTAGAAAGCAATCTATGTTCAAAATACAATTGGTGTTCTATAGGGCTTGGATGCAACGGTGTGGCTATGACCAAGGCCTTTGCCTTAATTGACCAAAAAGGGAGGGATGGGGGGGGAGTGATTATCAGATAATTTAGCACAACATTGACCAAGGTGGTTAATAAAACATTTAAGTTGTTGTTGTTGTTTGCAAAACTGTGAATTAGTGAATGACAACACAAAAAGATGAAGGGCATATGGGGTATGCTCTTAAAGGATTCACCTGTTGCTCACCACAAAATAAAGCTCAACATTTTCTGATTAACAAACCATAAATCATTGTGTACAATTCTGAACCATAATAATTAAAAAAAATAATGGTAGGGTGGAGTGGCAATGTTACAAAGCACAATGAAGAGCCTGTTGAGCTCTAGAAAGTGAATGGAGTAGAGTTCTAACTCGGAGCTTGAGTAGAATAATAATCCTTAGTGTGTGTGTGTGTGTGTGTGTGTGTGTGTGTGGGAAATGGGGGGGCTCGGAAGACTGCTGTTGCAGGGGTGGGGGGAGGAGAGAGGAGGGGTGCCCCGGGATTGAAACTCTAGTCTTGTGCCCTGGGAAATCTGTCAGCAGCCCTGTCCTACAACTGGATGGAGGGGCATAAACCCAATTGTGTGTACTGTCATGGAAAAGCTCGGGAAAAGATAACATATCATTAAGATGCATGGCATAATGAGTCGGTCAATTACTCCCGTTTTTAAATGGGAAATCCCTGAGGGATGACAAAGCAGCATTACATTTACCAATCTAACGTGCTTCCCTACACTTAACCATTGTTCACTCTTTGTGTGCCTGAGGGGCCACGGCACATTGCGTTCATGTGACCAACACCAAGGCGCATAGGAGAGGCGCTCACCATGCCACAGGAGATGTTCTCCCCGCGCCACTGTCATCGGGTCCCTGGTGTGCCAGATCCCATCAGGAAGTGGTGGTAACGTCATGGGGACCCCAAAGAATTTGGGCAATTTTTTGACTGCGTTTTGTTTAGTTGATGATTGATTGGTCACATATTCCTTTTCTTCAGGGCCTCCAAATGGGAGAGTTTGTTTTTGTCAATCAAGTGTCAAGGGAAGGCACTTATTTCAGCCTGTCCTTTACAGGCAATGAAGATCAGATAGTGGGTTCTACCTGTGAGAACGCTTGTTGAATACACATTGACATCAGACAAAAAGGAGTAGCCAGAAGAAATCACCCCCCCACCCCCCACACACACCTTGTCTGAGATTATCAGGTTTACAACCCATAGGTGACCCCTTAACATGTCACTCATTCGTACATGTACAGTACCTATATCTGTGGAGGGAAAAAAGTTATATTTCAGTGTAGTTGAGGCCACTTTTTGTTTTGTTTGTTTGTTTTTGCTTGTTGCGGTTCCAGCACCCTTTTCCCCTACACAAACGTATGTGTATTTTAATAAAGATTCCCAATTGTCTCTTAAACGCATCTTGTTAATTTGTATTGGGTTTTGTTTCCATGGTAACCAGTAGGCGTGTGGCATAGGCTTGGGGTGCTGTGTAATTGTTCTGGGCATTATCTCGAATCTCAAGAGAATTATTGACTGTGGAGCGGATTAATGAGGGAATTAAAAGGTTTATGGGATCTCCCAGTGAGATGGATCAAACCCTTTAGTGCCAGGGGTCCTTGTCTGCTTTTTATTTCATCCTGTCGCCTATTGTTTTTACTCATATTTTTCTTATGGACCTTGCTTTTTAAAAAGGAACCGTTATTAAAAGAATATTTCTGTTTAATTTTACATGAATGGATTTATTTACTGTTTGCTAATACTTGTCTTGGAGTTTAAAAAAAAAAAATGTATTTTTATTTTTTAATGCGTCCGACTAAATTTAATCTATTATACATGCCGCTGTTTCTCAATGTTCACTATTTATTTATTTATTTATCAGGGGCTCCCCCGTTTAATACCCACACCTCTCAGGAAATTGGTGAGAATTCAATGTAACATGGGCTCTGCTTTACTGTGTTTTTATAATTCCTATATACATGAGTTAGAGCAGAAAGCCCTCCTGCGTCGGCGTGTCGCTGTCTTGGCCGGCCCTTGACAAGCGATGATGTTTAGAGACAGTCAGGAGGATCCTCGCAGAACGTGTGGTCACTGATCCTCGGTAGGACACTGACACTGGTTTGGGTACAGTGACAGCATGTGCCTTGGGGGGGGGGGGGGGGTGCTTCCCTCTGGAACTGTTCCCTATTTTTTTTTTTTTTTTTCTGTCTGAATGTAAAGCTACATAGTTTTTGTCTTTCCCCTTTTCAATGTTTTATTCCTAAAACGTTCCGGTAGATATGTGGTGCCAACACTGGTTTTTAAAAAAAAAATTTTTTATTAACTACCCTCCTTTCCCCTCACTCCGTTCTCCCAGGAAGATCGCCTTAATTTTTCAGCTCTGCAAATCAAAGCCACATATTGTGCTGCTGTTAGATCATCAACCACTTACTTATTTTACAGCTGAGGTTGCATTAACGTTTCAAGTCCATATCACAATTTTATAGACTATTTGTTTTTCTATGAAATCTAGTATTTAATTAATGGAGAAATGTTGATTGTCATTTAGTTTTATTTTTGCTTGAACTTTCATTCTGATCACCTGCTTCACGTACTTTGCTATTTTGAACAAATGATCATGCAAAATAATATATTATGGGCATCTTTAAAAAAAGGACCAGCGTTCTGTAATGCAGACAAATGAGGTTTTACTTTGGCAATCATGATATTGGAGAATGAGTGACACAGCACTAATAGAATTGAGTAAGATTTCAAATAAGGGGAGTTTGTTTTAGTTTGTCAATACAATGTGGGTCCCCGTTCTACCGTATGGCGTAAATCAAAATCATTATGTATGTGGGTGAGTCTTGGTTGTATTGTCTCATTTACAACTGCTCCATTAGACATGCGCTTGCCCTATGTAACCTTTACAGCCTCACCTTGGCTGAGCTCTTACTGTATGCTCCTGTTCCATATTATATGCCAAAACCTGGTCCAACTAACTGGACCGCCATGGTGTCAACGCAATGTGATGGTGCAACACTGTCTAAACATGTCCTTAGAACGAGAACAGCAACACTTTACAAACATGAGCTGTAGTTTAACTCCGATTTCCTGTATGTTTTGTGAGAACATAAACCTCCTTTTTTTCATATGCAATATATCCCTTTGGTAAAAATACCAACTGTTTTCTTGTGTAAACATTGTACCTCTGCACATAACACAGGGCACTATAGAGAGGCTGCTGGCTAGCAGTGGTTGCATCGTGCATGCTGGCGGTGACTGGCACTCTCTCTCTCTCTCTCTAATCAAGCTGCTGAAACCCTTTCCTGTCGAACAATACATAACCAGGGGGATGGAAGCATCCTGGTACACCCTTGGCTGGGACACTTGTAAAATAAGAGTTCTAGCAACTTAAAATGAATGGCATTCATGGTGTGGAAATGGTTCTGTGTATGTGGCATACACCACTCTTACAGTTCTTCACGGCTTTCCTGCAGTGATGGTCAACGTGTGTAGCAGTGTGGGGGGTAGTATACAATGTATGGCTCTGATCCTGGGAAGTGATGCCCTGTGCATCTCAAACAGAATTTAGGGAGCTTTGAGGAGTGATCTTTAGAGAGACCCATTCTGCACTAATATATTTGTAATCTTAAAGGAGGGGTTCCTTCTACTTAATGGGGGTTGGGGGAGCAGAGAACCAGGGGATCCCCCTGAAGCAAACGTCACTAGGGGTACATACCAGTGAAGTTACATCTGTTGTAGCTTCCTATTGGTTGACCATAAAAAAAACAAAACAAAAAAAAAGCAAGAAGTAATACTGGTGACTTGGACCTGGGGGAGGGGATGTGGCTGGAGCTGAACATGGTGCAGTTCACATCTGGATTACCTCCCACCCTCCAGTTTGAATACTGTAAAAAGAGGGAAACCAGTTGGCATGGATTGCTTCTTCAACGTTTCTTTAATGCGTTTGATTTTAAACTGACTAGAGCGGGTGCTTGTTAAACACATGACGTGTGAATTGGCCAAGTTGGTTAATCCTTTGCTGCTAGAGATGCCTGCTACTCATAGAGGATCCTTATTTCAAACCTGGACATCCTACTGTACTTGTCAGGGTGTGATCTTGATGCTGAGATCGGCACTTAACGTTCTGTTCGGCAGCAAAGAAAATAAGTGTTGTATTCTGATCATTTGAGAACCTATGGTTGAAACCACTCCAGATTGTGATTGCATGAGTACATAAACCTATTGACTTCATAGGGTGTATGCTTCACAAAGAACCCAACAATGAGCTGATGCCGTTGGCTCATTCATTAAAACACACCCTACTGTTTGAGATGAGGTTGAAGTTGTTATAGGAACAAGCAACTGTAAAGGTGACAATCCACACAAAGGTTCAACAGCCAGTCCAGCCACGTGGAATATCAGATCTACACACAGGACTGAACATGCATAATACATATAGATTTTTTGCTGCTAGCTTTTATTCTGCTATCTTTATTTCCGTGCTAAAATCTTCCATGATTTCTCCGGTTTTGGAAATGTTTCGTTTTGGGCGAAAAGTAATTCTGAAACTATAGTGAATCGGTTAATCACTGCCACTTTTGGATTCCCTACAGCCCCTTATGGGGCCTGGATGTATTGTATATGCTGCATTGTGTTTTACAGCTCAGAATTGGACATTTTGGTTCTAAATGTGAAAACTTGCCGTATACTATAGTTAGAAATAGCAGTATTTCTCCTGCAGATGTGTAGTTTGTGAAGCCTTGTACAACTAAAAGTGAGGATTCAGAATCTCTGCACACTGTCATTTAATCCTTAGAAGATCACTGTTTGTCCCATAACGATATCACAACCTACAACCCATCAATAGCTTAAATTATGAACCGGATGTTGAAAAGACTACATGGTTGAGTCAGGAATAGTGGCATGGAAAGACTCAAATTTGGCTTGGTCAATTCTCTGTACAACCACATTGCATTTCCCTGCTGCTGCCTAAATATCCTCGAGCAACAATTTTAACGTCCGTCCAACCTTGGTCAAGGTCAACATCAACTTCTCATTGAAAAATTGTCCATGTCATTCATCGGTCTTGTCCTACAGAACTTTTGAGAAGAGCAGTGAATATAAAATCCTAGGATTTCTGTGCGAGTAAAGCCAGGAATAAAATTTACCCTTCATCTGCCAGAAGCCTGCAATGCATTGCTTTGCAGATGAGTTACTGATGCAGCTTGTGCATTGCCGTTAGAAATGTATAGTGGTAAAGTTCCCATTTTCAATGTCCGCACGAGCACATTTGCTCTGATTTTTATTGCTATGGGCCTCTTTATGTTCTCTTGAAATAAAGACCAATAAATGCCTTGGACAGCTAAACCCCATTTCTTGCTTGGGATGCTGCATGGTTTTAGTTGATGTATGCCAGTACTCCAGTGTGTGGTTTATTACTGAGCACTTCGTGTGGACGCCTTGCGTGATTGCTTAACATTGTTCATCCATACAGGTTGATTTATATATAGATTTGGGATGTTGTAACACAGATCCCAGACGTGGATCTAAAAAGCCGCCCCTCAATGAATTCCTGCACCAATGTAGACGTCAAAGGTTGCGCTAGGTTTTGTAAAGTAATGGCAGGATCTAACATAGTGTAATGGTCTAGACTTGTGAATGAATGCCCCTGCAGCAGAGAGGGCCAATTGAAGTCAAGTGACCTGTAATTACCTCTTGGAAAAGGATCTCTTGATTTTCTGTGACATCACAATCTTGTTCCATGATGTCACATGCAGCAGCTAAAAAGGTCCGGTGGATAAACGGTCGGTTCAAGTGAACCATCTCAAAGCGTCCGAGCCAGATGCAGGGGCCTCTTATCGTTAAAAAGGCGAGGAAGACCAGCCAAAAAAGAAATGTAGGTTTTTGTGAAGACCTCACTGCTGAAAGCAGAATATTGTTGAGATTTTCTCTACTAATCGGGTTAAAGGGGCATCCCCTCCTGGAAAGAAACTACACACGGGTTAAATATGGGGCCTGTTTAATGGCCACGAGAGACCCAATCAGATTACTATTTGGTTGTTTTTTAAATCTGTTTCCATGGTAAACTCTCTTACGGTCTATATCTAATGTCTTGGTTATGAGACTATTTGTAAAGTTTTGTTTTACAAATGGGTAACATTGTTACTTTTTAATGGGGGGGGGGGGGGGGGTTTGATTCTTTCCAAGGACGCCGATCAGCATGAAGTTGTTGTAACACACCGTTTTTTTTTACACCCCCCATACCCTCCCCCCCTCCCCCCATGTGGGTGCTTTTTAAAGATCTCCCAATGTGTTTTTCATTGCTTTTCAATATAGATCTTGAAACGGAGACATTTTTGCCTGTGTTGCGCCTCTCATTTTCTGCTCTGTTGCGGGGCAAGTGAGTTATGTAAATAGGTCATCTCGTGTAGCAAACAAGCCTCCAGGGGGTAGACTAATGGAAATAATATATTAATACGGTTGATTGCTTTGTACAACCACATTGCTTTCCCTTCTGCTTAAATAGCCTCTAGCTGCAGTTTAAATGTCCGTCTGAGGCCGAACCTCTCATTGAATCCTTTCATGCCTTTCATGACAGTCTGAGTTTATATGTAGGGGAAACAAACCCCGACCAGATCAGTTAAGACCATATAAGAATCATTTGCCAGTGAAGGTAGGAGAATTTAACCCCATCACAGCCAGAGAGGCTTGGCAATGCATTGTACAGCCCTCTGGCTGCCAAGCGTTAAAAAGCGAACGTGGCGTAGTGCTTCATATTGTGACATCTGTGCTGACCGCACATTTGCCCTCTGTAGCTGCTGGCTTTGTTTTAAAATGACCAGACAATTGTCCGTGTACAGATCACTAATTCATTAGAACGTGGATATAATCACAGAGGCGCTTTATAATCTAGATCAGGGGTGGCCAACTCCAGTCCTCAAGGGCCACCAACAAGTCAGATTTTCAGGATATCCCTGCTTCAGCACAGGTGGCTCAATCATTGATTGAGCCACCTGTGCTGAAGCAGGGATATCCTGAACTGTTGGTGACCATTGACTTGGTTAACTCTGATCTAGAGATCATATATACCAACAAGTAACTATGTGCTATTGAAGCAAAAGAAAGACATGCCGCGTTGTAACTGCACAGTTGAAACTCTCTGTAGGACTTAATGGGGTGGAAATCAGGCATAATCAGCATTTTGGAAGCTGGCAATATTTGATTTTCCAAGGCCCTCATGTGACAGCCCCTGAACCAATCAAATGCCAGTAAGCCCGCGCCGCCGCCGCAAAGCGAAATATAACTTTTGCTAGCGGCGACGGGTGACGTCACCCGTCCCATCGCGGGCACTATACGCGCGGCCTTATTCTCATGTTTCTGCATCAAATGGGGAAGCAGGAGAGCAGAAGACTCCCAAACCTCGCAGAAATGGTTTGTGAGACAGATGCACTTTTAAAGGCATGAAAACCCCATTCCAACCTAGCAACAACATACTGTACAATGGATTCACAATCGAGTGAATGAGCTGATGTTGGCAACACAAACCTAAAGAAAATGTTATTTAAATGCCCTTTATATTGTGAACAAAAGGCAGATCTCAAAAGCATGGCCCAATCCACCATGCAATACCTTCTGGGTTTCTCTTGAGGTCTAGCAAGGGTATTGAACTTTTTAAATAAGTTGTTCAGTAATGCCGAAGTTAATATTTGGGCTGAACTATTAAATTTTTCAATAAACTACTTGTAACCAGCAAATGTTAAGAGGCTCCTCAAAAACGGTCCCTTTTGTCTCAGAAAATGAAAAGACAAGTGAGGTGATTAATAGGGGAAAGAATTGTATGGAGTGTTGGCTTTTCATATCAAATGGAGAGTCCTTTTCTGCTGTTAACATGTACACTTTGTCTTTTAAAAAGTATTTTTTTTTTATTATAAAATTGGGGTACATAAGGGAAAAAGGGTAGGGGAAATTGTTACACATTACAGTACATCGGCATTCGATCACCTAGGTAGCGCACCTTACTTGGCATACATATTTGACGTGTTGTATAAAAATCGCATACGTCAGAAGGGGTTTGGGGGGGGGGTGAGGGCAACCATAACGGATAAAACACAGCAAGTATCATGGGGGGAGGGGAAATTATCACAGTATTCACAGAATTACATCTCAGCGTCTCGCCCTATCTCTTAAATCTCCTCTCGGTTTAGATGATTCTGAAGCATCCAAACAATTTTTACATCATTGCTAACTCTGGGTCCAGGCCCAAACCACCCTCCTGTGACAACCATGGTTCCCACACCCGAGCAAATTGATGGGATTTCTCTCTTGGATATGCCGTAATACGCTCCATTTTCCATGGTATGCCATGACTGATATTAATCCCGGGCTAGTCTGCTTATTCCAACACGTAGCTATGGAACATCTAGCGGCCAGCAAGATATGTAGCATTAATTTATATCTGTGCCTGGGAATGTTGGGAGGGGGTCTGCCCAATAGGGCTAGCCATGGGTCAGGGACCATCTGTGTGTCTCCTAGGGAGTTGATGAGGTCAAATATTTGCCGCCATAGGGGGGTCAAAACTGGACAAGACCACCAAATATATAAGAGGGATCCTCTCTGCCCACAGCCTCGGAAGCATAAGGGGGATATACTGTTGTAGATAGCATGTAGTCTTGTTGGTGTAAGGTATCAGCGACACAGCATCTTATACGCGTTTTCTTTTATGGTTGTGCATATGGAACTGGAAGCTGCCGCCTCACATATCAGACCATACTTTGACCTCCAGGACTTCCTCCCCATCTCCTCTTTCCATCGCTGCATATAGGCAGTCTTTATAGTAAAATCCACATCTAGCAGAAGCTTATAAATGGTTGAGATTAAACCCCTGCCCAAATATCTTGAGGTATATAGCATTTCAAAATATGTTTCAACAGCCGGAGATGAGTGCTTTGTTGTGATAAAATGTTTTAGTTGGAGATATCGAACACCTCTCCAGGCCGTAAATCAGCCTTCTCTTGAAGCTCCGGGAAATCCTTCATTTTTTTATTTTTATCCAATATCATGTGTTTGATCCTAGTTATGCCACCTCCTTTTCCAGGCTGTAAACCTGCCTTGGTCCATCTTCGGCATGAATTGGGAATTATTGAAAAGTGGGATCATACTAGAGTTTTTGCTCATAAATCTGTACTTAAATTTAAGCTGATCCCAAAGTGACAGTGAGTGCTTAATCATTGGGTTTGCTATTCCTCCTGGTGGTCTATCTGAGCTGTCCAGCCAAAGCAGTGTGTCTAGATCTGCAGGGGAACAGATATGATTCTCTATATATAAACCCATGCTCTCGTACCCCTCTGAGTTCCAAAGGAGTATCTGGCTCGGCTGTGAGGCCTGAAAATATTTTTTGGAGATCGGGTACCGCTAACCCCCCTAGCTATGAGGGCCTTTGTTGTATTGTATTTAGGATTCTGGACCTTTTCCCTGACCATATGAACCTAGCAATATTGCACTGTAAACTGGAAATATCTTTCTCTAGGACTCAGACTGGAAGAGTCCTAATAAGGTACATTATCCTGGGAAGGAGAGTCATTTTGCCTGCCGTAATCCTGCCTATCCAGGAGATACAATATCTATCCCATTCTTCTAAATCGTTCTTGAGCTTACAAATTTGTTGAGGATAGTTATACTTCTAGATTGTCTGCACGGATTTTGTAAGATTTACCCCTAGGTATGGTATATAGTTTGTGCGCCATGTAAAATCAAAATTAATATTCAGAAGCTTAATCAGGTCATGGGACTGATTGATACTTGGAGCTAGTGATTTTGGCTGATTTATTTTGAAGCCGGATATTTTTCCGAATCGACCAAGTGCCTGAAAAAGGTTGGGGAGAGTAGTGAGTGGTCTGGTAATCGTCATTTAGTATGTCGTCTGCGAATAACGCCACTTTATGTTCGGTTTTTCCCTCCCGCATACCTGACACGTTGGGGGTCCAGTCTCACGTTGGGGGTCCAGTCTCAAGGTGGCCGCCAAGGGTTCAATGGAGAGCGCAAACAGGAGGGGAGAAAGGGGGCATCCCTGCCTGGTACCATTTGTTATGGGTATTAAGTCAGAGAGGAGCCCTGCATTTCTAATCTGGGCACATGGGGCTTGATTATAAGGTCTGTATACGCCTAAAAGGCTACCGTGAAACCCATTTCCATCAACCATCAGATATCGCCAGTCCAGCCTATCGAAGGCTTTCTCCGCATCCAGTGAGAGTAGCATACAGGGGATCGTTTCTGTTTCAGCTGTATGTATTAAGAGTCCTCCGAATATTGTCTGGAGCATGGCTAGCTGGAATAAACCCCACTTGATCGTGGTGGACCAGGTAGTTAATATATTTTTGTAAGCGGTTTGCTACAATTTTTGCATATATTTTTTATATCCGTGTTTGAGTGAAATAGGGCGATAGCTGGTGCAATTTGTGGGGTCTTTTTCTTTTTTTATATATTAATACAATGTTAGCTGTACTCATCGTCTGAGGGACTGGTTCACCCTTTAGAAATGTATTGAACATTGTCACTAAGTATGGGGTAAGAATATTCGTGAATTTCTTATAGTAGACCCCGGAAAAGCTGTCCGGGCCTGGGGCTTTTGATGCTTTCAGCTCCTTTATGGTCTCGATCACCACTTTTGTGGAAATTGGCTCATTAAGCTCTGTTCTGTGGTGCGGCTTAAGTTTGGGCAATTGGCAGGCCTCTAGATACTTGTGGCTTTTGTTTGCATCATTTACCAGGTAGTCCACCTTTTTCCCATCATAATTTTTGGTAGAAGCTGTGGAACTGTTGCATTATCTGCTGTGGGTCTTGGGTCAATGTTCCATCAGCTAGGCGTAGTGCCTGTATATTTTACGCCGTAGATATGTTTTTGAGACGCCTGGCAAGCATAGTGTGGGCCTTATTGCCTCTTCCATAATATTTTTGAGAGGTCCTGCGTAAAGACTGTTATGCCTTTCGGTTAAAAACAGAAGTTTAGCTCCCCTTGGGTCTGGATAATCTTAGCCATCACCTGCGGTGCTGCCGCCTATAGCTCAGAGAGCTTAGTTGCCCAATCTAGCTCGTGTTTCAAGCGGGCTTTCTTTCTGAACGAGGCAATCTTGATAAAGGTGCCCCTAATAAAGGCTTTATGTGCCTCCCATATAGTGAATGGTAGGTCATCTGTGTAGTTTGGTATCAAAAAAAAATCGAAGTTCTCCCCCAATTTCTGTCACTAATTCTGGTGCACAGGCAGTGATTCGTTCAATCTCCATTTTCTAGGACCCCCTGCAGGATACAGCCTCGGTATGATATTGATCATTGCATGGTCTGACCACGTAATACTGTCAATGTTTGCCTGCACTTTTGTGAGAAGTCTTGCATCTATTAGGAAAAAGTCAGTTCGTGAATATGTATTGTGAGCGGCTGAATAGAAAGTATAGTCGCTTTTGAGAGGGTTAAGTGATCTCCAAACATAGACTAGTTGGTTCCCTCATAAAATCTCTAATGATTTTAATTTCTGCGGAATTTTGTTGACTTGTCCCCAATTGTGCGGGTCCCGATCTATTTCGTCCGCTGTCCGTAACTGTTTTAAAATCTCCGCCTAAGATGATGATACCCTTCGCCACCTTGCTTATTATGTTAAATATATTTTCGTAGGAGGAGGACGGCGACACGTTTGGGGTGTAGATATTGATTAAAGTAACTTGTACTCCCGCCAGCATACCTACTAGGCAGAGAAACCTGCCCTGCTTATCCTTAAGTGTCTCCAGCTGAAAGGATATCTGCGAGTTTAATATAATTGCTTCTCCCCCTTTTTTTGGTGGATGCTGACGATAGGAATATCTGAGTGTAGTGTTTGTGGAAAAATTTTGGGCATGAGGTCCTGCTGATATGTGTCTCCTGGAGGAATAGCACATCAGCGTCTTCCCTTTTAAAAAAAAAAATTAAATGTATTTTTGTAGGCAGTGATGGCAAGTTTACGTTTATTCGGGCTGTTGAAGCCCTTTACGTTGTGGGAGATGAGTTTTAACGCTGCCATAGTCTGTTTTTAGATATGATTCAGGTAAAAATGTAAAGTGTCATTGGTATTGAAGACAGCTGAACCCTGGTACCTTGCCCTAGTGTTGGAGTGGAGAGGATCCCTGGAGCGCGAGCAGTCATCTGAGCAGATGCTGAGATATACGTCATAGTGGATAGAGTGATGGAACACAGGGGGGACAAAACAGAACACATAACAAGAAATATAACAAACATTAGCCACCCAAGGGGAACCTGAAAATCCACGGGGGCTTGGGTCTTCTGGCACCATCTCTGTGGTCCAGCGGCAGTAGCATATATTTATATAATAACGAGCTATATAAATTGGAACAAAATAGGGGAGGCTCGCGCGCAACACAGTAACATCATGCTCGTGCTACCCAGGGGGCCCACCCAACATACAATCTTATTAACTTGTATATCTATGGTGCAGATCTACGTTGTTTATTTTTAGTATGCTGTATGCTTGCTGCGTTTCCACAATCTGCACCAACTAGTTTCATATCTACCCAACATTCCAGGTATAGACTATTAAGCATTATACTATTTTGCAGGTTTAACTGTAAACCTGCTTAACCTTGCAGCAGTCTTTGTATCTACATGTCTCCTACATCTTGAGCAATGTTCAAGATCATTTCCGGTAGTTAAATCTGTTGATACATCCAGCGTGATGATCATATTCATCACGGCAACCTCAAAGTCCTGCTTGTTTTGGACGAGCATCCGATCTTGGGGTTTTATTTCTTGGGTCTATTGTTGACCAGGGCACTTGCTTCATTCCCTCTTCCTCAATTTCGTCGGAGGGTCGCTGAAATTTTGTAGCCTTGATATCCAGTTTCTCCATCAGCTTGTGTGCCTCTGCCATTTCTTTTATGGCATGTTGACCATTTTTGAGCACAATAAGATGGAAAGGAAAACCCCATTTATACTTCACCTGCGCAAGGTTTCCGCGACTGCCTTGTGGTTTCTGCGTCTCTGTAGTGTTGCTGGCGATGGATCTGTAAAAATTTGGATTCTGCTTCTCCATTTCTATTGCTTCTCTGCTTCTGGCTGCTGTCATGATGGCTTCTTTGACATAAAAAATAATGTAGTTTGAGTATTATATCTCGCGGGACATCAGGATTGAGCTGTCTTGGACGTATGGTTCTGTGCACCCTATCAAGGAGTAGACGCTGTTGAGGGGTGTCCGGGCACAATACGAGGAAGAGTCGGGTCACATAATCTGCCAGATCTATGACTGTTTCTGGTATTCCTCGCAAACATAGGTTATTTCTACGTGACCTGTTTCTTGATCTTCTTGTTGCACCGTTAACTCCTCAACCTTCTTAACGCGAAGCAGTTCCCAGGAGAGATCCTCTTGTGCGGCTGCTGCCTCCACCATGTGTGTTTCCACATCATTGGTACGCTCATTGTCTTGCAACATCTCCTTTCAGCTCTTTCACAACTTTTTGGATTTCATCTTGGAAAGCACTTGTCAAGTTCGTATATACTGTAATTGCTGTATGTCCTTTTTCGTGGAAATTCTTGGGCCAAGGTCTTCTTGGTCTGATTTCTGGTTGTGCAGCTGCGGGGTCGTCGCCCTGTTGTACCCGTGCGATTGCGTGTTTATTTTTAAAGATGTCTGAGACGGTCCTCTTCCTTTTATTTTATTTTTTTGGAGGAGGCGGCATGATTGTGGGCGCTGGTTATATCTCTAGTGTAGCTTTAGATTTTGGGTTTGCTTTAAGTTTCTCATTGCAATGAGACACTCACTTGGGTCCCCTGGGAGCAAAGCAGCCTCAGGTCATGCCTGCACGAACCTGCATGGTATCCGTGCCCCCTCTCCACATGCCCTCAATAGGTGGCGGACTCCATGCGCTTGTACGGCTTATTGTTTTGCTTTTTGTAGTTCTTTAACTTATGCAATTTATTTTGGGTCTGTTCAGCGGAGCGCATCCGTCCCCGTCCCCCCCCTGCATCCCCAGCAGGTCACCTCCAGTGCCAATATTGTTTGTGGGATATTAGTTTCAGAGTTTCAGAGAGTCAAAGATCAATAATTTATGAGTGACACTGTTGCTTTAAATTTGGGGCCCTTGTGAAGTTGGCCCCACATCAGCTGAGGATATGGAAGTGTCTTTAATCCTCAATTAAAGGAACAGGCACTGACTTAGACTCCTTACATCCCTTTCCTCTTATAGCTGTATCTTTAAGCCTGTGCGCCTCCACGGGGATCCCCGGGCTTGACTGAACTCTGCCCGATCTCTCCCCCGAGGTGGGCTTATCACTCTGGCAATCTGCCTCTCCGCTCCTCCACACATCCTTCGCTCACAGGGACACGGCAGCCATCTTGTCGTGGCACCCGGTCTGTCCAGACCCCAATCGGAGCCCCCACGTTGCCCCCACTCGCAGGAGGCAAATGTTTGACCACCCTGGGGGACTCTGCCACGATCCCCCAGCTCTGTGGAGGGCTTAGATCCTCAGGGAGGACTCTATCTCTGTTGCCCCCCCCCTCTTCTCTGCAGGACCCCGTGGAGAGGAAGATCTTTAAAATTTATTTTGATGAGCCAGCAGCATATTATTAACCTCTACATTGTTAGGCGCCTTTTGCCTGTGATCAACATATCGTCGTCATCCCCAATTGCTCCACAAACACACCGTTGGCATTCTTTGGAAAGCTGTTGTGTAGTAAAGGCTTAACCCAGAAAGAGGCACGTGACCACACAGACTTGGTCATGCATTGAATGCACACTGCAGCTAATGGACATGACCTAGATTAGGAGCTCCATAAATCAGCAACCCCCTCCCTCTCTCCTTCCACTCAATACCACACTCCCCCTTTCTTATGCCTTGATTTTAATGCTTCTAGCTCTTTAGCCAAAGATGGAGTTCAAACAAGCCATTAACGCCGTAATTACTTTTGAGTCATTTAAGAAGCTTGTTAATGTTGTTCAGTTCTGGAGGACTTTGCCAGGCATTGTCAACCAACGTTTTTAATTGGGGAACTGTGGCCAACTCATTGGCTTCTAATTATTGTTCAAGAGTTGCGTATAACCCATACTTTTAGTTGTGGACCCTGTTTGGCTTCCCCCAAATGCTATCTTCCAAATATAAACATAGAAATGTATGTCTTTATTTATATAGCGCCATTAATGTACATAGCACGTCACAGCAGTAATACACGTGACAATCATAAATAACAAATAACACAATGGGAAGAAGGCTTCAGACATAAAAGTAACATTTAGGAAAAGGAGCCCCTGCTCCGAAGAGCTTCTGCAAGGGGCCGAGGTTTATGTATGAGGTATCGTATCAGCAAATATGCTTCATTAAGCAGGTTGGTCTTAAAGGTGGATAGAGAGGGTGCTAGTGTGATATTGAAAGGAAGGGCATTCCAGAGGGGTGGGGCAGTCAGTGAGAGGTTTAAGGCGGGAGAGGGCTTTAGATACAAAGGGGGTGGAGAGAAGACATCCTTGAGCGGAACGCAAGAGTCGAGATGGTGCATAGCGAGAAATTAGGGCTGAGATGTAAGGAGGAGCAGAAGAGTGTAAAGCTTTAAAAGTGAGGAGAAGAATGGAGTGTGAGATGTGGGATTTGATAGGAAGCTAGGAGAGTGATTTTAGCAGAGGAGACGCTGACACAGATTTAGGAAAGAGTAGAGTGATTCTGGCAGCAGCGTTAATGATAGATTGTAGGGGAGACAGGTGAGAGGCAGGAAGGCCGGAAAGCAGGAGGTTACAGTAATAGAGACAGGAGAGAATGAGGGCCTGTGTAAGAGTTTTAGCAGTAGAGGAAAGGGCATGTCTTTGTAATATTGCGGAAAAAGCGACAGGTTTTAGATATGTTTTGAATGTGAGAGTAGAGTGTGACCCCCTAGGCAGCGTGCTTGTGCTACTGGGTGTATGACAGAACTTACAACAGTAATGTGGATGGAGGTGGTAGGGCCAGGTTTGAGAGGAAGTATGAGGAGCTCTGTTTTTGCCATGTTAAGTTTTTAAGTCCGTGGAGGGCCATCCAGGATGATATCGCAGAGAGACCTTCAGAAACCTGTTCAGCAGGTGTAAAGTCAGTGGTTGACTTTTGCTGGGGTTTTTTGTTTGCCTTCCTCTGGATCAATATACTGTAAGTGCGTATACAGGATAACTTATCTGTCTAAATTTAGCATAGGTTGAACTTGATGGGCGCATGTCTTTTGTTCAACCTCCTCTACTGTGCAACTATTTACAAAGTTACATCCCCTTCCTCTTCTGAAACCGGCTCTGGCACACCCCTTTTTTGAGCGCTGCCCCCTCTCTAGCACAGAGGTGCTCAAACTTTTTCCCCTGCGCACCCCTGCCTGCTCTCCTCACCGGCTCGTGCCCCCCTCCTTGTCTTTGAAGTCAAATTATGCCGCAGGGCCACGTGGCCCCACACGTTGCCATAGCGTTGTCGAAGACTAGGTAGGAGAGATTGCAGAGGCCTCGTGCGATTTCCCCCGGCATTAAATTTAAATGCTGAGGGGAAGAGCGCGGGGCCTGTGCAAACGCCTCCCTCCCCCCCCCCCCGCTCTAGCAGTGCAACAATTATATCTAGTGACTGCCTGATCACATGATCTTCCCCACAGAACTTTGCATCTTTGGTCCTCTTCTGCTGCACTGGCAGCCATTTAGTAAACCCCCCGAGCCGAATCTTCGCCAATCGTTTAGCAACTTGGCTAATTATAATTTCTATGGATTGTATTGATGCACATATTAAAGGGAAATAATATATATATTTAAATTTTATAAAAAAAAATTATTTTTAAAAGTTGTTTGGACTGCTTCTTTAACTTATTAAAAATGGCATGAAGAGTTTGATTTTAAAATAAAAAAAAGGTAGGTATTTAATACTACAGAACTGATTCATTATATTGCAATGCACATACTGTGTGTAATTGTGGGAATATGGAATTTAGGGGCTTAACCTCCTTTTTTTTTTTCTCTCTCTCAAACTAGACAATTTACAATAAAATGGGATCACCACTGGGTGTAGTCAGACTGTTTACAAAATGTATTGAACTGATTTCCAGAGGGAGCTTCACAAAAACATACAGTAATGTGTATAAACAAGTCCAGTATTTTCTCATTGGCAGAATGCCAAACGGCCTTTGGGGCTCATTCAGTGTTTTTAACATTGATGCTTTGGCTGTCATAAACATACCCATCAGTTGCACGGTGTGACTCCGGAGTGCGCTTGTTTGTCTTGTCAGGTGCTTAAATTACCTTAAATATCGCAGGTCCAGGTGCACTCAAATACTGGATCCAATGGATGGCGACGGGCACTTGCATACTTTTTGTTGTACGCAACCAATTTCATTTATTAAACACAATATTGGGCAATATTGCACCAATCCTATGCAGCATATACATGTTATGTGGTTTATAAAGAATAGTTTTATAGTTGATGGTATTGATATTTATCTTCTCCCCACCACTCCCAACATAAATGCATATGATTACAGACTCCGTAACAGATGATTTTACAGAATGTACATGTTACGGGGTAAAGTAAACTCTTCTTTTTATCCCCAATAGGTGACGTTGGAGAAGGTCCTCGGTATCACGGTGTCTGCTGCAAGAGGTCTATCCTGTGATCCGAAGACTGGACTTGTTGCATATCCAGCTGGGTGAGTCAACCCACTGTTATAAAAAACTTGGTACTATGGTGTGACGGGGCATGAGCCACCTTTTTGTAAATCTGAGTTGTGATGACCAGTTAAAATGCTCTGTTCTGCCAGGGGGTGCATGCATAGAATGTTTGTACATGGTGCGCTCTGAATTACATCTGGGTTAGATTAATATCGCCCTTTCCACTCGGCTGTGACATCTGCTCTTTAGAAGGTTTCATTCACCGTGCATGGTGGAGTTCAACTGACTTTTTTTTTTTATTGCGGGCACACCTGTTTAATTTGTTTTAACCAGAGGCCCTGGTTCTAATTAATTATAATGGATCAATTAGGATTTGTTCAACTTCTATCGCTGTACGTGTGCATGGCACAGGATTTCGTAAATCGTGAAACGCCAAGGAAGCCTTAGCGAGACATCTGCTTATCTCGTAAAGAAGATAACGCTAACCCTATTAACTTAAACTAGAATTCCATTAATGGTCTCGTCGTCTAGACCAACCTACATGCGTTTCTTTAACCCTTTCTTTCCCAGAAGGGCTTGAGCCCAAAGGGCTCCTGTCATATGCCTTTTATAAACAGAAGTAAACAAAACTGAACCGTTCACGTTGCACAACTTTCTAAAGTCATCAAAATGCTACATGAAAGTATATAATACATTAACATCAACAAGCTAGAATTAAACCAATTTTCAAAGACCTATACTGTATAAAAAGGAAGTGTAATGTACAAAGTCACCTTTTTAGAGATAAAAGATGTAGTCTTTTATAGCCTAGATTCCGATTCTGGTGTCCATGTTTGCGTTCTCTAAGCAGGTGTTCTGGGTTTTTCTAGGCCAAGGGCCAAAAACTAGCTTCATTTCTCTCTCTAGTTGACTTTCGGGTCAAAACGGGGACTCTGCAGCCTGTGGTTTTTCTTTATTTTATCTTTTAATTACAGGGTTTTACCCAACCCTCTAATTACCCACAATCCTTTGAGAGCAGTCCCCCGCCTTCAGGCTGGCAGCTGCTTTGAAAGTCAAAAGATCTACTATTGCAAATAAAAGGGTAAGGCAAGAGAATCTGTGTCCAGAGGGCTCTACAGTACACTACAAAGGAGGCGGGACATTGGGCTAAAGTGTTCTTGCTCATTTTGCCCAAATCAAACATGGCTTTCCTTGGAAAGGAAATTACTTGTTCCTCGATGGCATTTTAATATCTTTTTTTCTTATGTAATGCTGCCAATATACACAGCGCTGTACATAGCATTTTTCAGATTCCATGCGTCCTGCCCCAGTGAGCTTTCTTCCAAACGTTGAGGCCTGGGGAGATAAAGGGCTTTGCTCAAGGTAACATGATCTTTTCCTTCCGCCCATGCATGTGATGCAACATGGACCGTGTTCTAACAAGACAGGTCTTCTATATCCTTTTCTTCTTTTTGCCATTAACTTTTTGGAAAATGTTCCTTGAATATATTGCAAGTTTTGTAGCTCTTTCTACAGCAGTGTAGACAACCTTGTGAAGGTAGGGCTAGCTGGCATCACAAAACTGGGATGAAGCCCAGCTAGCTACCCCTAAATCTATGGAACTTGGCCACCTATGTAAGGCTTATTTTGACCAAATGTACTTTAATATCTGGGGAAGAACAAGGAATGTGTAAATGTATTTCCAGGTCTGTAAGAATGTATTTCAAAGCCTGTATTGGTTATTCCCTGTAAATGCAATCCCACAGTTTACTGAATCAACATTGTTCTGTAAATGTGCTTTGGGTGTCAGCCCTGCAAGAAAGCAAATTAGATATTCCATTGTTACTGTCATCTCTCTGGAGGGGACTGTAATTTAACCAGCCGAGGTTCCTGCAGATGTGTATTGAAACAATGGTTGGGAGCGTGGAGGTGTTAGACATTTGGTGAGTGAGAGAGTAAACAATCAGGGATGGGGATGGGTTCTTAGCACGCCCTCTGGCCTTTGTGGCACCAATCTAATCCATGCTCTGATTGTCCAGCACCCCCTCCCATGTAACGGATAGAGGGCTACATAAGGGCTGCTGCTGGTCAGAGAATTGAGATCTACCTTCAGAGAGCAACTGAGAGACACTCTGGGAAGGAGTGTGAAGATTCCCTCAGAGGACTATCTGAAAAACAGATTGAGAGACATTCTGTAAACGAGTTTGGATCTTTATAGTGACCAGCTGGAGATACATGTCTGGAGCTCTGCTGTGTGATCAGCCCTCTATCCTGGACGAGAAGCGGACAGGGCAAGCCTTCTTGAAGCAGGCCCCTGCACCTAGCGAGGCTAGAGTCTACTCCCCGGGCCCCCAGTTGCTATTGTATCTTGTTTTGTCTGCTGGCGTGCCAGAATAAACCCCATTTTATTCAACAACTTTGTCCCGTCTGGTGCTAGTGATCCCAGTGGTTTCGGTGTAAAAGTACTGGTCTTCTGTGACAGACCTAAACTCCAAATGACCACAGATGAGCCTCTTGACTACCTAATGGACCACGTGCGCCCTCTGTGACTGTCGGGGTAAATGTGACTGCTTGTAATTAAGGTCAAGCCTGTCTGTGGTGTGTGATTCCAGCACTTTGGGGACCAGGGGTTAATTTTTGTTTTCAGCTAGAATGTGGCCAAATGGTCTGATCTTTCAAAGTAACTTTTTGCATGTAAATAGGTTTGTACTTGCATTCTCTCTCCCCCTCCACCCGCCACCAATTAAGGTATGGGTTATATTACAAACACTTGGGGGAAGGGAGACTCCTAGCCAGAGGAGATACGATCATCCCTGTTTTAGTTATGGAAGAGAATTCTTAAGAAGCTTGGGAAGCAGCTTTGAGGCAACTGGGACAAGCTGCAGCGGACGCTGCAGGAGGAAAAACTGGGTACATCTCTTTAGGAAGGTCTCTGCACCTAGGTTTACAGGGTACCCCAGTGTCCCAGTTGTAAGTATGTTGCTGTGGATATTTATTTTTCCATTAAATTCATTTTATAAACTCCGTCTGGCGAATTGATCCGTCGTGTTAGTCCTGGTCGCTCGTGACAGTCCCCACTTCCAAAACGCCTCTGCTTAAATTCTGCTCTCCTTTCACCACCATTGTCACTCTAATACCAGCTTCATAATGCTGCTACTCATGGTTTTATAGTCAAATTTGGAGTGTTTGCCACTGGCTCAGCAAACTGATCATACACCAGAGGGAGAATTTTAAGGGAGGCTAAAATGGCAGCCAGCAAAGAAGCTCTACCTATTAGCCAGTAGTTATTCCCCGCATAATGTGCTCCAAGCCCCTGGTATGTCTGACTTGGCAAATAGCGCCAGGAAGGAAGTTGCCTGCCACAGTGTTTAACGCCAGGGATCAAACTGAAATAATCCAAGGCGTACACACAAGGTCCCCACAATATAGGAGAAGGCCATTAGAACATGGAGGCTAGCATGCACTGAATCTCTAACAGATTATTTGGGCCCTAGGAGAGGAAGAAATGGGGAGAAGTAGGTGGGCTGGGCCCATGTATGCTGACTATTTCTATCTATTGTCCCTGGGGCATTACCAGTGTAGGGCGAGACTGGCCATAAAAAAAATTGCAGCAATTCCCCTAGTACAGTATTATTAATGTTTCAGTGTACATTGATTATTTAACCTTTTAAATATTTGCAATACTCTGCATTGTAATATCTCATATTTGTAGCTGTTTTTCCCATCACTCTTTACAATTCTGCTTCTTGCGCGTTCACGCTGCCACCTCGGAGGGAATCCTGATGCCCCTTTGCCCTCAGCCTTCCTTGGCTGGAGAGGCGTCTGCAGTAAACCTGTATATGTTTTGAATTTGGAAGTCACTGTATAAATACACACTGCAATGCTGCTATAACCTCCTTGAGTATCAGAGGGGCTGAACGTGCAAGGGGGTACTTAACCCCGAGTTAGATAGGAGAGGGCAAGGAAGGAGGTTTATTTTCAGGGCCATATTGTCGGGGCATTTTGACGTTGGCTTCAGTCAGGGCTCTGCACCAGAGGAACACACACTTGTCTTCCACATATTCTCTACCTCGGCTGGAGTCCAGAAATGAAGAGGCTGTTCCTCTGTCCGTGGAGGTTATCTGCCTGGAGCTGGAGGCCAGTGAGGGAATTAAGCCAGACCATCCTCTGCCACTCAAGGGGGTCAAACAACCATTCTAGTAGAGCGGCAACAAATGGCTCAGGGGTCCTCCAGGGCCACCAACAGGTCAGGTTTTTAGGGTATCCCTGCTTCAGCACAGATGGCTCAGTCAATGATGAACCATTATGTGAAGTTTTGTCCGTTTATAAAATGTTTTACCTCTCGTTTTCAAGTGTGGCTCCAAAATCAGTGTGATGGGGATATACTCCATGCACCAAAGGACTATTTTGTTTAACGGTCACCCTTCATTTGTCCTCTCCCTCCCCCCGTGGCCCCCCTCCTGCATGCAACCTATACTAAACATTTCTGTGCTGATCTGAAATGTAGTTGATGAGAAAATGCTTCTCATATGAAGTCGTCTTTCAGCTGCATCTCATTAAAAATCCAATGTACAGAATACAGCGTTCTCCTGCATGAGAAACGAGAGCCGTCACAGCACAGTGTAATCCAGTCACTAAAATAAATACATCCATATAATCCTATTCACTAAACTGAAGGGGGTCACTTAGGCTATTAGATGTTAAAGCTTCGTGCAGAATTTAAAATTGTGTATCTCTGGTTTTTTTTTTTCTTCTTCAGCAGATCCATCTGAAAACAGACCAGTATTTCCTAAGCAGCGTTAGCGTCCTCAAGCTAGATAGGTCAGGTTTACAGGTTAGCCCTGCTTCAGCACAGCATTGAGCCACCTGTGCTGAAGCAGGGATATCCTGAACACCTATCTAGCTCTTGAGGACTTGTGTTGGCTGCCCCTGCTATAATACACCTTATTGTGGGCCATAAGGTGTGTTCTGGAGCTGGAAAGGGTCTTATGGCCCCACACTAAGGGGTCATATGCTTAGTGTATATAGGATATAATGTCCTGTATTTCATGGAACTGCTTTATAAACTGAACTGTGCTCTTCACTGCCGTTTTTGGGAATGGTGATTCTTATATGGGATTTTGCTTGTCGTTTAAGGGTTTTTTCCTCTGTTGCCCTCTGATTATCTACCATAGTTTGGCTTTGTGGGGACATTCATTTAAGTTTGTTGAAAGATGTGTTGAGCTCAGGAACCGTTAGGTGGGGAAAAAAAAATAGAAATATATAGTGCAACAACGTATTGATGTGTGCTGGGTAATAGAATATAACACCTTATAGTTGTACACTCACTTTCCAGTAATTAACACAGCGTTTGTGCCCCTCTTGGGTACCTCTTGGTGGTGAGAAGGTAGAACTTGACAGTTGTATCAGTCCTCTGGCCACCTCCGTGGTTCAGATGGACGTGTGGAGCAATAAGGTAAACACAGAGGGAACGGACTTGGTGTAGGGAGTAACACTGTATTTGCAAGTTAAAATGAAGATACAAATGACCACTCGCATGTAGCCCCCACAGAGAAATACATGGTACGAAGTCCGCCCTCGTGGATACCGGAAAACCGATCGTGGGTGTAGGATGGAGGCTTCCTGCATCAGCTGCTGCTGCGCTCACAGCGGCTGGCGGGTGCTTCACTTCCGCGTTCCCCAGCGACGGTGCAGACGCTTCAGGAGACGTCACAGACAATGACGTCACTCGCCAGCCGCTGTGAGCGCAGCAGCAGCTGATGCAGGAAGCCTCTATTATCTGATTATCACCATATTATCTAATTATCACCATATTATCTAATTATCACCATATTATCTAATTATCACATATCACTTTTTTTTTTTAAATTGCACTTTCACTAGAGTGCCGGGTGATTTTATCTAGACATTCATTTAAATAACATTATTTTTCTTGAAGTTGTTGATTCCTTTAGTGCCGGATTCCTGCGTTCCTTCCTCCTTTTTTATTATAAACTGTGGTTCTTTAATCAACCTCAATCTGTAAATGTACGTTCTTAGGTTTCCTGTAGTATACACTCTCCGATTGTATTTAGCACATGGGACTGACACTAGCCCAGGAGTGGCCCACTCCAGGGGAATCCAGTGTGAGAGATAAATCGGGGCACTACGGGGTTTGTTTGAGCAGGTGACATTTATTCAGTCTTTCTAATGGCCTTTTTCATGTGAAGTAGCATTTCAAGAAGATGCCACTTCCCTTGAAAAAAGCCAATCGAGGCTGAAACGTCGTGTTTCATGGCAGAATAAAACCAAGTTGCCCTGATTTATCTCACACTGGATTACTTGCAGGCTTTCTTTGGAACCAGGAGCACTGGGTAACTACCTTGTTTACCCCGTTACTTGGGGTGCAACAAATACGTCTGCTTTTCAACTCCAGAGGAAACCAGGCCCAATCTAGCACCATAAAGTTTGTTGGTTTCCGAGCGGCTGGAATAATCCCCCTCTCCCCCTCCCAAACAAGCTGTCGCTCTCGTGCAAATAACACAATGTCATTTGTTTTCTCTCTCTATGGGGTCGTTCGTTATTTATTTTTACAGCCGTACAAACGCCAGTTTTTGTTTTGGACGAAAGCTACAACGTAGAGGGGAAGGAAACGCATTCCCATGTGCTGAGTGTAAGGTTAGGGGTCCTGGCACATCAAAACAGTAATGAAATTACATGGAGCTGTGAGGTAGCAAGTGCCAGGAACCGTTCTTGTACCTTAACCCTATGTGAACTACAGATGAGCAGTTTGCTTCTGTAAGCCTTACATGGCTAGAAAAGTGACGTGTATTCCATGTTAAAGCAGCAGTTCCACTTTCCAACTTTAAATATTTTTTTTTAATTTATGTATATGTAAAGATGTCACAATGTAGAATTCTATATTCTTACCCAATGTGGCAATCAGTTGGTGCTCCTGTTATAAATCTGTGAAAATTCTGAGTGTGCCTACCATAATGGCTGCTTCAGTCAGTGTAACGCAGCAGCTACAATGTATCTTTATATTACTAAGGTAACAACATATATTGTGACAGTTTGCAGCTCAAACTGCTGGGAACATGTGCAGCAAATTATCCAAAATGGGAAAGTGTTGCAAAGATCTTGCACTGCTTGGGAGGTGGGTTAAAAGCTGCTATAGAAATCAAAGGATGCTTTAAAAGTAATTAAAAATGGCATTGTGTTGAATAAAAACATAACGCAGAAAAGTCACTATCTAATACTACGGAACTGATTGTATAAAAGAAAAATATAAGATTTCACCTGTTTCTGCTTTAACCCTTTAGATTAACCCCTAGCAATAGTCCTTGGTTCCTGCAGTGTAATCTTAATTTGCCTTAACGGCTTCACAGATGGACACCGACCTGCAATAAGAATGTTACTGCTACAGATTTACAAAGTCTGTTCAACTTGCACCCATCTGTATAGAAACATGTTAGTTTTTGATGCTGAAATCTGTGTTATTCTTAAAGGAACAGAGTATTTTACACTGACTGGCCATCTTGCCAGTCAGTGTTAACTTTAGTTTTTATTTTTCGAATTACTTTCATTTTTAAATGTAGGCCTATATTGCTAGTGGGCGGCTATAATCTGTGGCATTTAGTTGTGCTGGAAGGGAAGTTCACTGTAAAAAAATTAATTCTGTGTCTGTCTTCTATAGAATGATTCAATAGCTCTTAAAGGAACAGTTTTTCTAACTTCTCGCAAAAAAAAGCGCAGTTTTCTAGCAACACGGATTTCAAGCCAATTGGTTTCTTCAATCGGTTTGATTCAGTAATAGCATCGTAAATACTTTGCAAAAAAAGCAAAAGTAGCAATGTACGCGTCACTCTAAAGACTGCCAAGTCGCATCACCGAAAGACATTTGGTAAAGTTTGTAAACTATTCAAAACATGAAATGTGTGTTAAAAAAAAAAGAAAATGTATCTTTAAATATTATTATTTATTATAAAGGCTTTAGTTTGATACGTTTTTAGTTTTATTAAACATTCTACTCCTGTTGGTTCACCCTCGGCCTTGGAGGGTTTCCCCATTACCTCTGTGTTCTTAACCAAACGTCTGGGCCGACTTCAGGCTCCTTTCATTGCCCAGAAATCTATCGGACATCACAGCCTGCCACGGCCACGGATGCCACGTGCAATAAAAGGACCGGGTGTAAAGCGGAGGTGGGTGTAACCAGCATTTACACTCCAGGCGTGGGATCTTTTTGGAAGCTGTTTATATAAAATGCTGAAAGTGTGTTCCATTCTGCATACACACGCCCCTTGTAGGGTTTTTATATGTATTGTGTAAGTCAGCCTATAATATATATATACACGTGTATATATTTTATATACGATTGGGTTTCCAGTCCTTCTAATTAAATCCAATTTATACCCACGGAAGCTGAAATGTTGAACATTCTGATCAGAACGTTGTTGACCTGAATATTCTATGCTTCAACCGATGGAGACAGGAAATCTATTCTGTGCTGACAGACGGAAAAACAACTAGGACGCAGACAAAATACTAACGTGTGTGTGTTGCATGTTGCATGCATACACGTGTGAAGAAAATCTGATCTTTCATTTTTTACTACAGAATCTGGTGTCAATTAAATGAGAAGTGCGAGCTATATAGATTTAGTGTTACATTTAAAGAGGAGTTATAAATACACGTGTTATGCTGACACAAGGAGGCTGTTGGGACAGGGGGAGTTAATGCTGATCGTGTGTAGTGTTCAGTTGGCTGGATTGCGTTCCAGGCCCTTGGAGCTACAGTCAAAGATTACTGTGTGTGTCAGAGCAGAGGCAGCTAAACCCTCTGCAGGCCAAACATCTGCTCCACACTGTTAACTCTTTCATTGGTTGAATAGTGGGGTTAAATAGTGTTTCTCTGCGTGTATTGCTCCACTACTTCCTTCTGCATGTCCTTGTACGTAGTCGTGTCCTAACAAGTTCCCTCTGGCAATTTTCCCATCTAATTCTTCAGGAAGATTTATACAATGGATCTTCCCCCAGTCTGAATGTCGACGCAAACCTTTTCTTACAGAATACTGTGCTGGGTTATTTTTTATCTCCCATCTTATATTTATTTTCATCCTTCCCGTGGCGTTCATAGAAATGTCAACCTCTAGTGACCCACATCAGTGACAGGATTGTTTTTTTTAAAAAAAATTTAGGAGGGGACTGGAAGACGTTACATTTTAACAGAAAAATGCTGACTTCTATTAGTGAGACTATTAAAAGTCATGAGATTGGTGATGCCGACAGTCCGTGAGACTCGCTAGAAATCCGTGGCAGTGGAGGGGTCTGAGCTTCATCCAGTCTTATCAAAGTAATTGGTGCCATTGTAATCTAACTCTTACGCTTTAAGATGGTGTCTCGTGCATAGAATCCAGGGAAGCGAGGCAGTGAAGGGAAACTCTTTTGCTCCTTTAAGGGAGATGCCAAGATCTTACTAAATAGGTCTCATTTTATTGATCTAATTGGAGTTTGATGTTTATTCCCTAAAAGAGATCACAAACTCCAGAGTTCTTCATAGTATACAGAGCTCTCAAACCTCCCCGTTTTTTGTTTTTGTTTTGTTCCCCCCCCCCCCCCTTCCTCTCCAAGTGTACATTTGCTTTATCACGTCACAGATCTTGCAGTACAGATGAGGATTCTGGGTAATGGCCCACCGTCACATGGGCTGAAGGAATAGCTTTGTGGTTTAAAAACCTGCTTTTGAAGAAATTGCAGTGTTGAAATCCCAGTGCCCGGTCACTATCTCTCTGTGCTTTACATTGTAAGCTGTGGGGCTCATTCTGCATGCAACATTCTATGTACAGTGCTGAGCAAACTCTTGGTGCTATATATAAAATGTTTTTATTATACATGCGAATTATTTTCCTTTGCTTTGTGTCGGCTGCATTTCGAAGCTTGTGCAGCAAAACCTGAGTCCATGTTGTCCTGTCTGACATCAGAAAAGTGCTGGGCGCTATGATTGACGGTGGGGCAGCCTGGTACAGCACATGAATGGTTAAGCCAGCTGGTTGTCCCAACCCGTAAAGATGGTGACCGATGTTACCGGTCAGAATGGCCATCTTCCTACAGACAAAATGACTGCCAGAACTGTCAAGGTGTTCCCTCTGTTAGCCATCTCCAGGAACAATTTATTTTGTTTGTGATTCCCTGTGTATTTTTTTGTAACCCTGTAATTCGGCGAGGCTAGCATACAATGAATCCAGGGGTGATCTGTTGTCTTGGGCAAGGTGCAGTGTTGAGACAAAGGGGAGTTCAGTTAGGATGCGCCCACCTGCTGAAGTATTGACCTCTCCTTGGCAGTAAGGAGTCTGGACCTGCAGAAGGTATGGAGCGGAGACCGGGGGAGCGATGCTGCTGTCCAAGCCCCTTCGGCTTGTTCCCTTTTGGGGTAGTTCACATTTCCCTCTCCCCTAGGCCCTACTCCTTGGGACTATCCTACAGCACTGGGTTCCAGCCCCCAGTCCTGATTGGTCCATCCAGGACTAGCCCTTGGCCTCTGATTTGGCTCAGCGAAGACCATCTCTTCGCTGGTTGGTGGGCACCGGTTTTCCATGCTTTCAGATGGTGGACGGGGTTCTATGTGAGCCGATGCCGAACAGTGCCACAGTCAGTCGTGGCTAGTCTCCGTCAAGAGACCAACTGGAAATAGAAACTGTGACCTGAGGTGGGGGACCAAAGTGACTGGGATATCCTGAGACGGACGGATCATGGTAAAGCTTGCTCCGGCAGCACCCAACACCTAGTTAGCTTGGGGTCCCTTGTTTTCTGGTGAATTGGGACTGTGTTCTGTGTTGCTCCCTGTTGGCTTTGGTCGAAATAAACCTGGTTTTATTTAACTCCTCCTGCGTTCTGCCTTGTGATTGCAATCCCGGTGTTAGTCAGATCTCCGTGACAAAAATGGGAAGATTTGTTGCATATTGTATGATTCCTTTAAACGCTCTTGCCACACACGTACATGAGTGTACACACACGCTTACGTACCCTCTAGTGCGCACACGTACACGCGCATAAGTCCCTCTCCTGGCGAAAATCCAGTTCTGGAAAAATAAAATTGGAGTTGGATTTCTGAGCTGGCTTTATTTCAGTATTGTAGGTTTCATTATATGGAAGACTGGCTATTTTACACTGAGCACATAAACCAACAATGCAGCTTTAATTTAATTTTAACTGTTCAACCTCCAGCTGTAGAGAAGGAGCCCTTTGTGATGGAGGGAGGGATTTTACTGCAGTTTGCTGTCTGTATAACAAACATATGTTTTCCATATACCCTCTGAGCAGGAATTTAGCAGTTATGCCATCAGCCATGTCCCGGTGCACACAGACATACACAAATTCACAGCTGTGCAAGGACTACCTTTGGGTTCTGATGAGGTGCGATTTCCCGGTCCCGGGTAATGGAGGAATCGTATGCTCCTGCAAGTGTGTGTGTGTGTATACACAGACACCCAAATCAGAGTGTTTAGTGCACTGAAGTGTAGGCCCACACATGACCAGAGTGAGCTCACTGCAGTGCTATGTCACCATGTCAGTTCTGGAAGGCCTGTGCCGTTTGATAACCATTGCGTAGCAGTCACATGGTTGCGATTCGCCCCAGATCTCCGCTGTTCTGATCACATCTGCAGTTCATTGTCCACCCCTAGAAATGGTAAAAACATGTTAAGTCACATAAGGGTCCCAGCATGCCATCATGCACAACGTTTAACGGATTTCAAGTCATGGTCATTTTGTCTTTTTTTTTTTTTTTTGGTGCTTCATTTGATAACTGTTCTGTACATTCATGGCAGAGATGGGAGGGGTGAGCGTCTGATGGGGAAAAGTGGTTGCTTTGTTTCACAAATTCGGTTAATAACCGGATCAGATTGATGCCCAACCACTGTCCGGGAACCAACTAGGAAGAAGGCGGCAGGATGAGTGTGAAACACCAAACTAAACGTGGATATTCCCGGCATTCATTTGCAATAATTTTTCAAAATGAGCTGAAATACGTGGTTTTAAACTTTCAAGTATGAATCTAAAAATGCCTTAAAATAAAAAATATCTATCTCTATATATCTCTATCTCTCTATATATCTCTATCTCTCTATATATCTCTATCTCTCTATATATCTCTATCTCTCTATATCTCTCTAATATCTCTCTCTCTAATATCTCTCTAATATCTCTCTAATATCTCTCTCGCTCTAATATCGCTCTCTCTAATATCTCTCTATCTCTATCTCTCTCTAATATCTATAATCATCAGTATTGTAGATTCAACCTAGTTGGACACATGTTACTATCATGAAGTTTGGTCCTGCTGCATCTAAAGCAGCAATTCATATTTGGGCGAAGCAGTATGAACCTGCCTCTGAAAATGATGCACTGCCTGATCCTACTATATATACTGTACTTTCATCCACCCAACGCTTCCCTTCCTTGGAGATGACAGAATAGTTTTCCGAAGTCTGTATGACACTAAACTGTGTGAGCTATGGGAATAATTGGCCGTTGCGTCCTTGCCTACATGGTGGTTTCTCTATAGATGTTTGTGGGAGAGAACGTGGGACAGGCTGTTGAGCTGGCGGTTCGCAGGGCCAAATGTGTCCCTTGGACTCCACTACTTAAGCAAATAGTATAACATTAGCAGGAACAAAGTACAATTTTGTCACCCTTAAACTCTCCTGTAAATTAATCTAATGTAAGTGTATATGGTACAGATGGTTTTGCAAATGCTTGCAAAATGTTGTAATCTAGTTTTCTAGTCTTTAAGTGTCTAAAATGACATTACATGTTGAGTGACAGTGAGGAAAGTGACTTTCTCAGTGAGGAAAGCCACTGGCATTGGGTACACACTCAGAGTTTGAATCCGGGGAACCTGGTTTAATTCCCGGTGTGTGCTGCCCGTGACCGTGGGCACGTCACTTTATCTCCATGTCTCGCACCAAAAACACAGCTTGTAAACTCAACGGGACGGTGTCTGTAACATTCCTATGTGCGCACTATACTGTAATTGTGAAGCGCGTTGAGTCCCATTCGGAAAAAAATGCTATTTGAAATGGTTCTCCAAAAGGGACCATAACGGGTTGGAGAGCCCTGACATGTGGGGGTGGGGGGGGGGGGGGGAGGGGGTGGGGGGGAGTTTGTCATGTGCAGCGCTTCAGCTTCTGCTTTTTGTTTTGTTTTTGTTTTTTCTTTAAGGGAGCAATACGGTTTAAATGTATTCTTTATTTTTTTTTTTGTGTCCGTCCAGTGTGTAGATCTGATACTGACAGAGCCTGACACAGCCAGGCGAGCCCCAGGCGCTTGGCATCTGTTCCTCCACATGGCCTTGCTGTGTATAATCGGCACTGGAATTTGGAATTTAAAGAGCTGATTTTACAAGGTCACAACAATCTGATAGTGGGTCTCTCACAGCGGCATAATGCCTAATCCCAGAGGCTGCTCACTATTTAATCTGCAGCTGTAAAAGGTTAAAACCTGTATTTAGGCTTTTTTTTTTGGGTGGGGGGCAGTGCAGGACCAGTAAATTAATAGCTGTGACATGGGTTATAGTGTAGGTCTCTCCCTCCACCCTCCCTCATTATAAAGTCGTCATTCATTAACTCGATAAGTGTAGCTCAAAGTTTCTAAAGTATTTGATTTTCGAGCCAATAAGACTAAAAATGCATTTATCAGAATATAACTTTTATTTTTTTTACTGGTGTATAAAAGTACATGTTGCATGCAAATCTTGTGAGTTTTTGGTAACGTTCATTGAAGATACTGGTGTGTTTTTGTTGTTGTTTTTTTGCGGCACTGTAGCTGAAATTCAGTAATGCAACGTCTGGTTATGTGGATTATATAAAAACTGAATAAAGTTATTGCTGCTGTAGTACATGGGATGTTTGCAAATAATTGCTGAATCTATGGAGACCACATTGCACATCTCTAGGAAGAAGCACAAAGACTCGTTGTGACCAAATGAGTGGGCTCCTGCTGCTCTTTGGGCCTTCTGCTGCTGGTATTTCTGCTCCTACCAGGAAAATCCAATTGGCCGCCAAATCTCACAGGCCACTAGGGAGCACCAACGTCATCGGGCAGGGCATGTTACGTTGCAGCTTCCCATTGGGGTGGCTGTTTTAAATACCCAAAAAGTAACTAAACTGGTAAGCGTCTTGGTAACCAGGGGGGTCTCCAGACCAAAAAATAAACGGCTTCAGTTCCTGAGGCCCCCCTGTTTTTAATGCGGTTTTTATAAATACATTTATTTTGTTTAGGCGGTATTGCTGCTTTAATTGTGATTGCTTTTGCCTGTGACCGTCAGATCTTGGTTTCTTCCGGATGAGGGTTTGGTTGAGGTGGAAACTTTCTGTGCGTGTCCTATCTAACCTCCTTGTTTTTCTCTCTAGGTGCGTCGTCGTCTTGTTGAATCCCAGGAAAAACAAACAGCACCACATCCTGAACAGCTCCAGGTGAGGCGAATCCACGCAGACAGCCTTACATAAACATCTCGTGGCCGTGGCATCTCTCCTTTGACACCTTTATCTTGCTTTGCAAGCGGACGGCTTTTTGTCCCTTTTTATTGTTTCTGCTTTGCAACTTGCTTCCAGCAAAAGCTACCCAGCCAGACTGACCATCCTGAGAGAGGGTCTACAATGTTGTCTCTGGATGACCTTTAGACTTTTAACTCCATTGCCAGTGGGGGAGTTTAAGGCCCTCTGTCACTAAAGGGTTAATGCAGGGTATTTATACACAGACCGGTCGTTAGACCGTATTTTGTTCATTGTAACTGGTCCTGCTATTTTGCGCCGTCTCCTTCCCGGAGATGCAGCTCTATTAATGGAACCCCATCGCCAAGAATGGACCTCACTGAGGAGTCTTCTGTTTCCTCCCAAGCGATGAGTCTAAAAGAAGTTCTAAATAAGGACCAAAGTGTCTGGGACATGAGAAATGAAGGGAATGCTTCTCGCACATGGCTCTCCGCTGTAAGCAGCATAAGATTATTAGTCTGAAAATGAGACTGGCACATTCTTACCCTGTGACCTCGCCAGGGCTCCTTGTGACATTAACAGATTGGTTCACTTGCATGTCCGATTTCCTCCTCTTCATTTTGCATCATGCTCCTTTCATCTGTTAAAAACAAAAAACACATACCAATGTTATATAATATAATATAACCATTTTCTCCTGTTCATCAGTGGTTTAGTTTGACGGTACAAGAGCAGGGCTCTTCAACTAGTTTTCCAAAGGGGCCAGATCAGAAAAGGTTTCCAGACATAAGCTTAAGCAACTGGTATGACATAACCAGCGACAAAGTCCATGGGCCACATCAAGACTTGAATGTCCCCACGGACCCTAGTTGAAGAGCTCTGTTATTTAGGGTAACGAGTACCACTACTTCAATATATATTATGTTACACATTTATTTACAAACTTGGAGCACGGCTACTGTAGCAAAGTGAGGTTGCAGAGAAGAGTTGAACAACCCACCTGGCTCAGAGTAGCACCCCAAGATGACGAGACCCTGATTGAGAATCACTGGTGTGATAGGATGGATGTGTTGATGAGGAAGATTAGTTGAGAAGTGGGGATTACCTAACGGGCCTCATTGTGCGCCGGCCTCACAATACTCTAATGACGTTGCGGCCGTTCCATCACTAACTTGGCTGATATTAATGGATCACCCTTTGCAGCACAAGAAAGCTGTCAGTTGAGCTTTGCATATTCCTAAGTACCAGGTTGTGATGTGAACACACATTAACTAAAGTGGAGATTAAAAAGAAAAGGCTCACACAAGTAAATCTGCACATTTAAAAAAATATATATATTATTATTATTTAATTTAGACCACAACCAACATTGATATGTAATCATAATACATACAATTTGCACGGCACCAAAATCGATTACTTAAAAACAAACTCTAAACTTGCCTCCTCCTGGCACCGTCCTTTTTCAATTAATTTTTGGTTCCATTTCCATGTGATAACTATTTAACCCCATATCCTTGCTTTAGAAATCTGCTTACCATCAAATAGTAATCTTAGATTCTGCATTCCCTTTCTAACCAACCACTTCTGCCTCATATTGATGTCTTTCCAACTCGACGTGTGTGTACGAAAAACCTCCACCGTTGGCATATAGCCAATAAAGACCATCACTTGTGAGCACATTTACATGTCTTACACAGGTCTGCACCCCTGCCTTTCAACATTATCACCTAGCATACAGTTCTCCAACTACAGCAAGGGATTCTGGGAAATGACATGCAAATGAGCACACGAGTCACCTTTTGCCTGGAATTTCCATACACATAGGCAGATTTTGTACACACACACACACACACACACACACTATACAACCATGTGTGTTCTAGATTAATTGGCTCCTTTTCAACTAACTCTATGGGTGAATACTGAGCAATTACTATACAAAGTATTGGTAGAGATTTATGTAGTCACTTGGCTACATACACGTATAGTGGAGTCACAATGAAATTAAAGCTACTAATTTTATTTTTTATCCCCCTAACATTTGTTGAAAAACTTAATATATTAATTTTTTTTTCACATGGTGATTTTGAGGCTTGAACTTTTGGTGCAAACCTGTCTGATGACCAACATGTACATTTTCTGTTTTCTCTGCAGAAAAACCATCACGGCTCTCGCCTTTTCCCCAGATGGAAAGTTCCTGGTCACCGGAGAGGCAAGTATTGAAACCATACCTAGAGAAATAATGTATTTCCATGGTCAAAAAACAATAGGTCTTCTGTTAGAGGGGTGTGTGAGGATGGTCTTCTAACCTTATTACAGGTAGGTGTGTGAGGATGGGCTTCTAACCTAATTACAGGTAGGTGTGTGCGTGCTTCTAACCTTATTACAGGTAGGTGTGTGTGAAGATGGTCTTCTAACCTAATTACAGGTAGGTGTGTGTGTGTGTGTGTGTGTGTGTGTGTGTTTCTAACCTTATTACAGGTAGGGAAGTTGAGGCATGTGATGGTGTACTCTTGGACAAAGACACTTCCGTTGATGTAAGTAGCTGTGCTTGGAATAGCCACACTATTTGAGCCACGTGGTTATCTGCCCTTAATTTTAGTTTTTGAATCAAACATTCACGAGCATGTTAAGAAGTACACCATGACTCTTACCTGGATGCCACCAATCCGTACACATAAATGTTTATTATAGCCTGCAATCGATATAGTTGCATTGATACAAAAAAAGCTAGGTCATTTTGGGACTCTGATGGCAAGACTGAAATAGACAGGTGGATCGGTGCCATCAGAAAGCTGCCTCCATGCCAGTCTGTGGGTTTGGCATTTCCCACCTCCCTTTGAGCCAACGGTTGGAGACAGCATAAACGTCAGGCACGCCTATACAGTATGTAAGAGGCGCTTTGTTTTGGGTTAAGGGAGTGAATGAATTTGGAAGCGGGAACGACCTTCCTGAACCTGTGTTGTGATCTCTTCTGTACCAGGCAGCACATATGCTGTTTTTTATGCAAACTTATAGCTGCCTTCTGCTTATTATGGCTCCCCACAAATTCTAGTTGGTCACTCCCACTTCCTTCCCCCTAAGTTTGTTTTACGACCCTTTTAAACATCTGCATATGAAAAAGAACGCTGCGACGTTCGAAATGCATTGGATGGGTCTTTTGCCACATTAAAGTGCCCTTTTAATCATTTTTTTGTCTTGGGTTCTTCCTGCTCCGTTTGTGCTGGTGTGCTTTTTGGTACTCCCTTTTCCCTGTAAACATCTGCATAGTCTTGGAAAGCTCTTTCCTGAGTTTGTAAGTGGCACCTACTTATAAGGAGGCTGCCTCAAACTTCTAACAGTTGGTAGAACCGAGGTGTGCAGCGCTGGGTTTGTCGGAATTTTAAGTGTCCCATGTTGGATGAGTCGTCCTGTGATTTAAAAATTAGACGCCACCAGTTATACCATTTATATGTATTGGGATCTGTTTAAATTTGACAGAGGATGTGCGAGTGCTCATTGTAAATTACTTAAGTTGTACTGTATTATTTCTTGAATTGTGAGAAAAGGGCCCGAGCCAACACTTTGCTTAATCACACACAACAAATGGTTTCTTTGAGTAAATAAGCTCTCCTCTTGACCAAGGCTGACTGTTGCAGACGAAACGTTGGTCTCTCTGGCTTATTAAATATTTCTGCTTTATTCCCTTGTGCCTATACTTTCGTCTCCCTGACTGCTGTTACTTGGGCTGTGCTGGATATCTGTTTTTAATATGGAGTACTGGTACTCTTTAAGAAAAGGAGAGTAATGCTGTCACAAATAAATAAAAATCGATCATTCAGTAAACCCCTTGAGTCTCTTCAGTCACATTAAAAAGTGGGTACAATGACAATCTATTGCGATAAGCCATTCCTTGCAAACGGTAATCACTTGCCAAACTTTGGTGGTGATTGACATCGATGTCTATGGAAATAAATGACTCCTTTTTAATTGCCAAATACAGTACCATTTCACATAGTCTATGGAGGCAAAATATCTTCAATGAAAGGTGCAATAAACATAATTTCTTGAAAGTTATATTTTTTTTTCCTCAGGGAGATATGTACTTTAAAGGAGCAGGGTTGTTATGGTGGGAATCATAGTTTGCCATCGTCTGCTCTTCTAACCCTGGCTTGTCTATACAGAGCGGCCACGTGCCGGCCGTGCGGGTGTGGGACGTCGCAGAACGCACCCAGGTGGCGGAGCTCCAAGAACACAAGTATGGGGTAGCCTGTGTGGCCTTCTCTCCAAGCTCCAAATATATAGTGTCTGTTGGGTATCAGCATGACATGATCGTCAATGTGTGGTCATGGAAGGTGAGTCCTGAGGAAGTGTAACCAAAACTGTGACACATATCCAGCGTGATGTGCAGATTTGACATGGCAGTATTGGTCCTAGTGTAGATTTGTTGCAGATGGTGATTCTGGCGTAAGACTTGTTAGGCCTTCATATCTATGTACAACTACATCTGAGAAGAATATTGGTAACCCAATAAAATAAATCACAAACGGCACAATGTGCACACGTGAGCCATACATTACTCCTAAGGGGCCCAATCATCTTATTCTTATCACATAAATATGATGTGCCAGTCTTTATTTGTTGATTGTAAAGTGGAATATGAATTCTATAAGTAAAGATAGACTAATGGCTGTTAGAAAAACGGGAATATTTTCACCAAGGAGACGTTTGTTAATCTAACAATCCCTCTGCCTGACCGGTTCGTGTCTTTCAGAAAAATGTGGTAGTGGCCGCAAACAAAGTATCCAGCAAAGTGACGGCCGTGTCCTTCTCTGAGGACAGCAGCTACTTTGTCACAGCTGGGAACCGTCATGTCAAGTTCTGGTATCTGGATGAAGCCAAGTCATCAAAGGTTGGTATGAAAATGCAGTCCAACGGTTTGGAATATCACAATGTCCGAGTCCGTAATGCTTGGTCATAACCTTCTGTTGTATACCAGAGGCGAATAATTGTAATTGCTATCAGTATTCTTACTATGCATGTAATGTAACATGGGAATTGGTGGCCAACATCAGCTAACTCATTCTGTGCACTTAATGTCAATCTCCCATTTTGGTCTTGGGGTTTTAGTTTTTAGTTCCTAGCGATCTAGGTTTGTTCGTGTGTGTCCCAACACTAATACAATTTATCCTTTGCCTCTTATGCTTTACAGAGGTTTCCAGCATCTAGAACGGTACTGTCTCACCTTTCCTGGTTTCACCTCCATGCTTTATCATGATCCATGTTCTTGTGGGTGTCTTTTCTCTAGAAAATGCTTTCTTTTACTTTTATATGAAGTCTGTCACTTAATAATTTTCCCAAGGGCGCCTAAGTTGAGACCCTTACATTTTTAGGGGGCGTGTCTGATTTGGACTTTGGTCCCTATCCAGAATAGTGAGAATCATGTAACCGTTACCAATGCACAAACTTTCACATCTGTGACTGGTCATTGATGTATCACTCAATGTATTTTATTCCACTTTTTTTTAACTTTATTGAATGGAGATCAGGGGGAGGTTGAGGAAATGCATAAAGCATTGTGCTAGAGTTCTCTACTGACCAAGTATCACGTCCACTCTTTTGTGCACGTGTGGGAAGGGGGTTAACCACAACTAGCCCCACAGTTGCCTTACATTCCTACCCTGCAGGGCACTACAAATGATCACTCACCCCAAAACCCTCGACTACACCCCAATAACACTGCCATCACCAGGTTCAATAAAAGCCCTATCACAGTTTATACAATATGAGCCATAGTGCTGTAGTAGGTTCCCCACCTAGGTAATGCATTGAAGGTGTGAGATCCCTATACACACCATGTGTCCCCAGTTAGATTTAAGTATCTCGGACACCATTTCCTGTACCCCATAATTCTTTGATCTGGGAGAGGCCTCAGGTAGACCTGTAGGGGTGAGTAGTTGGTCACTTTGCCTTGACCAGGGACACTTATGACTTGCCGTCTAGGAGGTGAGCAATTCTTTAATTCCATGTTTCAAATATTCGATAACTCTCCCAGTGATGGGGAGGTTCATGGTACCAGCCGCGTCTTACTCATGTTAACGTCCCGCTCGCACACGGGTGCAATGTAAAAGGCTTCTACAAAATCTCAAGGGTGAAATAGATTTTCTACCGTTTCTCATTGTGTAATTCGACCAGTTTTAAAATGACTACCACGAGTAGATTTACAGTTCAGACTCTCATGGCATCCCTAAGATTTGTGCAGAACATGTAGTATTCAAATTAATGTTAATCTACAAGGTTCTGGAATAGTGTCTTTTTGGCATGACCACATGGGTCTCTAGTGCTAAGGAATGTATTAGAGTGCTTTTGAAGCGTCTCTGTCCTACCTGTCCATGTATTAACCATGCAAAGTTGTTTGTAAAACTGTTCAGAGGACCTAGCGGCTCCTTCATTATTTGATTACCAAATAACCCATCAAACCCTGACTTTTGTTTAGGATACAGACCCTCCTGCACGGCAGAACTTAAATTAATTTAAAAAAAAAAAAGTGTAACCTCTTTATTGCGACAACTCTCGCACAAATGTGGTGTGGCCCAAATCAAGAGCAGAGTTTAAAAATCTTGAAGCATCCCACTAGGAAACAAAGCGAACAACCCCATTGGTCACACCTCCTCCTTAGGAGAAACCTACTGTTTGGCACACATCGTCCAAAGGTTTGCCATCCCTAGTCTGATCTCGGCTGCACTGTGGCCCTGCAGGTAGTTGGCATGTATGCGTTGCTTGGCAGTTTGTGACCTGCAGTGTCCTTGGCAGGTCAACTCTACCATTCCCTTGCTTGGCCGCTCCGGCCTGCTGGGGGAGCTCAGAAACAATTTCTTCACCGATGTGGCGTGCGGGAAGGGCAAGAAATCGAGCAGCACCTTCTGCATCACCTCTTCAGGGCTCCTGTGCGAATTCAATGACCGCAGGCTCCTGGACAAGTGGGTGGAGCTTAGGGTGAGTGTGAGCACTGGGGGAAGGGGGGGTTCCATGGTAAATGGAAGCTTTGGAGAATTTTTAGCCTTTAATGTCTCTTGCTGCCTTAAAAAAACAAAAATAAATAAACCGTCAAGTAAATGGTTCTTTTTACCCTGTTTGTAGAGGAGTAATTAATTTATTGGTCGGACAAACCGAAGTAACTGATATGCTTGAAATCATTAGTCCTGAAAAACATACTCCTTTTCTCAAGCTACAAATAAGTAAAGCTGTTAATCTAAGGCTAATTTTCCTCTTTCTGAGGAATCTGATTACATTGATATATTGTTTTTTGGCCCACTACATTGGGCTTTCCCCTAGGAAAGGTTGCTACTCCTGGCAGCAAAGAGGTCAAGGATAATTGACCTTTAATTTAAAGAAGAATATAAATGTTGTGTGCGAAGTGAGGCTGCTCTGAAAGTGGCATACATTTCAGACCCGTCTGGCAAGAAAGGGGTTAATATTAATGTATTATAACTCTCTGCCTGAATGTGACATTGCCACCCGGGGTCTAATCTGCGCCCACTCCACTGGGGTCAGGCGTTGCTTCTCTGCAAGGTTACAGTCCACTCGTTAACCTGCTGACCTTTGTCTCCCCTTTCCACAGACCACTGTGGCAAACAGTATCCTGGTAAGCCAGGACTACATCTTCTGCGGTTGTGCCGACGGCACGGTGCGGATCTTCAATCCCAACAACCTGCACTTTCTCAACACCATGCCAAAGCCTCACAGCCTCGGAGTGGACATTGCCACCGTCACTGAAGCAAGGTGAGGCCATCGGGCACCAAGGGTTCTTCATTATACTGCAATAGTGATGACGTTTCCGTGCAATAGTACCCAGATGGGCACGTGGATTAGAGTACCACAGCCCCCTCCGGCATGTCACGATCTTGTAATCACACGGGAGCGATGACATGATCGTGGAGTCACTGATGCGGACGGAAGAGGAGTCGTTCAGATTGTGCTGTAGGACGCAATGTTTCCTAGCAAAGGAACACCAATCCCATGTTGTAGTTGCGTCCGGGCACCTAGCATGCCGGACCTCAACATGGTAGCTGTCATCAGGGACACGCCACAAAGGCCTACAAGAACATGCTATTATTATTATTAAAGGCTCAATGTAGGGGTTCTCCACTCCAGTCCTCAAGATTTCTCCCCTCCCAACAAGTCAGGATTTCAGGATATCTCTGCTTCAGCGCAGTATTGAGCCACCTGTGCTGAGGCAGGGATATCCTGAACAACTGACCTGTTGGGGTTTTGAGGACTGGCGTTGAGAACCGCTGGCTTAATAAATATCCCAAACTGTCTCCACTACTATATCCAGATACAACTCCCAGCATTGGAAGAGGCAGAATGAATGTATTAGTGGGGGCTGTCCTCAGCCACAAACTGGTTCTACACTTATACTGGTATTGCTTTTAGCATTTGGTATCGTTTTCAGATCCCTTGGCATTTTGGGCCGACCCTATTCCTTAAATCTGTGTGGTAACCTTCAGACCTCGCTTCTCGGGTGAAGTTACGTGCCCAAGCTCATAAGAAGGGACAGCAGGACTTGCTTGGAGTTCTTCCTCTGTATTCCGCGAGGCCGCTCCTTCTCCCAGCTGCGACTTTAACCATCTGCAGTTGTGATACATTGACATTATATTTAGGAGAGTTCTTGCAATGCTTCCTAGAAGCAAAGTACTGCACTAATGCCAGGGACCTGTTTAAGAGCTTATATCTGTGTTACTGGGGCCTTTAATCGTTTTATTTTATAACAGTTATGTAAATGGGGTGAGCGGAGACTTGGGAGGGGTTTGATTTTTTTTTTTCTCTCTGGCTATTCTATTTTCTGTGATGTATTTGTATTGAATAAGATTTTGCACAGGCAAAAGCCCTCTTTGTATCCCTCTCCTCTTACCTTCAGTGACCAACACCCCCCCATTCAGAAGCCCTTAAGAGTTGGTTAAATTTGTAATTCATTTCTATGGAAAGAAGCCAAATGTGTTGCTGGTCGCATGGTCAGAATTATTTAGGTCTGCCAATTAGATTGTTGTATTGGTTTCTAGCCAGCTGTGTGGGACCGCACTTTTAAATCAGGCATGCCACGGGACCACTGGCAGTCTTCTTGCAGACTTGTAAAACTTGTACCCCTAATCCTCAATCTGCTCCCTTACCCCCAGCAGCCGTGGTATATTTGCATAGGTTATAAACGCATTTGATCTCTGCTCAGGCTTCAGACTGGACCCAGAGGATGAATGGAATTCAGGCTTACAATTTGTGCTGTATTTTTCTCCAAGAGAACAGGCATTCCTTTGATCCGTTGCTCTGCATGTGGGTTCCTCGTCCCCTGACCCCCAGCCCACAGCTGCACTCTTGGCTCAATAGATTCTGTGTTTCTCCAAATCGCTCACTGCGAGTTCCAGCTTAATAAGCACTGGAGTCTTTTCATATGGCTGTGTCTTGCAATGACTTCTATGGAAAGTAAATTCATTGTATATAGAAAGTGTCTGCAGCAAGGCCAGGTACCAGGAGGAACCCTTCCAAGTCACATTTCTCCGTTGATTCCACAGAGAAACGATTTACATATACAGTAGCAAAGGTTGTGACTCCATTTCCTATTCTGGAGATATGATAAAGGGAAGAGTAACTTACTTTAACTATATAGCAGTGAGAAGTAGTTTGTGGTGTGATTGACAAATAGACTTAAAATCAGCAATCCCCCAACTTCAATCCCACATTTGCCGTGTGTTACAGGTTGGGAACCGGCGTCCCCCCCTGGAGCTGAGCCGTACTGTTTTCAGCTCTGGGAATGCCCACGTTTCCGAGATATTTACTGCTGAAGTTACTAAGTTCTAAATCTCCCTCCAGGGGAAACAAACTCGCTGGCAAATCTCTGGCCAATAGGAAGCTGCAACATCATCGTTGGCGGTTTCCTTTTGGACAGCTATTTAAAAACCTTTTTTAAAAACCAGGAAGTAATACCGGTTACCTCCCCCGCTGAGCATCTTGGGAAATACGGGCGTCAGGAGTTGACAAATTGTGCGGTTCAACTCTGGAGAACCACCTGGTTACAAACCGGATTACAAAAAATAAAATAAAAATGATAATGATTGCTGCTTTAATGTCCACATTGTGATTTATATATAAAAGGTCTCGCATCTCCGTAATTGACACCGGATTAATAGACGCCAAGAACTCTGTTGTTGCCCATTCTAGTTATGGAAGCAGATGGGGAAAGAGTGTGTAAGGTCCGTTTGTTTACACCTGGGAATACTTTGTATTTCACACCCTTTTCTGAAGGCTCCTGTAGAGACAGCTGTAGGAATGGAGGGGGATCAGCAGCTGTGTGAAGATATTCCTAAACTACGATCAATAAATAAGTTGTTGGGGGTTATTGTATATTTGTGGCACCACCATTACTAGTACACAGTGCAGTGCACGGGGCCATTGATTCCTGGCTTGGGGGGAATGCAGTGTTGGATGCAGTTCAACTTACATTGAACCAGTTTAGGATGTCACAAAGATCTGCTTGGATAACTGCAGAATTGGCGCACACAACTTCAAGTGGAAATCTCTCCTTGGGCCAGACTATATATTTCTGGGCCGTAACATATTCACGTTGTTAAATCTCGGTGACTGATGTACTTTTTCCTCCCCTTTCAATAAATGTTTTGATTTTTATAAACCTTTACGAAAAAAGAATATTTTTGTTAGAGATCCAAGCACATGTGAATGTAATGTACACGGAAGGCAAGTAGTAACTATATGGTAATATAACCTATAGAAATACAATCCCATTCTGGGGAGAGGAAGGCAGAAAAGACAAAGGGGAAAGCCCCCATTAATAAATAAAAATGCATAGCACCCCAGAAGGATTAAGAATGATTATTTGTCATTATTGCTTACTGTCCAAGGATTGTAATTCAATCCTTATGAAATAACCTAGCAACCAGGTACAAATGTAGGTGAAATTGTGTTTAAAAAGAGGCATGATTAATTTCCTCCGGGTCCTCTTCCCCATCTCTGGGCCGGAGGTCACACCCTTCCCTGTCATCATTGCTTCAGCAGTGACCACATGAGCCCGCCCCTCCGCTGACTGAAGCGGAGAGGACGCCTCTTTCATATCGATCGAACCCACCTCTCCATTGGAGCAGTAAACCCGGGAATCCCCAAGAAAACGAGCATTCGTGACGTACCAGCTACATCATATGGGCACTTCAAATCGTAATTCGGATGTGGTTTCCCCTCTAATACTTTTTTTTTTTATTAAACCGATCATGCTGCGATCCGTTGTCAAACCACATGTTGGAGAGAGACTGGATGAACCAGCTACCTGTGCATACAAGTTTGCAAACGGTTATCGCAGAAACGCAAGGGAAAGATTGTATAAACTTCCCAGAGCGTTTGGTTACTATGGGTATGTTAAGAGTTAAAACATATTTAAAAACAGGTTTGATATGTATAAACGTGCTGTCAGTCACCTACATTTAACCTATAGAACACTGGTTCCACTTCATAGATTGCCAGCTCTTTGAAACAGTGCTCTGTTTATTTCCTAAAGACGCCCCTCTTTTTCCCCTTTGCGCCCACTTAGCCGTCTCTTCTCCAACGCAGCAGACGCCAAATACCCAGACACTGTCGGCATGACCTTCGACCCCGCTAACCAGTGGCTGTCTTGTGTGTACAATGACCACAGTCTGTACGTGTGGGACATCAAGGACCTAAAGAAAGTGGGGAAGGTGTACTCTGCGCTGTACCACTCTTCATGTGTGTGGAACGTCGAGGTATGTTGATGCTGGGAGTTCTCTATTCCCCTGTAACATACGGTAGCCGGGTCTTTTCGCTGTGGTTGCAATATAATGGAGTCTCTATCCGGTAGGCCAGAGGTGGCGAACTGTGTAGTCCTCAAGGGCCTCCAACAGGTCAGGATATCCCTGCTTCAGCACAGGTGGCTCAGTCTTTGACTGAGGCACTGATTGAGCCACCTGTGCTGACGCAGGGATGTCCGGAACACCTGACCTGTTTAAGGCTCTTGGGCCGGAGTTAGCCACACCTGCTGTAGCCCCTAACCTGTTATAACTGTCTCAAGCTTTCACTTGGCACAAACTTTACTGTCCTGCTGCACAATCTTGGTTGCACAATCCACTTGACCCCTTCAATGCCGGGGTGGGGCTAGCCAAGCATTTCTGTGCCAACCCCTGTGGCACTGAAGGGGTTAGGTTAGTCTGTATTTGCTATGGCTTTATGATTGCGTGATCAGGACATGCATTTCTGCACGATCCATAACCTGGTTTCACTTGAATGCATCAACAAAGACTCCAGCGCTCGGTATGCAAGGACAAGCTCATGGCAATGTATTGAGTGAGTGAAGCTTAACACGTGCAAGCAAAATGTCACACGCGCATGTTTCTTACCCTTCTCTCAACATTTATTTATTTATTTAAAGCTCAGCGATTCTGCGTTACCATTAACTTGAATGGTGCTGTGTATTTCTGCAAGTGGGAACAATCTGATTTGAGCTATAATGCAAGGCTTTGTTATATAGATAAAGAAGAAATTGCTCAACCGTGCTGCTCCCTGCTCTGGTTTGCTGATTTTAAATGGAAAGTTTTTTTATTTTGCCAGGTTGCCGCAAAAAAGTACACGCTGGCACGCTGGTGTCATATCTTCTGGTGACGCTGTGGTTTGTTGTTGGCTGTTGAGATTTAGTGCAACCCAGTAACCCCACTAGCGTAAAAACAAACACCCGCTGCACAAAGCTTTAAGATACTATAGAAAGGGAGATGTCATTTTTAAAACATCTCCTCTTCTTTATAAAGCGGAAGTTTAGGCGTAAGGAAATTAATGTAACGTTTGTCCTATCACACGGGAATTGGGTGCGCCGCAACTTCGCGGCACATTTTAACCGTTTCGGCGCCGGGGACGTTACGAGCCTCCGAAGGTTGATGTGTGGGAAATTACAGATATTGGGTATACAAGTGCCCTATTTGACACACGGGGCTAATTAGGAGTCCATGTTTCTCTGACTTAACCAACTAGATTGGTCTTTGTAAAAAATGGATCTGAGTTTAATGATCTCCCTCCCCAGGTATACCCGGAGGTGAAGGACAGCAACCAGGCCTGCCTACCCCCAAACTCCTTCATCACCTGCTCTTCCGACAGTACCATCCGCCTCTGGAACATGGAGACCTCCAACATCCACGGCACCGCGCTGCACCGCAACATCTTGAGCAGCGTGAGTCACCGCGCAATGTAGGGAGGGGATTCCAGAGAAAGCGGCGGTCGTAAAAAGGAACCCCTTTCGCTTCAGGGGCATTGTAGGCCCCTTCAGCACGGAAGGGGTTAACTGGGGTTATGGTTCTACCGCAAGTCCTTGTGACCAACAGTTTGGAGACCTCCTGGAACCCTGTAGGGAGATCTGTGATCACGTGATCCTACTAAACTGTGTTTTTTTTATTTTTTTGTAAGGTATTGGGTTAGAAAATAAAGGCTTAATGGGAGTATGACATTTTCATGCAAACAGAGCTCCCCGTACCGCGTTTTGCGCTCCGAGCACCCGTCTGCCCTCTGAGCTCCCACGCGGTTTGTGATGCAACCTGCTGGCCTTTGCAAGGGTTTCATTGTTGTGATTTTTAATTGTGGGCTAGATAACATCTTTATTGGCAAACTTATTATTTTATAATGTTTTGAATGATTGTTCAATGTTTTATGCATCACTAGGACCTTTATTATTAACCTCTTCACTCCCAGCAGTGCACTGCATGCCTCTAGCAATGAGTTAAGCTTTGACATCCCTGAAATGCCCATAAAGTTAACATGCGTGTTACTTCCAAGAGTTTTGATGGTGTTTCTGAAGATGTCTGGATTGTATTTTTTGTTTAATTATTTTACTTAAAGTATTATTTTGTAACTTTCTCTTCTATATCATATCACTTAAAGCAAGCTCTTGTTCCTTTCCCTTTGTCCTGCTTACCGCCGATAACCCCTTGTATTACCAGGACCTGATGAAAATTCTCCTGGTAGACAGCAACACCCAAGCATTGACAGATGCAGACTGCAACTCCGCTGGACTTGGGGACAAAGTGGATTCTCAGGCGCTGGATACCAAAGTCGGGATTCGCACAGTGTGTGTGAGCCCCACCGGGCAGCACCTGGCATCAGGGGACAGAACGGGCACCCTCAGGTGATGACGGGGAGCGCATAAGGACAGGGACAATGAGGCTAACAAAGCCCATACTGGTTAGAGCACTTCACCTATATCATCTGTGATCTTCCATTGATAGGGTGCATGAGCTGCAGAGCCTCGCCGAGCTCCTGAAAGTGGAGGCTCATGACTCGGAGATCCTCTGTCTGGAGTACTCCAAACCCGAGACAGGTAAAAGACTACTTTGCAAGGTGGAAAGAGATAGGTTGTGGGTTCAACTTCCACCAAAACTACTTGCACACAGCATGATGTTAAGCAATTCTTAGTCTTGTGTTCCAGTATATTTTGGGAATACACAGAGATTAATATCTGAACTTGGCCATTTCCAGTTGTCTATTAACCTCTTAGTGTCTCACGCGCCTGCAATGCAATCAGTGGCTTCCTCTCTGCCATTATAACTGTTTATCCAACACACTTTTTCCCCCCCTCTACCTGATTCAGGATTAAATCTCTTGGCCTCCGCCAGCCGCGACCGACTCATCCACGTGTTGGATGCTTCTAAGGATTACAGCCTGCTTCAGACCTTTGACGACCACTCTTCATCCATCACGGCAGTGAAATTTGCTGGTAAATGCTCCAGCTGCCCTCTGCAGGATCTTTCTGATGCTGTTTTATTACTACTGTTCCTAAAAGGACCGTCGCCCTCTCCTGCTTGTTGACTTCTCTGCACTCTGCATTGATTTTTCTTTCCTATCCCCACAACGATTACTTTCCCCCTTGGCTTCATTCACCATCTCTCCCCTCACTATCTGCAGTACCTATAACTCTCTATATCGCGCACTCTTGCCTTTAAAATCTCCCTTTATGACTTCCTCTTATCCTCGTATATACACCCCCTCTTTCCTACCCCACCTCACTATTCCCTCTCTGTAGCTACGTGTGCCACGTACATTAAATAAAAACATTACTGGTGGGGATTTTGCATGTTTGACACGTATGCGACCATGCCTTTCCCCATTATCGCTTGGCCATACAGTGCTTCCACTGCAGCAAGGGATCCTGGGTAATGACATGCAAATGAGTACTCGCAGTGAGTAACTCTACGTATCCATTTTAACATGGACCCCATAAGCTTATGCCTGCCATATTACACCGCTTTGCAGCACAGCCCGGGTTGAAGTGCATAGCCAGTAACCCTACTCACAGACAGCTGTGTGAGACCCAAAAAGCCCAGTTTGAGTTGCTGGCTATTGAGTGTGAAGCTGGTACGTGGGTATAATCGGACATTAAAAATGTTATGATGGGTAAAAAAAGTGACCCAAATCCTCCACCGTACAGTGTACAGTAAATTAAAAACAAGTTCAATCTCTTTCCCCAGCTAATGATGGGAAGGTGCATATGATCAGCTGTGGGGCAGATAAGAGCATCTACTTTCGCACGGCTGAGAAGGTACGTTTTTAGTGACTTTGTATTACATGCAAACACTGAACGAGTTCCAAGAGAAGCAGGAAACGCTGCATAAAATGGGCCATATTTAGTAAGGGGTGCTACCCAGCAAGACCCCACCTGATACCAGAAGAAACATTCTACCTGCGAGAGATCTTGGTGTAATCTCAAGCCGCCCACAGCGTTGTCTGGGCAGCCGCGTCTAAATACATAAGATCGGTACATCTATCCCGACCCATTGGGTCCCACCTAGTACTTTTCTCAGAATGAGAGATTTGTGCGTGTAATCTTTTTCTATTGCTATTGCTAGAACATCAAATATATATTTTTTTTGATGGCTGAAACGCATTCTTCTGGTAATTGTGGCATCTCCCGGTGTTTTTGTTTCCCCTCAGTCGGGGGAAGGAGCTGTTTCTTTCACTCGCACGCACCACATTGTGCGGAAAACCACCTTGTATGACATGGATGTGGATCCTAGTCTGAAATACGCAGCCATCGGGTGTCAGGACCGCAACATCAGGTGGGTGTGATAACAAGATGGGGGACCCACCGTTCACTACAGAGTATCGGGGCATCTGTTCCGACCAGCCTGACTGACTATGGGAATATCCACCACCACAGCTGGCTGTGACCTTTCTTTATAATGTTTTGATCTTCCTGGCTGTAGCAAGGGATAAATTCGCAAAAGGCCAAAAAAAGGACTCCGATTTTTATTTCTACCGCCAGCTTTTCCTGTAAAATGGCATTAACCGTTCTAAATGATGGAGAATGTGGGACAAGGGAGCGTTTTTAGTTTTATTGCTGCATCTAGTGGATGTGAGACTGGCTTTAATAACCTGGTGATGTGTTGGGACGGGGTCTCATACATTCCTGGGCCTGTCTGCGAGTAGACTGCTGGACCATACGTTTCCCTGCCGCTTTACATGAATGCCTCTAATGGATCTGCATGTATAACCCTGTGCCTCTATTTTGCCCATTAGGATCTTTAACATCAGCAGTGGGAAGCAGAAGAAGCTGTATAAAGGGTCACAGAGTGAGGACGGGACACTTATTAAAGTACGTCATGTTTTGATAAGCTTTTTAACACAGTGGTGATTGTCGTCAGATTATCTGAGAGAAACCACTCTTCCGGTGCCTTATTTACAACATGATGGCTCTGAGGCCTAAAGTTTCGTTTCTAGAGTTTTAGTTAAATATATACAACGGTCAGCGATTAGGGCTAGAATCTATGCAGGGAAGAGTTGTGGAAGTCGTTTGCTCGAATGAATAGTAGATTATTTCGCACCAGGCATTGCTTAATATGGAGTGAGAGGTGGGAGAACAGACAGATCAGCTGCAAAGAACAAGGAGACCTTTAAATGGAAGTAGAATGAGTGCGTGTCTTTTGAAGTGGGAGATCAGTGGTGAAGGTATTGTAGTGTTGTCAGGAAACCATTTAATCTGCCTGTGAATTCTACTACACATCTGTGCACTGATATAATTATATATGACTGAGCCACTGTGAGAATTGGTTCAAGTGCAAAAAATAGATTTTACTGAACATTTACTCCGTGGCGCACAAGTTCTTTAGATGCCACTTTTGAACTAAAAAAATTAAACAGACCACTTTTAAAGGTGTAGTAACCATAACCCGTTTTAAAATAGAGTTCCAATGGCCTCAGGATGTGGGGAAATGACAGTAAAGTGGCCTCGTGGTTTTGGAGTCACATTATTGAGGCAACTACTTACTGCAAAGTGTGTGTGTGTGGTGTGTGTGTGTGTGTGTGTGTGTCCTTTCTGAAAATTGTGTGTGTTCTGTTATAGTAAACTGAGAATGCGCCTGAACAAAGCAGAATAAACTATTCTGTTAAATGTCCTGTAATTGGTTAATGGGCCATATTTATGATGGGCCCGTAGTGTTCAGCCCTGGAAGATCCCATGGAATAGCACTGGTTTGTAAATGAGTCCATATGTTTGTTTTTATACCCTGCTCTGAGAGACCTGTGCTTCTCTTTGCTTTTGTAGCAGAGTGGTTAACCTTGGTCTTTGTCTTCTCTCTAGGTTCAGACCGACCCCTCTGGACTTTATATTGCCACCAGCAGTTCAGACAAAAACTTGTCCATCTTTGACTTCTACTCCGGGGAGTGTGTTGCCACCATGTTTGGACACTCTGGTAAATTTTTGCAAGGTTCATGTTGACCGTACCAACTCCATTGTTCGCACTCAATGTTAAATCCATCTTCCATCTTGACATGGACATGCTGCACTGCATAGGCCCACTGAATATCTCTCTATACTTCCCATCCCTACATAGCCATGCTCTTTCTCCATGAAGAAGTAAAGTAGCCCCAACTGGGGCCAATACCAGCTCTGCAATGGCAAGGAACTCTGCAATAACCAATTGGAAAGACTCTAGTTAGGAAGGGTTTCTTAATTTCTGTTGGGTGGGATTAAGTGGCATTATATGCAGGTTATAGGAGCACCGATTTGGCATTATTGCCAGTATTTTTCTTGGCTTCTGTGTTTACGGTTGTCGAGAAAAATGTTATCTGCCACAAATGATCCATCTGTGTGTTTTGATATCACTATATGAATGAGATATAGACTTGTGTGTTGCTTGACTCTTGCACAAAGGGGCTAACTTGTGGCTTATTGAGCCTTCCTGGCTTTAGGATCCTATCTCTGAATTGGTCTATTGAGTTACATTATATACATATACGTGACCTCTCTCATAGCATTTGACGGCAGATAAGAGCTATGTGGGCCTCCTAGTCTGGCTGTCTTCTCATGTGATGTAAAACCTCAGACACGCTTTGAGCCTTGGCTTTCATATGTAGCGTCGCCTCCCATCTATTCCAAACATTTTTTTAATTGCCTAACTATATTCACCTTTGCCACCTCTGGGTGGGTATTCCATGAATCCACCACCCTTTCCATGAAGTCATTCCTCGAATTTCCCCCAAGCCTCCCACCCTCTCCATTCACATCTTACCTTCTTCAGTCCTCTCACCGTAAGGGACAGCAACACCGCCAAGGTGTTAATAGACAAGTGACCCTTCTGCTTTTTTTTACCCAGAGATTGTAACGGGGATGAAGTTTACCAATGACTGCAAACACCTGATTTCTGTGTCTGGAGACAGGTAAGGAACGTGTACCAGGAGTCAAAATAGTTATATTAAACCAACAATGCGTCTACCATAAAATGCATAAAAAATGGTATTCAGGCAGCATTGTATTTATTTTTACATGGACACTTTTTGATGAGGCTGCTGACCGCACAGAGCAGTAAATGAACGTGCATTGGTCACCTAGCTTCAGAGTAGTGCGGGTAACAAAGTGTTACATTTGTGTGATATCAGGGCATAGGCGCTATTACACGCACTTTGCGTTCAACCAATCACTCAGTTTTTGTCGGCAGCCCCTGTAGTTGTGAGATTAAAGTCTTTTTTTTAGATGCAGTTTATTTTCATTCTTGTTTGAATGCCAATAAAAAGGTTGTTCGTCCCCGTGACGCAAACCTGTGTTTCTTTGCAGCTGCATCTTTATCTGGCGCCTGAGCTCAGAGATGACTATCGGCATGCGCCAGAGACTCGCTGAGATGAGACAACGTGGAAAGCAGGCGGAGAAAGCGGCACCACACAAGTCTGCAAACACCAGGTAACGTGTTTATGGACGGGTGCCCCATAATACAGACGGGAGGGGAGCTTTATGTTCTCCCGTGGAGTCTGTGGCTTTAAGCGCCTGAGGGGTTTGCAATGCCTGGCTGACCTGTCCAGATTTTTACACCACACTTTGTTCCATGGTTATGTTCTGGGAGAGTCCCAAGCACGAAATGCTAAATTATGCATGTGTTGGGAAGATTCGCTTCTGCGTCCCAAGGCCACACTTACCTGTGGGTTGCAGCTCCTCTGTGTAGGACCGAAGGCAGATTTCTGTAATAATGACTATACTGTATATTGGTCCTATGTGCAACATAATCTGTATTTTATAAGCCAGAGAGGAACATCTAATCAACTCATAGATACAAATTCATTCAACCATCCAATAAGATTCTAATGCAACTGAAGTCCCCTTCTGGCCCACACGGGCCTGCTTCACTGAGCTGGTGAAGTGAACAGAAGAACCCCACTGCGTGCTGCCATTAAGAGAAGGTCTGATCATCGCAGGGCCCAGTGTATCATCCAGAACCGAGGCGGCTACAACTCAAGGCATGGAGTAGGAGAAGCAGAGACTTTTGGGGGATTTAATGCGGCGTGGTGTACCTTCCACACGTGTCTTGATAACAGGGAAGACCCGGGCTGTTTCTTGCAGATGATATTGGACTTTCTTCAGGCATGTTTTTGATCATAAGTCCCTGTTAAAGCAAAGTACAAGTGGCAGCCATGAACCTGCTTATCGTTGGTTTAACCTAATTCACACATCACTGACACCTGTACAATTTGGTTCTGTGTAGGACTGAATCTCTAATTTTGAGGCACATGGCACCCATAGTGATGTGCTCTGAGTCCAATCTCTTTACAATATTGGTTACAGGCGTGAAACCATCTCTGTGATGTCTCCGGCCCCAGTACTATCGTCGGACAGTGACAAAGAGGGTATCGATGATGGGAGTGACGAGGAAATGACCAGTAAGGAGTTTCCGTCTAAAACATTAATTTATGTAAATATTCTGTATGACACTAGTTATTACAGAATGAGACTGGTTATCATGTAATATAAATACTTTATAATTTTTTTTAAAGAGATAGTTAAGCAAAAGATCCAACCCAACAAAGTTCACTTTGGTCCCTTTAGAACCTCACTGGTCTCTTATTGTATACTGTCCCAATAATTACTTGTGTAAGTTTTATATTAACGTCTGCTTTCCTTGTGGCTAGGTTCTGGTAAGGCTACCAATGACCCCAAGTCTTTTGGACCAAGATCCTACTGGGAGACGAGGGTTAGTCTTGTGTTTTTGTTCCCTCCCCCCCCACCCCCTTTACATGTGGCATTTATTAACTGTGCTCTGCCTTGCTGGGATTCCAGAAGGATCATACTGACCTGGCCATAGTGGAGTGTTATTTCTATGACCTTCTCATACCCTGTTTTTATTTGTAAATATTATTGATATGATATAGGGGTTTTGCATGTGCAAACTCTTGTACGTCGTAATATCGCACAAAAGGAAGTAGTGGGAGGAAATCGAACCCCTCCCAAGTCTTCGTTTGTAAACATGGCGAGCTAACTAATGCTAGTATACGCTGGTCCTAAAGAGGGATTGTCCCTTTAATGTCTCCTGTATTTCAGTGTTTCTGTACATTACCTGCGTTTTCATGCAGCATCTTCTGCCCTGTGCAGCTTTACCATCTGACTTCTTTCCTTTTTCCAAGGGGAAAGAAACGTCCACTTCCCAACGCTCCGACCTCCTGGGAAAGCTGCCCAGGCAGCGCGTCCGCTGGTCTCAGCCAGCTGGTAACATCGAGATGACGGTCAAGTCCATGCTTGATCTTCGCCAACTGGAATCCTTCTCCCCGTGTGAGATCATTCCACAGACCAATGGGGAGCAGGGAGCAAAGCGGGTGGATTCAGACTTGCAGATCAGCAAGGTGAGAAATGGGCTACAGACCAAAGCTGAAGCCATGCCAGAAACTTACACTCCAGTGTCGGCCCTCATGAGAATGGATATGGCGTGCTGCAGAACTTTACGAAGTATCTCCGTGCAGCTTTCCAAAGCGGTCTCTGCTAAACGTCTTACATTTTTGTTTTCTATAGGCGATCCTTTTAATAGGCCTACTTTAAGATGGACAAGGATGGTTACTAGCGTAGACCCTGGCTCTTTAAACAGGCGCACTATTCCACGAAGGAAAGCATTGTGCCGGTCGGCCTGCTTACAGTGTGTTCTCGGGGCAATAAAGTACAAATCAGGAAGTGTCCTTAAGTAGCTCTGTAGCACTATGGGCAATATTTAAGTGCTTTTAAAAAGCTACCAAAAAAAATATATTGTGACTGTGGGATGGTGATTTTAGGTTTGCTAGTGAGGTCCCCATTTCAGTAGCATCACTCGTGCGATTGCTGCACTTTCTTCCCCAGGAATCGTTTGGTCTCATGGGCAACCTATCTCACCCCCGGGTTATCCGGCTAATGTCCTGTGAGGATGGGGTGTTCACCCAGGAACTGGAGACCCCAGAAGACAAGGAATGTGTCATCTACCCTGAGATCGGAGAGGATCAAACTCTAGACGCCTGCAGGTAACAGCTCAACTTCCATAAACATTTTACAGCACTCCATAGTTATGGGTGATGGGATTCCCTCTCTATCTCCCTTTTTGGGGGGTGAATGGGGCAGTGGTGTTCACGGTTCCTTTTTGAAACCTGCCTATGAAGTATTGCATGCCTCTGGCATGACGGGGGTTATTTGGGACAGTTGTTAGAATCTCTATAAAATAACTTCATGGGATCTCTTGAAAACCCAGTCCTGCTCTGAGGAGATGAGGTTAACTGGACAGCCTTAAGAGTCTCCTGTCCTTGGCTTTTGGAAGCCTTGGGTTGGTAGGCACCAGGTTTGTACATTGTCCTTCTGTTGATTTGCAGTGAGTTTGAGGTGAAAGGCCATCCCCACGGAGGTTACCATGACAACGTGTGTCACGAGAAGCACAGCCCTGACAGCGCCTGTTCTGTAGATTACAGCAGCAGCCGGCTGTCCAGCCCGGAGCACCCCAATGAAGGTCAGAGTCTACCTTGCATATTCACTGCTTGTAACCCCAAGTTTAGCATACCCTAAACCTTTCTCTGTCTCTCGTTCCTGAATCCACAATCTTGTCAAACAATAGATTTTGTCTTCTGATTATGTGACCTACAGAAGTTGCTGCACGTAGGAGGTACAGTGAGGCGTGCGAACCCCAATAACACCACACTCTACCTCCTTACTACGTAGTTACCCCATAGACCTTTTAGTGGGGTCTTCCTCTAACACACACTAGTGGTTGTCATGGACTTCACTGAGATGACGCTCTCTTAAAGATCAGAATAACCATCCTCTATTAGTTCATGGATTTCAGATATTTATAACCTTTTTATTAACTTTAGGAAGATACAAAGCAAATGTATTTAAAATGTAACCTCACATCCTGAATAACGTACCAACCCGTTAAACAAAATTCTAAAAGATATATTCTAAAGCGTTCTGTACAAGGGAAATATAATACAAATCTGTTCTTATTTTAGGGCATATGCATGTTCTGATTTGTTCATGTAAAACGTAGGACCATATATCCTATGCAGTCTTCTGCCATAACACCCCGTACAGCCCATATAAGTCAATGGGCTGTAATGTGTCTTCCAGCGGCGGATGGCGTATTGTGGGGAAAGACAGCTTAGTACATATGACCTTGAATATTCAAATAATCCGAACATTATAACCTTAACTCGGTTGGTGACAAAGGGACTTGTTGGCGGTTCCAGCTCTAAAATGATTTTAACGGGTTGTCTTGTCTCATTTTGTGACTGTACTTGGAACACAGAGGACTCGGAAAGCACAGAGCCCCTGAGTGTAGATGGGAACTCCTCGGATCTGGAGGAGCAGGCAGAGGTTGATGAGGAGACGCAGAACCTTGTGCTGGACGGAGAGGTCCCACAGACACCAGATCAGGAGAAGTTCCTCAAGCAGCACTTCGGGACTCTTTCTGCCAGCAACGGGCCAGGTTCATAACATGATTCATATAACTGTTTTATATAGAACTCGTCTGTGTACAAGAAGAACACTACAAGCAATGTCAATCCTTCCCCCAAAGAGATTAGTTTTTTGCCTGGTATTGGCGTTAAATGAACATATTCTGTCTTTACCAGATCACGCAGAATCTATGCTGGTTTTGAGCTTCAGTTGCTATTACAGATATTCACCTACCATGTATCCACCCCCACGACCATTTACCAACATTGGCCAATCTAGTCTTTCAAGTGGAGTGGGACTCTCATTTTTGTATGATCTGGGTTTGAATAGACTGGGGTTTCATTTTGGAAAGTGGGCTCACTGAACTAAGGCATTACATTTGTGGAGTTCTTGTTGGTGGTTTTCAACTTTTTTGTTTTTTTTGTTTAAGGAATCCTGTAATAATATTCTTAGTCTGCGGGACCTTAACCCTCTCTAATAGCGCGTCTGACATCAGATGCCTTGTAAGGAACCCCAACCCTCTCTAATAGCGCGTCTGAAATCAGATGCATCATAAGGAACCCAAACACCCTCTCCAATAGTGCGTCTGATATTAGGAGCATCACTAAAGGGTTCCCTGCAATTGTCAGGTCATTTGTAAATTGTACCACATACAGAATAATTTATAATGCTCCTGATCTCAGACGGGCTATTAGAGAGGGTTGGGGTTCCTTACAATGCATCTGATGCATTGCATTCACTGTTTTTACAACCTGGGATTGCAATCACTCTTCCATCTGATAAACCACAAGAACACAGGATGCAGTGATGGTAGCACTGTTATACCAGCGTAATGTAGAAGACCTCTGATAATGTAACATCAATTTGCTCTCTGAATGCAAGTCGGTGTTGAGTCAAAGAAGAATCTCATGTTTGAAACCTGAGCCATGTGATTTTTGTACTTGTACAGTATAGTGAAAAAATAGTTACAAAACATCCCATAATCAGTCTGGTTATGAAGTAGATGTTGGAGAAGTTATTTGACTCTGAATGTTGCTTATGGGGCTTCAGTTAGACATCATTCTATCCAAAGTGATACTGCACTCCACAGTTATAGGCGGTTCTGCTCTAAAGTGCGTTGGTGCTGATCAGGCACAAACTCCATTCAAGTCAGTGGGAGATGATCCTGTGTGTTGATGCCTGATCGGCACTTTAGAGCAGAACCCCCATAGTCTGTAACAAACATGCCTCTTGATATACACTTTTTCTCTGCATCCACAGAGGGACCAGTCCCGACCTCAGAAAGGAGCGAGTGTGCCAGTATCTCGTCCCGTTTCCTAGCGATGGCCCAGACACCAGCTCTCAGGTCTTTACCTCTCTGCGTTGGCAGAAATGTTTATTTGTGTCTTTAAGGATCGTTCTATATTGTGCAGGGTAGCGGGAAAGGTGTTGGAGCAGGGAGAGTTGGGTGCAGCATTTGGTAAAATGCAAATGGAGTAACCCATGCAGCAGGAATTTCCCTGGCTGTTACCAGTACCTTGATCTTATTAATGACCGTGCAGTAATAGAACTTAAAGCAGCAATCTGAACAGTGTACCCTGGAGCTGAATGGCAGAGGTCCTAACTCCGGGGACCCCCTGGCTTCTCATTTGAACTTGTTTTTTTTTTTTTTAATGTAACGGACAAACTACATTCGCATATAGCCAAGGTGTTTTTGCCACCATCAATTCCTCCAAGCAAAATTGAACCCACAATCATTAAAGTTTCTTTTACAGTTACATTGGTTTTTAATGATCACAGTAGCAGCTAAACATTCACATTGTGAATCACAATCTAATACATTGAAATAGCTTGCATCTACCCTTAATGCTGATCTTTTAAATGGGGCCCTGTGTTCATGGTCTGCAGCAGTGTTTAGCCTTCCTCAAGATCCATTAATATAGTGTTCGATCCGAGCAATTGACCTTGATACCTCTATTGACCTTGATACCTCTATTGACCTTGATGCCTCTATTGACCTTGGCGCCTCTATTGACCTTGGCGCCTCTATTGACCTTGGCGCCTCTATTGACCTTGGCGCCTCTATTGACCTTGGCGCCTCTATTGACCTTGGCGCCTCTATTGACCTTGGCGCCTCTATTGACCTTGGCGCCTCTATTGACCTTGGCGCCTCTATTGACCTTGGCGCCTCTATTGACCTTGGCGCCTCTATTGACCTTGGCGCCTCTATTGACCTTGGCGCCTCTATTGACCTTGGCGCCTCTATTGCGCCTCTATTGACCTTGGCGCCTCTATTGACCTTGGTGCCTCTATTGACCTTGGTGCCTCTATTGACCTTGGTGCCTCTATTGACCTTGGTGCCTCTATTGACCTTGGTGCCTCTATTGACCTTGGTGCCTCTATTGACCTTGGTGCCTCTATTGACCTTGGTGCCTCTATTGACCTTGGTGCCTCTATTGACCTTGGTGCCTCTATTGACCTTGGTACCTCTATTGACCTTGGTACCTCTATTGACCTTGGTACCTCTAACATTTCCTACAAGTCATGACGCAAAGAAATAAAGTAATAGCGATGCGAGCGTGGGATCTTTTAACCAAAGTGTTGCCGGCCTTGTTGCATATGCACTGTTTGTGGTATAGGTCTGCATTGTTTTGATTTCCTTTTTCTCCACAGGGAACAACCTGTCCCCTTTCCTAGTCTGTTTGATCAAAGGATTGGCCCAGAGTTCTTTCCTCAGACCCCACTGGTGGATTCCACACAAGTCAACGGACATGACCCACAAAGTCCAGGTGCGATGGATCTTCTACAGGAAGGCACCAGCCTTCAAAGACCTGCCTACTCTCAACGGAAGAGGAAACAGGCCCCAGAAAGTATTAGGGCCGTTGGCAATAACATGGGAAAAGCAGGGCCATTTTCTCCCACAAGCCCCACTATAGTTTCAAACATAAGGAAGACCCAGTCTGTCCATGACCTTGTACGCGAAGGTAAGATGGAGGTTGGCTGAAGTCCTAGTGTACCAGGGAGAGCACTGAATGTACTTGTTATGGCATAGATGCCAGCTCTTTGTCTTGCTACAATCTCCCCACATAACTACATAACTCTGCTGCATGTGGATCAACAAACGCCAAAGGAAAAAGTTACAGCTGTAGCAGAGGTTATTTTCATGAATGTGAGAACTCACAAAATAATATATGGTAACTAACACGCATTATCTCCTTAACCATTGTTTTCAATAGCACTAATGTTAAATAATGCACTGGCGTCCATGCAAAGCACTACGTTAACGGATGCAGTAACATCTGCTACATCTGTATTCACGGAGGATAACACAGAATAGTGACTGACACAAGAAACAGGTGGTGTGAAATAACCCCTTCAGTGCCTGATTTTATTTACCGAATTCCTGTTTTTTAGGTTACCATCTGTCTCGTGTCATTCTGAAATCCCCTTTTTTCCAGGTTTCCCGACAACCGCCGTTTATTTATGGGAGAAAGTAGAAATCAAAATATTGTAAAATAGAGGTGTAGGAGCATTAGACTTCATTTGAAATATGTGGATCATGGAATCTGAACCATTAAGAGCTTAGTCTTTTTTTGCTTGTACAGATGATAAAACTGCCACTGGATTTGCTGTCAAGTTGCGTCCACAGACTCAGACACCAGCTGAAAAGGAGCAGAAGGCCAGTCACCGCCGTACATTGCCTGCCACCCTGGTGAAAGTGGAAAGTGTTCAGTCTGGGACACTCCAGGCAAAGGAAGTCAAATCTACAAAAGGCCGATCCTACATGAACCCAACTACCAGCTCCATTGCCAAGATATCCCGGAGTGTATCTATGGGGGAAAATTTGAATCTTGGAGATACCCCGGAGGCTTCAACCAGCTTTGATGAGAAGAGCAGCTTCCTTGAACAGGAGATAGGACCTTTTCTTAGTCTTGTGGAATTCGAGAACAAGCCACAAGTAAAGGACAACATCATTCTGAAACCCACTCTGCAGCTGGTCACAAACTGTTCCACGCCCAAGACATTTCAAACCAAGAATCGGGCACATCTGACTCTTGACATTGCAAAACCACTGCCTGACCGACCCCTGCTCACCCTTGGTAGAAGCAGAGGCTCACTCGAAGTGGAGTCACCGAAATCTCCAGCAGCAAACGGCAAAGCAAAACCTTCATTTCCTGACCTAGCTTGTAAGGGTGATAGCCAAACTTCTTTTGGGTTAGGGAAACATAGTCCATCAGAGGACACTGGGTATAGAAGAGGCTGTCAAGAAGAGCATGCCACAATCGTCCCCAAATTGAATGAGTTTCAAGAAAGTACGGGCTCAAATTCAGAAAGCATGAAACCTATTCCTAGAGGGAGAGCCTCTACTATTGGCCACACTCCAGACTACCGTTCAGGGCTTTGCCCGGTTGAACCCATCAGACCACGGTCTCCCTCGCTCAGTGCAGCACCAGCATTGGACACAGGTGGGCACAGAGGTCAACCCTTGTTGGTCTCTCCATTTCTCTCTCCTATCTGTTTGAGTCACCTCCCAATTCCATCTCATCTCTCTCCGACCAGCCTCTGGCCTGTCTCGTCTTGTCCACGCCTGTCTCGTTCCATAAGCCACCCCCAGAATGGTGAGGCACTTGTTACTTGTCTTCTTCACTTCTTCTTTTCTTCTTCCTTTTTATGGCATGCTCTCGTCAACCCCCCCACAAAGCTTTTGCAAGTTTACACAGTGGATTGACCTCTTTTTTTGTTACTCAGGGGGTAGCAAGGCATTGCAAAGCTACCTGCAAGTAGAGATACTGGGTGATCTCACTTATCCTTGTGTAGCTCCTGTGCGTCTGCATGTATAGTATGGGGCATTGATGAACCCAGATTTTACATTTGATTTATAGTTGTTTGTTTCTGACTTTTTTTTAGTTTGATTGTGTATCTTAATATTTGTATCAATGGGAAACCAAAAGGATCTTCCTTGTAAAGCTTATTTGAACTTCAGGTACCCTTTGCTAAAATAAGTGTGCAGCATTTCCATTGCTTAACATGGTGCTGTCCCAGCCTGTGAAGTATTTTGTTGCAGCTTTAACTGAAGTTATTACTCCGGGTGGCCCTGATTTTGTCAGAACACTACATTTATGGTATATACTGAGGGCAGACATCACTCAAAGAAAAATCGAGGTATGGTAGGTGCACACGGGAACCGAGAGGGACCCCATTTCCTCTCTCCAAATATAACAGGGGGGTTCCAAGCACTCAAATGGAAAGAAAAGGGAATAAGCCAAATTAATTTAATATGTTAATAGGAAAGAAAGTCACAAAAGACACGGTGGTAATGTAAAGCAAAAAATGAACCAAAGAGCTAATAAGTAGCCCACAGTGTAATACATTTTAGGGGAACTGCACAGCCACAAGAATTGTTCTATAACAGCAAATATAATGAAGGCTGTGCTGCTGTTCATATGTTCTCTGCAAGGTTACCTTTTGGTTTCTTGAACTCTTGGTAATGGGTAATTTACTTTGCATGAGCCAATGATTTTTGTTTTGCCACATTTTTAAATGTATTAAATAAATAATGGTTATTGCATGTGAGATTACTGTTGATAAATTGTATATCGTATCAAATCTGGTGGCTAAATTGTAAGTGCTACCAGAGCAATATTTTACATGCAGAACATACAGCAGATAAGTAGAACTGCCACAATAAATTTACGGGCGCCATAGTTCTTCAAATGTTGAAAACCACCAATCGACAGTATGGGAATCGCATCTCCCCTTGGGGAATCTCCTGTCTCTAAAGTGTATTAAAAACCATGTGTAATTGGTCTTGTATGTTAAATCAACTGTGGTCTCTTGTATTTCAGGATCAGCCGTCAGTTTTGAGCAGTGTGAGCTGATTGCGTCGGATTTACAGGACAGCCTGCGCAGGGCTCTGAGTCTGTACAGAACGGTGAGTAGTGGATCTGCTTCCTGAACATTCGAGTACATTTCATGCTAATTATAACAGAACACAGGCTATTAATTAACCGTGCAGGTTTTTTATTCAGCGGTGGCTCTGAATTGCTTGACAACTCGCCCATATGAAAGAAGCATCTTATTTAGAGATGGGCGATTATTTTAATTGAAACTGGAATTGGTCAACGGATTTTACACTGTGGAACATATGGAGAGTCCGGGAAATGGATTTTGCCAGTTCCGCCTACTCCTATTTATACATCCCATCCAAATGGTGAGGGAGGAAGGGGAACATGGGGACACTTAACTGGGGAAAGAGCAGACCCAGTAACCCAGAAGTATAATAAATGGGTATAGAGTTAATTAGTCTTCATTCGGGAGAAGATCATTCAAATGAACGGGACGACCGTTCTTGTCTGGCACCAGATACTGGTTTCTAAATGTGGGGGGCGCAAGCTATGGTCAAATGTACTCAAAAAAATATAACCATTTTTTTGTTTGCTGTATCATTTTCCCTCTCCTTCAGGTGACCACACATGAACCAGCAACAAACGAGGAACGCTACAAGATAGCCGGCCTCCTGGCGGAAACATTCGGCATGGTGAAGAGGGAACTGGATACCTTGAAAGACGGAGAGGGCGAGCCAGGTACGGAGGAGTCACGGCGGGAAGAGAATGGCGGCGAAATGGCGGGGCTTCCAGTAGCTGGCAGCTCGCCGATGGGATCCGGAACCCGGCATCTGGGAGAGGACAAAACCCTCGCTCTGCTACAACAATACTCCGAACTCTTGCTGCAGGCGGTGGAGAGAAGGATGGACAAAAAACTTTAATCCGGTTACGTGAATCCTTTAATGCACATCGGAGAATGGGGAACTCTTTTTGCTCCATCAGCGTTCAAGAAAGGAGACCTCCCTAAGGAGTCCTGCGAGGCAAAAACTGTTTTTATTAGACTCTTAATTAAAACGCTAAAATAAACCTACTTTGGTGTCTTCTACACTAGCAGCCAGGGTTAAGGTTGAAATGGTTCTGTTACAGCAATTCCTTTAAACCAGCAGTACTTGGCCTTTTCACAAATGGGTCCCTTCTTGGGCAGAGCCATCTTGGCCGTTCTGTTTCTGCTTCCAGTTACTCGCAGGTATACAGAACGCTTTTTGTGGTGAACCCATTAACAACGCCTGGGCCTTTTATTAAGTGTTTCTTTTTTACATTTTTAAATTATTGATTAGCTTTAAGTGTTTCCGTTCTTCAGCTCGCCGTTTCGCTCCGAGAGAGACAATCCATCCAATATGTCGCAGCCATTTCGTTGAGGTTGGCGGGGGGTGACTGTTTTTGAGGATCGGTTTACATTTTAGCATTGTATTATGACTGCTTTCTTATGTCCGTTCATCGTTGGAATGGGCCAGCCTAACTTTTCGTTAAGCCTTTCACAATCTAAGGAGCTGTGATACGTTTATTCAGCTCTGGCACCTATCACAAAAATATACACAATGGTTGGCATAGCCAGAAATGCTCCGCAAACACTGTGACAATGCTTGGATACAATTACATCAAGGGTTCTCAACTCCAGTCCTCAAGACCGCCCAACAGGCCAGGTCTTCAGGATATCCCTGCTTCAGCACAAGTGGCTGTCGAAGACTGAGCCACTGATTGAGCCATTTGTGCTGAAGCAAGGATATCCTTAAATCTGCAAGAAGACAGTCATTTTGCTAATAACCATCACATTATGCTGAGCGTTTGCAGGTGTTCACTTTCGATTGACCTCTGTTTGTTTGCTGTGTTTTTGTTTGCATGTACAGTAGTATTTATTTGTTACAGACAGTCTGACTTCGGGGAGGTGATAAGGGTTTTCTATACAAGTCTTCAGCACTTTCTTATATGTTCCAGCAAATCCCTCTGGGATTAACAGAATTGTCTTTCAACTTGTGCACGTTTTGAGTTGATGGCAATCTCGGACCCCTCAAAAATCCCCACCACATCTGCTTGACGCACGACTAGACCTTTTTTTTTTCTCCCCATCTTTCCTTGCCCCATGAAACTACCCGACACTGGGCTTTGGTTCTTGCTATTACAAGGTTATTGGTCATATGTAAACAGCCCTTACAATAACTACCCCAGGGCAGATGAGACATAAACACTCGCATTTGGATCAGTTCCAGCAGTTTTGCTCCAGAACTACATTAGTTATTTTGCATTATAATGCCACGCGTTGAATATTCTTTTATAAAAGCCATACGCGTTAAAACTTTTAGCGACCTTTTTGTGTGCAGTTTTATCTAACGCCATATGGCTTTCTTTTTACGCCCAATAAATGTATTTGCTGTAAGCAGTCACGGAGCAGCATCCGCCCCCATAAACCTTGCAGCAGACTCGCTCACTCCTCACGCTTTGCTGGTATCTGCAGAATGCAGGGTGGCTTTCCTTAGGAAGATTTGGCATTGGGGAATTGATTCCTTTTTAGAATGTATTTCCTTGTGTTTTATTTTTGAAGAATGTATGTGTACGTGTAATGGAGAAGCAGCAAGATAGGACCTTTTTTTTTTTTATTTGCCATTGCATGATGTGAACAGTTTGACATCTATGCAGCAGGGACATGGCATTAAATTTTGTTTTTATTTTTCTTGTAGGAAAATAGCGTTTAGAAAAATTATGAGGCTGGGCCTCTTAAGTATGACGCAGATTAGGGGGCTCAAATCCAGTCCTCAAGCCCCCCCAAATAGGTCGGCTTTTCAGGATATCCCAGCTTCAGCACAGGTGCCTCCGTCAGACAGCCTCTGATTGAGCCACTTGTGCTGAAGCAGGGATTGATTGAGCCGCCTGTGGTGATTGCAGGGATATCCTGTAAAACCTGACCTGTTAGGGGGGGCTTGAGGACTGATGTTTAGCACCCCTGGTGTAGGTGAACCGGGATTTGTCGTTTTGAATGCATTTTGGTAGGTTTCTAGATTATAGGGATGGTAAGGTTTAAGTGACTGTGTATATGTTTGCCAAGCTCTGTAAAGGAGGATTGTGTGAGACTGTAGCGGGTCTGAGTGTTTGCAAGCAATGCCGGGTTAAATGCTAGAATTCCTTGTTGAGCAGTTCTTGTTTTCAACCATATCAAATGATTTACAAATAATGGAATCAGAAATGTATGGGGGCGTGGTAATCCGTGCATAGAATAGGCGCTATTCTCGTGTGTTCCAAGGAAGGATTTGGGGATCTGGTTAATTAAACAGCCGTAGCGGCTTACTGCGCACAAATGCCAATAACTAATATGGTTCAACATCATCTCTGCTCGGGCTGTAGAATCGGGAATGCTGGTCTTATCGGCTTTGTCCTGTCCAGCTTTCCTCGCCCTTCATACAGTTCCTGAATCTCCTGATGTTGCTCCCAGCTGGTATTCACATTTAGTAATCTAACTGAAGTGGCACATTTTGCAGCTGTTTTACTTGAGATCAATGTTCCAAAGTCTCTTTTAGAAAATAAAATGTAAAGAAAAACCCCCATTTGAAAAAAACAGGTTGTATGTAACTACCCGCCACTTTATTTTCTCGTTGATTTCAGAAAGCCGTTTCCAATTCCTCGGAAGTTTCTGGGTAACTGAGCCATTTTCCTTGTAAATAGCACTGCGTTCCGAAGCGCCATGTGAGTGTCTAGTTAATGAATGAAGCCGATGTATGTGACATTTGTGGAAGTGCTGCTGTTTAAACTGACCCCCTCTTTAAAACGGGTTTAAAAAAAAAAAAAAAAGCAACAGAATAGGACTTGGGGCTCATTGGCTGCTAAAGGCTGGCTTTCACTGTCCTAAGTAGTGCAAGAAGAACGCGAGAAGGGCCGATCGGTTGGGCAGGTTGGTATAAACGCTTAGTTTTTGAGCATGGAGATGATTAATGCATGATGACCTCACCTAGGGAATGATTTAACATGAGCAAGCTGCATGCCCTAACTCACAATGGACACTAAAGCCTTCAGTCACACATCACCTTCAACAGTGTTCCACAGGTCTCCCCGGCAGTTAAGGTTTAAGGGTCACAAGGCCTCTGGGAGCTTCCCACTGATGCACACAACTTATAAAAGTACTTTTTTTTAATTCTTCATCTTTTAGGAAAGGGGAGGGAAAAAGGATGACATTTTTAAAATGCTTTTTTTTTTTTTTTAATCATTGGAGCAATTGTTTTTATGTTTGTTTTTTGCACTGTGATCTGCTTCCTCCTCTGGTCCCAAGGAGAAGAGGCAGTTGTTTTTTTTAAAAACTCTTATTTCTTTGTACTCCATGTCTTAATTTCAATAAAAGTGTGAAACTTTTGTGGTATGGAGTCCTTGTACAAAGCGTGGAAATAGATTTTTGAGCGTGCGTGTAACCTTTCACACCTTAATTGTGGTAACGTTCATGTAGTTTTCGCTTTCTCAATGTGATGGTTTTATTAGTGATTATAAAACAATATTTTGAGACCTATTAAGGATAGCGGCATTTCCAACATATTTTTTTTTTAAATACAGCTTTACAATCGGTATTCGCTCAGTGAATAAATGTACAGGGGGTTCACGAGGTGTTTGCAAGGGGTTCGCCCTAAAATCTGGTTCCCAGGCCGTAAAGGTTGGTTCCGGAGCCCGCGTGTGGACTTGCTAAGACCCCAACCTGCACCCCTGCGTGGGTGGTATAACTGCCCATTAGAACAGCACCTTCCAAAGTTGCTTCCTACAATGCTTTGCATTCACAGCAGCAAGGCATTGTGGTGGAGTGACATTGGAAGCTCCTGCAGTGAGTGACGGCTATTCCACCCAGAGGGACGTCCGGCTCTGAGGGTTTCCTTCCTCGTTCAGGGTGCTGGCTTCGGAGGGAGGGCGTGCTTACGTGCGAGCTGCCGTCCGAAACAATGTATTGAAAGGGAATTGTGGTTGTCAGGGTAGCAGCTTCCCTGTCTCCGAAGTACGGAGTTGACGCTGGCTACAGTTTCAATAAACAAACCAACTTGTTTTTTTGAAGCTGCAGCAGCGTCACTGGGACCTCGGCAGCCAATGAAATCATTCTTGAGAATGATTTCAAGACTGCAACTTGGATCCCTAAGCTGCCGTCTGTAGCCCCGCCCCCTCCCCGCCACCTCAACTCCTGAAAAAGTCTGCTGGGAGGATGAACACACATCGCCCAGCAGACTGCCGCTCGCTTACGCGAACGCCCTCCCTCCAACTCCTGCCTCTGGCACCCTGAACGAGGCCACGGGGCTCTGTAGTTTCAGGCCCCTGCCGCTTCATCGCTACTGCTCTCCTTGCTCATGCTCGTGTACAGGGGTCTTCTGGGAGTTGTAGTCCAGCTCCAAATGCAATGCTTGGACAGCCGAAGGCAACAGGTAAACACATCTTTAACCCCTTGTGTAAACCCCCAGAAACCTTTGTGCAGTTTCTAAGATCTATGTAGAAGAGACTGTTGTGCATGAAGAGGAAAAAGTCCACATTTAAAAGGAACATTCTACAATCCCAGATGTGGGGTATACCTTTTTGAAGTGGTGTGTGACAGCAGTATATAGGGGAAGACTTGAAGATAATCTCTCCTAGATGTCTTTTTGTAGGTCACACAACATCAAGTCAATATAGTCCACAATGAATGACAGTGTAAGCTACTTTGCCTTTGAACGAATGGGCTGATTTTTAGATATTCATGGGACCCTTATCCATGCAGACTTCTGGCGTGTTCCAGCTGTATGAGAAGTCGCAGCGCACAGCGAGATGAAAATGCTTGTGTAATCAAGAGGTTTTTTTTTTTTTTTTAAATGGGAAAACAAATTAAATATATTTACTCTGGGTGCCTTTTGGGCCTGCGGCCTGAGTGGACATCTCCCTCGTACAACAATCTGGGGCTCAGGGCAAGCGGGACCGCTGATAGATTTCTTAAGACCCAGGACTAAACCCTCCCCCCCCCCTGGTGTTGGTGGCCTTGCAAGCCTTTCACACCTGTATTTCTCTGCCCCTTCTGTCTCTCCTCCCTCACTCGCACGCCCCTCCTCTTACAACCCTTTCTCTCCCCCCCCCCTTCTCTGCTGTCAATTACCCCATCACATTCAATCCTGCTCCCTCAATCTCTCTCTCCCCCCCACACTTCCCCCTCTTCTGGCACACTCCCAATACAAAAGTAGCCTGCCCAGATACAGATACCACTACACCCTCCCCCCCCCCCCCCCCCCCCCCCAAACGATGCAAAGTCCTCTCCCTCCTGGACGGCCTCTGGCCGGGCCCCCACAGCCACTGGGCCCGAGACGTGTCCCAGCCACCTTCTCCCTTCCCCGCTCTGTCAGCAGTCATGAATATAATCCTGGGCCTCAGGAAAGCTGTTGGCCGCACTGATACCGTGCTAGAAAAGAGTGAAAAAACAGGCGCTACTTCGTGAATGAATTATTGTAGAATGTAATAGAAAAGTGGTACAGATAGGATTAATAATCCAACCCCTTGCTCAAACCTCACTGGTGGGACCTGTGTCACGGGTTCCAAGGGTTAAGTATTGCTCAAAACATCCAGGGGGAGCATGTGGGGAGATAAGAGAACAATATATACAATTTAAGTGCAGACGTCAGGTGTTATATGGTTATAAAAGCTATGTCTTGGCCCTTATGGTTGATCTACTCACAGGAGCAAGGTGATATAATGAGCAGTTGGCAAATTGGGTTGCCACCCTTGAAGATATCTGTGGATAGTACCCCCCTAACGATTCTCCGTCAGCAGAGTATATATAGAGAGAGGGAAAAGAAATTTGAACAAAAGTTAAAAGCATATATCACAATATGTGAATGGAGGATCTCCCGAAACAGCTCACCGCCTCCTTCAGGTCAGTCTGCTGGCTTCTACTGCTCTGCGTCCTGGACCGGAGCTTCCTTCTGCGCGCCCGTCTGCAAGATGTGACGTCACTGCATTCAGAGCTGCTTCTACGGATCGTCTCCAAGACCAAAATTGGTCCACTGGTATAACTCTACGCGTTTCGCCTCAGTTACCAAACTGTGTCTCGGCTTCGTCAGGTAACTGAGGCGAAACGCGTAGAGTTATACCAGTGGACCAATTTTGGTCTTGGAGACGATCCGTAGAAGCAGCTCTGAATGCAGTGACGTCACATCTTGCAGACGGGCGCGCAGAAGGAAGCTCCGGTCCAGGACGCAGAGCAGTAGAAGCCAGCAGACTGACCTGAAGGAGGCGGTGAGCTGTTTCGGGAGATCCTCCATTCACATATTGTGATATATGCTTTTAACTTTTGTTCAAATTTCTTTTCCCTCTCTCTATATATACTCTGCTGACAGAGAATCGTTAGGGGGGTACTATCCACAGATATCTTCAAGGGTGGCAACCCAATTTGCCAACTGCTCATTATATCACCTTGCTCCTGTGAGTAGATCAACCATAAGAGCCAAGACATAGCTTTTATAACCATATAACACCTGACGTCTGCACTTAAATTGTATATATTGTTCTCTTATCTCCCCACATGCTCCCCCTGGATGTTTTGGGCCGCACTGATACCGCCATTGTGGACTGCTCACATGAAAGTATAGTTTGGGGCTTTTATTATGTCGCCTCCCCCCCCAAAAAAACAAACAACTAATGGATACTGCAATGAAGAATGAATAGCGACGCACAGCGCATAGTAACACTGAGGCCTGGAACTTGCAGTGTTTCAATGTGCTGTGCATCGCTATTCATTCTTTATTTCTGTACGTATCGCGTACGGCTGGAGCACACCAATGGATGTTCGCACTTACAGGGATCCCATGAGTCCCTCTCTACAGTCTCTCAAAGGAACTTAATTTTGTTTAGTCAATCACTGGACTGTCTCAATTGCTAATTTCATGTACAATGTTAGATTTTGAGGAACAGAGACAATCTCAACATCAGACTTCCCCCTAGTCTCTGATTCACATTCTGAATGTCGGCACGCTGATCTGTTACTTCACAAGAGGACTTACTCCTGCCTGTGGGATCAATGAGCTTTAAAGTGTTTCTTTATTTCAAATACAATCAAACTGCATCTCTATGTATTTTTGATATTTGCATGTCGTTCATCAAAAGAAACCCTGTCTCTGGGCTGGCCCAGTTTGTCTCTTCACTACTGTATACTGCCTGGCCTGGGATCAACACATTTTTATTAGCAATAATCTGAGTAGGCAATAAGATTTATTAATTAGGGTTTCACATGACAAATATTTTCTAGCAGGGGGTGCATAAAATGTAAATAAAAGGTTGGGAACCACCTATGTTTGTAGGTATATACATATATGTGTATGTGCCATGATCTATTCTACCTAGCTCCTGAGCATAGAATGCAGGTCTCTGCGGCAATGCCACATGGGGCCCTGAAGGGGGCAGTGCAGCGATTCGGCCTCAGTAGAGGGATTGCCTTGTAAACGTTACAGGTGCAGCTTTTTGCTACGTCACAAGGTACCTGATTGGCTGCTGCACTGCGGGTGGAGATACCACGTGTCTGGTAGCGTGCAGGATTGCTCCTCCCTATCAGCGCAGCTTCCGGTGTGTGGGGTGGCAGTCAGTGCAGCTGCCTGTGTGTGGGGGGAAGAGGCAGTGCAGCTGTGTGTGGGATGGCAGAGGCGGCGCAGGCTGTATGGAAATCTATACAGGACTTCTCTGATGAAGTTAGGGGTATGCTGACCTGAGCCTGTGTGTGAGGGGATTAAGTGACTGACCCTGCGGCTTCTTTCCAATGCTAAGAAAGTCCCAGCAAAACACGGGGAGGGAGACGGAATAATATATCCAGCAACTACATTGCACGTTAAACAAAAGGAGTTTACATGTTCTAACCTGTTCTGAATTCATATAATAAAGCAAAGCCTCACATAAATAATATCTACATTAGAAATCCAGTGTATAAACAAGTGGGGGGGGGGGGGGGGGGGGGGGGGTATTCGCGGTGCTCTGATAAAGGATATGGATGCGCTAACTGCTATTGGCTTGAATGGCATTCAACGCAGATCAAGTGCTAATATCCCTTAAGAGCCTTTATTCAAGGTTCGAATTGGCCAGTATAACAACCCCACACTCACGAAATGTTGTGCTTGTCTTTTTTTCTGCATTTAAATTCCTCTTGGAAGGTCTTTGTGACTACACCATAATTTGCTCTGAGTGCCGGTGAGATTACACACATATAACACAATATCCTGATGAAGGGCTTTTTATAGCACAACACATCCAATCTCACCTGCAAGGAGGTCAGACCTTTTGTAAGTCTTTTGTACAGGCATACCCCGGTTTAAGTACACTCACTTTAAGTACACTCGCGAGTAAGTACATCTCGCTCAATAGGCAAACGGCAGCTCAAGCATGCGCCTGTCAGCACGTCCTGAACAGCAATACCGGCTCCCTACCTGTAACGAAGGTGTGCGCAAGCGGGGAGACTATAGAGCCTGTTACAAATGCCTTATTTACATCAGTTCTGCACGTATATGACGATTGCAGTACAGTACATGCATCGATAAGTGGAGAAAAGTAGTGCTTCACTTTAAGTACATTTTCGCTTTACATACATGCTCCGGTCCCATTGTGTACGTTAATGTGGGGTATGCCTGTATTTTGTTTGGGCACTTCATTTTCAAATATACTTCATCATTTATTTGTATGTGTTGTGATTTTATCTTACAGGCGCTCCACCGTCTGCTGTAAATGAGTGTAGTTTTTAATAAATATATATATATATATATTTTTTTTTTTCTTTTCTCATATGTTGGTAAGAGTCACTTCACCGTGTCCCTTGTATCTCCTCTGTAGAACTGCAGGGCACAGATTCTGTCCCATACCTGGATGGGCCTCCCCCTGCCTTGAAGTTTTATCGTGAGTGGCTGTGTCCAAACAGACCCTGTATTATACGCAATGCCTTTACCCACTGGCCAGCTCTGCACAAATGGACATTTGAATACCTCCGGTAAGGGAGCTGGATCCATAGTGGTTCTTTCATATATAGAGTTTTTTTTTTCTCCCTCAACTTATGTGATAAGAAAGTAATCTTATACGCAGAATTCTGTCTGTTACTTCCAGGTATCCCATAAGTGAGACACCTTTATGGTTTGGAAAATGCGGGTTCCACTAACTCAGCAGTTCTTTGTAATTCTGGGTCATATAAAAAAATACTAATAATTGGCAAAGGAATTTAATAGTATGACTTAATTTTATTTACTGGTGATTACTATGACTGGTTGTACTGTAACTACAATTTTCTATGCATATTAAATGTGTGTGTATCTTTATTTACATAGTGCCGACAGTGTACTCTGCTTTACAAAGACCATACAGTACAGGGAATTATAATACAATAAGTGCAGCAAAATCAGACAATAGGAAAGGAAATCTCCGCCCCGGAAAGCTTACAATCTAAGTGGTATGTTGGGAGACTTACAGACACAGCAGGTGTGGGAATAAGTGCAGTAGATGGCAGTGCTTGGCCACAATGATAGGTATAAGTGACAGTGGGTGTGGGAATAACTGCTGTAGATGGCAGTGCCTAGCCTTGATTGTGGGTAGAAGTGACAGTGGGTGTGGGACAGTAGCTTGACTACTTACATTTGTGTTACTTTCTGCAGGGCACATGTAGGGTCCAAGACAGTAAGTGTAGCCGTTACCCCGAATGGCTATGCAGACGCAGTTTACAGGGACAGGTTTGTCATGCCGGAGGAAAGGAACATGCACTTCACTCACTTCCTGGACATTGTGGAGAAGAAAACAAAGCCCCCAGGTGTGTTCTACATCCAGAAGCAATGCTCCAACCTGACAGAAGAATTCCCTGAGCTCATGGGGGACGTGGAGAGCCACATACCATGGATGAGCGAGGCACTAGGTAAGGCATTATTAAGGGGTTGAGATTCACCCATCACCATGCCACGTGTAGCATAACTCCCAGAATAAAACGCCACCTATTTTAACAACGCAGTGTGGCAAACATATCTTTGAGACTTTAAATGCTCTTACATGTAAATTCTGCTGGTACAATACTGTATGGTGCAGTATACGGAGCGCAAAGAAAAAGGGGGGAAATAGTGCAACACAGCAAAAATGCAGGATATGGAAGCAGAAAAAAACACATCTCCCACTCGATATGCAGTTAAATAAGGCAGTGTAGAGGTTAGACCTCTTTCAGTGGTGGCATGAACCATAATAATGCAGGTTTCAAAATAGTGCTCAGAGTGCCAGTGTGATATCAGACCTCAGATCCTTCACCTGTGAAAATGAGAAGAGAAACAGACCACAGAACAGGTATGTGATTTACTAAAAACAAACAGAAAAACACAATGCCCACACAAAGGGACGCTCTGTCTCAAGCACTGAGACCACCCTGGGTCCAGGAACCGACACGGACGGCGCACATCAGCCTCACTCCGCTTCAACTGAGCCTCTGATTGAGCCACCCGTGCTGAAGCTGGGACTGATTGTGCCACCTGTGCTGAAGCAGGGATATCCTGAAAACCTGACATGTGGCGGGGGGCTTGACTGGAGATGAGCACCCCTGATGTAAGATTTGGTGCTTACTTTATACGCCTCAAAGACTGACATTTATAATGAAACAAACCTGGGGAGTGTTTAGGCCTCTTTGCAACCAGGGGCACAAGCAAAGCATTTCCTAGCTGGTTACATGACGCAAACAAACTGCCTGATTAAACAGCTGCCCTGGAGTCGGCTAATTGTTCCAGTTCTATTTGCTGCTATAATTGAACCGTTTTGTTGCCTTTATTTTTTGTCTAGGAAAGACACCGGATGCTGTCAATTTCTGGCTGGGCGAGTCTGCAGCCGTGACCTCCTGTAAGCATGTACTTCTCAATATTGATATATATTTATTCATTCTGAGGCACTCACGCAGCCACCCCTGGGGTGAAATCCTGGCAGCACACCTCTGTGTTTATGTATGGCAGGAACAATGATAAAAACCACAGACAGTTGGAAAGAGTTACATAGTTACATGCAGATGCAGCCACCAGTATCCGATCACTTGCCTGGGTAACAACTAAGGCATCTCACAGTAAATGCCTGAACATTTCTGTGAGATTCCTAATGGCCCATCGGATTAACCCAACAGGCGTCCCTGCAGTCCCATTCAGTTTAAGGCGGCAGGGACCCCCCGCTGTGCTAATCCGATGGGCCATTAGTCTGGCTGCAGAAATGTCACAGAAATGTTGCAGTTTATTGGGAGATTGCCCCAGATTTTCCAAAGCAAGTGATCTGGTGGCTGCATCTGTAGTAGATAAAGTTGAAAAAAGACATCCATCCATCAAGTTCAACCTATCCTAAAATTAGACAACAGATACTTTATCCTATATCTATACTTGTTTATTGATCCAGAGGAAGGCAAACCAAAAAAAAACCCAGAGTCATTTCATCCAATGATATCTCATAAGGGGGAAAATAAATTCCTTTCTGACTCCAAATATCAGATTACTCGCTGGATCAACATCATTCCCATGTTTACTTATTTGGTATATACCTGTATACCTTTCCAAAAAGATGTTCAATTTTTTTTTTAAAGATATCTATTGTATCTGCCATCACAGTCTCCATGGATAATGAATTCCACATTGTAACTGCCCTTACTGTAAAGAACACTTTCCTTTGTTGCTGGTGAAATCTCCTTTCTTCCAACCTTAATGGATGACCCTGAGTCCTTTGTACTGCCCATGGGATGAATAGTTCTTTTGAAAGCTCCCTGTACTGTCCCTGAATATATTTGTATATAGTTATCATATCCTCTCTTAGACGCCTCTTTTCTAATGTCAATAAATCTAATTTAGCTAGCCTCTCCTCATAAATCAGATAATCCTCACTAGCCAGTTGATCCATTAACACTCTTAACTTCCATTCAAGGACCCCTTGCAACTTGTGTGACGAGTCTTGCAAGCTACGGCTGTAAACTTCAGATGGTCCGTTAAGACACCGCAATGTGTACCCGCTGGGAAACCGTTTACAACACCTGCATCTCTCTGTTGGTTAACAAGGTGCCGCGGTTCAGATGAGAATCGATTGCGCTAGCTTTGTTTTCTCAGTTAAATGTTGGTTAGTAGGAGGTACTGCCTTGTAGGCACTGATCTCTAATTGTTATTTATATCTATAATGGGAGAGCTTTTGAAGGGCAATAGGTATTGGTAAATAATTCAGATGGGTAGGGGTTGGTTTTGAATATACAACATTGAAGGTTTGATTTCAGCCTGAGTCATTTAGACTTACTCTATAATCTTGGCAAACTCCTTGGTGCGAAGCTTGTCACCAGTAATTTGGTTATAATAACGCTGTGTTCCTTTTTCTTTGGTGGCTGTAGGTCACCATCCCAGAGGTGGCTGCATGAGTGCATATGTATGTTTACAAAAGATCATTGGAATACACAAGTGTTATTTCATGTAATACACTACAAAACAACAATCGAAAATATGAATCAGTGCCAATAGAGATGATCTGATGGGGAAAGCATGTGTTCCCTGGGAGAACGGGGAAGGAAGTGGGATTGACAGACTTTCTAGTATTTTGGTGGCATCATTAAACTAGGCATATTTTCCAGAGAAACAGAAATACCAGAACGGGGGATCATGATTTCAGGCTGGAGGGCGGTCGACCAAACTGAGATGGAATAGAGCAGGAGTGGGCAACTCTAGTTCTCAAGCGCCACCAACAGGTCCGGTTTTCAGGATATCCCTGCTTTAGCACAGGTGGCTCAGATGTAGACTGAGCCATTGATTGAGCCACCTGTGCTGAAGCAGGGATATCCTGATAACCTGACCTGTTGGTGGTCCTTGAAAACTGGAGTTGGCTACCCCTGGAATAGTCTCTCTTCCATGGGGTGTTTGTGAATGCATCATCCAGTCTCCCCGTTGAGGCTAATACAGTAAATGCCTGATATGTAGAAGCGATGGCTGCAAGGTTATGAAATGAAATCCATAGATGAGCAGAGTAAGGCTGCGCTTATAGTGACGGTGACGCGACGGTCGCTGGAAAATGAAATAGAGATGACTTCCAGCGATCGCGACCAATCCGTCGCGTTTAGTATACGCGCACGCGGTGGCGGCAATGCATTTGTTTTGTCGTGACGTCGCTGTCGCCGTCACTATAAGCACAGCCTAAGAGGGTCACATGTTCCTTATCTGCCGTCAATTCCTTTCTGAACGTCCAAGTAATAACTCATGTCTTTGGCCTTTCTCTTCTTCTAGTGCATAAAGATCACTATGAGAATCTATACTGTGTGATTTCAGGAGAGAAGCGCTTCATTCTGCACCCACCGACTGATCGGCCCTTTATTCCATATGGTACAAACTCTCAATCACTTCCTAATGCACTTCTCACCCGCACAAGGGAGGGCTTCTTTAGCAGTGTATGGAAACCTACATCAGGGCCAACAGTCAGTGTACCGGTGTAGTGGGCACTGAGTACCCGGTGTAGTGGGCACCGAGTACCCGGTGTAGTGGGCACCGAGTACCCGGTGTAGTGGGCACCGAGTACCCGGTGTAGTGGGCACCGAGTCCCCGGTGTAGTGGGCACCGAGTCCCCGGTGTAGTGGGCACCGAGTGCCCGGTGTAGTGGGCACCGAGTGCCCGGTGTAGTGGGCACCGAGTGCCCGGTGTAGTGGGCACCGAGTGCCCGGTGTAGTGGGCACCGAGTGCCCGGTGTAGTGGGCACCGAGTGCCCGGTGTAGTGGGCACCGAGTGCCCGGTGTAGTGGGCACCGAGTACCCGGTGTAGTGGGCACCGAGTACCCGGTGTAGTGGGCACCGAGTACCCGGTGTAGTGGGCACCGAGTACCCGGTGTAGTGGGCACCGAGTACCCGGTGTAGTGGGCACCGGGTGTAGTGGGCACCGAGTACCCGGTGTAGTGGGCACCGAGTACCCGGTGTAGTGGGCACCGAGTACCCGGTGTAGTGGGCACCGAGTACCCGGTGTAGTGGGCACCGAGTACCCGGTGTAGTGGGCACCGAGTACCCGGTGTAGTGGGCACTGAGTGCCCAGTACTATTACTCTGTTTTATTAACAATATTAGGTCTACACTTTAATCAAGAATTATATTCTAGAAACACCACCTCCCTTTCCATCTTTAGAGCATTAAAATGGTATACATCGTTCTAAAATACTGGCAAAAAAGCGTAGCCCTGCTGTTTCAGGTCTGCAAGGACCACTGCTGTTTTTAAGGCACTTTAACAAATGCCCAGCCGTTCTATTGGGGATTTAACATGGCCCCTGGCACTATCAATATGTTACTTTTGTTTTAAGAGCGAAAATGAGTAAACAAGATGTACAAAGAGGAGGGAAGGGTGGGAGACAGGGACGTCACAACAGTGCTGCATCTTCGCTTCACATGCACACATCATCGCCTGCTTGTATACAAGCCTCCCCTGGGAGCATCCTGCTGGTATATAGTTCAGCCCCTAACTAGTTTGTAATGCAATATCCAAAAGATGGAGGCACACAGGTTGTAGTTGCAAAAATGCTGAAGTTTACTTCATGCTGTAGCAGACAGGAAATGTACTGTTGTGGGGACACATACCCCTTCCTCAGGCATGCCAACCGTATATACATGGTGAGGCATTGTCTGAGGAAGGTGCTGTGTCCCCGATACGTTCATTTAGGTAAACTTCTGTATTTCTTTGCAACTATAACCTGTGTGCCTCCATCTTTTGGATATTGCCGCTACTTTACTTTATGCCTCTGCTTGGAATATAGGGCCACTGATGGACCAGCTTGCACCAGAACTAAGAGTGTTCTTAAGCAACCTATAGGTCAGGGAAGATCAACTAGAGTCGTCAAGCCCTCCCCACCCGCCCCCCCAACAGGTCAGGTTTTCAGGATATCGCAGCTTCAGCACAGATGGCTCAATCAGTGGCTCAGTCGAAGAATGAGCCTCTGAGCCACCTGTGCTAAACCTGGCACTGATTTAGCTGTCTGTACTGAACCTGGGACTGATTGAGCCACCTGTGCTGAAGCGCGCGGAAGCGCAGGTGAGCCCCTACTAAAGCCGCTCTAATTGCGGCTGTAGGGGCTCAGTGCTGAGCGGGAGCGCGCGTCAGCACGCTTCCGCCAGCAAGCGCCAAACATGGCCAAGGCCTTAGTTAGGTAGTGCCGTGAACTTGATCCTAAGAGAAGCATTGTGCTGTTTCAGAGATGTACCAGCCGGCAACATATGAAGTTCATGAAGATGGATCATTCCAGGTTGTGGACCATGAGTCCGCAGAGAAGGTACCACTTATTTCAGTATAGACCATTTACACTGACACAGTGATTTTGGGTGTGTCTCTTTGCCCCACATGTTTCAGGTTACCCATTTGTAGTTCTCTCCCCTATTGGTGCAGTTTATCACACGAGTGCTGCTAGGTCTCCACTTTCAGTAAGTAAGTGTACATGTGTTCGGGAAAGCAAAGAGGAGAAGATGGAAACAGGCACATACTAAATATAGTTACATTGTGTAATAAGAAGATTGTCCTACACAAACTAATACAATGCTATGTAAGGAAGGGGCACTCACCATTATATTGTAATCCTGCGAGAGGGGCTTAGAGATGCCAAAGGTGGACATGTCTGAAGAAGAATGAAGAAGATCCAGCACTTGCGTGAACAGATGTTGGGCATACATTTGAATAAATAGTTAAATAACCTCTTAGTAGAGTCCCAGTAGAGAAACAAAACGTTTACCCACCAAATAAACTCCCTACAAATGTCCGCGCGAGTTCTTATAACCCTCATTTGCATGTTATTACCCAGAATCCCTGGCTGCAGTGGAGGCATTGTATGCTAAGAAATAATGTAGAAAGGCACGTTTGTGGACTTGTCTGAGACGTGAATGTGCTGAAGTGGTATTTTTATTTGCTGTCCTAACAAATAAGATGAGACAAGAATTCCTTCCCTATATTTATTGGGCTTGTTCCATTTTGTATTTGATGATATGCTGGTCGCTTTCTGTAAATACCAGTGAACCGTAACCTAACTAAATGTCTTGGGATTGTGTACACTATATACCAAATCCCCTTACTTTTCTGAAGGTCCCCTGGATTCCTCTTGACCCGTTAGACCCAGACTTGAGTTTGTACCCAGAGTACAAACGGACACGTCCTCTGCATTGCACAGTGAGAGCTGGGGAAATGCTGTTTCTGCCTTCACTCTGGTTCCACCACGTGCGTCAGTCTCACGGTTGCGTCGCAGGTAAGATGAGAGCTGGGGGAGCAAATGCCTTATAAGGAAATGCTAGAAGCCCTCAACTTGGGAGATGGGCAAGAACAGGGAGGGATGTGATACAGACTGCATGCACTATCTCATAGGTCATTTTCCCGAATGCTAGAACAAGGAGTGATACTATGAAACTAGAGGGAGATAGGCTGGAGATAATGGTAATTGTTTAGTGCATTCATGGAACAGCCTCCTTGCAAAGTTGTTCGAGGCAAATATAGTAACGGAATTCAACAAATCTAATTGTTTGGGACAGGCAGATGAAGATTGATTAGGATCTAAAGTTAAAGGAAATGGTCAACTAAATAGGGTTGAATGGTTTTGTTGAACAGAAGATCGACATTCTCACATCTTTGTTTTTCTTCTTCTTGGCTCATTCTTTCACAGTGAATTACTGGTATGACATGGAATATGACATCAGATACCACTACTTTCAACTCCTCGAATCTCTTACCAAAGCTGTGGGACGTGTGTAAACAGAGCTCCAAGTGTGAAGAGACTGGGACCTTCTACTGTCCCAAGTGTGAAGAGAGTGGGACCTTCTACTGCCCCAACTGTGAAGAGACTGGGACCTTCTACTGCCCCAACTGTGAAGAGACTGGGGCCTTCAACTGCCCCAAGTATTATGAAGAGACTGGGACCTTCTACTGCCCCAATTGTGAAGAGACTGGGACCTTCTACTCTAAACAGACTTGGGCCATCCTGTGCTAAACCTCCCCATGCCAACCCAGCTCATGAGGGAGGGAGGGAGGGGGGGTTAGAGAAATAGCACTGTCCAGGGAGAAGACCAGAAGGTCAGATCTCTGAGGTCATCTTACCCTTTCGGATAAGGATACCAGTCCTTCCACTAGAGAAACATTGCGAAGAGACATTATTTATATTTTATAGTAGAAATTGTGATTAAAAAGAGTTTATCAGAGTTACAGAATCCAAGTCCCACTTTATATACAAATTAAGTGCATGAGCAAACATTGTACATATGCAGTGCATCATTATTTACATCTTTTAAGTTTACCTTGGGGCTGAAGGACATACTGGAGCTATAGTACTCTGCAGGCTTCTCCCGTAGGAGTACCAGGCTGAAGTAGTAGCTCAGCAGTAATGTCACTCGCCGTGTCTGCTCTCCATGTGACCTTGGGAAGGTCACTTTATCTCCCTGTGCCAGTAATCAAAATATGTTTTTAAGCGCCATATAATAAAAACAAATATTCTTATTGAGAATCGGCACATTATATTGTACCAAGACAAATTCATACCTTAGAAAGGTGAGCTTACCTAATAACCATTACCCACCTGAGGTGATCCTAAACCACAAGTGTCAACACGAGGGACGTTGACCAATCGAAAATACAAAACCATTCACCTTTTCTACGACCTTTTGGTGTTGGCACTTTTGTTCATTATTGTATACATTGTGTCCTATAGTCGGTTCTGTAGTTCTGAACATTGCCTAGACCAGTGATTTCAAACAGTGATTTCGGGAACCCCTAAGGGTTAACAAGGGGTCTCTAAGGCTGTGGACACAGTGCGCGTATCGCACGCGGGGCACGAACAAAAACATGTGAAGCAGGCCGGCCACATGGCTTTGGGAGCTCCAGCAGTGAGTGACAGCGAAACCACCAATGCTATCTGCACAAACTAAGGTGCAGTTTGGGGCCTTATTAAGCGTTTGTTCCCCCCACGAACTCAGGACACTATACTGCTTGAGATTAGTCGAACAGTTTGATTAGCGATATTCTGAGTAAGCAATAAGATTTATTAACTAGGGGTTCTCAGAACAAATATTTTATAGCGGGGTGAACAATGTAAAAAAGTGGGGAACCGCAGGTCTAGACTCGTTGCACCCTAACATCATCGCAGACGCACTCAGGATCTATGTAGGATAGCTTTGTTTTTCTTTTTTTTAAATATATTTAATTGATTATTTGTACTACAGTTTGATTTATATACTAAGGGATATTGGATTGTTGTATTTTCCAGTTGAATGCGCCCATTGAAGCGCTCGCACTCCATCTTACGAAAAAGATATGGCTAATAAGGGGGGGGAAGGGAAGGTGACTCGCATCAGCTCAATAAACAGTGTATATAATAGTAACAAAGGTGCAAAAGAGGATAGGGAGTAATTATGACATAGGAGACAAGAACACCCTCTTGAAAGCACTCATTGTTGAGTATGATATGATTGATTAATTAATAATACTTTATTATCAATAAAATAAATGAATATATAACTAAACTAAATAATACAACAGTGAATAAATCAGATTGGTGACTAAACATATAAAACAGACCAATACATAAACTGAAACAAAGGGGAGATCCATAACAAACAATCACTTAATAGTAATGAAATAGCTCGTTAATCACAATTGATACAGGATAACCCCTAGGTCCAGCACTAGAAATAGTTAAAAACCTGTACGTTCTAAGCAGGTAGCGTAAGACTGACCATTTTAATATTCACAAATAAATGGCGTATGAATGTTCCTACAAAAACTTACAGTTGGTACTAAATGATCCAAAATGATGTGTCGAATAACACAATCAATGTTGCAGAGGTACATCAGCTAATGTTAGAGCACCTAGAGTACGAAGTACAGGATCGCAGCAAATAAATAATGACCTTGTTGCTAAATAAACATTAATATAATCCTGATACATAAAGTGCAAGAGAGCCCACAAAATGTGTTGAAATGGCTCTGAGGCACGGATCTGGTCCGTATCAAGATATAGCCTCCTAGTTGAAATGCTAAAATGCACTTAAGGCAAAAATAGGTAGCTCATAGCAATAAAGAACCTACAGTGAGGAACAAACAAATCGCAGATAGATAGGGTGAACCCGCAAGTGTAGCACACACACGTGATTCAGCAGCCAGCTACTGTGTGGATTACATGCAGTGAAAAGAGAAGTATTCCAATAACGCTGCAACAGTATCGATATCAGAGGCTGCTATATTACTATCTCCATCGTCATGTCATAGTACTAGATACAATGTAACTTACTTAATGTAGGGTTATATTATGCCCATAATCACAGTTAGCAAAGTGTGTGGAAATCAGACCTGCATATTGGCGACATGCGGATAAACCGGCACTCAAATAATAGTAATAATAGTAATATAGCAGCCTCTGATATCGATACTGTTGCAGCGTTATTGGAATACTTCTCTTTTCACTGCATGTAATCCCCACAGTAGCTGGCTGCTGAATCACGTGTGTGTGCTACACTTGCGGGTTCACCCTATCTATCTGCGATTTGTTTGTTCCTCACTGTAGGTTCTTTATTGCTATGAGCTACCTATTTTTGCCTTAAGTGTATTTTAGCATTTCAACTAGGAGGCTATATCTTGATACGGACCAGATCCGTGCCTCTGAGCCATTTCAACACATTTTGTGGGCTCTCTTGCACTTTATGTATCAGGATTATATTAATGTTTATTTAGCAACAAGGTCATTATTTATTTGCTGCGATCCTGTACTTCGTACTCTAGGTGCTCTAACATTAGCTGATGTACCTCTGCAACATTGATTGTGTTATTCGACACATCATTTTGGATCATTTAGTACCAACTGTAAGTTTTTGTAGGAACATTCATACGCCATTTATTTGTGAATATTAAAATGGCCAGTCTTACGCTACCTGCTTAGAACGTACAGGTTTTTAACTATTTCTAGTGCTGGACCTAGGGGTTATCCTGTATCAATTGTGATTAACGAGCTATTTCATTACTATTAAGTGATTGTTTGTTATGGATCTCCCCTTTGTTTCAGTTTATGTACTGTTGCGACCACCTTTATTCTCCTACTTACCCGGATAAATGCGGGGATTTTCTCCGTTTCTTTCAGAGTTTCCTGCGCGGTGGGCGCATCATCAGATAAGCGCTAATGGCGCTTATCATTGAAAGCGCCCGTGGCGCGGGAAAACTGAAAAAAAAAAGCCGCGCGCCGCGTTTTTAAAAATCTTGCGGTGGCGGCCGCATGAGGATAAAGGCGGCCGCCACTATATTGAGCACTTTGGCCTGTTTTATATGTTTAGTCACCAATGTGATTTATTCACTGTTGTATTATTTAGTTTAGTTATATATTCATTTATTTTATTTATTGATAATAAAGTATTATTTATTAATTCATCATATCATACTCTACAATGAGTGCTTTCAAGTGGGTGTTCTTGTCTCCTATTTCATAAAAAGATATGGCCCCTATTAAATACCTATTTATATATTACCTTTCAGAAATAATATCATTTTGATATATGGTCTTTAAATAAATACATGAAGTGAATTTATGTACATTAGCGCTATGTACATTAATGGCGCTATATAAATAAAGACATACAATACAATACAATACATGGGACCCAGGGAAAACAAACTCCATGTGTTACATGCTTCAACTTGACTTGACTTCAATTTAGCGTTAGGGTAATTTCCCTAGCCAATTCCAATCTGGCTTTCATCCCAAACACTCCACGGTAACTACCCTGCTAAAAGTTTGCAATGAAATCCAGTGTGGAATGGAACGGGGACAACTCACTGGTGCAATATTCCTAGATTTTGCAAAGGATTTTGATACTGTTGATCATGATACTGCTCCTGATGAAGCTGACGCCAGTCAGCGAAACGCATAGAGCTTCCATTTCCTGCGCAGTAATCCCCGTTCCAGAGAAGAGACCGCTGTACTACGTACCTGTTTCTTCCCTCATTACCGGAAGCTGTCAAGCCTCAAACGGATGTGACGTCAGACACCGCTCGAACAGTCTGACTGCGGGAGTATTGGAGAGACGGTCCGGTCACCACTTCTCTAGCGTGAGATCTACTACCTCACTATTTTATGTGCCTATTTTACTTGTACACATTGTGAGTACATTCCTTACCTTTTATTGCGATATAAACCTTTTTGCTGGTCTGCACTATGGTCTCTTTTCTGCTGTTTCCTCATGAGTTGATCCAGAGTGCAAGCCCTCCCGAGTTCCTGCAACCCTGTTCCCTGTTACACGCTGATTCTTCACCTACTTTTTGTAAGTAGGTAATTCATATGAGCCAAGTTTTTCTTTTTGCCCATTTTTGTGTTTTTGTTGCACCATTATATGTTTATTCTTTTTTGGGGTGTTCCTGATTAATCTCTCCCTTCCTACCCTGGATGTACAACTCTATGCCCAGGACATACTTGAAAACGAGAGGAAACTCTCAATGTATTACTTCCTGGTAAAATATTTTATAAATAAATAAAGGGGACCAGGGTAATGGTTTTTTAGGCTAATGGGACCATGGTAAAGGGTTTTTAGGCAAGGGTTTTTTGGAGCCCCACCTTGGAGGCAAGGTGAGTGGTGGCGACTTGGTCATGTCTCCTGCCCGCACTCGCGGTGTTACCTCCTGGACTACGGCCTACGCTCTCCTGCTAAGAAATGTCCAGAAGATCACCAGCTCAGCGTGGTGACCAATCACATACCTCCCTGCACACCAAAGGTCAATCAGCGGCCTCGCGCCGAGAATGCAACCAATCAGTGGCTTTGCAGAGAGGAACAACCAATCAAGAGGCAGAGCAGTTAAAAAAGGATTAAAAATACAAAAACGATTGTCCCAAAAATAAAAATAACCCCCCAGGTGTGCACCCCTAGAGTCCCCTTAGTATGCATGCAACGTTTCAGCTCTCTGAGTTTCATGGTCTTGTAGCTCTGGCTCAGACAGACCAGACACTTATTATAGAATCTAATAATGGTTAGTTAGGGATATTAGGTGCTAATAGATTTGCATCCAGCGGTATAACCAACTGTTAAACAGACTTTGACCAAGTTGCACTGTGACCGAATTTAATTTATACTGATTTCGACTGCTAGTGGATTAACCCTTTTGCTTATAGAAGAGATTGTGGAACCGTGTAGAGTACGTTTTCCTGTGTGTGGTAGAACAGTGAACATGTTCCAGAACAGGCTCTGTCAATGAAAGCACCTAAAACTACGCGTCTTCCCTTAAATTAATGGGATGAATGCATTTCCCAGGCAGTCTGTATACTAGTGTTTTTCATCCAGGGTTCCCCTGGGCATCCCTAAAGGGCTCCCTGCAAGTGTCTGGTCAATTAAACATTTTATCAAATACAGAAGAATTTTCAATGTATCTGATCACAGAGTTGCTATTAAAGATGGTTAGGGTTCCTCAGAATTTCACTTAGGGTTCCTTAACCAAAAAAAGGTTGGAAACCACTTCTGTATACAGTATTATTGCTTATGTCGGATATGTAAGTTGTGGGGTCCAATAGGTATTGGTATATTTGCTGAACCAATGTGATGGTACAGATGGTCGTCATGTAATGGTTAATACTAATATTTATTAGGTTCTCTGTCAAAATCATATCATTCACATTTAATCAGTGGGAAACAATGCCTTTATTTCCTGTGAAAGCAAATAGTTATTTTCAACACTTCCCCACAATATGTTAGAGGGTAGCACTACAGAAATAAGCAATACAATGATTAGTGAACAATTAATGTATAGGCTTGTTAAAATAATTTGTCACGGATAAAAGTGTTTCCCTGGGCACTTCTGTGGTTACTGAATATTCAGATAAGAAATGATCAGACAGCATATTAAAGCATTTAACATGGAAGGGGGTGTATATAGACCTGCACTGAGAATGTGGGACTTTCATGAAGTTGGTGATCCTGTATTTAGGAACAGAAAGGGTAGTTAATGGTTCATTTATCACTGCAATTAGGTAGTTAATTATTTATAAAGCAGCAAAGTATTAACCTGCAACAACAAAAGTTGGCCCTGGTCCCAGTGCCTGAGCAGTAAGGAATGTCTCCTGCAGGACTGGTCCCAGGTGTCACTATGATAAGGGCTGTTTGTTTGCGGCCCCCCTGCTAGGCTCGCTAGGCCTCTCCTCACAAGGACATTGCAGCCCGTACTGCTCCACGGTGCCCTATGCAGGCCCTGCTCTCCCGCGGCCTCTCCTCCCGGTGCATGTCCGTGTCCCTGCAGGCTTCCCGGTCCCACGGCTTCTCCTCCCGCGGCCTGTCCCTCCGCCCCGTGTCCCTGCAGGCCTCCCCCCGCGGCTTCTCCTCCCGCGGCCTGTCCCTCCGCCCCGTGTCCCTGCAGGCCTCCCCCCGCGGCCTCTCCTCCCGGTGCATGTCCGTGTCCCTGCAGGCCTCCCCCGGCGGCTGCCTGTGGGATGAGCCGCTGCGGGTGACAGTCTCAGGCCTGAGCGCCGGACAGGAGGTGACTCTCCGGGCGGCTGTGACTGATGAAGGCGGGGAGACCTTCACCTCCCTGGGTCGGTACCGGGCGGGGAGCCGCGGGGAGCTGGAGCTGAGCCGCTCCCCGGCCCTGCAGGGCGGCAGCTTCTGTGGGGTAGAGCCCGAGGGGCCCCTGTGGTCCCTGCAGCCGCGGACTCCCTTCAGGAGGCTGCTCCGGAGGGATGTGCAGACCCCCCTCCGCCTGGAGCTCGCTCTGTACCAGGACCACGAGCCGCCCGGCCGCCTGCTGGCCACGGCCGCCCAGGAGAGGAGCTTCATGCGGGAGGGGGTGACCCGGAGCCCGGTGCGGGAGGGGAGGGTCCGGGGCAGCCTCTTCCTGCCGCCCGGTGAGTGCGGGCCCGGACTGGGGTGAGGGGGCGTATCATTGGGGGATGGCAGGGGGTATTGGGGTGGCTATGTCATTGAGGGGGGCAGGGGTTATTGGGGTGTATCATTAGGGGGAGGGCAGGGGGTATTGGGGTGGGATTCATGGAGCTGTATAGGGGGCAGAGGTTATTGGGGTGGGGTTCATGGGACTGTATAAGGGGGTAAATAAGATTATTGGGTGGGATTCATGGGGGTGGGGCAGAGGTTATTGGGGTGGCTGTATGATTAGGGAGATGGGAGGGGGTTATTGGCATTGCGTTCAGTTAAAACAGAAATTTAAAAGTGGAATTTTAAAATGGCCTGAAAGCGGAAGGTTATCACTTGGTTTTTTTTTGGTGAGAATTGAAGCATAAAAGTTGCAAGGACGAGGGGACGACAGAAATGACGATATACATTGTCATGTTAAAAATTGACCGCAAAACGTGCAGAATGACTGTCCCGACTATAATAAATCATTCAAGGCCAAGCTGCTTCGTTTTATTCTCTCTAGCACTCCCAGTGCCTGTAGTTATTCTGTGCCTGTAGTTATTCTGCGCCTGCAGTTATTCTGCGCCTGTAGTTATTCTGTGTTTGTTGTCCTTAATATATCCTAAATTGTTGCTTAGAACTGCAGTGGACAGGTAGTGAGGGACCATACATGTCACACTGACTCCCAGCCTGACAAAAATCTAATATGGTGACTTAATGCCACTTCTCTTGTAGTGAGAGAATCAGTTTTACATGGATTATGTTTTAGTTGGCATATTGGCTAGTGGTTCTTTTACAGCACTAAAATATGTGCATTTCTTTCCCTATAAATACCCCTTTGCTGTCCACCTTTTATTTAGAATATCTACTTTAATGGTAATGTATCTGGCTATTGGTTGCTTTCGGATTGTTGGTGTCAGTGAGCAATATAGGGAGCGGTTATACTGTATGGAACAAAAGGACGAGCTTCTTGATGCACTTATTATAAAGGGATGAATTAATGGTTTTCCTTGCATGCACTCTTTTTCTTCCCTTTTAAAGTCTGCCCTTTGAGCAATTTATCCACTTATTGGATTTTCAGTTAATCGAAAACACTCAAGCATCATGTCGGATATTTTTAATGTTTGTTTCAAAGTACAATATGTCCTCGAAGCCTAATTCAAAAACGCGCAGCATCCAATTCCATTGTGTTTACAAGACGCGCTGTTTTGTAAAAGGCTGTTCTAAATGCAATACCCTCCTTAAAATACATCTTTTTCTTACCTTTTTAGCGCGATTACCTCTCCACGTTCCTGTAGGTGTCTCCTTAATCTTGTTGAAACTTTCTAAGGGGAACAATGTCTCGCTAAAAATGCCTTGGAACAACATGACAAAATAAGATGAGGCTGCAATTCCACGCTGGGGATGTCTCTGCCTTCCCTTGAGTTGGAAATCCAGTACAATTGTGACGTAAGGGAATTCTGAGAATGGAAATAACAAAAAAACAAAACCATAGGCCCAGTTCTACAAAGGAGCGTTAAGCTTTAGCACTCCTCGGCTTCCATTCATATTAATATAAAGTAGTAACGTTATGCTAAAGCTTGGCACACTTCTGTGGATATCGACCGTAGTCTCTCAGATACAGTATTAAATTAGTGGTACTCTACCCCTTCTATGGTTATACTTAAGTCACGGAGTGTGATACTGGATATTTCCAGTGCCAGTTTTAAACAGATCTTTATTTATTTATTTTCTTCGTTCTCCCATGCAGGGTCTGGTCCGTTTCCTGCAGTAATTGACCTGTATGGAACTGGAGGTGGTCTCATGGAGCATAGAGCCAGTCTACTAGCCAACCATGGCTTCCTAACTCTGGCACTGGCTTATTTTGACTATGATGATCTCCCCAAAAGCATTATTGGACTCGACTTGGGCTACTTCAGGGAAGCGGTGGAGTTTTTAAGAAGTCAGCCACAGGTATGTGTATATATGCACTCTGGGCTTCTTAATGGGGCATCTCTTCTTGCCAACATGTATTTTTAGTTGCAAATAAAATTTCTTCATAAAGCTATTTTCTACCACTTGCTGTATAAGATCGTTCTGGGTATGTTTCATAGCTTGCAGGTATATAGGCCAAAAAGCCTTTCATGGAAGAGCAACAAATACTGTTCATATACAATGCATGACTCCTGTCATTAACTCTTTCACCACTAGCATGTCCAAGATGACCGTGCCGCTAACATTCTTGCTCCAGGGTGAGATGATCACTACTGTATTGATCATAAGGTTCTGGGTTTTTCCCCTATTCTCCCCCTGGGACGTCAGCAACAATAATAGATGTCGTCCTGTTCTGATGCACGATGTAGCCCCGATCAACCCGTGGGCACAAGTAGAAGGGTGTGACGTTCACAGAGGGCTATCAACAAGACTCATAAGAACACTGCAAAGGATAAAGGCTTTGAGGGGAGAATGGTGCAGTGATTCCAAAGTTGCGGTAGTCGGACTAGAGTCCGCAAATAGGTGACATTACGGGTTTGTTAAGCCCTCCAAACGATTAGTTTGTTGTACAGTTTGACCCCAAATTAGAAAAAACAATTGCGGTACTTCAGTTAGTGATTTGTGGCCTGGTTCTTAATATGTGAAATATCCAAGTATATCCTATATAAATAATTAAAAAAAAAATGTTTTCTGTAGCCTCTGATTTTGCTTTAGTATAATTTGTGCGTGGTTGTATGTTGGAAGTAGGATTGGATTTTCTTTTACTTCCTGCAGTCATTCTTTCGCTGCTGTATCATAACAAATGTAGCGGTAAGGGAGTGTATAAAACAGATGCCTTTTTCTCGTATCTGACATAATCGGATTTGAATATCAAATTAGATGGGGAAATCCTGAATATTAGATTGAATGAGGGCTAAGAACAAGTGCAGGGCAGAGAGGGCATACAAAGGTTGGTAGAGGAAGACACTGCCTGTTATTGCCGTTTTGCTTGCCTTGCATGCGTACATTCCAGCTCACACGTGACTGTTCCCCAGTAACACTGGCCCTTAGAACTTTAATGTGGGACACTCCTGAGCCATTTGACGTCATCACAGTGAGATTTCTCCTCAAAGTAATGAAGCATAGTAGGAGAGCAGAAGGTCTGACATCCTCTCCATAATGCTTTTCTAGGTTAACAACCAAGAAATTGGGGTTGTAGGCATCTCAAAGGGGTCTGACTTGGCGATTTCCATGGCGACGTTCCTCCCTGGCATCAAAGCAGCCGTCGGTATCTCTGGCTGTGGCGCGAACACCTTTGCTCCCTTACAATGTGATGGATTTGTGCTGCCAGGCCTGGAGTTCAACTCTGAGAAGATCAAGTTCACAGAATCCGGTGTGCTGGACTTTTCAGAGGCCATGGATGATCCCCGGGACCCCGCACATGAAAAGTGTCTGATCCCAGTTGAGAAATCCTCTGCTGCTTTCCTCTTGCTCTCTGGTTCAGACGATATGAACTGGCCCAGTGCAGCCTACAGCGATCAGCTGGTCTCACGCCTTAGAGGGCATGGGAAGGATGTTGAGTTTTATTGCTACCCAGGGGCCGGGCACCTACTGGAGCCCCCTAACTTCCCTCTATGCCGAGCTTCTCATCACAAACTCTTAGGTGTACCAATGTTATGGGGCGGGCAGACCAAAGACCATGCCAGGGCACAGGTGGATGCATGGCAGAAGATCCAAAGCTTTTTGTCAAAGCATCTGATGCCATACAATGCCATGCACAGCCGACTGTAGCATTCTGCTGTTCAGCCCCCTTAAAAAATACCAATTAATTAATTATCCCCACTGAGCACACAAAATGTCTTTGTAAACCACGTAACACTTGAGCTGGCTTCATTAAACAAACGTAATGATCATGCCTCCTGGTCTTGAACAAGGTAACCATGTGATTTTTCTGCTGTTGGCCCACCCACTTCTTCCCAGTTCAGTAGGAGACTGGGCCAGATATTGTTTAACACTGTGACATCACATACAAGGGAGTAGCTGAACAAGGTTGAACGGTTCCCTGGTTTTATCTTACAATGTTTAAATAAATAGCTTGGAAAAAAAGGAGCCCCAATGCACATCCAATTAATTTAATTATTAAAATAAATGGCAAATTAAATATGTAAGGGTCATTTTGGTTTCATTTTTTTGAATAAAACATGTTAAGCTTCCTTGGCGTCACATACAAGTAAACCCAGCAGGTTCCTACACCACCAATTTTATTTTCTCTACGTTGAATTTCCTTCACTGCATAGAGAAAATGTTACATAACTGTAATATCGCCCGTAGCACGGGGTGTGTGACGTATGAGGTGCCTATTAAGTGTTCACATGTAGAAGAGTATGTGCTACATTGCAATTAAAACTAGTAATACCCTAAAAATTGATGGAACAAGTGTCTTGAGTAAAGTGTCAGGATAAAATATAATTCCCAAACGTATGGCTCCAACAAAAGTTAGTGTGTGTGTGTGTGTGTGTGTGTGTGTGTGTGTGTGTGTGTGTGTGTGTGTGTGTGTGTGTGTGTGTGTGTGTCAGATGTAGCTGGCATTTTATTTTATTTTTTAAACTTATATTTTTATTTAAGTTTTCAACATTAAAATGGGAGGGAGTGAGGTACAAAAAGGGAAAAAAAAGATTGGGGTGGGGTAAGAACCATCTTGTACAGAATTTTTTACAAACACCAACAATCACATTTCATACAACATTATATCGATTAAACATTATACACTTTTCACTCCGGAACCCAGCTCTCCCGCTTGGGTCAGTCCCTTGCATCACCCTTCCTGCCACTATGGATGGCTGCCCATCTCTGTCCTCTCCGCTTATCCAGCGTCCCAAGGTTCACAGGCACTATAGTTCTTCCTTGTAGTATGGTTCAGAAATGAGGTAAGTTTCTCCATTAATTGGACCTCGCTAACCCTTCTAATAACCTTTCTTCTGTAGGGCGGGAGTGTCCTTTTTTCCATGCCGCTGCCACAGCACACGTAGCTGCCATTGGTATATTCAAAATCAATTTGAGTGTGCAGTAATTCACTTTCGCCATATGTTTGGCTAGAATAATTAGAATTGGATCGTGATACCCAACAAATCTATACTGCGCGCGCGCCAGTTTTAGTTGGCTGAGGTTAGTCAGCCATTCTATAATGGTGCTGCGCACGGCAGTGTGCGGGGAACCGGCCGACAGGGGGGAAGATGGAGAAAATAAAGAATTTGCGCTGCTACCGCCGCGGAAGTGTGTCTGTGTGTCTGTGTGTCTGTGTGTCTGTGTGTCTGTGTGTCTGTGTGTCTGTGTGTCTGTGTGTCTGTGTGTCTGTGTGTCTGTGTGTCTGTGTGTCTGTGTGTCTGTGTGTCTGTGTGTCTGTGTGTCTGTGTGTCTGTGTGTCTGTGATTTTTTTATTTAAAGTATTTATTTATTTATTTCAAAACTTATATACACACACATACAGTACTTCACTCACGCACAGTAAGTATACACACAAAGTGTGGGGCACGGCCGCACACAGTATATAACAAGCCTTAGTTTCTTGGGGGTGTAATACCATCTTTACAAGATTCTAGATATAAAACAAAAAAGGAAAGCACATGCTCCATAGTGCAAATCAATAAAATAAAGGTTTATTGTAACAAGGATAAAAAAATGGCAACTCACAAAAGTCGCCAGATAGTAAGCGTTAGAGAATTGTAGCAAGGGCCAAGGATGTATGATTCAGCCACACTGACGACCGGGGCCTGGCAGACAAACAAATGATGGAGTTCCGCTTCCGGCCGCGCCTTAGTTAGACGTCACGTCAATCCTCCGGAAGAGATGTTACTGGTTCCAGAGTTCCACCACTTTCAGCTCCGTGTAAAAGATGGCTCCTCACATGCAGTCCTCAAACCAGAAGGAAAGATCTATCTATCTATCGTAGTCCACAGCAAATCAGGTTAGAAAAAATAAAAAATATCTAATGAATGCTTAAAAGCAAGTACAAAAATCAACAGGGCTGTTGATTTTTGTATTTGCTTTGATGCATTCATTAGTTATTTTTTATTTTTTCTAACCTGATTTCTGTTCATTAGAGAATTTAGTTACTTTTCGAGAATTATGTAATGGAGGACTTTTTGCTCCTATAGAAAAGCTAGAAGTCCTTTTTTCTTTTGTGTGAACATTTTAGCATTTATCTTTTATATTTGTATGTATTTAGAAGCGTATTCTCCTTTAAGGACGGGCAGGTTCTAAATCTGGACTTCGCAGACTTCGACGTTCGTTTGGAATGAACTCTCAAATTTGAGCAAAGTGCAAATCCTATCCGTAGAGGCTTATCCTGGGGTTCATTTTGTTTTTTTGGGGGGGATTTATTTTCCTAGGCGAACTTCCTATGAAAAAAATAAATAAAAAAAACTTTAAAAAAAAAAATTATATTTCCCTTAAATTTAAAAAAAATAATAAAAATTCCAGCAGATACGCAGATATGCACTATGTTCCTCTTCTATAATGGCCTTCCAATGAGTCCTTTTTTGCATGCCCCTATGGCTACAAAGGGGTTAAATATCTCTTCCCTTAGTTCCACGTGGTACGCTGTGAGACAGCACATTAATGCCGCCTGCCTCGTGCCTGAATTAATCGTAGGTCTCTCCCTCTGAGTCAGCACTTCTCATTACTGGGTGCTATTTATATGACCCATTTTAGTGAGCATGACCACCTCATTGAAAATACGCCTGCAACTGTAAGAATCGGTGTACAGTATGTATTTATAGAGGGAAACCAAGTTACATATGAAATAAAGATAAATAAAGTATCCTCGCCAAGGCTCAGAAAAGCAGTGATGTAATTCCTGATATCTGGAGGATCCGGGAAACGCCCCACACACTTTAATGGTGATTTTCAGAACTATTCCTTTTGGGGTTTTTACATTGCATTGTCTGGTGGTGGGTGGTAGTAAGGACAAATGAACAGACCACGCAATGCTCAGAGTACTTGGCAACACTGGGGGTTTTATTTCTCTGGAGAGTTAGTAAGGGTCGGGGTGCCCTCGGCACACACTGATCATAATGTCCAACTCTATGTGGCAAACGCAATCATAATTGACTGAAAATGTATATTTTCTTTACTTTCTACCTTAAAGAAATCCTGCAATCCACTGCAAGTCAATGGAAGCTGAAGAAATCTGCATTTTCCTACCAAATCTCCCTGAAGAAAGTGTTCAGATGTTGGTCTGTGAGGCCACAAAGCACATATTCTTCTCTCTTCCCTCGCGTTTTCCCCCATACATAGACAGGAGTGGTTATCAGGGACCTTTGGAGCCTCTCTGAACATTTGTACTGCTTTGTTGGGCCAAGTACTGTATCACTATGCTAAAGCTTGAGTGCATTGGAAGTGTACACAGTTGTTACTATATTGTGCTGGTTATGTATACAGTGCTTTAAGTTAAACATTTATTTGTAACATGGAAATTAAACCTTAAATATAAATCTTCAGCATTTATCATCTAGACCAGGGGTGGCCAACTCCTGTCCTCAAGGGCCACTAACAGGTCAGGTTTTAAGGATATCCCTGCTTCAGCACGGGTGGCTTAGTCAATGACTGACCTGTTTGTGGCGCTTGAGGACTGGAGTTGGTTACCCCTGCTCTCGACTCAGAGATGATAATATTGGGACTAGGACGCTTAGGGCCTCTATACTGTGCATTCCAAATATTGTTTTTTTTTTAGACCAAATTGGACGTACGGAAATCTCATTCAATATTGAGCGTGTATGCGCCTATGTAATAACTTGACATTTCTTCACTGGGGACATCAGTGTAAAAAATGTGTTATTTTCAATTTTGGGGGAGAACACAGAAATGGACAGTGCTAGGGGTACAGGTGTTACTTATATGTACTAAAAAAAGAACGATTCTGCGTGCCAAAAAAAAAAGTGTGTGTCAAAATGGTCCCATAAATTCAACTGACCGTAAACACTAAAATGTCTGTTAATAGTGCTATCTCTGAATGAAGTTTCTTTGTATTTGACACAGCACAGATACTTCAATCCAAAGAAACAAAATGTGTAATTTTCACAGTACGGCTATTATAAATATTACATGAATAATTGATATTTACCAACATTAGTTATACTTTTTTTTTTTAAATACTCAATGTTGCTTTAATTGAAATTGCATCAATCGAGTATTCAAGATGAGAAATTAATTTCATACATCAAATTATCATGTTTCATATGTAGGAAGTCACATAACACGACCTTCATACAGAAGATAGTAGAGGAAATGCAAAATAGAAAAACCGAAGCAAAGCTGAAAAAAGGTGTAACAGTGGGACCATATCAGAAATGTATTGAATTAAAAAAACATATGAACAAATTCCTGCCAGATCCTCTAACGTGTTTCACGCACAGGCCGCTTTATCAAAGAGTGATCTGTCAGGATACAACAATGCACTGATATAGGGTAACTGCTGAACCAGCTGGTTCCCAGAATTAATTAACAACAACACACCTGAACAGGGTGTCATATAACAAGTCTGAATTACATCATGCACAGAAAAAAAGACATATAAAACATACACACGCATTTAAAAACAAAAATAATTAATCATATGTATACTCAACTACAAATGGACTATACTAATAAAGACATCCAAATATACAACTTATAAATAAAGCGTGCTGTTACAGCATCTGACATCTACTTTCAAATTCTCCTGAGGGAGACAGTGCTTTAGGCTAAGTCCCCGCTAGCGCTGATCGGGCTGAGCGAGTGGCGCTTACAGAAGAGACTTGCATATATAGATATATGTAAGTTCCTGCTCACGCGGTGTGCGCGGTGCGCGTGCACCACATGCTCAGCCGCGATCGGCGCTTAGCAAAACAAAAAATCTATACTTACCGCACGCTCAGCTGGCCCGCAATGCCCCCCCCACTCGCCCGCGTACAATAGGACACCCGGCGCTCATGCTTGTAGCGCTCTCCAAGCATGAGCCCGCTCAGCGCCAGCGCGGACTTAGCCTTATTCGGGAAGGACTACAGTACCAGAGTCGTGGGTTCACTTCCACCCGCCCCCCTCTTCTCCTTTCGGTAACCGTGAGTAAAGGATGGCAACATCATTGTTCTTTTGAACTATTTGGCCAGTTGCCACAGAAATCATATTGATTGCCTCATTGATTAGTAATAGGGGGTGAAGATTGATCCATTACACTATACAGTGAGTCTCCAGCATGCTATTGATGCTACTTCATTGAGCTCCGGACTTGTGGGCTGGTGACAGTCCTGCTACTTTCTCTTCATACAGAAGATGCACGTTATGAATGTTTGTACTACTTTTTAGCAGTTATATTTTGACGCACAAAGAAATTCAATTATGATCTTAGTACATCAGCCCCATAGTGAACATTGTGGAGGATATGCATCAGTTTCCAGGCTGCATAACCCAGGCAACATTGGAGCAGAACAGATGCGCCTGATCTAACAAACGAGAAAGTCCCAAAGGTAGCAATTGACCTTAATACATATCCCGCTATGGGTCTTATTCACAAAGTGGTGCTATTTTATAAACCACCTTCTGGCCTCGAGGACATCGTGGCTTTGTGACTTCCATCCTGTGTGTCTTATCAATTGTGATGTCTTCTGCATCAAAATGCCATATTTGCAAACTAGACAGGAAGTAGTTACCCTGCACTGAACTATAGAATTATCTATGTGAGGAGTAACACACAGGGTATATGTATACGGGCATATACATTGTATGGCCAGTTTGTTTTGTTTAATACATTAGCTTGTCTATATAAAAAATACATTTTGACTTGATACATTCATCAAGTGCCGGCTACGGTTATCGCAGCTGTTCCGATCCTAACTCCCGGTCAAGTCATTAAGCGTTAACGCTGGAACGGGTGCGATAATCCCTACTGGCATGTGATGAATGTGCCCCAAAGGGTCTTACATTTGAAGAAACGCTGAAGAACAAAATGTTACATTATTTCGGCCAATTAACATAAATTCATTATGTGAGGGGCACGTGCTGTCCCGAATGTAATTCATCATTTGCAGTGATTTATTATTGCAAATTTAGCATGATAGACCAAACATTAGAATGGTAAATCCAATGGTAAACAAAGTGTCAATTACAGTAATTGGACTTTGTGTCATTCTGCTAAACACTTACACTAAGTGACTTGTCTACCTGAACTTAGTATTCTTAGTATTCTATAGTCCTCATTACAAGTCATTATTCTCTGTGTGTGTGTATATATATATATATATATATATATATATATATATATATATATATATATATATATATATAATTACACAAGGTGTTGTAGAAGAATGTGGCTCACACCAGTTTCCCTCGTGCCACTTTTGTGATTAATCCACACTTTTAATTACTAATCGGCTACAAATGGAGTGCATAGGATTCTAATGTGTTGAATCAGTGTACTTAGAAACAGTACTGGATTTTCTAGTGAAATGGGGCTTCACCCAATAAAAGTTGCTTCCTTGCGTCCTAGGACATAGACCAAGCTTGTTCAGACCAGTTAACCTCGAACTCCTACATTTCATAACACTACACGTGCCAAATTCCTCTTCTGCCACGCTCCATGCATTACATTCTACCGTCTAACAACCCAACATACTAATTGCCATTCAAGAGTTTAAGGCTACAATCTCACATGCCTGCAGATTTTGTGGCGTGGTGTCCTTAATTGACACATTTTTATATTATATTTGTCTTATTTAGACCTGACCATGTACACAGCACTTTGTAAGCTCTTCAGGGCAGAGACTTTTTGTACAATCTAATTTTTAGTCAACAAGACACAAGGAGATAAAGGGACGTGCCCAAAATTACGAGGAGAGCTGGCAATGGGATTTGGAAACAGGTTCCCCCGTTTCAGAGCCCTTATCTACAACAAAGCTTACAAGTTAGCTTAAATCATGTGTTCGAACAAAGTGTCCACTAGTAACTTCACATCTTCTGGGCCATGAATAGTCGTGTGTTCGTAGATGGCTGAAACCAGAAGTGTTCTAAAGGCCAAAATGTCTTAATAGCCCACAATTTCTCTAAAATAGTGTTTACTTTTTTTGTGGATATGTGTACACTTTGTTTTTGGATATATAAGTTGATTGTTTTTGTTTTAATGCTTTTCTGAGATTAGCTTCTTTCTTTGTTTACATTTAGCCATCATGTTGAATGAAGTCATCATGCGGTAGGTGATCTCATCGCACCTTTGCACGTGATGTCATCACAAAGCCGTCAGACACCATGGAGAAAATACTTTTGGAAACCAGAACATGAGGTTGGTCAGTTTAATTGAAGCACCTTCCATGGATGGGAAATATTGGGTTGCTCCACCGTAAACTACGTTTTCATCATGGAAAGTAAAACCAATTGACTGACACTATATATTTTTTGTCCAGCTCTTTGCCTTCTAACATTTGCCCGGTAGGATTTCAGGCTATGACGTGTGCACAGGTTCCTGACTGTGGGTCAGTTTAAAGTTAATAATGCTACTTGATTAATACCACACTATCTTTGTTGATCAATCTGCATAATGTACTGCACCATTCTTGTTGTGATCAGAGAGACGTCCTTGAAACGTACATACATGTCATTCTATTAATGCACAAAACTTCTCGCTGGCAGCTGGAGGAAAGACTCCAAACTGTCAATGGTAAATGTAAGAACAGGAGTAAATCTGAACTAGTGTCACACCCATTTCTAAATTACAGACATAATTAAATGAGAACACCTTATTTACCAGCAGGGGGGTTCAGGAACCCCCAGGGGTTCGTGAGTTGTCTTACTTGGACATGTGATGGATGATACCAGGCAGTATAGTGGGTTCCTGAGCCCCTTTAGGGACTTTACAATTATTAAGGGCCCCAAAATGGACCTTGGCGTCTGTGGTGTAGTGATCAGTTACAGCAGGAGCTTCCGAACTCGCTCCACACAATGCTCTGCATTCATAGTGGCAAGGCATTGTGGGACGGGCCTTTGGAAGATCTGCATTGATTGACTGCTTTACCATCCATGCTGTCTGCACACACTGAGGTCCAGTTTGGGGCCTTATTAAGCCTATTATTGTTCCCCCCACAGGACACTACTGCCTGGGATAAGTCAAATAGTTTTGGTAGCGATATTCGGATGAGTCAGCAATAAGATGTATTCATTGATGGTTCGCAGAACAAATATTTTTTAGTAGGGGGTGCACAATGTGAAAAAGATTGGGAGCCGCTGATGTACTGGATTTTGGTCTACAAATCAACCTCAAGCACTGATGTGTTGGCAGTGAGACAACAGTCACATATTGCAGGCGAGAGCTGCTTAAAGTGAAGTTTGAAGGGTTGCATGTATCTTTTTTTGCATGCATTTGTTTAATTTTGAAGTTTGCAGACACACATTTTTGCTAGTTCGCTTCCTGTATGAGAACCATGTGCATGTTTTATTATACAGGGGAGTGCATTTGTATGTGAATCAAACCATACTGATTGTATAGCACTACAATGTAAACATATATTAACACGCATTTATATTATATTCACTAACCTCTCTACTGGGAAGCTTTTCCTTGCATCCACTACCCCATTATTGAAGAAATTATTTCTCACATTTACCCCTATGCTGCCATCCTCTTGAATCAGTATTTCTCCCATGTCACCTTTTGGAAAATGCGTCCCTCACTGACCTTTTTCATACCACCACGTATTTCAAACACACATGGCTTTTCTACATGATCTCTCCCCGGTCTACATGTTGAGGCCTTTTAGTTTTGGTCTTGCTTAGATTGATCCATGTATCATTCTGGACATGTGTCCTAGAAAATTAAGCACTACTCCAGCATCCTCTTTTTTGCTGGTAATCCCCCGGTATTCAGATACCCTAACAACTTGCTGTCCATCAGTACTGCCTTGTTACACTATTAGTTTACTTTTATGCCATCAAATATGAACTGTAAGCTTATCCTGCCATTGGGTATCTGCTTTGATGCCCTTTTGGGAATGCCATTTACATCCTATATGGGAACGATATACACATACATAGTTACATAGTAGATGAGATTCAAAAAAGACATCCATACATCAAGTTTAACCTATGCTCAATTTAGATGACAGATACCTCATCCTATATCCGTATATTTATCCAGAGGAAGGCAAACAAAAAACACCAGTGAAATATCATCCAGTGATAGCTCATAAGGGGAAAAATACATTCCTTACTGACTCCAAGAATTGGCGCTCAGATTACTCCCTGGATCAACATCCTTCCCATGTTTACTTATTTAGTATATCCCTGTATACCTTTCCTACAGTTTGTAGCAATAATGGTACATATTACAAGGTGACCTCATTGCATGACCATGGTCACAATCCTAATATTAGCATTTTCTACACTCGTATGACTTTTGTGAGGTTATGTTAATATTGAGGATCATGTGCAAATAAATCTTAATTAATTGGTGTAGGTCTTTATTGAATCCTCGTGTCTGGTAGAATGTAACCTGCAAGGTACACACCACCTACACTGTCATTCCTGAATTATCTTGGTAGTTTAGATGACATCACTTGTGGTGGAACGCATACAGGCGGAGAGAGTCATTTTCTAAGCATGTCATATCCCATGAGAAGGTATATCTCATTATACGTCCTTCATCAGGTTCTATAAATGACCAACCTATGCACACTACAGGTAACCTAAGGCCTTTTTACGCCTCCTCCCATCCATTCCTTGGCGATGATCTTAAAAGAAGAAAAAAAGAGGAGGTAGTTTAATTTAATTATGTCTGTCATTTAGAAATGGGTGTGACAAAAAAATAATATCTACACCTCTTCTGACCTTTATCACTGACAGTTTGGATCAGAGACTTAGTTTCAGCTGCCAGAGAGAAGTTTTGTCATTAATAGAACTGACGTGTATATAGGAAGGACGCCTCTGATCACAGCAAGAATGGCTGGTGTGCGCTCTGCCGGCTCCTACCAGGTAAAGCTAAATATCATTCACTCTTACATACACAAGCTTCAAAGTGCCTTTTTAGAAATGCTTCCTTTCCTATAGTTGCTTTACCTTCTTTTTGTACCTCAAATGATGATTATATTGAATAATTCATGTTTTTAATCATTTAAGAATGTATTCTGACTCCGTGGAACCCCAGTCTACTTATCCTATGTACCACAGCTAGATATACCAAACTGCCTTCGTCGCCACAATCTCTGTAGAACTATAAACTATACAACTTCCAGTGCTGCCATTGTGGTTGGATTTCTAGTTTTAGTTTTTGTTTTGTTCAGTGAGTAAATGAAATGAAAATGTTTGAATCACGATTAACATTCTTGATAGGTATTTTAAACCTTCATCATTTTGTAATGAAATTGAAAAAAGAACTATATGTAGCCTCTGTTCCTACTGCCAATGCCTGTTTTCTCATAAATCTTATCAAAGCACTCAGCAGTGCTGATCAACTCCAGCCATAAGGACCTTCCCCCCCTCCCCCCCCAACAGGTCAGATCCCAGCATCAGCACAGGTGGCTCAATCAGTGGCTCAGTCTTCACCTGTGCTGAAGCTGGGATCTCCTGAAAACCTGACCTGTTGGGGGGGGGGGGGGGTCTTGAGTACTGGTGTTGAGCTCCCCTGCACTAATGGATAAACCTTTTAGTTATTTCTGCATACTAGGGGCAGTGGGGGCAGGTACCACGTGCATTTAACGTTTCAGGCATGGTGATGCTCTGTAGATTAAAGAAAAAAGCATGACCTGGGGAAAGGCGGAAGATAACACAGTGCTTCGCGTTGTTATGCCATGTAGAAATGTTAACATTGCACTAAACAAGCCACTTTCAAAGAAGTCCTCTCTGTTGCTCAACTCTGCAGTTTTGACTTGAGTTCACTTTACAAACCAGCCACTAGGTGGCGGTTGACAGTGCTGTGTGCGTGTTTTTTAAAAGTGCTGTGTGCATGTTTTTTAAAAGTGCTGTGTGCATGTTTTTTAAAAGTGCTGTGTGCATGTTTTTTAAAAGTGCTGTGTGCATGGTGATTAAACGTGCTGTGTGCATGGTTATTAAACGTGCTGTGTGCATGGTTATTAAACGTGCTGTGTGCATGGTTATTATGGAGATCTTCCTTGTGACCCAGAGCGAGATGCGAGCTTCTTTTTACCCTGAGCGGCTTAAGCACTTTTATATGGGATAGTTTAGGACAGAAGGATTTAGGACCTGATTTCGCGGTTCTGTTCCATAAAACGCCTCCTCGCGCCTGCAGACTCTCTGCGGCCCTTTAATGCGCATTTCAAGCTGATTGCCATAGGTTTTCGCAATTTATTGTTTCACTTACTTTTTTACCCACTATAACTTATTTAATGTGCGGGTGAATCCTGTCCCAGCTTCACATTGCAACGCCAGTATAACCGTCCTCGCACTGATGAGACCAAAAAGGTAGAAACCGCTGTCTGCGAGTAGGGTTACTGGCTCTGTACTTCTTTAATTCAGGCTGTGCTGATAAAGCTGTGTAATGCGGCAGGTATAAGCTTATAGGGGTCCCATGTTAAAGTGGACATGACGTAAAAAGTGACCCTGTGTGCTCATTTGCATAGGATTTCCCAGAATCCCTGGCTGCAGTGGAAGCACTGTATGCTAAGAGATAATGGGGAAGGGCAGGGTTGCAGAGCTGTCTGGGACATGTGACTGTGCTCACAAGTGGTATTTTTATTTATTGTGTTACTTAGAAAGGAAACACAAACAGAGCTCAGTGCACATCCAATGACACCTATACACGGTACAATGCCTAAATATATATACAGTATATAGATATCTTTTGAATAAAATGGTCTTTTAGTTTAACTCTTTGGCCAAAGTATTGTAAGCCCTTGAGCCCCTACACGGCAGACCACATCTCAAGGGTCCTAACACTAATATAAATTCTTAATAACCTGTGTAATAACAGGAAGAATGATTTATAATAAATATGTCAAAATTAGTTGCATAGTTCTAAGTCTGATTGAAGCTCTTATTAACCTGTACATTACCAGGAAAAGCACTCTGTATTAGATTTGTCGCAATCAAACTGTAAGCAAGTTCCCCTGAGAGTGGGAGATGCAATGGAGTGAGCTTTTAACCATTTAAATCAGGGGAACTTGCTTGCTTACAGTTTGATTGCGACAAATCTACTACAGAGTGCTTTTCCTGGTAATGTACAGGTTAATAAGAGCTTCAATCAGACTTAGAACTATGCAACAAATTTTGACAGATTTATTCATTTTATTCAAAAGATATCTATATATATATATATTATATTATATTTAGGCACTGTACCATGTATAGGTGTCATTGGATTTGCATTGAGCTCTGTCTGTGTTTCATGTTCTGTCTCTGGTTTTAAATATACATTGCCATGCTCGGTACCACTCCTCTGTGACACTTATACGCTTATATATATGTTGTGGTTATTTTGGGGGCTCAATATGAGCTTTTAGGTGTCCTGTATATATTACTTAGAAAGGGCAAGAAGAAATGTCCTAAGCTAAGTGTCTGAAAGGTTCAAAAACAGAGTTTTCCCCGAGCCCAGTTCCATCCAAAGGTTACCATGGCAACGTCAGACGCTAGAAACTGAATCAGGCTGCAAAAAAATCTTGCGCTGTCAGGCGTCTTATGGAATAGCCGTGCTTAGTAAATATACGCCTTTTGTGTTTGTTTTAACCCAACGGGGTGCTGTGAATTCTTTGGTGTGAAGCTATTCCTGCAATCCCACAGGATTTGTTTTTTAATATTATTATTTGTTACATATTTTGGTGAAGGAGATCACGCTGACAGTATTGTCTTCTGCATCAAAAGCAAGTTCTACTGGATCCAGTGGCCAGGAATAGAACAAGTCGTCAACAGCGGCATCAATTAGCCCGGTTTTAATTATATTGCAATTAAATATTTGAAAAGTCTCTGATAAAGGAGACGACACGGAGAGTTCCCCATTATACATTTCCTATATGGACCAGTTTGCAGTTTAAACACTGCAACCTTCCGTGTTCTACAAAGACGCTCGAAACTGGAAACCTCACTGCGATGGCCTCACTGCGATGGCCTCACTGCGATGGCCCCACTGCGATGGCCCCACTGCGATGGCCCCACTGCGATGGCCTCACTGCGATGGCCTCACTGCGATGGCCTCACTGCGATGGCCCCACTGCGATGGCCTCACTGCGATGGCCTCACTGCGATGGCCCCACTGCGATGGCCTCACTGCGATGGCCTCACTGCGATGGCCTCACTGCGATGACCTCACTGCGATGGCCTCACTGCGATGGCAATCATTTATCTCTGCTCCAGGTCTCATGAAGGAAAAAAGTACAGAAACCAAAAAAATCTGACTTTTAGAGGGATTTCCTTTGGTAAATCTAATATTTGTTGCTTGTTATTTAGGGGCTTATTCTATAGTAGCCAATTTTGGCCATTTTCGTCTGAAATTCCCCATTGTAGTAAATGGGGAATTTCGACTGAAAACAGCCCGATTGTTATACGGGTTGGCTTTTTCAGGAACAAATAAAATGATTTTGTACTACTGGTTTGAAGCATTAAAGCAGGGTGTCTCCCGGAGCTGAACCCCATTCATTTCAGCTCTGGGGACCCCCTGCTTCTGGAGATACTTACCTCCATAGTGGCGCCGGTCGGTATCCCTGGATTCAGAGGAACGATGTGTCTAATCTAATGGCGGCTTTCAATGTCCCGCGTCACGCTTGCCAATAAGAAGCCGTGACATCATATCCGGTGCGGCTTCCTATTGGCCTGTGTGAGCAGGGGCTTTAAACTCAGCAGAGGTACCGGCAGCATCTTCTGAGGGAAGTATCTCCGTAAGCAGGGGGGTCCGGAGCCGAAATTAACGGAGTTCAGCTCTGGAGACCCCCTGCTTCAATCATGCAATAATATATATACGGAAATACGATATATATATATATATATATATATATATATATATATATATATATATATATATATATATACAGTGTTCGACAAACCTATACATTTGCTCGCCCCGGGCGAGTGGATTTAACCCCCGGCCGAGTAAATATTGGCCCAAGCAGCACACGTTTGGTACTAGGTGGCGAGTAGATTTTTTTGTGTGGCGAGTAGATTTTTTGGTGATTTGTCAACCACTGTGTGTGTGTATATATATATATATATATATATATATATATATATATATATGTATATATGTATATATATATATATAAATATATTTATATATATAAATATATTTATATATATATACATATATATATACATATATATATATATATATATATATACCGTATTTCCTCGATTCTAAGACGCACAAATGAAGATGCGTCTTAGAATCAATGTTTAAAAAATGCTAAGTCGTATTGCTGCTTAATGGTATTAAACCAGAGGCATAGTTATGAGATCATGTTATTTTTCACTCTTTTACCTAACCCAATGTTAGGGAGGCTCAGAGCGGTAGGAGGGACATACACATTGGGAGAACACGGCAAGTGTCAGAAGTAGACGAGAGTCACAGAGCGTGACAGAGAAAGAGGAACCGTTTTCCTGCATCAGTCCCCCAGAGAATATATTCCACCATATGGAATCCTTATTCTTGTAAATGGTTTCCTTTGTGTGGGACCCAGACCCTGAATTTTAGGCATTTTGTTTTGTGCATTGAATACACAATGGGGTCCCCAAGGCAAAACCAATTGTTTTGGGGAGCACCAGAGCAGTGCGTTGCTGGCTCCTAGATATCATGTAATCAGCATTTATTCATTGAGCGGCTTGCAAGTACCTATTTAAATAGGATAATGCTGAAGTGTTGCACAGTAAGAGCAAAAGAGAAGAATTCTCGGCAGAATTAAAAAAAATGTCAGTGGTGCAATGTTGTCTATAGAGCATAGAAGAGACCCCCCGAAGTCCCAAGTTATGCAGTGAAGACTAGTTTAAAAAAAATATATATATAGTGCTCCGCAGAATGGTTTGATTTGGTCGGTCTGGCTGTTGGGCGCTTTCCCGTTTCAGTCACTGTAAAACGCATTGTACAATATTGAAAAATGCGTTCCATTCCTGGCTCCCAGAAGTGGCCGCCATGTTGTGCTATCCCTGATTGTTGATTTCCTCTGTGATTTGGTGTTTCCAACACGAAGGCTGAAGACCATCTGTCTGGGACTCTGGGTAGTCTCCTCTCAAAATAAGTGTAACACAAAATATTTTCCAGTGATGAGAATTGCATTTTTAACCTCTTTTATTGCCGCAGGTTTAAGACCTTCCAATCTTAGTAGTTTGTCAAAGACCTACCGTGTGTCACTGATATGCATTGAGAGTCGCTGATTATTAGCATCAGTAGTGTCAAATGGTTCTATAGAGTTTCACTCACTGAAGACAGTATCTTTCCATTAAAATACCATTTATTTGGTGTAGCATCCCCAAGTCTTACTGATTTGGGTCCTTGAAAGTTGCTGTTGTATTGTGTTATTTTTAGATTGTATGTTCTGACTGTGTTCTTGTATTTGTAATGTCTAATTTACAGGGGCAGCAGAAGTTAATGTAAGGTCATTGAGTTTAAAGGGGTACTCCAAGAGGCACGGACTTAAAAAAAAAAAAATGCCGCCTTTGATTATCTTAATTGAAAACGAATTACATGAGCTGCCGATCGATTAGTTCTCCTGTGATCGATCAGCAAAATCCTGCTTCCCAGGGTTCAGCAAATGGCTGCCTTTCAGTTTCAAATCAATCCTTCAGTCAGTGTAAATTAGTGTAGCAGCTACAATGTATTCTAAGGCGGCGCTTATAGTGTCGGCGACGTCCGTCTGCGGCCGCTGGAAAAATCAAATTGAGATGACTTCCAGCGATCGCGACCAATCCGTCGCGCCGTGCTTACTATAAGCGCACGCGACGTTGGCAATGCATTTGTTTTGACGCAGTGTCGCTGGCGCCGGCACTATAAAAGCAGCCTTATATAACCAAGGTAACATTATCTATTGTTACAGTTTGCAGCTCAAACTTCTGGGGATATAATTGTAACAAACAGGAAAGTGTCAAAACAAATGCATTGTCGCCATAGCCGGCGCTTATAGTGGAGTTTTTGAAGAGACGTCGCCACATGTGACTGGCTATAAGCCAATCAGGGAGCTTCTCTGCCCGTCTGCCTTCCCCTTTGCTGACCACTGGCCTTGTAGCCAGCGACGTCTCCAAACAACAAATTACAACTATGGCGACGGGTGACGTCATCGGTCGCGTCGCCGGCTGTATAAGCGCAGCCGAACAAGGATCTTGGGAGGTGGGCTAAACCCTGCTATAGAAATCAAAGGAAGCTCAGTATATTAAACCTCATTAGAAATGGCATTAAGAGTTGAATAATAAAAAATACAAATGCAGCAAGTTTTTTCTAATACTGCATAACGGATTTATTTAAAAAACAAAACACATGTAGCACATTGCATGGATTGCCTCTAAAAGGGTTACAATTATTCTAGTAAAACAAGAGGCTGGTGGTTTACTTCATAGCAAATAATGTTGATGTTTAATGATCATATGAGTTTTATGCTTTCTCAAGAGAAATGTAGAAACATTCTGCTTTCTGTTTATATTATTTTTATGAGGATTTTGTTTCCTCTATTTTCCTCAAACAAGAAAAGGAAAATGATTTCCGGCACTAACTTATTTCGGACCCAATCCCCTATCTTCACAGCGCAGTAACACTGCATTAAGTCCTGTTTTTGCACGTAACTAGCTTTGTGGATATGGATTAACCTGAAGCAGGGCCGGCTGGGATATTTGCTGGGCTCGGTGCAGGGACATGTGGGCGGGGGGGGGGGGGGGGGGGGGGGCTCTTACCTTGCCTCATGCCGCATCTCCTCTCATCATGGCGCCGCGACATTAGACCTTTCACTGGGCCAGAAGAGGGTAGGAGATAGCAGAGTAATGGGCAGTGCATTAATATAACACAATAACCGCCTTTTATTTTTTATTGTTATTTGACCTTGATAATGCACGTGGCCTCTCTATGGTGTACATATACAGACAATAAAAAAACGGGTGATAAATATATACAATACCGTGATAAAATCCTTTGCGGATTTAAAGAAGCAATAGAGTTTGTCATTTCCTGCTCGGATGAGCTTTCACTGTAATAATACTACATGGTTTTCAAGTAATATGATGATATACATAAACTGTGTGTGTGTGTATATATATACTAGCTGAGAGACCCGGCGTTGCCCGGGATGTAAATGCGTAATAGGTAGTATTATTTATAAATCGTGGAACAATAGGTGACTGTTTGTTGTAAAGGTTGGATAATAATATTGAAAAGAAAGATGGAAGAAAATGTAATACGATGTTGTATAAAAATGGTTAATTGTAAACACACCACAGTACAATGTATATTTTGGTGGCATAAGTGATGGAAAAAGTGAGGCGGGTGTGAGGCGGCGGGTGGCGCGTGGGTTGTGAGTGCTGTGTGCGAGTGGGGGTCCTGCTAGGGTGTGAGGCGGCGGGTGGTGCGTGGGTTATGAGTGCTGTCTGTGAGTGGGGGTCCTGCTAGGGTGTGAGGCGGCGGGTGGCGTGTGGGTTGTGAGTGCTGTCTGTGAGTGGGGGTCCTGCTAGGGTGTGAGGCGGCGGGTGGTGCGTGGGTTGTGAGTGCTGTCTGTGAGTGTGGGTCCTGCTAGGGTGTGAGGCGGCGGGTGGCGCGTGGGTTGTGAGTGCTGTCTGTGAGTGGGGGTCCTGCTAGGGTGTGAGGCGGCGGGTGGCGCGTGGGTTGTGAGTGCTGTCTGCGAGTGGGGGTCCTGCTAGGGTGTGAGGCGGCGGGTGGTGCGTGGGTTGTGAGTGCTGTCTGTGAGTGTGGGTCCTGCTAGGGTGTGAGGCGGCGGGTGGCGCGTGGGTTGTGAGTGCTGTCTGTGAGTGGGGGTCCTGCTAGGGTGTGAGGCGGCGGGTGGCGCGTGGGTAGTGAGTGCTGTCTGTGAGTGGGGGTCCTGCTAGGGTGTGAGGCGGCGGGTGGTGCGTGGGTTGTGAGTGCTGTCTGTGAGTGTGGGTCCTGCTAGGGTGTGAGGCGGCGGGTGGCGCGTGGGTTGTGAGTGCTGTCTGTGAGTGGGGGTCCTGCTAGGGTGTGAGGCGGCGGGTGGCGCGTGGGTTGTGAGTGCTGTCTGCGAGTGGCCACTGGATCCAGTAGAACTTGCTTTTGATGCAGAAGACAATACTGTCAGCGTGATCTCCTTCACCAAAATATGTAACAAATAATAATATTAAAAAACAAATCCTGTGGTATTGCAGGAATAGCTTCACACCAAAGAATTCACAGCACCCCGTTGGGTTAAAACAAACACAAAAGGCGTATATTTACTAAGCACGGCTATTCCATAAGATGCCTGACAACGCAAGATTTTTTTGCAGCCTGATTCAGTTTCTAGCGTCTGACGTTGCCATGGTAACCTTTGGATGGAACTGGGCTCGGGGAAAACTCTGTTTTTGAACCTTTCAGACACTTAGCTTAGGACATTTCTTCTTGCCCTTTCTAAGTAATATATACAGGACACCTAAAAGCTCATATTGAGCCCCCAAAATAACCACAACATATATATAAGCGTATAAGTGTCACAGACGAGTGGTACCGAGCATGGCAATGTATATTTAAAACCAGAGACAGAACATGAAACACAGACAGAGCTCAATGCAAATCCAATGACACCTATACATGGTACAGTGCCTAAATATAATATAATATATATATATAGATATCTTTTGAATAAAATTGCTAAGAAACGGTACACATAAATAAACCTCCTAAAAACAATAATATCAGATGCCTGTGGCTAGTGTAAAGGCCCCACAAAAGGCGTATATTTACTAAGCACGGCTATTCCATAAGATGCCTGACAACGCAAGATTTTTTTGCAGCCTGATTCAGTTTCTAGCGTCTGACGTTGCCATGGTAACCTTTGGATGGAACTGGGCTCGGGGAAAACTCTGTTTTTGAACCTTTCAGACACTTAGCTTAGGACATTTCTTCTTGCCCTTTCTAAGTAATATATACAGGACACCTAAAAGCTCATATTGAGCCCCCAAAATAACCACAACATATATATAAGCGTATAAGTGTCACAGACGAGTGGTACCGAGCATGGCAATGTATATTTAAAACCAGAGACAGAACATGAAACACAGACAGAGCTCAATGCAAATCCAATGACACCTATACATGGTACAGTGCCTAAATATAATATAATATATATATATATAGATATCTTTTGAATAAAATTGCTAAGAAACGGTACACATAAATAAACCTCCTAAAAACAATAATATCAGATGCCTGTGGCTAGTGTAAAGGCCCCAGGGCTGTGGGTAAGGGGATGGGATGTGTAAGTCTGGAGAAGCAGTACTGAGTATAGCTGGCTGTAATGCTGATGTTAAGTGGCTCCTACTGATCAGAAGAACTAAGTATAGATGATCACAGTATTAGTAATCATCTAGCTGTAGGCAGATTAATCATGGGATGAAAGCCGTATGCCAAACAGTGTAGGATGTAAGATCAGGAAGAGAAGTATTGCGGTACTCTGCGAACCGAGAGAATGCCTTTACAGAACTCTGACCGGAGAAACGAGATCTCCTACTTCTGTGCCGTATACCAGGGGTGGCCAACTCCAGTCTCAAGACCCCCCCCCCCCCCAACATGTCACGTTTTGAGGATATGCCTGCTTCAGCACAGGTGGCTCAACCAGTCCCAGCTTCAGCACAGGTGGCTCAGTCTTCGACTGAGCCTCTGATTGAGCCACCTGTGCTGAAGCAGGAATATCCTTAAAACCTGAACCGTTGGGGGGATCTTCAGGCCTGGAGTTGGGCACCCCTGCCTTATACCTCCGAATCGCCTTTGCGCGCGCACGCAATGGCGTGGCGACACCTGACCGGCTTGTCTCGCCTTACACATCCCACCCCCTTACCCACAGCACCGGGGCCATTAAACTAGCCACAGGCATCGGATATGAAGGTTTTTAGATGGTTTATGCATGTGTACCGTTTCTTAGCAATTTATTACATTTCATTTTTTGATCTATAATCATTCATCTGTTTGCATCTCTGTAATTCATTTATGTACATACATTAGTTTATTGTTACTCTGAGTGCACATCCCTTAATAGGTGTATCCCTATGTTTGTTTTGTTGCGGTACTGTATATTGCGTACCTGCCCATTGCTACACGCCCTCCCTACCTGGGGATTTGAGTCAACTCATGACTACATTATCTATTTTGAGCAGGATTAGTCCTGCGCCCACTGTTCCTCTGTCGTTGTTAATAAAACATACTGCTTTAAATTGTCTTCATGCTTACACTTGTATTATTTATATATACCTTTAGCCATGTCTGCCTATTAGGAATTGAGGGAAGTAACTGCACAATATAGGCATTAGATATGCAGGTAAACATTGGGGAATTTTACAGTCTAATGTTATATGAGGATACAGTCAGACGCTGAGGCTCAATAATTTGGTCTCAGTCCCACTGATTTTTAGCATACACTGACTCATAGCCATCCATTGTCTCACAAATTCGGTGCCTTTGAAATGCAACTTTCTTGCTCCAAGATCCCCGAATCTCACTTACTTTGGTTCTTGAAGGGTAACCTCTCTGGGAACAGGTGCCGAAAGTAGGAATAGACGTGTGTGTTGGGCATCTCTGTGCATGGCAAGAGTAAGGGGATCATTCTGTATAGTCCAATGCGGACATTTGGGCCATTTTGCATAACACAATCCTTATTGACATTAATTGGTATATTAGTTAAAAAACAGCCCCAATATAGAATGTGTGTTGGGCGAGTGGGTGTAAAATGTTATTAATATTTCAATGCCACCGTAACAAAGGTGGGCTTTTCAAATGGGGTAATTACATGGTCAGCCATATATAAATATTGGGTTATCGTAACAAAAAAGGATGTGCACTTTTTTGGTAAGGATTGGTCTGAATTCATAGGACACTCGCAGGAAGGTTTCTCAGAGTTACAGGGAGGTTTCTCAGAGTTACAGGGAGGTTTCTTAGTGATCTGTTGGTGTATCTTGAACTGGTAACAGAAAATATTATTTTACTGGAATGTTAATAACAATACACATCACTTGTAATATGTATTATGTATTACACACAGAGCTGCCTGTGTGTGTCTGTATTACACGCAGAGCTGCCTGTGTGTGTCTGTATTACACGCAGAGCTGCCTTTCTGTGCAGTGTGCGTCTGCATTATACGCAGTGCCGCCTGTGTGTGTCTGTATTATATGCAGAGCAGTGTGTTTATATTATATGCAGAGCAGTGTGTGTCTGTATTATACGCAGAGCAGTGTGTGTCTGTAATATACGCAGAGCAGACTGTGTGTGTATTACACGCAGCGCTGCCTGTCTGTGCAGTGTGTGTCTGCATTATACGCAGAGCAGACTGTGTGTCTGTATTATATGCAGAGCAGTGTGTCTGTATTATACGCAGGGCAGCCTATGCGTGTCTTTATAATGCGCAGAGCTGCATGTCTGTGCAGTATGTGTCTGCATTATACGCAGAGCAGCCTGTGTTTGTATTATATGCAGAGCAGTGTGTGTCTGTATTATACGCAGAGTCGCCTGTGTGTGTCTGTATTATATGCAGAGCAGTGTGTTTGTATTATATGCAGAGCAGTGTGTGTCTGTATTACACGCAGGTCAACGCGTACTTATGTTTTACCGGGGCAGTGTGCAACTGTATTACAAACAGTATTATCAGTTATGCCATCATGGGCCCCTATAGACTGCTGGCCATTGTATTAGTTTCAGTACTGAATGGGTTATATTACTCATTGGAATCCTTACTTTAGTTGAAAGGCAACAATCTTGGCATTGGTTGAACACCTACAGGCAAAAGGAGGAGGATTGCTGTGTGAGTGTGAACAGGAAATGCACCCAGCATGTTTCACAATGCCAAATGTTTATGTCCTGTCTGAGACGGACATGTGGAGGCTGGCAGGTCATTTGCATTGCAGGTTTTCCTCCTCCTCTCCTAATCTGGCTGCTAATGCCTCTCCTGTATTCTCCATGGAATGGTGACTGCACTTAGTGTATTCACCCCACCTGTGCATACACCCTGTTTTTATTCTTCCTGTTTCATCAGGTGTATATTTTGTATACGGATTAAACAATAATATTCAAAGACAACTTCTCATCAACATACAATTTCCCGGTTTTTAAATCTAGGTTTCCTCTTAAAGCAGTTTCATTTGTTTCTGTGAAACTTTGCATCAATTTACTATCATTTTATATATAATTGGGAAATTAGAGTGCAAGCCTACTGGTAATATGAAATACCGGGAAATACATGCACGTGGACTATCATTTCCTGTGTTCTCATTTTTCTTCTGTACAGCGCTGTATATATGGTTGGTGCTATATAAATTTAAATATACTTTACATTCGTACAAACACCTGTTTTTTAGGTATTCCAACTTGACGAATCTTAGTGGGGGGGGGGGGGGGGGGGCGGCAGGTGAGGATTTAGGACCCCTTCTATATTGGTATTGAGTGCCCACTATGCATTGCTGGCATTACCTCTGTACAGTGAATAATTACACGTGTGTCTCCTTACAGGAGGAGGTTGCCCCAAACTTGTTATCGGTCAGAGTTATACGAGCCAGGAACATCCCATGGGCAGACTGGAGTAAGTATTCAACCTTTTATCACATTTCCATGTTTATATTAACATCTAAATGCTAAATGGAGATCATTTAATAATATGTTGTTCCATGTTCTCTGAAAATTACCTTAATGAACCACAAAGCAATCGTGAGTACAGCTTCTTGATTTCCGCCTTGTGAGGTTTCTTCTATGTATCTATACGTAACATGTAGTAACAAAGGAGGGAGAGGGAGTAGGTGTACAGTATGATACCTTTTTATTGGACCAACAAGTAGTTGAGATGTTACAAGCTTTCAAATGTCTCAGGGTCTTTCATCGGTGGGGAAGGAGATGAAGGAAGACACCTGGGGAAGGAGATGAAGGAAGACACCTGGGGAAGGAGATGAAGGAAGACACCTGGGGAAGGAGATGAAGGAAGACACCTGGGGAAGGAGATGAAGGAAGACACCTGGGGAAGGAGATGAAGGAAGACACCTGGGGAAGGAGATGAAGGATGACACCTGGGGAAGGAGATGAAGGAAGACACCTGGGGAAGGAGATGAAGGAAGACACCTGGGGAAGGAGATGAAGGAAGACACCTGGGGAAGGAGATGAAGGAAGACACTTGGGGAAGGAGATGAAGGAAGACACCTGGGGAAGGAAAGTACCTGGGGAAGGAGATGAAGGAAGTCACCTGGGGAAGGAGATGAAGGAAAACCCTGATGAAGGACCCTGAGACATTTGAAAGCGTGTAACATATGAACTACTTGTTGGTCAAATAAAAGGTATCATACCCCCTACTCCCTCTCTCTTCTTTGTTACTATATGTAAGAAAGGACCAACACGGCTCCCCTTCTATTCTCTCTCTCTCTCTCTCTCTCTCTCTCTCTCTCTCTCTCTCTCTCTCTCTCTCTCTCTCTCTCTCTCTCTCTCTCTCTCTCTCTCTCTATATATATATATATATCTATATCTATATCTATATCTATATATATATATATATGAGATTAAAACATTATTGGGATAAAAACAATGAAATGTCGGATAGAAAGGGAAACTCTTGAATAAGAAAAATGTTAAAGATCATGTGGGGCCTAGGACTTTACAGGAGCTCAGAGAAACAGGCATCATTGGGAGAGATTTGGTCTTTATATGCCGCCATCTTTTATGTTGGGCTTTGTTAGAAGAGTAGAAAACCCAAGTACTCATTTACTCAGTGCCACCTTGGCATGAGATTTGGAAACAACAGTGACTCCAATTGATGATGCTGTAGTAATGTTAGCAATGTCAGTAACTCATAAATCAATACAAAATAAGTCCCCTTTGAAATGTACTTATGCAATAGGGTTCTAGTGGTCGGACCCCTCTCTAAGGGGATGTATAGAATTACAAAATTGGAAAAAACACTGCACACCAATATGCTCTGATAAATACAGTATTAAACTGATAATGACAACATTACAACCTAATAATACAAATAACAGCAGATGTTTCGGTCTTCCACAATAATATGGGGCCATTATCAATGTCAGTAACTCAAGAACAGTGTGGGTATAGAAACTCATCTTATGAATTGCTGAAACAAATAAATAAATATATTATCGACAGATTTAAAGGAGTCTGTCCTTATTATTAAGTAATGTGGAGTTAAACCAATGCATTTGATGGTTTTTGCCTTCTTCTGTGCAGCGAGTAACGCAGATTGCTATGTATGTCTGTGGCTTCCGACGGCTACAAATGAACATTCTCGAACCAAGACTATAGCAAACAGTAGCAATCCCGTCTGGGAAGAGACCTTCCAGTTCAAAATCTGTGGCAATGTTAAGGTAAGAGACAAGGAACTCCCCATTTTGATACTCTCTTCTTGCACATAATATGTTTGAGGTCACCGTGACCTTCTAATAAGCTTCATTTGCCCTCCACTGATTGAACCCTAACACATAATGATCAGTTCTTCCAACTGTAGGCTTGTTGCAGATTGCCAGGCACACCACTTTACAGCATGTGTTTGTATTTGCAGAACGTGATGCATCTGACACTTCATGATGAAGACACCATCTCTCAAAACGATGCACTATACACAGTGTTGTTTGATGTGGGGAATGTTCCGATAGGGAAGGCCCTGCGGAAGACCTTCCTTCTCAATTCTAAGGTGAGAGGTGAAGTTGTAGATAAAGCTATTGATGGACATGGATTGTTTCGGACCCAAAAGCCATTCCTGATGCTGCTTACATTATGATTATTATTTTGTATTTTTTACAGAGAAATGTGAGAATTTGTAGATTTTTTTTGTTATATGACAAGCAATTTGTTGCACCCCCACTGAATGGGTTTGCTACACTCACTTATAAATGTACATATGTTGAATTGTTGAATTTCACCCTTACTTACTTACTTACTTTCTTCACCCACAGATGGGTATAGGCAACTTCCACGGAAAACTTCACTTTAAAAAGATCCATGGAAGTTGCTTAGCTGGATATACCCAAGGGGACGCTAAGCCCAAGGGTCGACAGAGCCCATTGTGTTAGAAACGAGGGGCGCCATGAGAAGGCAGGGTTGTCAATTGTTAATGAGAGTCTCTATATTTGCATCAATTATCCTTGCCCCATGAATTTCACCCTACACTTTTCAATAACAATAAATCCTGTCTTATTGTTGGGGAAAGGGAAACACATTCTTTTCAACATTTCCTAATGTCTTTAAATGCCCCTGCAGGTGAGAGGAGGAATGCATATGACTCATTTGACCTTTCTTGAAAAGATTAACCATGCACTGTATATATTGAATACTCTCACCAAAAGTCAAGATGATTATGTGGGCATCATGCTTGCCAACCTTGACATAACTATGTCACATGGTGATCCATTCATGTCTTCCAACCAAGGCCTTCTCTGACTTATAATAATGCTTCTGCCATTCAAAATAAGGACCTTTTATTTCAGGACGCAGTGGGGTTGAAAGTAACAAGCCTGGGCTTTAATGGTAAATGACTTCCCCAGCCATAGTGGTAGCAGGCTGATTACCAGGGTCAAACTCAGCAAGTCCTGGGATTGGAGTCCTCATTCCCTGCACAGCTCATTGAGGGTTTTCCATAGCTAAAAGGTTTTGGAGTACAAGAAAGAGCAGGACTGGGTGAATGTGCCTCTAGCACTTCCCATCATGCAGGTGCCAGTGCTCTTATCTGTGATGTGCAATCTTTGTTTCTGCAGGGCAAGGAAGATCTTGAAGTGGAATTCAAGATGCAGACAATGTGAGTTATGTACTGTAGTGTATAGTCTACTATGGGCGGCAACAATACGAAAGGCCAAAGTTCGCTTTTATTATAATTTTTCTTATCAGCCTTGATCATTATCACCTTCCCTACTATAGGTCCAGATTACCAAATGATAGAGTAACCAGGTGGGTAGGTGGGTGGGAACATGAGATTTAGGAATCCAACATTGTGTCTAACCTCCTGCTAATCACTGTACTACAGGGGGTCCCCGAGCCCCCACAGGTACTGCACTGTGCCGTTGTTCTCAAGTTCTCTCTACCTCTCTCTCTACATCTACTTCTCTCTCTACCTCTAATTCTCTCTCTACCTCTACCTCTCACTCTACCTCTACCTCTCTCTCTACCGCTACCTCTCTCTCTACCTCTACTTCTCTCTCTACCTCTACCTCTCTCTCTACCTCTACCTCTCTCTCTACCTCTACTTCTCTCTCTACCTCTACCTCTCTCTCTACCTCCACTTCTCTCTCTACCTCTGCCTCTTTCTACCTCTGCCTCTTTCTACCTCTGCCTCTCTCTCTACCTCTACCTCTTTCTACCTCTGCCTCTTTCTACCTCTGCCTCTCTCTCTACCTCTATCTCTTTCTACCTCTATCTCTCTCTCTCTCTCTCTACCTCTACACCTCTACCTCTCTCTCTACCTCTCTCTCTACCTCTACACCTCTACCTCTCTCTCTACCTCTACCTCTCTACCTCCACACCTCAGGTGTGGGTGCACGTAAAGGTAATAAAGATCACCGCCGTGATCACAATACCAGCACAGGGAGTAGAAGAAAAAGGTGTTTATTCAGTCCATCATGCAGACATCCCGAAGTTTCAGGGAACATGTACCTTATAGATCAGAACAAAGTATAACTAAGCATTTGCAACAGTCCAGAGAAAATAGAGACTCGTAAAACATTACCAGCCCCATATTTACTACGAGCTGCTAGTCCATAAGATATTTTCACAGCTTGGTATAGCACCACGGCTATAGTATTCTACCGCACTCGTCACAAAGACATTTGGAAGATTATCTAATACATCTTCAGAATGTCCGTGTCACTCCAGTTATCCATTTTTGACGAGTGCGGCTACTTTGAATCTTTGTCTTAAAAGTATTATAGCCATGTACTGTATATTTTCAGATGATAAGGATTCTTATTCATCTGGCAAACACAGTCTCTGGATCGTCATTTTAAAGAATGGCTGTGTGCCTTGCTGCCACCATCTTGGAATGGTATAGCAGAACTTAGTGAATACGGGCCTACATCTCACCCCCAATAATTACAGCCTGTCCCCAACGTACCTTCACAGATTGATATTAGCAACTTTAAATTCCTTTTTCTCTAAGAAGTGACTGTTGAAGGTGATACTCAACACCAGCATACAATGCACAATGTATTGTTATTGCATTGTGGGAAGGGGATAACACAGTTGCATTATTGTTTCTGTGCAGTGCCATTTACTCACCAGCCTGGAGTTGACACATTTATTAAATGTGCATCTTAATCTGGCATTTACATGAAACTGTAACATATCATGCATTGTGCAAATACTTTTAGCATTGCAGAATGTGTCCAAATGTTACTATTTATTGTTATATAGCACTGTACAGTATTGTAGGCGGATACGAATAATGTAAATGCAGACTTATGTTTATTGTTTGTAGCTCGGATTGTACACAAGTGTAAAGGTAAGAGAGAGAGAAATGTATCCCAGAGCGTTTACAGATGTGATTAGCATTGATTGCCTCATGTATAATCTGTACTTTGTTCATTACAGACCATCTCGTCCAGAGAAGCTTCTAACAAACAGTGTGCTTGTGGTAAAACATTTATTTTTAGACACTTTCATGGCTGGAGACTGAATTTGAAATGAGAAAAAGGGGTTATAATTTTGGGTTGCCAGACGTCCGGTATAGACGGGATTGTCCCTGATTTCATTGACTTGTCCCGTTGTCCCGGGAAAGGTCTGTCGGGGTGCGTAATTGTCCCGTATTTTAGTGCCTTAACGTGAAATGCCTGAATTTAAAATGACTGTAATGAAATTAGCCACAAAAATGTCGCCTTACTAATTAACGAAAATAATGAAGTTAGGTCAGTGCCTGGTTATCTCATAATCCGGGGTCCCTCACCCCTATAGGCGTTACTTCCTCTCCCACCGCTCGCTCCTTGTTAGTTCAATGCGCGTCTTTCCACGCCCGGCCAACCGCAGAGATGATAAAAACCAAAGACTATAGCGGTAACGCGGGAGATACAGCTCAAAGCATCTGCAAATCATTTATCGCACATTATGACGTCACTTTCATACTGGATTATGGCGTCCTGTATTATAAAAACGTCAATGTGGCAACCCTGGTTATAAGGGATTAACGCTGTACGTGGAACCTTCTATATATGAACTCATTTGTGTGTGTATATGCATTACCTGCGACACAATGCAGAGCAATGTGAAATCTTAGCCAACTTCTCCCATAGGCTGAGATTATAGTGTTCGCAATTGCGCGTGCATGTGTGGCGAGAACAACAGACCTCTTTCCTATGAGGCCGCCCATCGTGCGCGCGACCAATGCAGAGCGACCGCGCAGAAGATGTTTGAAAAGACAAATTATTTTGTCTTTTCGCGTGGTGGCCACGTCACGTGAGCGGTTCAGCCAATGAGGGCGAATCAGCCTGGTGACGCGTCCACCACGCCTCCCCAATCGCTGGAAGCTCCGTCCACCCATCGCTCGGGCGGGAGGCGCAGGCGACGCCATGCGCTCCGTCGCGCTCACTATAATCTCAGCCTTTATCTGCCACCCTGAAAGTACGCCCCGTTTATAACATACTTAAAACAACTTACCAATATAGTTTACTTTCTTAAAGAAGAAAAAAAAGAAACTTTCATCACTTCGCTGTGTCCTGTGAAAAACAGAAATGCCCTTTCCCCCTCCACGTGAACACTGCCATTCTTTTTGGTCACTTCTGATACTCTGGCCTTGTGTGGCTCAGGATGCATTAAGAATACTTCCGAGTAAGAGAGGGGATAACCAGGGGCTGCCACTGTCCGTGCAGAAAAGCAGTACAGTAAAAGATCACATGTATCCTTCATAACTTCTGATTACCAAGGAAACATTACATTATAAAAATGTTTTGTATGTCTCAATTTTCAATAAAAATTGAAGTTACAAAAAATAAAAAATAAAAATACATTCAATTATTCAAAATACTTATTCAGTAGGTGTCAAAGAATAATGGCTGCATAGATCAATTTCCCAATCAGCACAAATGAATATGAGACAATGGAACCCTAATTGGTTTAGAAAATACTAAAATCAAGCTGGGTTTAAAGTTTCAGATTGAACAGTCAATACACAGATGATTTTGGCTAACGGTCCTTATCAGTGGTTTAGATATAGAGGTGACCAAAACGAAACAATTTGCTTAGGGTCAAACAACCTCAGGAAACCCCTAAGACATTGTAGGTCCAAAATCCTTTAATCGAAGTTATTAATTGTAGACAGAAGCCTCTTACTTATGTATCCGTAAATAAATAATCTACTAAAAAAGATAAGAGAAGCCCAATGCTACATCCAACATGACAAAAATACACAGTGAAATACTTATATATTCTCTTGAAAGAGGGTCATTTAGTTTAACCCTTTGGCCAAAGCGTTGTAAGCTTGTGAGCCACGACAAGGCAGACCCTGTTCGCAAGTCCTAACACTACCAGATAAAATACTAATATACCTCTATTAGGATTACATTTCTCATTTACCTCTATTAGAAGGGAGAAAGACCACATTGGATCTATATCCAGTAGAATGAAAGGACCTACTAACTTGGGAAGTGGGGAGAGGCGGGCTTAAAATCTGGGAAGGAGGAGCCACCAACCTACAAAAAAGATACACTGCAATGTACAATCTTGTCTTCAAATACACCCTGTCTTACAGAACAGGCTCAAACATTCAATGGCAGAAATAGTGAGAACTGACATAAGTGAATGATCCACAAAGTTTCCTGCATGGGGTCCCAAAAGAATAGAAGCACCGATGGATCTGGTGTATAATTCAAGAGTCCACCTAGTAAGAATCATCTGGGGGCCTCTAATTTAAGACTAGTGTCACATTTTTCCTCTTGTCATTGCAGTCCAGAGAGGTCTCCTGCCTAGAAGTCTGCATAGACAAACAGAAGATCCCAGAGCATTTGCACGGTACGTCATCTTAAAATGTACATTATTTCCTTAATGGCGCCTTTTTTATCACTATGCCTCATATATAATGGGTAGATGCTTGCTCTACAACTCCAGTGAAAGAATGTACAGCCTGTTCCAGTTACGGTTGCCGTGTGGCATCAGATATCGGAGATTTACATCAAGATTTAGTTAGTGGGAAACACTGGGGCACTATACTTTCCTATCTCATTAAGCAATGGGATCATCCTGTTTAAACATCCCCTTTTTTTCCCATCCAAGCTCATTTAAAACCTAGGACTCACTGGACATTTTTTGATTATCTGGACCCAATTGGACATCCTATGTAACATCATGGGCCAGGTGTTATAAGAATGGGAGAGACAGTTCACTGCTTATGTACAGAATAAGAAATGTGCTTTTAAGTATAACCAACACATTTGCAGGCCTGTGAATGCTCTTATATCAAATTACTCACTGGAACCATCCTGCTAATTTGTAATTGTCTGCCAATTGTGGTCTTGAAATGACAAACCTAATATAAATCTCAATGACTAAAAATAACTGAGAATGTTTGGCGGATCTGGAAACTGTGGTTGACATCTAGCTTCCAAGCATCAAGGACATGCTGAGCACGTCCCAGTTTTGTATATAGGGACCATCTGCCTTACCCTGTTTGCAGGCTGCTCTAGCAGCAAAAGGGTTAACATTATGCCAGAGGCTTGGTCAGTCCTGTTCCCTTGGTTTTCATATGTTCCATCTCTCGAGACGTGATTGTTTCTTAGCTGAGATTTTATAGCCCGGTTTACTGTTTCTCTAGGAAAAGGTCTTGTGCTGACCGTGAAAAACTCCGGTCAAAAAACCCATAAAATGATGCTGAACCCAGTTGATGTTCCGAATCATATTGAATCCCGCTGCTTCCATTGCATCAAGAAATGGGAACCAGAGCTGATTGCTAACATAGAGGTACCATTTCTAGCCATCAAATGCTGTGATCTCATCGAATAGGATATGGTGCTGAGGATGTAGAAGTCTTACATGTGTGTTCAGCATTGTGCCACGAGCACGGTACATATAAAGGAGCAAGTCAAGCAATATCCTACATGTGTGTTCAGCATGGTGCCACGAGCACGGTACATATAAAGGAGCAAGCCAAGCAATATCCTACATGTGTGTAAAAAATAAAAAAAATCCGTTCTGTAATATTAGATAATACTTACTACATTTAAAAAAAAAAAACATGTTATTCAACTCTTAAAGCCATTTTTAATATACTGAGCAACCTTTGATTTCTATAGCAGGTTTTAACACACTTCCCCAGCAGTGCAAGATCTTTGTAACACTTTCCTGTTTGTGGTAATTTGTTGCCAATATGCCCAGTAGTTATAGCTGCAAACTGTAACAATAGATAATGTTACCGTAGTAATATAAGGATATATTGTAGCTGCTGAGTTACACTGACTGAAGGATTGATTGAAACGGAAAGGCAGCCATTTAGTGAACCCTGGGAAGCAGGATGTTTGCTGGTCTTTTACAGGAGAGCAAAAAGATCAGCAGCTTAAGTAATTAGTTTTCAATAAAGGTAATCAAAGGCCTCATATATTAAAACAAAAAGATATATATATATTCATTTTATTCATTGTAACATCGCCGGAAGAAGAGATCAGTGTATCTCGAAAGCTCGCACAAATAAAAGCATTTTGTTAGCCACAGAACGGTATCGTTTATTAATTTTTGATTTTATATATATATTTTTATATATATATATATATATATATTTATATATATATATATATATATATATATATATATATATATATATATATATTGTGCCGCTTGGATTGCATCTTTAACATACAGAAGTGTGGATACATGATGCGGTACAGGGGTTTGGACCTCCGTCTCATACAGATGGATGATGTAAGCCATACATGTTTGACTTCCATTACAGAGATGTGTCTCTCCTTCCTTCCTCCCCAGGACGTTATCACAATTAAGGACTCCCCGTACGGGACGCTAACGGTGCCTTTGCAGTCTCTTTCTGTCGGAAAGGAAGAGAAAGTGGAACTTTACGCATCGCCAGTGAGTGCTCACATCTTGTTATCTTTATCAGACCCAACCTGTGAGGTCTCGCAACGAGAGCGTTCCCGGGGATAAGAGCAACGAGAGCGTTCCCGGGGATAAGAGCAACGAGAGCGTTCCCGGGGATAAGAGCAACGAGAGCGTTCCCGGGGATAAGAGCAACGAGAGCGTTCCCGGGGATAAGAGCAACGAGAGCGTTCCCGGGGATAAGAGCAACGAGAGCGTTCCAGGGAATGAGTGTGTTCCCGGGAATAAGCGCAATGAGAGCGTTCCAGGGAATGAGAGTGTTCCCGGGGATAAGCGCAATGAGAGCGTTCCCGGGAATTAGAGCTTTCCAGGGGATAAGCGCAACGTAAAACAGATTCTAAATGAACATCTCGTATAATCCCGATATGATTTACACCTGGTGATCTTGTACAGTATGAGAGGGTTCGAGGTATTGTGGATACAGAATAGAAATGTAGGGGGGGTGTTTCGCCACCAACACTAATATGATATATAGTACATGTATCGTGTCTTCCATTCTCAATGTTGGTTCTTGGTGGAGATGTCTAAATGCAAAAGAAAGTTTGTTTTGCAGCTATGTCAAATGTAAGACGCTTGTTTCTTACAATAGATGCAGATTCTTAGCTTGGGAGGTTTACATAGACAATAAAAACAAGCCTCTTAGAGGGTGCTACGCTCTAAAGTGTGTTAGTGCCTGAATAGATAGAGTAAGCTAAAATAGGCATATCTAATAGACAATACTGCCTGCTTTGCGTGTACTTTTTGTACTCTTTGGTTCTGCCTCCTCTGCATTATCAGGAACCCCTCTCCTGACAATAGTTCAGCACCCATAGGGATAAGGTAGGTAATTCATCCCATTACTCAAAACCATCTTACTCTCTTCCCCACACAAAGCCCTCACTCCTTCCCTCTTTCCTCCCACACGCATCGAACATGTCCGCTGCTCAGTGGGTGGGTCCTGCACTTTCTGGAGATGAAGAGGCTTCTCTGGTTCTTCTGAGAGAGGTTTACAGTAAAACAAGGAAACGTTCTCTGTGAAATACATACATTACATACATTCTCCATCTTCTCGTCTCACCAATGAACATTCTTTAGATCTTTTAGCTCTGGGAAACGTAATTGTTTTTCCGTTAATTAATGTTGATGTTTAAGATTACAATACATTGTGTTGGAAAGAAAGAGGTCTCCGTATAGAGATAAGGGTTGTTCAGCCAACAATTCCTTCTTTATGTTGTTAAATTTGTTAGATCAGTGACATGGGATTATGTGACCATGTGAGCTTGACCATGTGAGCTGTTACCTGCTCTAGCTGCTTTAGATATTCTTACTTTGAATGTACTGTCTCTTTTTTGATACATTTTCATTCATGTGCTTGATACTTGACCAAGAAACATGTAACATTCAAGTACAGTACTTTCTAGAGCCATTATTTATTTATTTATAAAATGTGTTACCAGGAAGTAATACATTGAGAGTTACCTTTCGTTTTCAAGTATGTCCTGGACATAGAGAACAGGATATACATTATATACAAGACATTGCATGCACAGTCATAGATTATATATTTTATAGGCGTATGTAGCAGTTACAGACCAGATTCAAATGTGAGACAGCTTTAGTTTTGAAAGAACTTAGACTGGAGACTTAGTCTCCGGTAGATTGTTCTAGTTGTGAGGTGCACGGTAAGAGGAGGGGACGGATACTTTGCTGAACCTTGGGACCATGAACAGTCTTTTGGAGTCAGATGATAAGTTCTGCATGTGGTAGGGGTGAGGAGCTTGTTCAGATAGATGGGTAGTTTGCCCAGAAAGTATTTGAAGGCAAGACAGGAAAGATGAACTTTGTGCCTAGACTCAAGTGATGACCAATCTAGTTCTTTGAGCATTTCGCAGTGATCGGTGTTGTGGTTGCATTGGAGAACAAAACGGCATATTGAATTGTAGACGGTATCAAGTTTGCTATGGTGGGTTTGGGGTGCCAAGCCATATATTGTGTCCCCATAGTCTATCATTGGCATTAGTGTCTGCTGTGCGATGCGCTTTTTAACCAGCAGACTTAGGGAGGATTTGTTCCTGTAAAGTACACCTAGTTTGGCATAGGTTTTGAATGTCAGGGTATCAATGTGCATTCCAAATGTTAAATGGGAGTCAAACCATATGCCCAAGTATTTAAAACTAGTAACAGGAGTTAGAGTGGTGTTAGCGTTGGTTCTGATCTTGAGCTCAGTCATTGGAAGCTTTAGAAATTTAGCTTATGTCCCAAATACCATTGTTACAGTCTTGTCAGTGTTTAAAAACAGTTTGTTTTGAGAAATCCAATTTTCAAGTCTCAAAATGTCAGATTGAAGAACAGTATGTGTTCAAGGTCGGAGAGGTTAGGGCTGTGTGCATATAAGATTGTGTCATCTGCATACATGTGTATTGAAGCTTCCTTACAAGCTGTTGGAAGAACATTGATGAACACTGAGAAGAATAGGAGCCCCAGAACAGAGCCTTGTGGGACACCACAGGTGATATCCAAGGGGTTAGAGTTCGAGCCTGAGATGGACACATGTTGGGATGTACCTGATAGGTAGGACTGAAACCAGTTTAAAGCATGCTTCCCTATTCCTCAGCACTGGAGTTTGTTAAGCAAGATAACATGATCAACAGTATCAAAAGCCTTTGCAAAATCTAGGAATATTGCACCAGTGAGTTGTCCCTGTTCCATTCCACACTGGATTTCATTGCAAACTTTTAGCAGGTTAGTTACCGTGGAGTGTTTGGGGCGAAAGCCAGATTGGAATTGGCTAGGGAAATATGTCTTGCTATAGTAATCGCTTAATTGGGAGTGAACACATTTTTCCATGACTTTGGATAGTATTGGGAGAAGTGAGATTGGCCTGTAGTTTGAGACAGTGTTTTTGTCCCCACATTTGTAGATTGGGACAACTCTGGCAGTTTTCCATGTCTTGGGGATATGACCTGCAGACAGGATAGAGTTGACTAAGGAAGCAATTGCTTTGGCAATGGCTGGGGCACCAAGTCTTAGGAACTTAGTTTGCAGTAAGTTCATATTTTGGAAGGAAATACGGTCCTTTATAATGACAATGAGTAATTTCTGTAGTGCACGTCCTACTTCCTAAAGTACTTCCTACATATATTTAATGGTAACCCCAGCAACTGGAACCATTCCTTGTGAGCCGTGTTGCATTTTCCTGGTCTATTTCTAACTCACAGTAACAACCAGCAGATGAGTCCTTCCGCACAGCAGTTTCCATATTTAGATAGTGAGAACGAAATGAGTGGTGTGAAGGGGAGAAAACATCAGCTGTGATATAAGGGCTACAGTATTTCTTTTTGAACCAATAGTTCTTTATATTGTAGTTTAATTTGATGTCAAAGGCAACACGATAAACTAGTGTTTATCTAGTTCAATACGAGAGGGGCCAGAGATGCATTGTGGGAGGTCTGACATGCTGATGTTGATGGGATGCTTGATTGACTTCTCCATACAGTAGGTTACAGATTTAAGCAGGTGGTTGCAATGTTGTTTTACATAGAGTAGGGTGTGGAAATGAACTGCAGCCTTAACTGCAAGTAACCAGTCTAGCTGCTGACTTCAGGTGGAATTTAGCCTGTGTTACTTAATGATAGACCATGTGTTCTCTTAGCTTCCGCCAACAGTTCATATGGAGAAATCTAACCATGAATCCGCATTCCTCGCGTATTGCCGGGCTGATCAGTTAGTCACATGTATCTTCATTGTTTGTCTCACATAATTACTGTCATCTTTGATGACTGATGGGATTAATCTTCAATATTTAGTGGGTTTAATGAAGGTTTCCTATTGATCACGCGGTTTTATTTTGAAGTATTGGTATTAGTTATTTCATTCGCAAGGCACCAAAATCTTGGGAAAGTTGACCAGAGCACAGACAGTGAAGTAAAGTGTCTGATTCTCATAAGGTTATAATAGCTTGAGTACTGAATAAATGTAATTGACTGAGCATTATGTATCATGCTCCAAACGTGGTGTGTTATTGTTACAAAGGTGCCAAAGGAGACCCATAGAATAGACGGCCCCTAACTTCAATCAATAAATGCAATCTATATAACTTTTTATTGTTTTAGCGTTGTGTCAAAAATAAGGCTGAGTCCATGGTCAGCACTTAGGCGCCGAGGCGCGCTGACGCTTGTCAGTGAGCTCCTGCAGCCGCAATGAGAGCGGCTTTAGCAGGGGCTCGCGCACGCGTGCGGAGGCGTAGAACTTAATTTTTTTTTAATTTTGTCGCTCACGGGAGCGCAGGGCCGGTCACGTGAGCGGTTCGCCCAATGAGGGCGAACCAGCTCCGTGACATCACTGGCCCGCCCCCTGACACGCCCCCGGACGGCGCGCGAACTAAGGCCAGGGAAAGCACCCGCTTTCCCTCAGCGCGCCTCTGCACGGCTGGAGTCACCATGGACTCAGCCTAACGATTATACTACAGTATATGGAGATGCAGGAAACTTATTTAATACATGTGTGATTTTGGGATCGATTAGTTTCTGCTTTTCCTGGCATCATATTTTGCTCTGTATTGTTATTAACAGAATTGATACCTGTATCAAATGTCTTAAACTAGCAGAAGCACTTATTATAAATGGCACAGATGCTGAAAGCTCAGCCAGCCAAGAGATTCACAGAAGAGTACGGCTTGAAGGAGCCTCGAGTCATATATCCCGGTCTCCTGCCCCGTGAAAAAAGCTGTTTCACATTGTCCATCCCTGACCAATTATAATATATGATTAAGAAAATGATATACGGGGGGTGGGGGGGGGGGGCTGTGGATCCTACCCATACACATCTCAGACTGCTACTATGTTTCCAATCAACTTTGAGAGACTGGTTCCAGGCGTGTGCACTGACATTCTGTTTTTGTTGCTGCATCAACCTAAAACCGTTGTGTAGAGTGGACGTGACATGGTTACCAAACAGTTACAGTACATTGGGACCAGTTGAATAGCTTCTGTTTCTTTTTTTTTTTTTTACACTTCCCCTTCAAAGCATTCTGAGAATTTTCAGCCCTGTTTTTAAGTAAAGAAAATAGGATTACAAACACATTAAACAATTTGGCTTAATCTCTTGCTGCAGCCTGGCCCTAATGTAGCCGTTACATGGGCTGTCACCAAAAACATTTTTGTTCTGAATAAGTAATTTCCTCGCGCCTCTTGTCATAGGTCATGCGTTCTAAGCTTCCTGTTAATCCGGTGTAATGGAACAAGTATTTTATTAAAGGGTGACACAATGCTTCAAAATCGGCCGCATCAAAGCTTTGCAGAAGGACAAAAACACTTACCTTTTCCTGAATAGAACTAATAACAGAGCCCCGTGACCCGGCTTTCCTACCTGCCACTACCTGACAGGGTGCAGACAGTTTTAATTTCATCATAGGTAAAACAAAGTCAGTCATTTAATGAGTCAGTAGTGAGATGAAAAAACAACAACTACAGTATGTATCTCAATAATGTACAGTAATTGTACAACGATATTGCCAGCATGTTACATTACACTGCCCTCGTCTTGTTTAAAGGAGCAGCCCCTGCAATACCCAACATGTGTGTTTTTTTATTTTTTATAAATCAGTTCTCTAATAATACTACATTTTTTTTTCTTTTAATTCAACTCAATGCTATTTTTTATCAGTTTTAATATACTGAGCATCCTTTGATGTCTATAGCAGGTTTAGCCCACCTCCCCAGCAGTGCAAGATCTTTACATCGCTTTGCTGTTTGTGATCATCTGTTGCCTATGTTCCCAACAGTTTGAGCTGCAAACTGTAACAATAGTTATTGTTACTTTGTAATATAAGAATACATTGTAGCTGCCGAGTTGCACTGGATGAAGGATTGATTGAAACTGAAAGGCAGCCATTTAGTGAACCCCGGGAAGCAGGATTTGTGTTCATTGATCACGGGAGAATAAAACGATCAGCAGCTTAGGTCATTCGTTTTCCATAAAGATAATCAGAGGCTGCATATATTTGAAAAAAATAAATAAAAAATAAAAGATATGTATATTTTTAAAGTGCCGAGAAGACAGGCTCTGTAATGATTTGCAATCAGAAAAATGCATGATTTCCCAAGATGCAAATATAAAATGGTGTGCTTTTCAATTGGCCAACAACTGGTATTTGATTATTGAAAATTTAACAACTAGGTTGATACAAATTGCTGCTGCTTCCGCGGCCTCCTTCCACTCCCTTGGAATCAGGTATTATTTTTACATTTCTTTAAAATGGTAGTGTCATAGGAAATACTAATCGATACTTGTCAGTGAAAGCCAGCCAAAAGGCAGTGATTGGGCAAACTGAGCTGAAAACTGCGCACTTTGCAACATGTTGTGAAATCAGATATTTATAAAAAAAGAAATAGTTTTCTGAATGCTGCAGATCGATTGCTGGCATTGCCCAAAGTGCATGAAATAATCCAATAAAAAACCCTTTTCTACTGTTCGGGAGGGGAAGGGGTTAATTTGCGGACGCGCATAAAAGATCACCAAAAAAAAAACAACATTTTGTAAAGAGCCAACCAATCAAATTGTCTTACTTTGCAAATGTGATCATGCTTAAATACAAAAATTGGCTCTTTTTGCTTCTATGGAAATCAAGCAAATTTTCCTTTTAATTTGGGGAGAGCTTCAAGTCAATCAAGTGTTTGCTCAATCTGTGCTCCTGTCTCTTCCCGTGTCAGAGGGGAAGAGAATAGAGATGTGCCATGTGAAAGCTCAGGTTTAGCAAACGGTGACCACACAAAAGGGAGCAGACAGAGGAAATCAGAGGAGACTAAGCCCATCCCAAGTCTCCGCTCACTATGTTTGTGAACTAAATAACAATAAGTCACTGTTGTTGCACTTTTATATTAAGTCCTATCCATTACCCTTTCAATCAGGAGTGGCCAGCTCCAGTCCTCAAAGGCACCAACTGGTCAGGTCTTCAGGATGCTTCAGCACAGGTGGCTCAGAGCCACCTGTGCTGAAGCAGGGATATCCTGAATACCTGACCTGTTGGTGGCCCTGGAGGACTGGCGTTAGCCTCCCCTGCTGTAAATAAAATAATAGTGAGGAAATGTGATGGTACACAGTGCTATTTAATCCCAGCACGCTTCACCCATGGCACCGTTACGGATTTGGATAGGTTGATACTTTCAGGGTGACCTTAAAAAGCAAGAAAGTACCAAAGACAAAGCAGAGCTGGTGTTCTGTGATTCAAGGTATCCTGAGAACTAGGCTCCCGCCTATCACATAAGAGGTAGGTCACCCACCCACCACATCACCATACTGTAAGTCAGGGCCTCCGTTTACCAATTCCGCATCCAGGTGGGCCGACGCAGGCACCTCTGGCAAAGACGGGGATAGAGTAAAATGAATAACGGAGGTTAAACATATGCACGGTCGCTAACGTATTGACGTTCTGTGACGTTGGGGAAGCGTCATGAGGCCACCACGATGCCACTCAATAAGACAGGGGAGGCCAACGCCAGTCCTTATGCGCCACCAACAGATCAAGTTTTAAAGATATTCCTGCTTCGACACAGGTGGCTCAATCAGTGGCTCAGTTGTTGACTGAGCCACCTGTGCTGAGCAGGGATATGCTTAAAACATGACCTGTTGGTGGCCCTTGAGGACTGGGGTTGGGCGCTCCTGCAATAAGACATGAGTATGGTCACAAGACTGAGTAGGGACCGTGCCAGTCAGAGGTGTGTATGATGTACCTGTCGTCTTGAAATAAGAGTGATCCCCAGAACAACATTATGAGCATCAAAACATCATTGATATAGTGAGTAGACAGCTTTATCTTATTAGCAGTATCTGATTTAACACCTCCCCTGCAAGAAGGATGCAGCCCGTTCTCTCCGGCAGCATACAGGTTAAAGCAGCAGTGCTCACGTACTCTACTTAACCACAAGTGCCGGAGTAGGTGGCAGAAGCTGAAAGGTAATGTGTATGTTTGCAGTTAAAATGCATACTGGTACCTAGACTCCCCCGTAAAGTGTGGGTGAATGGCACATTCTGAGAGAGCTGTAGAGTGGGGAGACAAGGTGAGCCAATCAAATTGCTGTATGTCTGAACGTTCCATGCGGAGGGGGACCTGATGCGCGAAGGAACGTTTTTGAGCTTTGCTGAATGATAATTTCTGATCGGATATTGCAACACTCCGGAGACATAACAACCATGTAAAATTCATTACTAACACCTTATTTTCCTTGTAATCATGCTTGCTTTTCATGTGATTCTGAACTAAAACAAATGCATGTTTTTGATACTTCTGATCTCTTGATAGCTTTTACGGTGAATGTTTTGTTTCGTGTATGTTCTCACTTGGTGTCTTTGTAGTGCAACGCTTTACATCAGGGGGGCTCAACCCCAGTCCTCAAGCCCCCTCCATCCCCCAACAGGTCAGGTTTTCAGGATATCCCAGCTTCAGCAGAGGTTGCTCAATTCTCTGATTGAGCCATCTGTGCTTAAACAGGGACTGATTGAGCCACCTATGCTGAAGCAGGTATATCCTAAAAACCTGGCCTCTTGGGTGGGGGGGGCTTGAGGACTGGCATTGAGCACCCCTACTCTGCATTGAAAGAATGGTGGCTGTTAACCACTATACCTCCAGAGCAAAAGTGATTAAAATACATTTTATAAAGCTCTTTGAAATGGCAATTTAGATTTAGGGGCAGGGAATCTTCCCACGTGAAAATATACATTCTGCACTATGTAATAGTAAAACAAAAAAAAGCCAAAATTCACATCCCCAAAAAGTTCTTACTGACAAAGTCCCAAATCAGTTTACATAAGAGTTTTGTGTGGAGTTTCTGTAATACCTTTATACAAAGTGTCCTATATTGTTTAGTTTACGGTGTGTATTTCTTGGAACGGGTGATAGACACTAGCACACATATATGGCTAATATGCATTCATAACATGGCTCATTACTTGAGCCCCAAGCAGCTCCAGTCCGTGCCGTGTTCTGCTGGCATCCAATGGAACAGATGTCTAGTATTAAAGACCAGTAGCAAAGGGGCTATGGTGCGTAGTATAGCACAGTGTTCTTTAGTAGCAATAATAATTTCATCTAATTTATGTAAATAACTACTTTCAGTCCCACAGCCTAACAATTATACTACAGGTACATGAGTCCACCTCTGGGGTGGAATCTGAGAAAGGAACACATTATTATTACTGACACTGAGCTGTTACACAGAAGTTAAATGGTTTACCCAATGTCACACAAAGTGCTTATCGTCACCCTGCTTCTGTGTTCAATACCTGAACTACTACACCGCACTGTACTTCCCCCCACTTATGTATTTCTGTTGTTTCATAAATACGTTTGTATCATACATATCAAAGGCTTATATCAGTTTGTCTATTGGTTCTGTAAACAACTTTGCTCATTTAGAAGTGTGTAGTCATACACTATGTTTTTATTTATTCACGTTAAAATGCTGCTCTGCACATCTTTCATCAACTTCCTCATGCGTCACCATTAGTCATTAGTAATAGTTATTTGTCAGCTCAGCAATAAGTAGAACTATTAGCCAATGAATAGGTGATGCCCTTATTTACGACCTGTTCAAAAACATTTATTTCAATGCACTTAAGGTAGATATACTGAGGTTTGCACACACGCAACGATACAAATAGAGCCATGGATGCTTATATATTGTTATGTACTGCTGACATTGTGAGCCTGTGCTTTGTTTGTATGGGTGCTATGACCCTGTATGTTTCACACCTGAGAAGGTAAGTGGGTGTGTAGTCTAAACCCTAGGGTTATAACACCAGTTGTCTTATAGGCCTCTACTTCGTATGGTAAGAATACATTAATGCACAGTTAGTGTTTTAAAGTGAGTCCATGTGAGTGTAGAATAATGCATTATTAATTGTGTTAATGGCTTTGCACTGTGTTGAGTAGTGGGCTCATACTGTAGTAAGCTGAAATGGGCATTACAGCCTTGTAATCGGAATCAGTTTTACAACATTGGGTGACTAAGCTGCTGTAGGTTCCTCTCCATCTAGTTTAGAATCAGGTGCGTTGTCCTTTTGTTTTAGTTCTTTTTTTACCTGTCCCTTTAGCCTAGAAGATCCTCTGCATCATCAGCCTTACACCCATCTCGGACAGAAGTGATCTCTAGCTGCTGGACAGTCCTGAGCAAGGGAGCTCGAAGAAACCTCACGCTCTGGAGGCATAAGGTTAGTCCGTGCCAGCTCCCTGTGGATAAGTTATTTTCCAGTGCTCATGGAAGCTCACTGCCCTTCTCCCTAATAGCACAACCCAGACTGCATCAACCCAACATCCTTTATAGACTAACAAAACAGAGTTTGTCACTTCCATCCTAAACCACTAATGCAGTTACAGGAGTTAGAGAATTGCAAGCACCTGTCTTCTCTAAATCTGTTTAACCAACAAAGTAACATCTTTGCAGCCAAAAAGACCTTGTTAAAAGGTTGCAAAACAATTTTTTAAAATTATTTAAGTAGGCAGGACAGCTGTTGAATAATGAAGCATAAGGTAGCATACAGTACCTACAGAGGTCACGTCTCAGACCCCTTTAGCGGTGGAGGAGTTAAGGATGACTTGTAGTCTTCGACCTTGTGGTATCAACGAGGATTTTCAACCTGTCATCAACCTAATAATTTGCTGTTGGATTTGTGAGCATTGTTTCCACATATGCTGGTTCACAAGCAGCAACACCCATCCCCTTCCCAAAAATTATTTATATATACCTTAACTGTAGTGTTTCCCGAAGGAGGGCTGCCAAGGTCTTACAACCAGGACCCATCAGAAAATACACCAATTTAAGAACATAATTAACTTTATTATTAGTTCTAGTATTTATTATTGCTAATTGTCTATTCTAGATAGTGATTGCCAAGTAACCACAAAAACAGGAACAGTTTGTTCTTCTGCCTTGGCTTTCTGGCTAAGCTTTATCCATAAAATTTTCTGTGCTGGGTGATCCCGTACGTAAGCCTAGGGGTGTTGTACTCCAAGAGACTCTTCAATTACATTAACTAGGGGGGAGAAACAGTAAGGAGGGCTGTGAGGAGACAGCTTCCTTTACCTAGTCACTGAGAAGTGCGGTTCAGCATTAGTGGGTTTAAGAAAACAGAAATCATAAAACCAAAGTGTTAGAAGTTCATACACAGAGGATTCCTGCTGCTTCCCAGTAGATCTTACATTCAAACGCGATGTATCTTGGCCCCTCTTCAGTATGCAGGGAAGCTGCTTCCTAACGTAGGTGAAGATTTTAGGTCCGTTCAAATGAATGGAACTAAACATCACAGTATCCACTTAGAATAGCCGGAGATAGAAAGGGCTCTGCTAGGACTCAAATGATGTAGAGGTGCAGTATCCCAAACTGTACCTCCCCCAGAAAAATGCATGAATATATATATATATGTATTTAGGGTCACCAACTTTTCCCCAGACTCTTCTTCTTTACTAATTCCCATGAGCATTGGAAAAAAAGTGGACAGGGGGTGCATGGACTTCCCTGTGTTTCTGTGCAGTACGAACCCTTTAGCTGCCAATGGTGTCTGCAATGCATTGCAAGCCCCGCCTTAGCAACCCAGAGGTTAAGGCGTTTGGGTGCTAATGTCAGTTCTGTGTGTTGCAGGCCTCTTTGACAGTAAGGGGTGGAGGGGTGGGGGCTCGGGGGTGGGTGTGGGGGGGGGGTGGGGGTTGTAATGGAAGTGGTATTCATTGTAAGTACTGTAATCTTACAAGACTTTGTGTCACAGATCGTGTACAAAGTGAAACAGGAAGTCGCAGGTAAATAACCTAAGTATGGTCTGATATTGTGCATAACAGTGAAACCAGGGGGACTGTTGTATGGATAAGTATTAATTATTAATGCCACTAAATGACTGTATATTTTGTCTTTTAATGTGGGTCATTGACTGTTCCATTCTATCTTACAGATGCGATGTCTGCTGTTGGCCACATCAACTCTAACATTCACACTATATATTTTGGAAATGTAACTCTATAAATCACAGCACAAGTTTAAGTAAAGGTGACGTTTTCACACCTTCTTTAAAAGGGGCCTTATCACAAGTTAAAGCAAATGCATGTTTTTAATGCAATCCACATGCAAGGAGCAATGTCTTTCTTGTATACTAGAACAGCCTCCCATAGACTTTGTCAGAATGTTGCCCCTTTTATTGACAAAGTATGTGAAAAGGGCTTATATTACTGGAGCTTTTTCTATGATATATTAAACTTAAAGAAAAGAGAAACCTTCATTTCAATAATTTGTGTGTGTGTGTGGAGTAGACATTGATGTAGCCAGGGGTAGTGATATCAGCAGAACATTTGCCAACATGCAGTAAACAGTGCATCTTCATTGTTTGCTCTGGACTGATGCGCGGGTCAGCATCTAAAGTAACTAAATGTATTTAACGTGTTTAAGCCTCCTCATCTCTTCTGTGCTTTGTTCTTAGGCCAAGCCCTTGGAGTTGAAGCTCTCAGCAAAAGACTGGTAAATTATTTAATCTTTGTGCCACATAATGTTAAAATACATATAACCCTTGCACCTCTTCCTTTGCAGTATCTGTCTGTGTGTACGTGTGGCAGTATATAAACAAATATATATATTTCTCGTCCCCCGTGATCGTACATACAATGGGGTTTCTGCCCCTCCTCCTGCATTGTGGGACTACATTTGCCGAGCTAGAAAGACTTCTCCCATCTCAGAGCACCAGTCTGTTTTTCCTACCTGCGTGTGTTAATCCTTCTCGTACAGGAAATGGTCTGCCGTAGAAAGCTCGCTCCCAACAAATGTTCTGGAGATCAGAGCAATCTTCAGGGCAATAATCAACTGCTCTACTCTTCAAGGAGAAGCTCTCCCAGTCATTTCAGACAACGCCACTGCAGTGGCTTACCTGAATAAACGCGGAGGCACGCAAAGTTTGTAAGCATTTAAGGAAGTTTCAAAGATTCTGTCTTGGGCACAAAATTCAGTCCTGCATATAAATGCATATCACAGGGGAATCAAATCTATCTGTGGACTTCTTAAGTCGTCACAGGATCCACGCAGTAGAGTGGCCTCTGAATTCAGTGTTCAATCAAGTGACCTCCAGATGGGGGATTCCGATAATAGACCTTATGGCTACATCAGAAAATGCAAAACTCCAAGTTTCTTGTTCCCGGAATATCGACCAAAGGGCAAACTTTACAGAAGCGTTGTTGATGCAGTGGAATTTTCCACTAGTATACATGTTTTCTCTGCCCATGGTTCAGAGAGTTCTGACAAAAATCAGGAAAAAGGAAGTAGAGGCTATTGTCATAGCCCCATTCTGGCCACAAAAGCCATGGTTTGCGGACCTACAGTACTAAAGATGTCCATAGAGACTCCCTGGGAGCTGCCACTCCTACCGGATCTTCTCACACAGGGTCAAATAAGGGCAGCATTCCTTGCCTTGACGGCATGGAGATTGAGAGGCTGTATTTAAAGAGCAGGGGTTTGGCGGACCAAGTTGTCTAGACTTTGCTGTGCGCCTGGAAGCAATCCACGTCCAAAATATACCATTGGGTATGGAATGTCTTTTCCAGGGGGTGTATTACACAAGACTTTGATTCGATAAAGGCCAGATCTCCTCATGTACTGGATTTTTTTGCAGAGTGGATATGATAAAGGCCTTGATTTTAAGAGAATGGAGGCTAAGTTACAGCCTTAGGAGTGTTCCGTGATACATCTTTAGCTAACAAAAAGGATATATCCTGTTTTCTTAAAGCAGTGGATAAGCTTAGGCTTTGAATTCATCCTCTAGTTCCGGCTTGGGATTGAAATATTATTGTGCAAACATTATCTGCTGCTTGTTTTGAACCATTGCTTCAACTTTCAGATAAATGACTGACTCTTAAGGCAGGATTCCTTGCAGTTTTTACTTCAGCCAGCAGAACTCTGGGAATTACAGGCTTTATCTTGTACAGCACAGCATGTTAGACTTCATCAGGGTACGATTGTTTTGTGGCCTGTACCTCAGTTCTTTCCTAAAGAAATCTCTGCCTTTCATATGAATTGTTCCTTCATTTTGTCCAAATCCCAAGTGTAAAAAGGAGGAGCATTTGCGTTGCTTAGATGTAATGAGAGTCTTATCTCATTATGTTGTTAAGTTGGAGCATTATTGAAAATCAGATTGATTATTTGTTTTGTTTTCAGGAAACAGAAGAGGCTCTTCTGCCTCTATATCTTCCATCGCTAGTTGGATCAAACTATGCGTCCAGGAGGCTTCTTAGCTGAAACATCTGGAGTGTCCATTAATAATCAAGGCTCATCCTACTAGAGCAATAGCTACGTCATGGGCCAACAGTCCCCTTGCCTGAGCAGATGAAATATACAAAGCTGCTACATGGTCTTTGCAGTATACGTTCATTAATCATTATACATTAGGTGTGTCGGCCTCAGAGGAGGCTAGATTTGTAAGAAAGGTTTTACAAGCCATCATTCCAGACTCCTTTTTTTCCCATTATTTATCTTTCTCTGAGTCCCCCTGTGACAGTACACAGACTTTTTCCGTTCCAAAGCGTTATTTATGAATATTATTTGTGCTTTATGGTTAATAGAGTTTGTGGAAAGTCTCTGCAGCTTAGGTAAACACATGAGAAAGATAAATAACAGTAAGAAATGTATACCTATATTATATATATCCTTGCCCACAAATCCTTACCTCACTGCCTCCAAGGTGGCATCGGGTGTTCAAGAAGATGTACAGTGTCACCTGTGCTTGTAGGTTCAACCATACTATGAAAGCTTGAAGAATATACCCAGCTAAGGTGGGAAAGGTATATACCAACATGCAAGATGAGGACGTTGTATACTGCACTTGAATTCAGTTGGAGTATACATGGTCCTCCTCTTTTCTTGTTGACTCTGTGACTCTTGCTGATTTAATTAATTGACACTACAGTTTATATTATCTGCACATTCTTTTGATTTTCAGTAGGTTGTGATTCTATTTTTGGGTCTGTTTTTTTGACACGGGGAATAGGGAAGTACCTTTGGTCTGTGGGACCTTAGGGAACGGGCCTGACGAAGGGGTCTTTACCCCGAAACGTTGCCCCCTATTTTCCCTTTCTCCCCCTCCCCATACCTCCCCCTGTGTGGTTATTCCATTGTCTCTTGTTTCCCTTCCCCTGTGTTTTTTTCCCCTTGCATTTGTGCTTTCAGGATCACGTGATACTTTTTTTTTGTGTATGGCATGGTTCCATTATTATAGTCTTGTGCTTCTATCATAAAATGTTGGACTTGGCATATTCCCATCTCTGTATTTACTGGCATCAGCGAGTGCTGGGAACCACCTTGTTCTTTGATATTGTTTGGAGATATTAGGGTACTCCCTGTTCCCTTGAGCACCCTGTGGCTATTATCATTTCCTTGTATTTTCTGAGTGCTGTCTATCTCTTTATTCTGTTGTATAAACTCTTTACATTCTGTTTGAAGAAAAGGAAATGTCTATAACAATGGAGTAATGCCACACTGTAGTTATCCTCATCCACAAGAACGGAGACAAGATTACAGGATTTTTACGAAGATATGCACTAATTGGCTGCAACAGACTTTGCCCAGCCTAGAGAACAAGTGGGATTTTGCAGTGGATACAACACAATAGACCACATCAAAGTTGTACAAGAAGTGATTTCCTGAAGTAATGAGTGTTACCTACCACTCATTTTAGGATTCGTAGCTTATGAAAAAGCATTTGATTCTGTGTACACCCTCACCGGTTTTAAAGGCATTAAGAAGACAAACCGTTGAAGCATATATTGATACTATAAGGAACATTTACGACAATGCCACTTAAACCCGTTAGATTACATGAAGATACAAGCAAGGTAAGAAAGGATCAGCAAGGGAGTGCAACATGTAGACTGTCACCAACGCATTTTACAGCAACATTTGAAGTGTTCAGGAGATTCAATTGGGAAGACAAGGTAATCAAAATCAACCGTGAATACTTGTCACCTACAATTTGCAGATGACATTGTTATTTTTGCCACAAGTCTAGATGTTCAACAAATGTGTCAGCTCCATAAAGATCTAAATAAATGGATTTGAACTACAAGAAGTGGAAGACTGTCCACCTTGGCCAGCATGTACCAAACGATGGGAACCTTTGGAATGAAGACATGAAAATGGGTGGGCTGGACATGTCGCAAGAAGGAATCAGATTTATATACATGCCATGTCAAATAACCAACTGGAAAAATAGGGACACGCCTTAAAGGTTGCAGAGTTTTTCTTTTCTCTGTAGGCGTTGGGAAGAGAAAGTAGCAATGTGCAATGAGGATCCACTACTGTCATTTTTGAGATGTCGCTGATATTCTCGGACTGTGGAAGGAACTTTGGAGGAGTATGTAGACATACTCAGAGTTACTTTATATTGCAGCAGGTTAATTGCTCAAGGTGGTTCCTAAATACGCAAAGCTGCTTCAAATAACTCTCTATATAACTATGAATGTGTCAGCAATACAACATGTATGCTATATCTATCATCGTGGCACCCAAGTCAAAGAAACACCCATAGACAAAAAAAAAAAGGACCATATGAAATATTTCTTAAGACAAACACGGCCCCCCCAGGGAGCCAGTATATACATTATTTATCTTATCTATGTTCATTTATAAATGTTTTACAAGAAAGTAATACTGTACATTGAGAGTTACGTCTCATCACTTGCAGCAGGAGTGGCCAACGCCTGTCCTCAAGGGCTACCAGCAGGTCAGGTTTTCAGGATATCCCTGCTTCAGCACACGTGGTTCAATCAACAACTGAGCCACTGATTGAGCCACCTGTGCTGAAGCAGGGATATCCTTAAATCCTGACCTGCTGGTGGCCCTTGAGGACTGGAGTTGGCCGGCCCTGACCTATAGTATATCGGTAGAAGCCAATAAAGTTTACGGGTCTACATTCTCTAAACAAAAGAAGTGTTAGGTGGGTGAGAATCTGTAGGTATGCGCATCAATGATTTATATTGTAACAAACGGGCATTAAACATCCCTTTCTTTTTTCTAACACAAGCTTAGGATGTTTTTTTTAGAATAAAGGTCACCAGTTAATAAGGATTCTCGCTGGCTGTTACTATATATATATATATATATATATATATATATATATATATATATATAAATGAATTAACAGCAGCTGTACATTGATACAATCTCTGAACCATGTAAACGGCCTCTTTACACTTTAGTACAGAGAGGATATACACGTTATATAATTATAAAGATTTAACATAGACCATATTTGTAACGGATGGATTGCGGTGACAGCGTGCATGAACATTTACACATTATTAGCTTCCTGCTTAATAATTAGGGGTCATTTTTGCCATTGCCTCCTGGACTATTTTTGTTTAGCTCCAGCAATAAAAACGCACCTTGAGCTTCTCATCTATTTCATTAAGAAGCATTTTCTCCTAAACGCCGTTTCTTATCTACCTCTTTTAACCAAGATCATTTGTTTTTCTGTCTCTGCAGCACGCAAAAGCTGGACATTCGCCTGGGGTTCGATATCTGCAGCGAGGAAAAGAATTTCCTGCACAAGAGAAGCAAGGTGATCGCTGCCGCACTGAAGAAGGTTCTGAAGCTGGACAGAGATTTAAAGGAGCATGAGGTTTGTGTGTGAAGGTCCCAGGTTATCGGAGATAGGCCAATTCTGTGAGTTCAATTCCAAGCCCAAAAAGGTGCACACACCAGATGTGGGTTTGAGTACCGTATGTGCCCGATTTATAGGGTGGCCCTGACTATAAGGTGACCCTCTAATTTCAGTAGTAGCGGGAATTGGATAGAATACACACATAATTTATAATACATATAGATACACACACCCTGTGTCTTTCTGTCTGTCTCTCTCTGTACCTGTGTCTCTCTCTGTATCTGTGTCTCTGTCTGCCTCTCTCTGTCTCTGTGTCTCTCTCTGTACCTGTGTCTCTCTCTGTACCTGTGTCTCTCTCTCTGTCTCTCTCTGTATCTGTCTATCTCTCTGTATCTGTGTCTCTGTCTTCCTCTCTCTGTCTCTGTGTCTCTCGCGGTTTAAGCTTCCTGCCACAAGCAATATGGCGGCTTCAGGCCCCCAAGGTGGAGCTTCCTCCGTTTTTCCCTCCTACCTCATACATCCGACTGCTGATTGGCTCGCAAACAGAGGGCGGGCCTGATTATAAGACGTGTATGTACTTTTCAACTTAACTTTATGGAAAAAATGTTGCCTTATAAACAGGCAAAACTGGTAATTTGCCGGTGCCCCAGCTTCCCAACCTCTGGAAGCAGCCGGGCACCAGGATTTTCACCCAGATGAATGCCTCTGAAATCAGACATGATTACATGAATCTAAATCACTGGCAGTGTTGTGCATGTCTGTACAATACATATCTGTAGTACTGATTTATATTGAATAGTTTACAATTTGATATAGGTGCCTGCTGCATAGGGAGATGAAGCATCACAGAAGGCACTGGTGATATTATTCCTAGTCTATACATGCTTTGTCCTTCACTTTCTATTTCTTCATCCATGAAACAATCCTCATAGCACTTTGGCCCCTGAGTGACTAGGAGTTATCAGAAGGGGATATGTTTGCGCATATCGGCGCTGCAGGAGCCTGTAGGAAGTTTTGCATTGCAGAACCCATTAAGTTAAAGCACTTTGTAGTTCAATACCCCATTATACAGGCCTCCTGTCCTTGAGCTTTGGAAAGTCAATGTTTTTTCTGCTTCTGTGGAACAATGTAATGACTGAGGACCTGGTTTTGTGCCTTAATGGAATATTTTATAGTATGTGAGTTTATAGGCTTAAGTTGCCATAATATGCTGTTTTTTCTTACCTCCTTTTTGTAACTTTTTTTAATGACAACCTCCTGTCAGAACCTGCAAAGCACCCCGCCCTTCCAGGAGCAGAAGGATATACGATCATTTAGCTGTTATTTCAGCATTAGCGTTTATTATATTACTTGCTAAAGTAGCTGCTTTGCACGGGTTGAAGTAATCCCCACAATTGTACCCCCTCCCTCCACTCACAATTTTACCCCCTCCCCCCACTCACAATTTTACCCCCTCCCCCCCACTCACAATTTTACCCCCTCCTCCCCACTCACAATTTAATTCCTTCCTCCCCTCACTTTTTACTTTGAAAGTGCTGCCCACTAGAGTTTGTCAGTAAGAAATGCTCTGACTCGTCAGAGAAATGTTAATAACGGATAGAATGAATGTGTTTAAATAAAAAAATAACCCATAGGGTCCCCTTAGTATGTATGCCAGGTTTCGAGTCTCTAGGTTTCATGGTCTTTGAGCTATGGATCAGAAAGACAGACACACAGGCTCTTGTATTATTATAGACATTGGAGCCTGTGGATTACCTTGCTGATGTGTGATAAGAGGGTGTCTCACACACAGGCTAACTAGTAATTAGAAACGAATGCCTGATTTTCATGAATAACATTACAGTGAGACACTCTATTATTGTGACATAAGAAGATTGCCTAACCCCACTAATTGGTTTGGGATTACAGTAAGGAAATACAAGAGACAATGATTGTGTTTACCATTGAAACTGAACTCCTCCATAAGGGCTGGTAGACAGCTGAATGAAAAGACAGGTTCAAGGTCACCATGAAAACCCCCTGTGTCAATGAATATGGTTCACGTGTGACAGCTCTGGTTCACCTCACAGAATAATAAGGTCCCTCCTGAGCTTGGGTGAATGAAGCATTCTGATTGGTCACTATCAAGACTGATTTGGCATTGTCTTCTTGAATAGATTCCTTTGATTGCTATTACAACAACAGGAGGTGGAACTAGAGCTATGACTTCCCTCTATGGCACCCTTTCTGGACTCAAGAAGTTGAATCTCTTGGACTGTGTCTCCTACATCACTGGAGCTTCTGGTTCCACCTGGTAAGATGGAATCTTCCACGCATGATTTGAGCACTGTGGTCTTCAGCTGCAAGGCCATACTGGTCCATCACCATGAGGCTACCCCCTGGTTTGGGAGCGTTTGCCTCTTGAACACTTAATCTTGGTATGGAAGGAAATACCTGCCACCAGGAAGTTGCTGAATCAGCAGTAACGTTGACCAATAACATAGTACTTATTGACATCATGTAAAAGGAGAAATGCACTCTACATAAATACAATTAGGGGTATATTTACTAAACAATGCCAAATTTCAAGACACCATGTTGCCTATTCCAGTAAGTGGGGCATTAAGGCTCCTTACAGCTTAGTACCACCGTAGTGTGGTTGTAGCCCCCCAAACTGTGAGGCTTTCTGCTTGAAATACTTAAGATACATGAAAGGGATCATGTTGGCAGCATTGCAGCTTTCAGGTAATTGTTCCATATATCCCAGCCTGAAAATGAACATGCAGCCATATAAATATATACTGAGCATATATACTGAGCATGGCCATGTAGCAATATAAATATATACTGAGTATGAACACACTGCTATGTAACTATGCTGAAGCTGGTGTTCATGGGAAATGTGCTGAAAGAATTGTGTGTTACTGTTTTCACCCCTGTTATGTGAACCCCCGGGGACTCCCCCCCAGAAAAGCAGAGCCCACCCGCCAAACATTTAGTAATAGTTGCTATTTTAATAATTTTTGTTTCTTTTTTATTTGTTTTGGGAAAGGCAATTTTACATGCATATATAAATATATATTCAAGCCTGTATAAATGCATATATAAATATACATCCAATTTTACATGCATATATAAATATACATTCAAGCCATCCTACAGTGATAAGTGTTGTTGGGTATTTAGGAAAGGTTGGCCCAGATTCCATTTGTTCTTTAATGGGTGGAAATCGCATACTGAGAATGCTGACCCTCGCTGGCCACCGTCCATACCTGATAAACTCATTCTATACATTGAACACTTTTAACATCTATCAGTAATGGATGGTGCCCTGGTGTAGGCTTCTTCCCATTGTCTCCAATATCCTGAGTTTCAGTGCATTTAACCTCAACCAATACAGAAAGTGCACATTTCGTGCACAATATCTTGAGCCAAGCAAAGAAAGGCAGCAGCACACATTCTGATGCCAAAGGCCGCATTGAACACTGCAGTTATGTACAGCTATTAACTATTTCCTGACTCATAATTCAGAATAAAAGAAGACATTTTGTATCAACGTGTTGCCAAAAATGTAGCACTTATAGAACAGGGCTGGGCAACTTCAGTCCTCAAGGGCCACCCAGGTCAGGTATTCAGGATATGCCTGCTTCAGTCTTTGACTGAGCCACCTGTGCTGAAGCAGGCATATCATGAGGACCTGTTGTTGGCCCTTGAGGACTGGAATTGCCCACCCCTGCTACAGAAACTAGAATGGAGAAAACTAGCAAATGTTATAGCTATGGGATGAGCACAGTCATCTGACTTTATCTTAATTTGGACTGAAGACGAATGCATCTTTAATTCAGCTCACATTTAGGGATCAGGAATATTCTGGCTTCTATATATGGGTTGTGCTCTCTTCTGCCCCAGGGCCATCACCAAGCTGTATGAGGATGCAGAATGGTCACAAAAGGACCTAGCCGTGCCAATAGAAGATGCTCGTAGGAACGTGACCAAAAACAAGAGCTCGGCTTTCTCCCTGGATCGCCTGAGCTTCTATCGAGATGAGCTGAACAAGAGAGCAGAGCAAGGCTACAAGACGTCCTTCACAGACTTCTGGGGTCTGCTGATTGAATCCATGTTCCACGATGGGGTGAGTAATATGCAGACCTGTGTGACGTATTGCAAAGCATGGCACCTGTTCTGTGACTTTGTCTGCATTCACTTGAATGGACCGTAAATTGTCTTTTGAAGTTATGATGGAATAGCACTGCTTAGATAGACACACAGGCCCATACTTACCATCTACGGTATTGTGTGTTTATACACAACATCATAGCAAACAGACATACCTTTTCACTCTTAAGCCCCAAGTGGGCCACCATAAAATCTGCTCTACCTCATTGGGATACACAATCACCCTATGTGTATACATGAGAAACTACTGACCACTTATATTTATAATAGTCCTACAACACTTCTTCTAAGTAATACCCACAGGACACATTCTTATCAGAACTCTCCTGTATCCCACACACAGAAAGAGCCTAAGCTTGTCTCTGCTTTCTCTTCAACCTCTTGGTTACATCATTGTATTTTCTTTGCAAACAGGTCAATGAGACCAAGCTCTCGGATCAGCAGAAGGCGCTGGTCCGTGGGCAGAACCCTCTACCTTTGTGCCTGGCAATGAATGTCAAGCACATTGAAAACACCACTGTGGACTTTAAAGGTGGGTAATAAAAGGAAAGCATTGATACACCATATTATAATTATGGCTAGGTTCAGCGCATGCAGAAAACATTACACTTTAAATATGAATAATCCCTTAAAAATGGCCAAGGTTGTGATTTTTCTAAGCTGCTTGTATTCTTTCCCCCCAATCAGCTGTGAGCCCGTAACAATTCCCCAGTAATTAAAAGTTGTATAGTTTGCGCTATATTAGGGGAGGGGTGGGGAAGGTCGTCACGCCATCATCTTTCGACTCAGCCAACTATAAAGAGATAGGAATCATCTCTGATGTGTAGGGTAAGGAAATCGCCCAGCTCTAGTCTTGTCCAACTCCTCAAGCAATAAGGGACATCATTTATTGCAAGGAGATACTCATGATGACAAGAGTAACAACATGTGGACGCCCATTCATCAGGGTACACCCACACCACTAGGAAGCAGTTTACTGTGGTTGATATTATTGTCAACACTATTGCATTACACAGACATCATCACACTAAGGTGTCATCATGGTGTTTCGCCATACTACATCATTGTTGCTATATTCTGGAAAACTATGTATATGAACTCCTTGTGTAAAGACGTTGTAACTCTCGCCCTGATCAGGGCCTGACATGCGTCCGAGATATTGGACCTCCTTGATATAAATTAACCTAAAGTGTCAAACAGTTTTAAGAAAACAAAATGGTAGAGAAGGTTTTCTATGGCTGATTGCATTCACTTTATTGCAACCCCAGCATAAAAGATGCACAGTGAGTCCTCATCTATAAAGTAGAAACACAAACAAAATGCTGTTTGTGGTGTCACCTGCTGTGTGCCTCTTGTCACCTGCGCAGGGAAGGGAAGCAGAGATATTCTGAAAACTTGAACTGTTGGGGTGGGCTTGAGGACTGGAGTTTATACAGACAGAACAGCCAATGTAACTTTTCTTTAACCCATTAACTTCTGCAGAGTGGTGTGAGTTCTCCCCATACGAGGTGGGTCTCTTAAAGTACGGGGCTTTTATCCGCTCTGAGCAATTCGGCAGCGAGTTCTTTATGGGGCGGCTCACGAAGAGGCTCCCGGAGTCCAGGATCTGTTACCTGCAAGGTGAGGGCACCGGCCGCTCCACAAACCAGTTACATATCTGTCACATTGTTGCAGTCCAAATCTTAACAAATGAGCCCTGTAAACTGAAGAAATATCTGAGCAAAGTATGCCGAAGTCGCACAATATTTGAAATTTAGTCCATTTCACTTTTTCAGTTCTAGAGAGAATAAATATACACACAGGCCTATCAGCCTGCTCATCTGTAGCACTAATGCTTCTCCCACAGACTTCACTTGAGTCTGTCTTGTGGTTCAGACCAGGGGTCATCAAGCCCCCCCCAACAGGACCAAAGTGTAGTCAAAAATCAAAATGGCTGCCAACTGTCCCTTGCAAGTCCCTGCAGTGAGGATAAGCTTCTGTATTACACTACATGGCCTTTGTATTTGCAAGGAACTCTGTCCACCGTCACTGTTCAGCTTTCAGCTCCTGCTCTCCACTGTAATAATACGATTTGGAGGTGTTATGCATTGTGACATTCCTCTATAAAGCAGGAATGGCAAACTCCAGTCCTCAAGGGCCACCAACAGGTCAGGTTTTCAGGATATCCCTGTATCAGCAGAGGTGGCTCAATCAGTGGCTCAGTCATAGACTGAGCCACTGATTGTGCCACCTGTGCTGAAGCAGGGATATCCTGAAAACCTGACCTATTGGTGGACCTTGAGGACTGAAGTTGCCCACTCCTGCTATCAAGTAAAATTAGAAGTGGCTTTGTAACTGGAAAATAAATACCCTGCTATCATTCTTTATATTACTCGTTGATGCACTTTTCCCACGGCAGGGTTGTGGAGTAACATATTCTCCATAAGCTTGATGGACGCCTGGTATGCAGCTGTGAGTTCCGACAATTTCTGGCACCGATTCACCAGGGACAACATACAAGATCTCGGTAGGACTGCTCTCCTTTATTGTCTCAGTCTGGGAATGTATCTTCATTGCTGTGCATTGTACCTTCGTGTAGTAGTAGAATTGCTGACATTAAATTGAAAGTGCACCGTTCCTGAAAGTGTATGCCTTTCCCATTCACAGCGTGTTGTGAAACAATACAGGCACAATGCCACCGATTCCACCACCCGTGCTGAAGCAGGGATATCCTTAGAACCTGACCTGTTAGTTGCCCTTGAGGGCTGGAGTTGGCCTCCCCTGTCTTCAGACATGTGATACAGAGCAGGCGCACCCAGCCAGTGATAGGCTTATAAAACCTTTAGTAAGACTAGGTCAGCTTTAGGGTGAAAGGGAAAGCAAACTAAGGAAACCATAAAAGTGATAGATATGACAGAAGAAGATCCGTTGAGACACCTGTATACAATTCGTGGTACAGAGACTCATTTTTTTTTTTAGACTGGCTGGGAGCGAGTTGATTAAACTGGGCGTAGTGGTGATGTTTCCAATGATCTATGAAGTGGAAGAAGCTGGTTTGAGATCACTCTATTCTCCTGTACTTTAATGCAGCAGAACATTTTTGTTGTTGTTTTTTATAAATAGGGTTGAAGCAGGGGGTCTCCGGAGCTGAACCGTGTTAATTCCAGCTCTGGGGACCCCCGGCTTCCTGAGATACATTTCTCCGTATGGGGCGTCGGTAGCTGCTCCACAGGTTCAAAGATCCCGGTCACACGGGCCAATAGGAAGCCGCAAGTGATGACAACATGGCTTCCTATTGGCCCACATGACGCAGGAGCTTTGAATCCGCCATTTCGATAGCCCCACAGAGCCAGCCAGAGCTGCTACCGTCACCCCATGCGGAGGTAACTCGGAAAGCAGGGGGTCCCCGGAAACCCCCTGCTTCAAATGCTTAAAACTGTTTAGAAAAGGAAAGCGGGATTCCTGCTTTAAGCAGCAAAACATGCAAATATATTCTGATTATTATGTTGCTTCTGTTGGCGAACATGTGTATAAAAATGCACCTTCCATACCAAGTGAAGCCACTACTTTAAGCATTGCTAAATGTAACTTTACTTGGCTTTGGTCCTTGTCACAGATGGAGAGGAAGCTCTGAGGAAGAAAAGAACCTCCCCCAATCTGACCAGTCGCCTGGTCAAACCAGCAGGGCTTTTCGGCAACACAGTGCGGGAGATGTTAACCAACCGCCCCATTGACGGGGAACATCACAACTTCTTGAAAGGATTCCAGATTCATAAAGACTACTGCCAACACAAGGGGTTCGTCGCGTGGGAAGGTAAATCACTGGCCAAGTAATTAGGGTCTGCAGAGAGCAAGTGTCCACGGCTCACTCATATAGAGACATGTTTCAAGATACATACGCAGACGCATGGCAAAACAATGGGATTCGGGCCCCGCTGACAGGGAAGTACTTAGCCCCAGATTTGTGGCAAGTATTTAGGCCCCTTCTGCACTGAGACGCATAAAAGCAATCGCTGTCACTGTACAAACAATTTTATTGCCATCTGCTTATGGGGAGTCATTAGATGGAGCAAGAGGAGGACATACTTGGTGCACATATGATAGATAACAAGATGTGCTGCATCAATGTGTTCCTTACTTTGAATTACAGCAGGGCCCTGGGTATACGGCGGGTTTCGTTCCAGAGGCCCGCCGTATAGTGAAAATCGCTGGAAAGCGGATCCGGCGATTTTCAGTGCTGCGCATGCGCAAACCGGCATTTTCGCCGTTCTGCGCATGTGCGACCTGCGGTCTGCACATGCAACCGGCGGTCTGCGCATGCGCGCCGGGTGCACCCGCCCGTTCTGCGCATGCGCGATTTTAAATTCAACATGGTGCCGCCATATCAGCGGATCGCCGAAAAGCAGATTGCCGAGAAGCGGGGCCCTGCTGTACTTCTCTCAACTATATTACAATCTGAATACTTCCAGGCCTGAGCTGGATTCAAACTTGTCTCCAAAGAAACTTATGTCTAATAGATTCAGTTAAATGAAAATACTTTTGACTCATTTTGTGAGACAGGATAGTAGTTTAGTGTCACCACATACAGTGACACTACATAAAGTGACACCACACACAGTGACACCACATACAGTGATGTCACTAAAATCTGCCTGAAGCATAACCCCTGTAGTGTGACTCATGTTCAGTCACTATAAAAATCTATACTGTTTATGGAAATAAAACACAGGACACTTAAATATGTTTTAGCATTTCGTTTTTTTAATGTAAATCTGATTTCATTTCAGCGTTAGACATACACATTCAGGCCATATTTACTAAGTGGGGCTAAGCCATCAGACACCGTAAGGTTACTTTACTAAAATGGGCAGTAGGGTGTCTTCTGGTTTAGAACCACTTGGCAAATATGTTCTTTAATAAAAACATAATCCTTCCCATGAGAGGATGTATTTGCACTTCCAACACCCCCCAAAAACTTCAAGCTAAAATACCTGCGCTGACATTAACGGGAGAATGCGTTTTCTAACGTACCGGCTGATGCATGTCGTTGACCATTGGACAGGTTTATTTGGGCCACAGCTTGACCCTGGGGGCTTTAGGTTGCCCACTATTGCTTTAGAAAATGATGGTGATGAATCTTCCTTTCAGACACACAGCTGGACAATTGCCCTAACCAGCTGACCCCGTCCACGGAAGAGCTGTGCCTGGTGGACAGCGCGTATTACATTAACGCCAGCTTCCCGCCCCTGCTGCGCAAGGAACGCAAGGTGGACATCATCCTGTCATTTGATTACGGGCTCACTGGACAGTTTCAGGTAAAGAGAAAGTATGCGACAGTCAGTCTGCCTTACTGGAGACTCTAACAAGTAGTGGGCAAAGGTACCAAGTGCAGGTTAGAATTTGAGGTGCACACGGCAAGGATCTCGTTCCCATCTTATTAAAACAGCAAAAATACATCCACCCCCCCCCCTTTTTTTTTTTGTATTTTCCCTTTCTATATGGAACGTATGTGACAATGTATAATTCTACATCCTTATCTGCGCTGGCAATCGTTTGGTGCTCCTGTTATAAATCTGCCAAAATCCTGATGGTGTGCTTAATGAAATGGCTGCCTTTCAATTTCAATCAATCCTTCAGTCGGTGTAACTCAGCAGCTACAATGTATCCTTATATTACTAGGTCACCATTATCTATTGTTACAGTTTGCAGCTCAAACTGCTGGGAACATTGGCAACAAATTATCACAAACAGGAAAGTGTTACAAAGCTCTTGCACTGCTGGGGAGGTGGGCTAAAACTTGCTATAGAGATCCCAGAATGCTCAGTGTATTAAAATTCATTAAAAATGGCATTGCGAGGTGAATAATACAAAAAAACAGGCACTAATATGTACTACAAAACTGATTTATTTAAAAACAAAAAACAAAACGTAAGATTTCACGATTTGCCGCTTTAAACCCCTCGTGCAGTAATGGCGATAATTTCTTCAGTGAGCAAAGAAAAGATTAATTGCAAATGTGTTAGAAACAAACAACTTATCATTGCAATAAACCGATTCCCTTCATATGTCGGAGTCCTGAAGCAACTGCCCACTCTCAAAAGCAGCTGTGTAACAGTATTGTTACCAGTTCAAGAGACCGCTACCTGCAGGTGTGTGTGTGTGTGTGTGTGTGTGTGTGTGTGTGTGTGTGTGTGTGTGTGTGTGTGTGTGTGTGTGTGTGTGTGTGTGTGTGTGTGTGTGTGTGTGTGTGTGTTCCTTTTTTTTATCAACCCCTAAAAAAGCTACATAAATAGGATATTCATTGGTATTTGTTGAGCTAAATATGAAAACCTATACTGTATGTCCTATTAAAAATAGCAGATACGTTGTTACATGAGTAAGTGCTTTCACCTAATTGCAATTCCAGTATACATTTCTATGTGATTGTTTGTTCAACTATTTGGGTTTTCTTACGTTCATTTCCTTTTACCTAGTCCGTGGAACAGACCCATAGCTACTGCACCCAGCAAGATATATCTTTTCCCAAAATAGAGCTGAGCAAAAAAGACCTGGAAAACCCCAAGGAATGCCATGTATTTACCAACTCCGGGAAGCCAGACGTGCCAGTTATACTTCACTTCCCACTTGTAAATGACACGTTTAGAGAGTTCAAGGCACCAGGTAAGTTACTGAGTCTTTGCAGTTAGTCCTTTAACATTAAAGGGCGTATGGGGCACATTACCAGTACTGTGTCGTATGTCCAAAAAGACATAACACCACTAGTTGAACCCAGATATTGTTTCAAACATGCACTTATCTTGTTTTAGTGCTGTTGATTAATGCACATTGCTGTTCTCCAATGTATGTCTAGCAATGGGCATTTTAAAAAGCCACTAATATAAGTCTAGCCCCGGAGCCTCTTTTTGGTAGTGATGCAGGGAGAAGTTGGATGTTTGCAACCACTTAAAATTCCTTTTTCTATTTACTGTAGGTTCAAGGTGAAAGTGTTTCGGTTTAAGGGCACCCCAGTTAGGTGCTCTGCTGCCTACATCCATTGTGTCTGTACTTCCTAGCATGTACTGATACACCCCCAGGGATGCTAGAATTGATTGAAGTACAGTAGCATATGTCTGCTACCATGAAGCAGCACTGCTGGTATCCAGAACAGTGATTTATTTAATTTGCTATAGAAAGCTGCTTAGCGCTGTTATAAAAACCTGCTTAAAATGTAGTCAAATGTGCCCAGGACATACTTGAAAACGAGAGGTAACTCTCAATGTATTAGTTCCTGGTAAAAATATTTTATAAATAAATAATATATTCATACACAGAATAAATACCTTGGTCTGCGTGGGCCCATCCATTCATTAAATTGCAATGTGATTTTTGTTCTTACAGGGGTTAAGCGCAGCCCAGAGGAGATGGAGGATGGGGTGGTTCCTCTGTCAGGAATGTTTACACCTTACAACTTGCTTAATTTGACCTACAATGAACAGAGCTTCAACCAACTGCTGAACCTGGCTGAGTACAATGTCCAGAACAGTGAAGAGCTCATCCTACAGACCCTGCGTGATGCCATCGCACAGAAACAGAAGAGCTGGACCGGTACCACTGACTAGGCTCCCATTACCATGGACAGTAAGAAGGTACCAAAGCAAGTGCACGTGGCAAAGGTGTAGCTTCGCTCTGTGGAAGTGACACATGCACAAGAAAGCAGCTCCTTCTCATCGTCTGAAGGTGAAACTTACAGGTGCTTAATGTTCCCATTATCGGACTTGTTTTGCAGACTGTTAGAAAATTGCACTTTTCCTACAGAGGTATTTTTAATCAATGGATGAACTATTGGGAAAAGGGGCTATCCAGCTACAGCCATCTACATGCACAGCTGTATTCTTTATTCCAAATCATGGAGGCCAAATTGTTTATTACAAGTGTAACTGTGCGCCCCTTGTTAGTGTGAGAATGTAAATAGCAATATTTTTTAGTTTCCTTCCATTCCCACCCTTGTACCCGCTGTCCCTCTGTTTTGCACATAATCACATCCCCCGCAATGCCATTTATTCCAAAGATATCCAGATTTCCTTTCTCTCTGACTGCCCCATAGGTGTTTAAGAGGCAAAGGATTAGGAATCAGCCTACCTTGGTGTTTGGAGAGCAGTGTGACCTCATGCAAGTCACTTTGTCCCATACTGTATATACTTAGCAGTGCATAGTAAAAAACACCTTTATGTCTTAGTGGCTCAGGTGTACATACACTGCCTTGTTGTACACTGTGCCGCACTGTTCGTGCACAACTGCGCTAACAAAACACTATTACTTTCACCATTTCCAAAGCCACACAATGTCTCTCTTCCTTGTGGGAACATTACATCTTAACCGAGGGTCAGTGCGGACGTGAAGCACAGGGAGTGATTCTGTTACATGATGATAAAGCAGCAGGACAATCCCAGTCCCAACTGTACAAGGGGCATTGGAAGCTGGTACCCCATCCTCAAATATCTGCGCCCATTAACCCGAAGCCTTCTTCAGTAGCTAGATTACTGCTTTTATGGGGGGGGGGGGGGGTTTAAAACACAAAAGAAGTACCATTAACTCAGCCACTTACCTCACATTGGCCTATTAATTTATTAAAGAACTTTATTTATTTAGCTATTCCGTTGTATATCCCCCATCCGTCAGTGAAGCAAAAATAAGTCTGTAGGATGTCAAGTTATTAAAAATCTGTTTTATTAAGCAAAAATATTATTTGATGGCTTTCTGTATTTCTACGCATACCTGTACATGCTATTCAGCAGAATCGGTTATTGGAATGCATAGTTTTCCAAGTTGATTCATTACAATTAATTGCTGTGTCCTTCATAATACCAGCAATACTGAACAAAATAAAATGCTGGAAGACCTTGCAATGAAGTCTCCACCAGCAGGCGATGGGTTAATGACTAACAAACGTTCCGCACATTTTCCCTTTTCTGCATTTTTAAATTAAATGTTACTAAAATGATTTCTGTAATGTTACAAAATTTCATTATGACAAAAATAAATACGATGTGTAAATATTCCGATTTTCAACAATCACGATATTGTGTCGGACACTTTGTCTACCATTTGACTCCTGAGTGATTATTGACTAGTTCTCTGAGGCGTGTGCTCCTGTGGAACATCACAGAAAGTGTACCCACAAACTACGGTAATTACGAGTTAAAAAGGGGTTTTACAAACTGCAAGTCAGACACTTACACTAAACAAGGAGGTTACGGAACAAAATACGCCAAATCAATACTGAAATGACTCACTTTTTCACTGCCAAAGGCCATTTCAGCACTTTGCTACAGGGAATGCGATAAATATACTATTTTAGAGCAAAAGTGTCACGTGTGTGGTATTTATGCCAATAAAGGATATCGCTAGCATCATTTGAACAAATGGTGCTGAATTACATATACAGGCGGTCCTCAGTTATCTGCCGGAATCCGTTGTCGGATTGCAGATCCAATGTTAATCCGCTGCGGTGAGCGTCGGATAATCCGCTCCGACATTGGATAATGCGCTCAGCAGATAACGGACAGACGGATAGCGAGGAGCACCTGTGTAACGTAATGTCAGTGTTTATAAGCGTACTTATTATTGTAGACATACCTCCATTTACATTGCGGAAAAGCATGATGTTAGACGCAGCATTATTAAGAAGGTTTTGTTCCCCTAACCTCCGCACTTCAGCAGGAAACACAAGTGCTATCCCAAATTTGTACTACATTTTGCGTATTTTTCATTTGAAGTCAGTGGAATGAGGAATTGCAGTTTGTATTTTGCTTACCACATGGACCAATCCACGTAGCCACGGGAAAGCGTTAAACCCACAGGCGCCATCGCAAAAACTAATCATAGAGCTGAAAATGCCTGTAACAATTGCAAAGATCCCGGATGGGTAAACCCAAAACAAGGGTTTCCTCTTATCGCTTTGGGTAATACATCTTATTTCTTGTGGAAAAACTTTTTAAAAACATTTTTATCCTTTCTCCGTTTCTCTTTCCCGTGCTCGGCCTCCGGCAGGTTTGGGCTGTGGGAAGCTCCCAGGTAGCTGCTCTCTGAGCTCGCGATGACTGGAAAACAAATGAAAGCCGTTGCTATTTCATAGGTTATTCACACCGCAGTGATACGGCGAGGCAGGACTATATCTGTGTAAGAGCCCCCATGTTCCTGGCTTCCCCGGGAGGTCCCGCTTACCTGTGCCAGCAGAAGCCGTCACGCCATTTGCCTCTGTAGTAGTGGTTTCTGGTTGGAAGGATAATGTTCTCCTGCACAGACATTGAACAAACAAAAGGAAAAAAAATGTGTGTTGGGAAAACATAGTAACAAGTAAAAGCCTCCCAAGTATTGGACAACTAGTGATTCAGGTCCACAAGTGACCTTCTAACCTCTCTGCACAGTTCCACCTGATCTCGTCCACTGGGAGCAGAAAGTATGGTGAGCGTAGCGGAGGCCCTGCACTGGTATTTTTGGAGCCCACCCGCTGTTCATATATTTCATACGTATCACATATAAGCTGCTTCCAAACTGACTATACGTTTTTCTGCCGGTTACATCTTTTACTGAACTAAAACACACACTTTTGGAATGGAATTGAGCCATTTTCTTCACATGATGTACACCCACTTTTCAGATTTTCAGTGTCACTTTATGGGAGGAGGGTTACGTGTTACGGGTGGCATGTTCATGCAAACATTGATGATCTGCGCTCTAAGAATAAACTACTCACCTTGGGATCTCTTCTAATGAAGTATAAGAAGAAACTTCCCTCTTCTGGAAACCATAGTCTTCTGTAGAGAGAAAAAAACCCATCAAACCGGTAGTGTGTGTTTTGCGATGGGCCCATGACACATCGATGCTCTCCATTCTCCAGCACACGGAGAAGGCTAGTTGCTTTCTGTAATGTCGGCATACTGGGCACCTACTTAATGTTATCGCAACTGTCTACATTTGATTAGAATAGAGAAAGAGAATTGTTCCGGAAAGCTCAAGCCAGCGAGGAAGGCTGCAACAGTAACCGCTTTATATTTACATGGTAACAAATCACATCACATTACAGGTTCTATGTGAATGAATGGTGTTTCATGGAATCGCTTTACTTTTTCCTTAGCTCGTTAGTGGCCTACATCTTGCTTTAGTGATGTCACTGGAACGCTTAGTGATGTCACTGGAAGGTTTAGTGAGGCTGTAGTGGGGTGCAGAGATTTTTCACTAAGCCCTTTTAATGACAGTACAACTTGCACAAATAATTCCAAAAAGCGTCTAAAGGGCGTATTTGACTTGTGATATACTATAAGGGTTTGCTGTTATAGTAATAGTCCAATATGCAGCTGCAAACTTTGCTTGGTGTTTTACTACAATATTAACCCTTTTGCTCCCAGCTGGGCCAGCAATGCATTGTTGCAGGCCCCTTTGCCGTTTGTAGTACGGCCGCTGTTGGTAAAGTTTGATACGTGACAACCTTCTAAAACATAGAAGGGGTGACATTGTTCATACATCTGAACACATACCTGTATTGTTCTGCATTGCTTGGATCCATACCTCCATCTTTCTGTTTGAAGGAGCGGAGAACAGATACACAGACCCATCTGATAATCTGCGAGGGAAGCAGAGAGTCGTATGTATTTGTTTCATTGTTTGTCTGCAATGTTCTTCCCTACGTGCCTCCAAAAAATGCCCAGCACCTCCTCATTGTGAGGGCGTCTCCTGTGCTCCGGGAAAACTCCTCTATAGCCCGACCTTCTTATATCGGACCGTATGTGCAGGTCAGGGAACTTACTAGGCCGTACATTCTAGGCATGTTTTAGGCTAAGTGACGTGTGATATGTGACCCTTTCAGCGCAAGTACGAATGATGTAGTCATAACTGAAACCCTATCCTATCAACCCCTGCAACCTAAAACATGGATGTGTACTATAAGAATGAGAATAACTATAAGAATGAGTATAACTATACAGAACTTACATTAAGCTTACTCACTTCCTCTAATGCAGGACTGGTCAACTCCAGTCCTCAAGGGCCACCAACAGGTCAGGTTTAAAGGCTATCCCAACTTCAGCACAGGTGGCTCAGTCAATGGCTGTCAAACTGTCAATGACTCAGCCACTAATTGAGCCACCTGTGCTGAAGCAGGGATATCCTTAAAACCTGACCTGTTGGTGGCTTTGAAGACTGGAGTTAGCCTCACTCCTGCACTAATGTATTCTACCGTCTTCCATCACCACTCAGAGGTAACGCAGCTGTTGGTTAAAGACCGGGCTTAGCTTACAAAACCTGTCAAAGGTGTTCACACTTTTTACATTCAGATATCCCCGCAAGACACATTGCTTTCAGCAGGTAGAGGTGCAGGAAGCTACCTAGAATATTATGTTAGTTTGTCATACTTGTATTTTCTCAAGCATAGGAATAAAAGCGGCAAGATATCAGCAAGAATGTCTAGTGACGTATGATATTACCTTTACAGATTTTGGACCATTGATTATCATAATTCTTGCAACAGAACACTCATAAATTGAGTACTGCTAAGGAAAAGCTTTTCAACCAGAGCCCTTCAGACCTGTATTGTGAATATTATATTATATTATGATTTCTGTGGAGACAGGACCCAGCATAGAAATCATAATATAATAGTTGAAAAGCATATTTGCGCACATAAATATAAATGATATATATAATAGATGGGTAATTATACAATAACCTTTAATGACTTTTTTTAAAATTGGAAACGAAAATAATATTTTTAATAAAGGGGTGTCTTGTAAGTAAAATATCGCCCGCTAGCATTTTTCCCCCTCTGGCAACCTTCTGTATAGAATTGCTATCTATATATCACCACTGAGTGTGAGCAGCAATTTACAGAGTGCAAAACCCCAGGGTTCTAATGCACATCTCCCAGGAAAGTGCCTACAGGCTGAAAATTCAACACCCACAAAAGCACGCTGTGTACAATTCCTTGATAGTGAGATTATTAACCTGAAGACTCCTCCTGCATTCAATTTTTCCTTTAACGATAGTTCTGGCAAACGGTCAGATGAGCATGTCCCATACAGTACCTTAGATCAAAGGCGTTTGCTTTGTCAGAAGAATCCTTTGTCTTCTCACATATGGCGTTCTTGACATTGACGGAGGGAATTGCAGTTTCATTCTGAAAAATACATCAGAGACTCAGAGACACACAAACACACACACAGACACAGACACACAGACACACAGACACACACAGACACACCAGTTGGCTTTTTCTGCTGTGGTTTCTCTTCACTGGTTTTTAGACTAACAATAACAAACAGATTAATCCAATGTACCTAAAAAAATATGTCCGTGGTTAGCTTGGTGTCTAAAAGAAATAACCGTACTGTCTCCTGTGTGGCTGTCTGACTCCAGTTACCATCAGTTTAAGCTGCTTCTATGAAGAAGACTTTCCAGATGTGTCGAAGGCTGGCAGATGTTTAATGTTAATGCAGCCAAGCTTCAAACTTGTGAAAACAGCCTCAGTTTAAAATGAAAAAGAGCAAAAACGTTATATAAATATATGCATAGAAACAGAGTCGGCAGCACTCGCTCTGTGATAGCTCAAGGAGGTGGACAAAGGACCACCTTGTCTGAAACGTCGCCCATTTTTAATCTTCGAATCTCTGAAGAAGTCACTCAAACTCAGTCTCAAAGTCCACAAACAGGCCATCTTTTACCAATATCCCTGCTTCAGCACAGGTGGCTCAATAAGTGGCTCAGTTGAAGACTGAGCCACCTGTGATGAAGCAGGGATAGCCAAAAAGACGGCCTGTTGGTGGCCCTTGAGGACTGACTTTCAGGCGCCTGACCCAGCCCATCAAAAAGCCCTCCTTATATTCCAAGTAGAGGCAAACATATGGTACAGAAACAAAAAAGATGGAGGCACACAGGTGTAGTTGCAAAAATATGCTGAAGTTAACTTCATGCTCAAGCAGACAAAAATATAACGTTTCGGGGACGTAGACCCTTTCTCAGGCAATGCCACCCATGTGACAGAAGGTTGGGTCAAAGGTGAAACTATTCTGTATGCTATAACCGGAGGCGCACACACTGACTTCAAACAATGAAATCTCATACGTGTGCGACCTAATTATCACAGGAAAGGAAGCTGATGCTGTCCCCATTAACTTATTACAAACGAGTGTCCAGCAAAAGAAAAACTGGCAGCTGATATTTATGAAACAAGTGATAAAATATATAGATCGCTGTGAATTTGCAGTATATTTGCAACATTAAAATATGTTGTTAAGTGGGACAGCAACTCTTAGGCCTCGGGCATGGTCAGCGCTTAGGCGCTGACCTGTGCTGAGGTGCGCTGGTGCTTACCAGTGAGCCCCTGCAGCCGCAATAAGAGCGGCTTTAGTAGGGGCTCGCGCACGCTTCCAGAAGCGTGCGGAAGCGTGGGTCTTACGAGAATTTTAGATTCAAGCGCTCAAGGGAGCGCAGGGCCGGTCACGTGAGTGGTTCGCCCAATGAGGGCGAACCAGCTCCGTGACGTCACTGACACGCCCCCCGACACGCCCACGGACGGCGAGCTAACCAGGGCCAGGGAAAGCACCCGCTTTCCCTCAGCCTCAGCGCGCCTCCGTACGGCTGCTGCAACCCTGGATGCAGCCTAATGTTACAACCCCACACTGTAATGCAGGCCCGTCAAACTCAGAACAGCTTGGGGGCCAATTCTTAAATCCGACTGCAAGATTCGGGCCGCACAATCAGAGCGGCGGAAGGAAAAAATGAAATAAATAGTAACTAATCTACATGTACACTTTTATTTCTAGAGCTTTCCTTATTAAAAATATGTTAATGTCACTGGTATCTCTCTCCCCTCATCCTATCCCCACCCCCATTCCATCCCCACCCCCATTCCATCCCCACCCCATCCCATCTCTCCCTTTACCCATCCCATCTCATCTCTCCCCACCCCCTGTTTCTCTCTCCCCCCATCCCCTCTGTTTCTCTCTCTCTCTTCCCGTCTCTCTCTCTCTCTTCCCGTCTCTCTCTCTCTCTGCCCCACACAACATACTTCCCTCTCGAAGGAACAGCCAAGCAAGCTCCCTCCCACACACCTTCCCGGCCAAACAAGCTCCCTCCCACACACCCTCCCGGCCAAACAAGCTCCCTCCCACACACCCTCCCAGCCAAACAAGCTCCCTCCCACACACCCTCCCGGCCAAACAAGCTCTCTCCACTCAAGCTCCGGGCCGCATTGCAAGGACGTTTGGACCGCATGCGGCCGGCATGTTTGACCGCCTGGCTGTAATGAATGCACATGATGTACCTTGGCTTCATCCTTCTTGGCATTGTAGAAGCTCAACGTCTCTCCGCGCAGTGTGACAAAGTAGGAGTTCCAGAAACTGGTTGAACTTGCCTGCAGTACAACAATGGTTATTATCTTCACGCGCACACATGTAAAGCACAGTTATAGTGAGGAGAGGGTCACTGAACTTTTTAAACATTCAATGGAAAAGGGTCTTGCAACATATGGCCAAAAAAGGAGTTGTACTGAAGCTGATCTACTATTAGAACCGTAACATACAATATTATAGTGTCTGAATCTTGGGCGCAGAACATGTTCAGTAACATAATGTCATATAGAAGTCTGCAGTAACCTCAACGTTGCATCCAGGTTTTACAAGGTAAAGATTTGATTTATCATATAACCATAAAATGCATCTTGTCTGAGTGACCTAGTAAAGCAAGAAATATATATGATGAACCATAGGACTGTATCACCGTGCCACCTGTAGGAATAGGGAGTAATGTCCTTTCTTATTAATGTGTCACTGCCACATTGTAGTCTGAGGGAAAGATTAAATGAGACACTATTCCCTTCTATCTACAAACTTTTCAGATGTGGGAGGAGTACTCTCCGTGTTACAGGTACCCTCAGTCTCTGCAGTACTATGTCACCCTGAGGTGGTGCAAACAGACACATTGTGTCATACTGACATTGAGAAGAGACCTGTGTCACAGAGGGAGGCACTGATGTCTCATTTTACCTGTGTCACCTTCAGTGGAAATGACTGATTCTGTGTCAGTCACTCTGTGATGGAAGAACTTACGGTCCTGTCATTGGGTCACTACGCTAAAGAGGTTTTATACGAACCTTTCCTCCTGGCCGAACCTGGTGTCGCGTCTCCAGGAATCCATTTACTATCCTGTCATATGAGGGATTCTGGAAAACAAAACATAATTCAGACGATCTGCATGAAACCGCCCTGATCATCTAACACTGCAAGGAGCCTGCTGAGCCAGAGCGTGATAAACCAGGTTCTATCCTGTCTAAAGCCTTCATGGATTTTCATACGTAAGATGCAGTCTCTTTGGATAAGCCTGCTCAGCACAACTGGAACCTCATAACTCACCTAAGTTCACCTTTTCATTGTTGATAGGCCTGCAATGCACTAAAGGCGTTAGACGTACTGGGCTTCAATCGCATTTATGGTTGGAAATCTACATCACTTTAAGTAGTAGTCTCAACAAACAAAACTGCCTCTTACGATTCTATACAGTACATTATGCTTCTAAGCTCGGTAATAATAAGTAGGACAGTCTTCCCAGGTGCACATTTTCAGTTTATTTGCAGAGGTTTGTAATTATTGGAGAAGTGGCAATAATGTTATTTTTAATCTCTTAAGTAAAAGAAGCATTAGATCGTTGGAAGTGTTATACTCTGTTGCTTTAGACAAAAACTTTTCCTGAAAGTAAATCCTGCTTAGAGGGGCATTTGTTTTAAGATTCTTGGTCCTTAAAATGTTGATGCCAATCCTATTCAACGGTACGGTTAACAAATTAAAATCCATGTAAAAAGGCTTGTACATGGCACCACTGCAGCCAACACATTAATACTTACCAAAACATTGCTGTTCGCCCTCTCAGGCAGTGCAGGTGTTACTGGCATCGCTGGAGACACATGTAATGAATCTACGTCAAGTTTAATCAAGGGTTGTGGATTTAGCTTCTGTACGGTGATTAAGGATGTATCACTCTCAGTCTTTCCCGAGACTGGCAAGCTGTGATTCTGATAAGGTTGTATTGTAATAGTTGGAGACTGCCGGTATGTTACTATTGTAGGTAGTGGAGAGGTCAAGGGAGTATTGGTCTCCAACGAAGTAATCTGGAGGCCCACCAGCTTCGGGGTGGTGGATGTCTGTTCTGGATTATATGTTCCATCTACTTTGGAACAGTCAGTGCTGTTGGCTTGTAAACCTGAGCTGTCCCACAAACTCAAATCGCCCGTGATATCTGCAGACGTTTGGAGTGGGGAGTTTATGGTCTCCAGTGGAGTTCTCAGTGGGAGGTTGGAAAGTCCAACGCTCTTCATATTCCCTCGATCTTGCAGTTTTGGAGGGAGGCCTCTTCTGTCTGAGGGTTTCCTCTTCAGAGAAGGCACCCTTATTGCGTTTTCAGGCTTCTTTGGTCCCTTTTCTTCTATGTCAATTTGTCGCAGCAGCTTCTGTTCCCTCTAAAACCAAGTTATACAAACACATGACTTCAAATCCATAATCATTCTCAGGAGAAAACATTCCCATCTTGAGCACAGAGCAATATTCACCATATAAAAATACAGTTGGAAAGAAATTACGCATTTCATTGCAGAACTGATGTTTTGAACCTACAGGCACCCATGTCTCTAGCCAGAGAACATCTATAAGTGATGCTGATATTCTTGGATATACTGTAGCAAGCCACATGTGCCATCTCTTTACCTTGGTAAGTGACTCAATTGTAATCTTTTTTAGGGCAGGGACTGTGGTGCTTTTGAATGCAAATTCCACTATGTCCATTAATGCGGACGCAGCGAAATCAAACAGAAAATAGAAAATATAGCGGTAAGGACGACAATGATTCCAAATTAATGGTATTAATCCCTTTTGCTTCCAGGGGGTCCTGGAACACAGGAAGCACATTACCCATTTACTTCCAGGAAGAGGGCTGGATTCGATTGTAAAACGTCTTATGTCTTATAATGCTTCCTTTTGCACTATACCGTACCTTTAAATGATACTTCTATGGTTTGTGCTACTTAGGTGTATTTGAAAGCCACATGCATGACCCTCTGATTAACGATGCCCATCACATTTACAGTATGATTCATTCATGCACATGCCCCCAGAGGGGATCTGAGCCATGGTGGATTCCACTGCTATACACATCAGTTAGCCTATAAACTCTCTGCTTGTATGTATTTATTAAACTACCTCTCCACTCATGATCTCTGTGGATGGAGCATGTCTTACATGAAAACCCAGCAGCTGGTCTGTTAAGTGCGGTCATTATGCTATAATAAATCTTTACTTGGCCTTCACAGGGCTGAAGACATACCTTCCTGGGAGTGTGCAACCTGCCTTTATCATTTCTGCTACGCTTATAACCATGACCTAAGACTAGGCTTGTTCAAGACAGGCGGCACCTCAGTAATGATCGGGAGCCCAAATTGAGAAGTATAAAATGTCCCCTGTAAATGGCAATATTATAAACTATTATCAACTTACAGCTTCCATTTACAATATTTGTACAAAAATGATCCCTTTGTCTTACTTTTGTTTTCCTTCTCAGCAGATCAAACTTCTCTTTTTGAGCCGCTAGCATCTTCTCAAAGTCTTCCTGCTTCTTCAGAAGTTCCTCGACATTAGACACGGATTCCTAAAGGGAGAAACAAAATGAGTTGAAATCACACAGAGTTCGTGTAAGTGGCTCAGGCAGGAATCAAACCTACAAGCTTGTTTAATCAACACGAACATCTTAACCACTAGAGCAAGCTTCCACCGCTTTGGGATTTAGAGACTCACCCCATAGTTTCGGTCCAAAAGATAAGGTTCCCGAGTGTTAAGCCACCCGTCGGCTTGCTCCAGATCTCTTCTCAGCACCTGGATCTCCAAGTTCTCCTCATAAAGCTCCTTCCGCCTATGCCAGCTCTCAGACACATTGGACATCAGCTCAGACAGCTCATTAACCTTCTCTGCAATCTGAGATGTACAATTCACCTATAGTTACAGAAGTGCTGAACTTCACTGCACCTCGGTACTAAAGGGGCAGTTCCACTTGAAATCACACTGGGGCTGTAAAAAAAGTGAGTACCCAGCCACAGGAGATGTCCCTGACAAATTAGGGGCTAGGTCAGTGGTTTTCACAAAAGGACAGGGTCACAGAAAATATAGGCCAGAGAAACTGTCAGAGGCGGAAGAGACAGACAATTCACGGGAGACAGTCAGAGGATACAGACAGTCAGAGATGGGGTAGGGAGTCAGAGGGGAGCAGGGAGTCACAGGAGTCAGAGGGGGCAGGGGAGTCAGAGGAGGCAGGGGAGTCAGAGGGGGCAGGGGAGTCAGAGGGGGCAGGGGAGTCAGAGGGGGCAGGGGAGTCAGAGGGGGCAGGGGAGTCAGAGGAGGCAGGGGAGTCAGAGGGGACAGGGGAGTCAGAGGAGGCAGGAGTCAGAGGGGGCAGGAGTCAGAGGGGGCAGGGAGTCAGAGGGGGCAGGGGAGTCAGAGGGGGCAGGGGAGTCAGAGGGGGCAGGGGAGTCAGAGGGGGCAGGGGAGTCAGAGGGGGCAGGGGAGTCAGAGGGGGCAGGGGAGTCAGAGGGGGCAGGGGAGTCAGAGGGGGCAGGGAGTCAGAGGGGTCAGGGAGTCAGAGGGGGCAGGGGAGTCAGAGGGGGCAGGGGAGTCAGAGGGGGCAGGGGAGTCAGAGGGGGCAGGGAGTCAGAGGGGACAGGGAGTCAGAGGGGGCAGGGAGTCAGAGGGGGCAGGGAGTCAGAGGGGGCAGGGAGTCAGAGGGGGCAGGGTGAGAGGTGAGAGGTCATGAGCATTCTTTTTAAACATAACATTTTTGAACATGTTCTTTTACTAAGTAATTTAATTCACTGAACCCACCAACTATAACTCTATAAACATGACGGGTAATCTAAACTGCTTCTAAACTGTCCCAAACAGGGCATCCAACAAACAAGAGGTGGGCTACAACTAGAAAAGTATTCATTGCAACCTTATTTATTGAAGGGACACCGTAAAGGTTATTCCTAATACCTCTGTTGGTTTTATCTATAGTTTGTTTTGAGAGCGTTTCATGTTCTCTTTGATTCTTCCACATAGAAACACCGGTACAGAGGGGACCCCTTTTCCTTTCGTCAAATAAGACCATGGTGATAACATAGGCCATGTGGTCTGTATCTTTCATTGCAAGTTTATACAGATGAAATCTAACACAGGCAAAATATTTAGCTGATTTATGCACCTCCATAAACATGAAATGTCCCTTGTCCACCAGCGCTTTCCCCATCCTCTGCAGTTCCTCGTACTTCACCCTCTGCTTGTCAATCTCCCGTTTATATTCCTCATGGCGTTTGATCAGCAGCTCGGCCCCAGCGACATCGTTTGCCAACTCCTCCGATACCACCAGCGCCTGCATCTCCTTAGCCCAGACCCTGGCACAGCAATGCAACATGGAGGTTACGTACATCTAACACATGCAGAAAAAACTCACCGACGCAACGTATATGAATATAGGGAGATTTTAGGATCAGACTTTTGCTGTCTTTGGTCTAAGACGCTAATCGATGAAGTGAGAGTCCCTGACCTGCAGCCACGCACCAATCTCATGTGGCCATGCCCATGTCATTCTGGACCATATTGACTAAGAAGTGATATTCCATAAGACCCATTTATGATGGAAGACAGTTTTCAGCCCATTTACATTTAAGAACCAGATTTGCCAAGTCCTACTAGATAGTGTGTTATGGAGTAGCACTGCTTACTAAATATGGCCCTTTGTCTTACCCTATGTAGAGCACTAACAACTGTTAGTTAAATTTGTTTTGTTTTTTTAAACTAGCCATGCACTCAAGGAGTTAACAAAAATGGTCACATTACAACACTGATTATTCTTTGCATTATTCTCCACTTTATTGGTCTCTGAACCTTATGGACCTCACTCTCATGGTCCATTTCACAACCTCTTCACCCCTCTCTCTCCACTGCTACATGTAGGAGAAAACTGGGGAGGGAGGGGGGGGGGGGGTGATAACAGGCTGGAAGACTAAGGCTGATATTCTGGAATATAGAGCTCTGTCGGATTCCAATAATTGGGATGGATTGGGGTTGGATGGCGTGTGTGTACGTGTCGTTCCTCCTCTGCGGATACCTACATAAGCTCCCCGCAGTCACTGAAATACATCTGCACTTGCTCTGCTTGGCTAAGCCTTTCCTTCCTCTCCTGGGATTTCCTGTACAGATTTCCCCAGTAATGTGCCACTTCGTTCAGGCTCTCTGCAACGTCCTCTTGGACAGGGGGGTGTATCTGGCAGAGGTACTGTCCCATCTTGATGATTCGTTCCTCTTCCTTCTTGATGGCTGCCAGATCCCTCTGAAACACAACGGTGGAAAGGTCCTAATTCTGGAACATCAGTGAAACAGAGCTCAAGGCTTAACCGGCTCATTTCCGTATACTGTATGAAATACGTTCCTTGTCTTCAGTCTAGTTCCTCTGAATTTCAGCTGGTCTATCCCAAGTATTTTACATTCTTTTCAACTCTCGCATTGACAACCTGATAAGGGATCCATACATTTATCTACTACCTTTATTCCCTCTGCTCCTATGTCTCAGAAATGCTTCATATTGCACATTATACTCCTGTGCTAGTTGAAAGTCTCTATCACATCCCCTCTCCTTCCTTTATTGCAGAGTGTACAATTAATGCTTCAAGAAGGTCCTATGTTGGACCAAAATGAGCTCTCCTACATAAAACTTGATTAAGTGAAACAGCGTGCGTAGGATTCACGTTACCCCTCGCAGAATGTCCATTTTACAGACACTGTAACGAGTGAGGGGAACACCCGCCTGCGTGTTCAGCTTCTCTACTCCCACAGATCACATGGGATCCTTTTCCATTGTTACAAGTCAAAGGATCCCATGTGAGTGTAAAAAGGGAGCTATGTGACACATTAAAGGCTATCAGGGGCTTACTCACTAAAACACAGCACACGTACTATATGTAAAGTCTCACTAAGTTAATAGGCACAGTCATTTAGTGGATAAGGCCCCATAAATAATAATAATAATAAAAAATAAAAAATCAACGCAATATAACATGATGTTTTTATGCTTTTGCTGCCAGAGTGGCTTGTTTGCAATGCGTTGCCTGCCTCCCCGGGGTGAATGGGTTACATTTTACACCATTATATAGGCCAGGGGTGCTCAACTCCAGTCCTCAAGCACCCCCCACCCCCAACAGGTCAGATTTTTGGGATATCCCAGCTTCAGCACAGGTGGCTCAATCAGTCAAAGACTGAGCCTCTGATTGAGCCACCTGTGCTGAAGCAGGGATATCCTGAAAACCTGACCTGTTGAGGGGGGCTTCAGGACTAGAGTTGAGCTCCCTTGATATAGGCAACTGGTTGCCCATCATGGCTAGGTTGCTCCACCAATGCTTTTTTTAAATTATTATTTTTTTATAATAGAGATTCCAAATGCCCTTCTGCAAGCAATAAATAATAATTCATATTTAGGTGTACTATAGGACTGCCCCTTGAAATGCTACAAAAGAAAGCAAATGAAATATAACAAAGCATTTGTAACAGTGTGTGGAAAGAGGAATTCACAGCACATTGCAGGCTTCGGAAGGGGAGAAGAGAGCAAAACGGGGCGCCCCGATGTAAGCTGTTCAAATGGACCCACAAGCTTGTGTAATCAAAACAAACACATCGACATCCCCCCACATACTGCAACATGAGCTTTACCTGTGGCATTGAATGTGGGCCGTTTCCAGCCTTCCCAGTAACTTTACTGATCACATGTGGAGGATTTCTGTTTATGAACATACACCATGGAAGTTGTAGCTCACCTCGAAACCCTCGTGTTGGCTGAGCAGGGTCTGCACCCCTGGAAGATCATAGCCATAGTCATCTGTATTGACAATCACTTCCTTCTCCTGTATCCAGCTCGTGAGCTCATCAACTTCATGATCAAACTGATGGACTTGGTGAGCAGTTGCCAAGATCTAATGTGTGGGGAACGAGATACAGGGTGGTTCCATTATATAATGGGGTATGCAATAAGTAGGGATATTGCATTGCAGGCTAACATTCTGCTTGTTTGAGTGAGTGATCATATTGCATTATCTTACCCTCCGATCTCATTATATAAGAGGCAGCTTCAACTTACATGAGTTAGTATAGAATACTATTTGATGTGCCCTTTGCATGCTTATTTCTGAATATTGTGCATAGTCAATTACTACAACATGGTGCAACTTGTGAAGCTGTAATTCCTGTAACAAACCTATACAGATTATAACCCCCCTCACTACCCGTTGGACGCACCTTGGCTCTGTTCTGGATGGAGCGACATAAGCCATCCCAAGTGTTATTTACTTCATCAGTCTTCTTCTGGATCCCATTTGCCTGGCCTTGTGACTCCTCAAGCAGGCTGGAGGCCAGTTCATTTATACCGACCACCTTGCTCTGCCCAAGTGTCTCAACTTCCTTCACAAAGTTTCCAAACTGTTTTTCCAACACCTGTGAGAAGTAAAACGCCAAGAAGAAAGACGAGATGTTGAGCACAGCATTCCGGGTATGTATCCAATGGCTTTTCACAGCTATGGGAAGCAGCAAAGAAACATTTGGCATGTAATACAAACATCTATGGGGCCGCATACAATTGGTTGCCCTTTCTCTGCCCTTTCTCTGTGTGTTTGTGTGTTTGTGTGTGTGTGTGTATGTGTGTGTGTATGTGTGTGTGTGTGTGTGTGTGTGTAGATACACACACACACACACACACACACACACACACAAATAAAAAACTATATATATATATATATATATATATATATATATATACACACACATACATATATATATATATATATACACACATACATATATATAAAAATAAAAGTAGGAGAGAAATTAAAGAGAGTGAGACAAAGAGACATTGTTCCCACAGACAATGCAAAATATCAGTGTGTTCATAGGACTACTCACTAGTAATGTTGGGGCAGGACACTGAATAATACCCCAACTTACTGCACCAGAGAGAACAGTGAAGCTACATCTACATCACTCTGCATGTATGTAGTATACATAGGCGGATAGTTTAAGGCAAGCTTTAGAATACTCGTTGTCTCGTCTGTATGTATGCTTACACACAAACACGCACACACACACAGCACTCCACATTAATTGATATGCATGCACAAAGACAAACACTGCCCTATGTAGAATACATGTTGATGTACGTAACATACATACAGATATAAATTGCTGTGTGTATTAAACATGCAGATACCCATGCCTCAGTGCAAACACACCACACAATGTAATTCACACGTTTTGATGATAAAACACAGATATCAAGTACAAATTATTATGTGAAACAAACACAAAGTGCATCAATCAGTAGGATGCTTCTCCAAGGAAAACGGGAGCTGCGCAGCAACCTTTCCACAAATCATTATGTGCATGATACAGCAATGCATTACTCTGACTATAATGCACACACTGCACTGTGTGTTATACAGATGCACGCTGCGTTTTCACCAAGTAGATTACCTTGATGTCTTCCAGGTCCTGCCCAAAGTTGTCTGATTCAGCAGAAGTCTTTTTGCTGGCGAGCCAAGCTTCTACTGCACCTGCCTCCCGCTGGAACTGGTACAGGTGGTACTGTTCCTGTAGCTGCACCCTCCGAATCTCAGCTCTGTCCAGCAGCGACACGTACTCCTTCAGGACAGCCTGCAGCTTTGGGATCACTATTGCACTGCAAAAGGAAACACCTTTTATCACTGCCCATGAACACAGAAGTATTCTCCCACAGCAGGACAACACTTCAATAGCTGTTTGTGATCGATAACTGCTACAACACTGCACTTGGATAGATAGTTGGACACTACTAATACCATCCAGATTTTCAGCGATGTATTATTTTGTGCACTGGGCTGAGATCGGCCAGATTATGCAATGCAAGAAGTGTTCTACACCGACGGCGAGAGGCCTTTCCTGGTCGCGGAGACCTGGCACTTAGCAGGTCTAGATAGTATACCGACGAGGTCTCTACCTAACCCCTCGGGCTTACCTCTCTGGGTTATCTCCATCACTCTGTAGAGTTCTCCCTGTGTCCTTCAGTTTATTGATCCGTGGTATAAAGCCCTCCAGGTCCCGTTTCGTAGTCTCCAGCTTCCTCTGCAGGGCCTGTGTGGATTCCTCGTTCTTTCCGCTGTCAGCGGCCCTTATCACAAACCCTCGCTCAGCCATCCAAGACTCGGCTTCTAAGAGCTGGGGGGAAAAACAGGCATGAGATGAATACCAGATGATTGGGAAAAGGGCGTACTTCAGAAAAAGTCACGGGCAGACTGAGGGTAGCAACAGAAAATAATATTTTATTTGGCCGATGCCGTGAAGTAAAAAGGAAAAAATCCTCCAACGCATTTCGCACCGACACCAGCGCTTTGTCAGAGATTCTCATTTGTAAAGGAACATCGCCGTTTTCACTAAAACTGAACGCACACTGGGCCTGTTTCACAAGACCCCTCCTAGTGCTGAAACACAGCTTACAACCCACCCACTTGAATGAAACATAGGGTACATTTGGCCCCCGAAAAGGATCTTGTGGAATAACACATCTTAGTAAATATGGCCCAGTATCCCTTCATATGGTTTGACATAGATGCAGTAAAACAAATAAATACTGTCATTCTTTGCGCAGGGGACAAACTAATTGTGGAAAGCAGCACAGATGGAGCAGGACTTCTTGTCTACGGAACGCGGGGGAAAGCTGCGAGACCGCAAGGATTATTGCGGTGGAGAAACACGGACCCACCCGCAGCGATGGCGCGGCACTATCTCCAGAGCCGTGGGTTCAAGGTTCCAGAGACAGCAAGTCCTGTTATATCTGTAAATAATGTTCCATTTCTTTATGTTTCACGTATGGATGTATTAAATACACGTGCATGTTTCACCTACAGATGTATTACTCCATATTGATTTATAAAGTTGCTTTGAAATAATCTAGCCATTCTGTTGTTCACCACCTAGCCCCTATACTGTATGTTGGATGAATGCCTAGTATGTGTTCAGATGGCAGTTCCTGTAAAAGCAGGAAGTCTGGACACATACGCAATTTCACATTGTACTATCTCAGCATTTTAGTGTCTCAAGTCTCGAGTCAGAATTTATGACTTCATTCAAAGACAGACTAGTGTGACTTTTAGATAAGGAGTTAATGTTAGAAAATGGGAAGTAAGTTTTCTGCACGTATACTCGCTCACTTGCTTAGCTATATAATCTGATTGAAAACTGTTAATAAAGTAGGAAGAAGTATTTTAGTTTGTGTCCGACTCGTTTACTTCAGCCTCCGAGTGCTCGTCTTTTCCAATTCAGCACCTTAGAGGGTCGTGGCCTCTCGAGAGGGTCTTCCGAGTTGAAGGGGAAGGTCCATACTAACGTTGGTGTATAGGACAAATTTACAATACACGTGCATGTTTCATCTATAGATGTATTAAATACACATGCATGTTTCACGTATGAATGTATTAAATACATGTGCATGTTTCACATGTAGATGTATTAAATAATAATTATAATTGTTTGTTCTTGTATAGTGCTGCTAGTTTTACGTAGCGCTTTACAGAGACATTTTGCAGACACAGTCCCTGCCACGTGAGGCTTACAATCTATGTTTTTTGGTGCCTGAGGCACAGGGAGATAAAGTGACTTGCCCACGGTCACAAGGAGCCGACACGACACGTGCCAGTCAGTGTCTTTACTCACTGAGCCCATGTGCATGTATTAAACACACGTGCATGTTTCCCGTATGGATGTATTAAATACACGTGCATGTTTCACGTATGGATGTATTAAAGACACGTGCATGTTTCACATATGGATGTATTAAACACACGTGCATGTTTCACGTATGGATGTATTAAACACACGTGCATGTTTCACGTATGGATGTATTAAACACACGTGCATGTTTCACGTATGGATGTATTAAATACACGTGCATGTTTCACGTTTGGATGTATTAAACACACGTGCATGTTTCACGTATGGATGTATTAAACGCACGTGCATGTTTCACGTATGGATGTATTAAACACACGTGCATGTTTCACGTATGGATGTATTAAATACACGTGCATGTTTCACGTATGGATGTATTAAATACACGTGCATGTTTCACGTATGGATGTATTAAACACACGCACATGTTTCACGTATGGATGTATTAAACACACGTGCATGTTTCCCATATGGATGTATTAAATACACGTGCATGTTTCACGTATGGATGTATTAAATACACGTGCATGTTTCACGTATGGATGTATTAAGCACACGCACATGTTTCACGTATGGATGTATTAAACACACGTGCATGTTTCACGTATGGATGTATTAAATACACGCGCATGTTTCACGTATGGATGTATTAAACACACGCACATGTTTCATGTATGTATGTATTAAACACACGTGCATGTTTCCCGTATGGATGTATTAAATACACGTGCATGTTTCACGTATGGATGTATTAAATACACGCGCATGTTTCACGTATGGATGTATTAAATACACGCGCATGTTTCACGTATGGATGTATTAAATACACGCGCATGTTTCACGTATGGATGTATTAAATACACGCGCATGTTTCACTTATGGATGTATTAAATACACGCGCATGTTTCACTAGACTCGAGGAAACAGAGTCACCGAAAGGAGAGATAATGTTGGTTCACTGTAAACATCTTGCCAAGTGGAAAGGAAATTAGGACCGCCTAGCCCAGGACTGGCTAACTCCAGTCCTTATGGGTCACCAACAGGTCAGGTTTTAAGGACCTGATTGAGCCACCTATGCTGAAGCAGGGATATCCTAACCTGACCTGTTGGTTGCCCTTGAGGACTGGAGTTGGCCACCCCTGCTCTTGTCCAAAACGCTTCAGCGCTTTAAAGACTTCTTCACAGAAAAGATCGGCAACAAAACTGACCTCTGTGAGGAACTGCTGGGCCTCGCAGGACTGCATCAGCCTTTTCCTTCTCCGCTCCGCTTCAGCTTTCAAGGTTTCCGCAGCAACCTCCAACTGCTGCAAGCGATCGCCGATCTCGCGGCTGGCGAAGTGGCTGCCCCTCACCAGCTTGCGCCCAGTGCCCATCACGGCTTTGGTCAGCGCTTCTCGGCTGCTGATCTCGTTCTCTAAATTCTGGCGACCACCAAAGCGAAGGGGAAGTCACGACATTATACGAGGGGGCTAACGGGGCACTCCCCAAGTTACAACACCGAGCATCGTCTCGTGCGCCGACGCCTTTCATACTGCACCTTCCAAAACACGTTACCTGGTGCTTTTCTAGCAAAGCTTGCACTGTTGTCAAAGACTGCCCGTATTCCTTGGATGAGGCATGGGGCAGCTTCTCCTGTATCCATGTCAGCTCGTCATCAAGGTCCCGGAAAAACTGGTCAAGCAGTCTCCTGGCTTCCAGAGCTGCCCTGCACTCCTGTACGGGCTCATTCAGGCTCTTGTACCTGTGTGTTTGGAACACAGAGATGTTTAGAGAATAATCATGGTTACGCAGCGTTGTGCAGTGAGCACGCAAGAAGCGGCCAGGGAAAGGAAACAAAAGGGATTGAAATGTGGGCAAAATAAACAAGCAAATCAGATGGAGAGACGGAAAGAGACAGATACACATATCATATGGGGAAGAGACGGAGGAAAGTTAAGAAGAGTAACCGAGAGAGAAATAAAGTGATAAAGAAGAGCAAATAAGTCAAAAGAGATAGTCAATATGGAGAGAGAGAGATAGAGGGAACAAAGCTCAAGAATATGCAAGACAGATATAAAGGAAGGAAAGAAAACAGAGACTATCGAAAAGATAAAACAGAAAAAAAAGAAAGTGTATATATATATATATATATACATATATATATATATATATATATATATATATATATATATATATATATATATATATATATATATATATGTGTGTGTGTGTTATTGATAGATAGTGAGGAGAGACAGGCAGAGATGTGTAGAATACATACCTGTGTGCTATAATCCTAACCCTGTCTTCTATTTCATCTGCTAGGAAGTGACCCTCATTCCGGAATTCCCGGCCTTTGTCCACCAGGACTTGCAGCCTCTCCCCATGGCTGGAGATGTCCTCTTCCAGCTCCCCAAGCTTCTCTAGGGTCATCAGGTCCTTCCCACTGTCAGCTGTCTCCAGTTTGGCTTCCACCTGGTCCAGCCATTTCTCAATCTCCTCCAGGCCCCGCTGGAAGAGCAGCGCCTGCACGGGGCAAGAAGACAGAGGTTTTGGGAGTAAGACAGCACACTGACCCCAGGCCTCAAGAATAGTGCCTATCTGACATTGTGCAGCGAGGAAGAGTGGTTAGGGCATCGTCCTCTGAAGTGGAAGACAATCCCAACTCTATGTGACCTTGATCTGTACACTTACATTGTAAACTGTTCAGGTAATGCATTCATTACTCCTGTATCCTTTTACTATTAGGAACACTATTTATAGTAATAATCGAGTATTGTAAAATGATCATGTGCCATAAAATATGTCCATGCCTTGCAGCATTACAGGCATACCCCGCATTAACGTACGCAATGGGACCGGAACATGTATGTAAAGCGAAAATGTACTTAAAGTGAAGCACTACCTTTTCCCCACTTATCGAAGCATGTACTGTACTGCAATCGTTCTATACGTGCATAACTGATGTAAATAACGCATTTGTAACAGGCTCTATAGTCTCCCCGCTTGCGCACAGCTTCGGTACAGGTAGGGAGCTGGTATTGCTGTTGAGGACGTGCTGACAGGCGCATGCGTGAGCTGCCGTTTGCCTATCGGGTGATATGTCCTTACTCGCGAGTGTACTTAAAGTGAGTGTCCTTACACCGGGGTATGCCTGTATATAACTTTTTAGTTTTGATACATAAACAGATACATTCACCGTATATTAACATATGTTACATGAGGTATGTAAAAGGCAAACGGAGATAGAGATTTGCCCAAGTCACACGCAGTGCAGAGACCCAGGTAGGGACTGAAGCTAATACAGTAGTATATTAAGGAGACCCCAAAACCCTAATAACTACACCCACCCCTCCCCCCCACAGATATAAAACTGCTAAGCCCTTATCCAATATGCCGCATTTTCCATTTGTCGGGCAAGGTCTCAGGAGATAACGGGGCTTTAACAAAATAGGGACACAGACCTTGTAGGCCTCCTGCAGTTTGGTTCTCTTGGCTGTGCATTGTTCCAGCAGTTCCACCCACAGTTCTTCCATCTCCTCTAGTCTGCTGCGGATAACTTCAGCGGCGTAATGTTCAGCTTGCAGCATCTTCTCTCCATCCTGCAGCATAAGGGCTCATTCATTGGACTGATCCATCAAACATCCTATTTATCCCTTAACGCAAGGGTGCTCAACGCCAGTTCTCAAGCCCCCCCCCCCCCAAACAGGTCAGGTTTTCAGGATATCCCAGGTTCAGCACAGGTGGCTCAATCAGGGGCCCAGTCAAAGTCTGAGCCTCTGATTGAGCCACCTGTGCTGAAGCAGGGACTGCTGAATGTGAAATTTGTCACTCATAGCTTCCATTACATAGGGACTCACTGAAATTATATGAAATTCAACGGTGTTTAAAGGGGAATATGCTCTCCAAGAAAGAGCAGGGGGTTTCCGGAGCTGAACCGTGTTAATTTCAACTCCGGGGACTCCAATGCTTCCCGAATACTTACCTCCGTAGGTGATGCCGGTAGCAGCACCACAGGTTTAAACGTCCCGGTCGCACCATTATAATAGCCCCAACTATCTCAGCTGCTACTGGCACCCCATACAGAGGTATGTATCCCAGAAAGCAGGGGTTCCCCGGAGCTGAAATTAACACATTTGAGGTCCGGAAACCCAGAGCTGCAAACCTATAATAAAAATAAACCCAATCACACCAGGAGCGCTGCTTTAAGTGCTGTGTATTTGAATATTATGTCCCTGCTGTCAAGATAAGGGTTTGTGAGCATTGCTGACTGGGTCATTCTGATGGCGTAAAGCTGCAGACCAAGCAAAATCCTACATGTGTTTATTTAATAAATCAGTTCTGTACTATGAGAAAATACATGTACAGTAGCATTTTTTTAAACAACGCTGAATTACATTTTTAATGTACAGTATTATAATGTAACAAGCTTTTTTTGTTTCTATAGCAACCATTTACAATATCACATCCCCTTCCTCTTCTGAAACAAGCTCTGGCACAGTTTTTGAGCCCTGCCCTCTCTCTAGCAGTGCACCAATTATATCTAGTGACTGCCTGTTCCCATGATCCCCACAGAACTTTGCAGCTTTGGTCCTCTTCTGCTGCACTGACAGCCATTTAGTGACCCCCCGAGCCGAATCTTCGCCGATTGATCACAGGAGAACGGATCGACCAGCAACTTAGCTAATTACTTATCATTGTGTGGATTGTATGGATGCATATATTAAAGGGAAAAATATGTTGTTTTTTTTTAAATAGCCGCTTGGACTGCAACAGTAACGTGTGCCCCGTCCTGTATCCCCTTACAGCCTTAATGCTGTCCAGGCGGTTTCTGTTTGCTCTGATCTCTGCCTCAAACGTCTGATGCTTCTGTAGCTTTGCCTGCAAGTTGCTGGGGTCCCGCCAGCTGTCATCGAAATGGAAGCTGTTCCTCTCCAGCATCCAGGCCCCCACCTAAAAACAGGAGATGCGTAGGTTGTTTATTCATCACAAAATAGTGAGCCTACCCCACAGGCACAGAAAAGAGATGCTAGTCTTAGCGGTGTATATCTTAACATAGAAACATACAACGTGCCAACAGATGCGGACCAGCTGATGCACCTACTTCCAGCAGCTGTGAAGATCCAAATCCTTTTTTCACTGGCTTTTTCCAACTTTAAGATACCCCTTTGCCTATCCCCAACAGTTATTTATTTTACTGCATTCATTTGCACCACCTCTGCAGCAGGCTGTGCCACTGATCCACTACCCTTTCAGTATGTACATACTATACTTCCTAAAGTTTTTCCCCAAGTTTCCTCTTGTTCAAGTAATCCTCTATTTACTGTCTCCCTCTCTGCTACTAATAACGTTCCCTATTCGTTCCCCAGATGATTAGGTCACCGACTTTTACAACTTCCAATGGTGGAAGCTGACAAGGTTTCCTGTTTAAATGCTTAATTTATAGTTAGGTTGTTGTTCTAGATCTCATTTCTGTTGTGTATGCCTATCATTACTTAATCTGTCATTCACAGTTTTAGTAAACTCAACCCCAAATCGTGTGTGTGTGTGTGTTTGTCATTCATTACCAGTCACTTGACAAAGGCCTAAGTGAGGCCGAAACGTTGTGTATCATGAATAAATTCTTTTGCTAAAAACCCGTGGAGCCCTGGATCATCTTTCCTGTTGCTGTATACTTGGATTGCTGCAGATAAGCCATCCTTGAACCAGGAGCTCCGGCATTGTGCGCAAGTATCGCATTTTTTGCATTAATTTGTACTGTTTTGGTGTGCTACATACGCACATACCTTTACTTCCTGGTAACACATTTTATAAATAAATGTAAATAAGTCGAGAGTAAAAGGCTATGAAGAGACTGTGCATTATTACGAAGCTCTGCAAAGTTGAGAAGCCGTTGGTTTCTATGGTCTATTGACATTCCCTTAGCCAGCGAGGGCAGCAGGAATCACTTCTGCCCATTTTGCAACAATGTGGACATTGTAACCTTCACATGTTGCTACAAACCTCGTAGGAGCTCCTGAGGAATTTCTGCAGCTGTCTGGACTCCTCCAGCTTCTTGGTCCGGGATTCAGCTGTGTGCAGAAGTTTCTTTTTCCTGATGTTTAGACAGTAAAACCGGCATTTATGTTAATACACCAGAAGGTGGGTGTGGTGGGTGCCAACTTTCTAATCTGCCGCAAATTTGCCGGCAACTAACAAATTTCATCAAATATCCATTTGCAGATTGTGTGGAGTCCGCAAACAAATTAACTTCCAGAGGCGGGGGCAGGGGGAGAGGGGGATATATACAGTGTTCGACAAACCTATACATTTGCACGCCCCGGGCGAGTGGATTTAACATCGTGGCGAGCTCCTATTGGCCCAAGCAGCACATGTGTGGTACTAGGTGGCGAGTAGATTTTTTGGTGATTTGTCAACCACTATATATATATATATATATATATATATATATATATATATATATAACATACAAACCAGCCCAAAGACCAGTAAGGAGACAGCAACCAACGTGGTATAATCCAAAGAAGTCTGTATTGAAATAAACAGGTACACGAAAGCCAACGTTTCGGTCTCTCAGGGAGACCTTCCTCAGGGCCGTGCAAACACCACACTAACAGTGACCCTACTTATATACCCACACCCCTAGTGCAACCAATTAAACATAACCAATCACCAGCAACCTGTCATGATTTACCTGTTATGCAGCTGAGCACCGTTGAGAAACAACCAATGCCTGGACCAGAAGGAGTCATGCGGATCCACAAGCAGAAAAAAGCAATGTGGTAATCAAAGGCAGCCAACTCAGGCATCTGAGTCTGTAGATTCACGAGCAGGGAAACCCCACCCGTGATCCAGGCTGCCTGCTCTGATGTCTATAGCCTGCGACCGGTGTCGGGAGCTACAGCGCGTCACCTGACTAGCCTGCGCGTCATAGGGCAAAGTGTGAGCCGGGGAGCCAATGGGAAACATCCATGCGCACTGGAAAGGTACGCAGTACCCTAATGGAGGAACCCTGGCAACCAAGGACGCCAGCACACAGTCCGCGCAGGCGCAGTAGTAAACACTGATAGAAAGGGCAGCGCTGCACCCACAGCACTAATGCAAGGCAGACACACGAGCAAAAAGGGCTGTGGCTGAAAGTAAAGCCACAAAAGGCAGTGGTCAAGGTCCCAGGAGTACCAGCTGCACCCCACAATATAAAACATGACAATAAAGAGACAATCAAAAACAAGGGAGTGACAGTGTGCAAGGGAAGTGAAGCTATGGAGGAACAATGTCCACACGTCAAAAATATGCATGCAAACATGAAAATAAACATTCAAATATGGTCAAGGATCAAAGCAAGCAAAAATCAATGCGTAGGTAGCCATAAACAATTTACAAAAAACAGCCCAGTTTGAGCTCTTCGTTCAGTCCCCCTGGTGCCATAGTCCGCAGTACAAAAATGAGTCTGGCCTCCTGTTGTAGCAAGATCTTGCCTCTGTCACCACCACGCGTAGGGATAGGGACCTGCAGGATAGGCATGCATCTAAGCGTTGCTAAGGAGTGTCTATGTTCTTTAAAATGTCTCGCGACAGGGAGACATTTAAGGTCCATGTCATCGCCACCGCTCACTAGGGCTTTCCTGATGGTAGTACTGCTTGTGGATCCGCATGACTCCTTCTGGTCCAGGCATTGGTTGTTTCTCAACGGTGCTCAGCTGCATAACAGGTAAATCATGACAGGTTGCTGGTGATTGGTTATGTTTAATTGGTTGCACTAGGGGTGTGGGTATATAAGTAGGGTCACTGTTAGTGTGGTGTTTGCACGGCCCTGAGGAAGGTCTCCCTGAGAGACCGAAACGTTGGCTTTCGTGTACCTGTTTATTTCAATACAGACTTCTTTGGATTATACCACGTTGGTTGCTGTCTCCTTACTGGTCTTTGGGCTGGTTTGTATGTTATGTGGATCCCTATGGGACCAGCAACTGCCTTTTGTTTTACATCAGAGTGCTGACTGTTTGATCTTATATATATATATATATATATATATATATATATATATATATATATATATATATATATATATATATATATATATAGATAGATAGAGATAGAGTCCCAATTACTGTATAACCCCTCAAACAACATGTGGAGAGACAGCTGTGCTCATAAAGGAGAACCCATGGGAGATATGCTAACGAATATTCAAAGTATATTTAAATGACACCTCTGAAGAGATTTCCATCAAACCGATAATGATAAGCCTAAGGCACCTTGTGAGGGACGGGTACTAGTGTCAGACCCAAGAGGATCAGCACCCACATCCTCTACTACGCAGGTCAGCAGCTCGAGCACTGAGCTAAACCAGCTGCTGGGTAGCACCACCATCGCAGCATACCTTTCTGCTCTACTGCTCACACCTGTAGCTAGTCCTATTATTAGCATATATCCCAGGGATCTCAGGTGTGCTCCTTTTTGTGCACAAGGTCCATTTGACTGGAACCCAGGAAGTGAAAGTAGCCTGCTTTTTAATGGAAGCCGGGGGGCCTGCAGGTATGAGCATTAGAACCTATTAATCTTCATCATGACTGCTATTTGATATTTGTCTTTTGTATTTTATATATTACATTATCTTATATCCCATCGTCCCCTTTATATTATCCTAATCTAAGACACCAAGCTGAAAGTATTTCAGGATCACTTGAAACACACAATAGAACCTTCCCTCGGTGCCTTGGGGTGCGTCTATATTCCGCACGGCCGCGCGTGGTGCGAACAAAAGACCGCACCTCTATGAGGCCGGCCATAGAGCGCGCGACTGCGCGTGCGATGAAGCGCGACTGTGCGTGGTGCAAACAAAATGACGGACCTCTATGAGGCAGGCCATAGAGCGCGTGATGAAACGCGATTGCATGCGCGATTCTCGAGCAGACAAGTAGTTTGTGTTTGCCACTTGTCGGTCGCGTCACGTGCACGGTTCAGCCAATGAGGGCGTACCGCTCATGTGATGTCACGGCCACGCCTCCCCGTCGCTGTGGATCACAGGCCACAGATCGCTTGGCCGACAGGCGCACGTGACACCATGCGCTCCCCTACTATATCCGCGGTTTTTGGGATACTGGGGCCATTCAGTGTCATTAATATTAATGACAACTGGAGTGGCAATTTACATAATACATGTAACATTGTATCAGCGCTGCTCTCTAACAGTTACATAGTTAGAAAAGATTTTGTGAGGTGGTTGTTAAAAGCCATATTAACGTCCCCTAATAAAACATTTGCTAAATTTGGCACATACAGTGTCAGGCCCCGGGCATTTTTGCCTTGACCTAGGAATCCTATGGGTAATCTAACGCCTGAATGACTCCATGTATAACATAGATATGCATTGCTCAGCACTGCCAATGTCCTTGTACTTTAACCATAGCTGTGTTATACGCATACTAGTGTACTATGCATTACTCAAGGAGCAATGCTTATCTGTATGTATTGTATGTCTTTATTTATATAGCGCTTCACAGCAGTAATACATGTGACAATCATATAAATAACACATAATATAAATAACACATAAAGGGAAGAAGTGCTTCAGACATAAAAGTAACATTTAGGAAGAGGAGTCCCTGCAACGAAGAGCTTACAAATCTAATTGGTTGGTAGGAAGAACGTACAGAGACAGTAGGAGGGTGTTCTGGTAAGTGTGTCTGCAGGGGGCCAAGCTTTATGTATCATGTGTATAGTATTAGCCATGGTGCTACTCATGTGCTTCCTTAAGCAGGTGTGTTTTAAGGTGGGTCTTAAAGGTGGATAGACATGGTGCTAGTCAGCTATTGAGGGGAAGGGCACTCAAGGTCTGGGGCAGTCAGTGAGAAAGGGTTAAGGAGGGAGGGGGATTAAGACACAAAAGGGGGTAGAGAGAAGACATCCTTGAGCAGAACGCAAGTCGGGATGGTGCATAGCGATAAATTAGGGCTGAGATGTAAGGAGGGGCAGAAGAGTGTAAAGCTTTAAAAGTGAGGAGCAGAATGTGTGATACAGGATTTGATAGGAAGCCAGGAGAGGGATTTCAGCAGTGGAACACAGTGCATTAAACACAGTGCAGTGTATTTGCAAAATACAAATACTACACAGAACCGTGTATATACTTTCTTATCTTTTTATCATGTACAGATGCAAGCAGATAAAGGGAAATAGTAGCAATCCTGAGCAATGTACCTCTGTATTACATATAGAACAGTATACATCTTATACGAAGAACAGAATTGACCTGTGTTATATGAAGAGCAGTGTCTGTGTATTACAGTGAAGCATATATATACAGTATGTGCTATTAACAGAGAAATGTGTCTATATAAAGAGTAGTTAAGTGTTATAATTATACACAGAGCAGGGAGTTGTGGCCGTCGCAGCTGCAGTGGGTATATCCCCATTCCCTGCAATGATAAGATAGGAGACGTTACCTCTCCAGCACTGCCTCACATTTGCAGGTGATGTTCTCAGAGTCACTGTGCTCGTTCTGACGCAGTTCCTGGGCAAATGACTCCATCTCATCTATTTTGTCCATCTGTGCATCCAGAGCCTTCTGGAACTGCTCGTGCTGGCGCTGAAGGCTTTCAACACTGGCCAGAGAGTCCTATGGTGACACACAAAGTGAAAACCGGGCGCTTCTAAACTACAATATAATAATAAAGTAATATACACAATGTAAGTGAGAAAAGTGTATAAAGTGCAAATGATACCACAATGTGATAAGTGACCTCCACCAACGTGAATTGAATTGCAAATGTGATTATAATGTGAAATATATATGAATAAAAGCAGCTCTACACCCCTGTTGAGGACTGTCCAAGTCCAAACATAGATCTTGCGTAGTTTTCCAATTGGGAGGAGCGCTGTGATACTCGTGAGGATATGAAAAAGAAATACAACATAATGGTGCAGATGGTAAAAAATAAAAGGGATTAAAAATAGCAGTCTCTGCAATGGTTGTACTCACAAATGGTAAGGTAAACGTATCAGAGACCCATCTCTCTCTGATAGGAGCCTTTAATGGATGCCCTCTTAGGTAGATATGATGATAGAAATACTGGAAGCTTATGGTGTATGTAGATCGTGTCGATACTCAGAGAATCTCCCAATGGTTATGAAGAGAGAAGAGAGAACACACAATAGTGTAGTACGATCTAAAATTGTATTGCACAACAGTAAAAATCTGGATATAGCACTCACATTTTATAAATAAGATATATTCATGGGAGAGGACAGCTTAATTTAATAGATTAAACACTTTAGCTAAAAGGGAGACTTTTTGGATTCACAAAATGCAGACCCTCACTCCTAAGGATCTGAATGTTGACATAGACATTGGTGCCTTTTTAACATAATTTTTAGATATAGTTTTAAATATATATGTATGTATTCATATATGTATCTAATTATGTCTATCTTCCTCATCCCTTTAGACATCTAGCTCTTCCTTTTTTGCGTCGTTTTTGCATTTATATTTATGCTTTCATTAATACTTCTATTATTGTTTTTATATATTAATGAATACATTTAGATTAGAATATTCACTTTGTATTAGCGCAAAAAGCTTGTATCTGTTTAATTTCTGTATTTTTGTATCATCATTATTACCATTGTATTACATCTCCATTGTCATTGCTATATAAGCTACATATTGATTGGCCATTTCTGTGTGGGACCCCTCGATTGGCCCTTTGTATTTACACATGGACTATATATAAGGGAGGTCCTTTGGGGTTCAGTAGTCCGATTCCTGAAGAAGCCACAGCGAAACGCGTTGAATCGATCAGCTGTTGGAGGTGACAGAGCTGGGGAGAATATCAGAGGAAAGTGCTGGCAAACTACGGAGACTAGCACGCGAGGTAGCCTCTTCCGCCCGTACCTGGGACGTCACAGGATGTGACGCGGGCACACGTGACGCACGCGGAAGTACTCCGTCGTTCCTGGAGATACCGGCATCATCCGTCTGACCACAGCTGTCCTCTCCCACGAATATATCTTATATATAAAATGTGAGTGCTATATCCAGATTTTTACTGTTGTGCAATACAATTTTAGATCGTACTACACTATTGTGTGTTCTCTCTTCTCTCTTCATAACCATATGGAGATTCTCTGAGTATCGACACGATCTACATACACCATAAGCTTCCAGTATTTCTATCATCATATCTACCTAAGAGGGCATCCATTAAAGGCTCCTATCAGAGAGAGATGGGTCTCTGATACGTTTACCTTACCATTTGTGAGTACAACCATTGCAGAGACTGCTATTTTTAATCCCTTTTATTTTTTACCATCTGCACCATTATATTGTATTTCTTTTTCATATCCTCACGAGTATCACAGCGCTCCTCCCAACTGGAAAACTACGCAAGTCCTATGGTGAGCAGACATCAGACTCATGTTATTTTCTTTAGGAGGGAATTATGTTAATGCAAAGGCTCACAGTAACACATATTTATACAGCGCCTTCATTTCCTGCGCACTCTAAGAGTATGAATAGTATTTCAGCGTGCAGCTGCAGCCACCTCTGGGGAGGAATCACAGGTTGTGATATGCATGTCAGCCTTGAAAGTGAAGAGCATAGAGCAATGCTGTCATTACCCAAGTAAAGTAAGTTGACCGAGTCCATGGAAGAAAAACTAATAATTGCCCCAAATCCCAAAGTCTGAGTGGGTAAGAAGCTTGTGTATTCAACACTACTAACTTAACCAGCCGGTATAAAGCTTTCAAAAATAAATAACATTTTTTAATTGTTTTACCATACCAAAGTAACAGAACTGTGCAGCACACCAACAATGTACGGGTGTGTCAAAGAATCTGAGGCTATCCTACTACTATGAACTTCGGATTTAATTAATCATAGCAATGACCTTTAGTATATTATGTTTTCCTCTGTGCCCCACGCTCCCACAGAATAATGTAACAGTAATAGTGTAACTCTGGTTGTACAGAGGGGACCACAGCAGCACTCAAACCATAATATAATCCTGCTCGTAACCCTGATGTCCTTTTTTCCTAAGTGTAAATGTGTGTATTTATACTGCATGCTGGTTCTAGTAAAGCTTTCAGTCCTTTAAACACTTCCCCCGGATAACATCTCCTAAAACATTGTAACCTTGGAGGACTAGCAGCACAGTGCTATGCAATACTCAGGGTTATTCCTGCAGAAGAGGTGTCCCTGCTCTTCATTGCAGTGCAAATGTAATCCTTCCAACACCTAAAAGGAAATGGTGTTTAGCTTAAAGAAGCAATCCACACATTTGTTTTTTGTTTTTTACTACATAGGATTGAAACGGGGGTCTACCGAGCTGATCCCCATTAATTTGAGCTCTGGGGACCACCAGCTTTCCGTGATACTTCCCTCCGAAAAGGGTCCCTGTATCCAGGCAAAGTTTAAAGCTCCCGCGTCACCTGGGGCAATAGGAAGCCACACCGGATGATGTCACGGCTTCCTATTGGCCCGCAGGACCCGGGAACTCTGAGAATCCACCATTACGTGAACCTCAAAAATGGTCGCTTGGAGTGCCGCCAAGACATGTTAGCGCCGAACTGTGAACAAATCCCCTTTGGAAACAAGTGTAAATACAAAACGTCCTCTGGATGGGATGTATATGTTGAAATAGGTTAACTTATCAATATCAGGTAGCGTAGTCCCTCTGACAAACGGTGGTAGAATGAGAACAAGGACAGCAATGCAATACACAATGTGTGAGGGTATCACAAGCCAAGAACACCGCCACCTACCCCCAGATCCTCATTGGCAAGTAAAGCCTCTTTGCTGCTGAGCCAACTCTCATTCTGATCCACAATGCTGAAAAATGCCTGGAGGGGAAAGACAGAGTTCTGTTCAATGCTCTTAATATTATATACTGTATTGGGCCAACAATCCTAGCGACACTTTACAGTTTATGCATAAAGAATACTCAAAATACAAGGCGATGGTACAATAGAAGAATAGGATTAAAAATATATAAGAAGACATAAATCTGACTGTCGAAGGAATATTATAGCTGGTCAAATCCAGTCCTCAAGACCCTCCAACAGGACAGGTATTTAGGATATCCCTGCTTCAGCACAGGTGGCACCATCAGTGTCTGCTTCAGCACAGCTGACTCAATCAGTGGCTCAGTCTTTGACTGAGCCACTGTTTGAGCCACCTTTACTGAAGCAGGGATATCCTAAAACCTGACCCGTTGGGGAGGACGCGGGGGAGGACTGGAGATCAGCGCCCCTGTTATAGAACACGCAGACAGTAGGAGTAGCTATTGCTGCTTAGATATTACAGTGGGAGAGAATGGGCGCAGGTGTTTTTAGTGAGCGGATACAGTTATCCTTTAATTGTTTCCATGCTAATGAGATGTTTCCTCTGAGCTCTGAATATCAGGAGAGAGTTTTATTGGGGGACACTGATGCGGGAGCCGTTCTGTAAGTAGGGGGCAGTGAGTGAAAAGACATCAGCCAATCCCAGCGCTTTAATACTGAAGCAGCATCTACAAATGCGTTGTGAGTGTCCATTTAAGAGCGCGCGGTGGGTAATTAATGAGACATAAGAATGCCGTGTCCTTTCCGCACACACCTGCAGATCACGGGCCTGGCACAGCCTCAGGTTCTGTTCTCTCCAGGCGTTAACCAGTTCGGCCCAGACCTCTTCCACTTTGGAGAGCGAGAGGCGGATGTCGTCGGCTGCATAATGCCCCGAGTTACTCAGCTTCTGCCCAGAACTCTTCACTGAGCTCCACCTCTCTGCCCGCGCCTCTATCTCTGCCTGAAACAGAAAGCTTGTGTGGGTAAAACTGCTTTCAGGGGCAGGTGACAAAGTGTAACAGAGCCCACAGAGTTCTGGCCGGACTGGTTCAGTTCTGTGAGAGTCCATCATGCACACTTAACAAAAATACTACAAATTCCGTAGTGAGGAGACTATCATACATTGCCGTCCCTTAAAGCTGCAGACAAATCAGTTCTGTACAATGTGAAAATACTTGTAGCATTTTTAAATAGTTCTAAATGACATTTTCCATGTATTATAATGTAACAAGCACTTTATGTTTCTATAGCAACGATTTACAAAGTCACATCGCCTTCCTCTTCTGAAACAGGCTTTGGCACGCCCCTTTTTGAGCCCTGCCCTCTCTCTCAAATTGTATCTTGTGACTGCTTGGTCACATGATCTTCCCCACAGAACGTTGCATCTTTGGTCCTCCTCTGCTGCACTGACAGCCAATTAGTGAGCCCCTTAGTCGAATCGTCGCTGATCGATCCATTCTCCTTAGCTAATTACTTATAATTGTGTGGATTGTATTGATGCACATATTAAAGGGGGGGGAAATAAAATAAAAAATAAAATAAAAAAAACGGCAGCTTTAAGAACTTATCGGGGTAGAGGAGGGGCTTTACATATCCCGTTTCCACGTGCCAATTAAACGTGCAGTACGTGTTTGGAAGGGAGCTGCATACTGTGCTGTCTCTTTGTGCATTTTATAATACTTTACTGAATAAAAGCGACTCCTATATAAAAGTAAATGCAGAGCTCCATTATACCAGTACAGCAATCCTGGCAAGACAAATAGTTGCTGAGCTGCTGGTACTTGAAGAAAAGGAGATACAGTTACTTCCCAAGGTCACTAAAATATCGGCATGGGTCGTGAATGACGTTTTCCCATCTTACTGTGCCCTAACTACAAGATTAATAGTGTGCTCCTTAGGTCTGGGGGGCCCAACTCCAGTTCTCAAGCCCCCCAACAGGTCTGGTTTTCAGTCTGACTGAGCCTCTGATTGAGCCACCTGTGTTCTAGCTGGGATATCCTGAAAACCTATATAAAACTATATTAGATGCATAAATGACTGCTCTAAACAAATAACATCCTAATTCAGAGTCCATGTGCTATGCTGTCAGAACCCGAGTAGAACTCCCCTGATCCGATCCTGTACCTTTCTCTCCTGGTGTTCCTCAATTCTGGCTTCAACGTCCACCAAGCTTTTCAGCGACGCCCCTCCTCCTTCCATCAGGGCTTGGAGGTTTTGCATCCAGCTCATTAGCTCACGGATATCAGAGTTGATCCTTTGCAAATGGTAAGAGGCTTCCAGCTTCTCCTTCCTGCCAAGCAATGAAACACGTTTCTCAGGAGACTGCTACACAGCAGAGATTCAGAAAACACTCAATAGACACTCACTTTGCTGGGAGAGAAAAAATCTCTGACAATTAATAATTCAACCCAAAAACTGCCTTCAGTTGGAGGACTATACGTAAAACCGCAGTGGCAATCACTGCGTGGCATCAGCTATTCATTTAAAGCAGCAATACTACATTCACCCTTCTTTCTTTCTCATTGTTATATGTAAAGCGTGTGTGACAATGTATAAATACTACTTTCTTACCTAAGCTGGCAATTGTTTGATGCTCCTGTTAGAAATCTGTTAAAATCCTGATTGTGTGCCTAACATAATGGCCGCCTTTCAGTTTCAATCAATCTTTCAGTCAGTGTAACTCAGCAGCTACAATGTATCCTGATATTACTAAGGTAACATTGACTACTGGGGCAGTTTACAGCTCAAACTGCTGGGAACATTGGCAACAACCGATCACAAACAGGAAAGTATTACAAAGGTCTTGCACTGCTGGGGAAGTGTGCTAAAGAAATCACTACAAATGGCATTAAAAGTTGAATTAAAAAAAAACCAGTCTATTATCTAATACTACAGAACTGATTTCTTTAATAAAAAAATAAATAAATAAAAGATTTCGCATGTTTTGCGGTTTTAAATGGCAGACCGCGTGTGTGAACCATTAAAACCCCACCTGGCCACATGAACTCCTTTCTTACCTGCGCCCTCTGACACCACACAGCTATATCCCCTACACTAAAACACACCCCTACAAATCATCCTCACACATCCTCTTTCTATCCATGCTTCTCCTCCTTGCTTCTGGGGATATCTCTCCCAATCCTGGTCCCTGCCTTATTTCTGTATGCTCTCGTCCTCGCCTCCCACATGCAACTTCTACTCCTTCAGGTGTTAACCCCTCCAACCTCATACCCATCCCCTGCCACCCTCCCTCCTCTCTCCCTTTCTCCTGTGCCCTTTGGAACGCACGCTCTCATTCTAACAAGTTCCTCTCTGTGCATGACTTCTTTCTCTCTCACTCCCTGCTTCTCTTTGCTATAACTGAGACCTGGCTCACTCAGTCTGACTCTGCTCTGGAAGCTGCCCTCTCCTATGGTGGTCTTTCCTTCTCCCACACTCCGCGCCCTGATGGCAGGGGTGGAGGCGTGGGGCTCCTGCTCTCCTCTCTCTGCCGTTACCGAACCCTTCCTATTCCCCCCTCTCTTGCTTTTCCCTCCTTTGAGGCTCACACTGTCCAGATCTTCTCTCCTCTCCCGGTCCATGTGGCGGTCATCTATCGCCCACCTACCTCTACTCATTCCCCTTCTGCCTTTCTCTCTCACTTTGAACCCTGGCTCTCTTTCTTTCTCTCCTCAGACTCCTTTGTTCTTCTCCTTGGGGACTTCAATTGCCACATTGATGACCCCTCTCTCCCTTGGGCTTCCCGCTTTCTTTCTCTAACCTCTTCTTTTGGCCTTCAACAGTGGACTGCAGCCAGCACCCACAAGGATGGCCACTACTTAGACCTGGTTTTCACTAAAAACTTCTCTCTCTCTGATTTCTCCATTTCCTGTTTTCCTCTCTCTGACCATCACCTCATCTCATTCTCTCTATCTCGCTTCTCCCCTTCTCCACCTCCCGGTTCTGCAGAAACCTGCGCTCTATTCACTTACCTGACTTTGAGTCCACTTTAAGCTCCGCCCTCTCCTCTCTCAGCTCTGCTACAGACCCTGACAACCTGGTCAGAAACTACAACTCTGCCTTGTCCTCGTCTCTTGATCTACATGCCCCGCTTTCTCTCTGCCGCACTCGCCCTTCTAACCCTAGACCCTGGCTAAATTCCCACACGCGCATGCTGCATTCCTCCACTCGTTCCTCTGAACGCCTCTGGAGGAAGTCTCACACTCTCGCAGACTTCCTTCACTACAAATTTATGCTATCCTGTTTCAACTCTGCCCTCTCGCAAGCTAAACAAGCCTATTTTTCTGCACTAATCAACATGCACAAGTCTAACCCACGCCGACTGTTCTCTGTCTTTGATACTCTACTCAAACCACCCTCAGCTGCCTCTCCTTCCTCCATCTCCGCTCAGGACTTTGCTGACTATTTTAAGGAAAAGGTGGAATCCATACGGCAGAACATCCCCTCTGTTTCTTCCTCCCATCCTACACCTCTTCCTAACTCTCCTCCTGCCTTCCTTGACTCTTTTTCCACTGTCTCAGAGGAGGATGTGTCGCTGTTGATCGCCTCCTCTCCCTCTACCACTTGCCCTCTTGACCCCATTCCCTCCCATCTCCTAAAAAACTAGCTCCTACTATAATCCCTACGCTCACACACATTTTTAACTCCTCCCTCTGCTCTGGAACCTTTCCATCCTCCTTCAAACATGCAACAGTCATACCATTACTCAAGAACAGCAAGCTTGACCCTACCTGTCTTTCTAACTATCGACCTGTCTCCCTCCTGCCTTTTGCCTGTAAACTCCTTGAACGTCTTGTATTCTCTCGCTTGCTCCATTTTCTCAACACCTATTCTCTCCTAGACCCTCTACAATCTGGCTTCCGCTCTGCTCACTCCACCGAAACAGCCCTCACTAAAATAACTGACGACCTCCATGCTGCCAAAGACAGAGGTCATTACACTCTGCTCATATTACTCGACCTCTCTGCAGCATTTGACACAGTGGACCACCCTCTTCTCCTCCACATTCTCCATACTCTAGGTATTCGGAACAAAGCTCTATCCTAGATCTCATCCTACCTCTCCCATCGTACTTTCAGTGTCTCTTCTGCTCACACCTCCTCCTCCTCTATTGATCTCTCTGTGGGGGTATCCCAGGGCTCTGTCCTGGGACCTCTTCTCTTTTCTCTGTACACACTCTCTCTAGGTGACCTAATAACATCTTTTGGGTTTAATTATCACCTCTATGCCGACGACACACAAATATACTTTTCAACACCTGTCCTTACACCTGCTGTACAAACCAAAGTTTCTGAATGTCTCTCTGCTATATCATCCTGGATGGCCCTCCGCCGCCTTAAACTCAACATGGCTAAAACAGAGCTCCTCATACTTCCTCCCAAACCTGGCCCTACTACCTCCTTCCACATTACTGTTGGAACTACAATCATTCACCCAGTAGCCCAAGCACGCTGCCTAGGGGTCACACTCGACTCCTCTCTCACATTCGCCCCTCACATTCAAAACATTTCTAAAACTTGTCGCTTTTTCCTCCGCAATATAACAAAGATACGCCCTTTCCTCTGTTGCTCGACTGCTAAAACTCTGATTCAGGCCCTCATTCTCTCCCGTCTTGATTACTGTAACCTCCTGCTGTCCGGCCTTCCTGCCTCTCACCTGTCTCCCCTACAATCTATCCTAAACGCTGCTGCCAGAATCACTCTACTCTTTCCTAGATCTGTCTCAGCATCTCCCCTCATGAAATCCCTCTCCTGGCTTCCGATCAAATCCCGCATCTCACATTCCATTCTTCTCCTCACTTTTAAAGCTTTACATTCTTCTGCCCCTCCTTACATCTCATCCCTAATTTCTCGTTATGCACCATCCAGACTCTTGCGTTCTTCTCAAGGATGTCTTCTTTCTACCCCCTTTGTATCTAAAGCCCTCTCCCGCCTTAAACCTTTCTCACTTTCTGCCCCACACCTCTGGAATGCCCTTCCCCTCAGTACCCGACTATCACCCTCTCTATCCACCTTTAAGACCCACCTTAAGACACACTTGCTTAAAGAAGCATATGAATAGCACTGTGGATATTCTGAACACGATACATAAAGCTTGGCCCCCTGCAGACGCACTTACCAGAACTCCCTCCTACTGTCTCTGTACGTTCTACCTACCAATTAGACTGTAAGCTCCTCGGGGCAGGGACTCCTCTTCCGAAATTTTACTTTTATGTCTAAAGCACTTATTCCCATGATCTGTTATTTATATTATCTGTTATTTATTTGATTACCACATGTATTACTACTGTGAAGCGCTATGTACATTAATGGCGCTATATAAATAAAGACATACAATACAATACAATGAGCTGTTCCTTACATCAACACAGATTAGTAGCATGTGGTATAATTGCTCAGACTTCGATGTGAGGTTTGTGTGACGGACAGAAAGGGGAATAGTCCGGGATTGAAAGTTGTATTTCTCGAACATCGAAACATAGAAAATGACAACAGATGAGGGCCACACTTTTAGCAGTCTGCATTGCCTAACTACTGACTGCATTTCTATTTTGTTCATCTCATGCATGTTTTAGATGACATTGCATTTTACTATACATGTATTTGCCCCTTTCACATCTGCTGAGGGGAGACTACATGCTTTTACTACAGCGGTAACTCACTTTCACATCACCGGACGCGCAGCACAACACTCACTTTGCCGCAGCTCGATAGAATAAGCCTGCCTATGTCTTTGTGTGTGTCAAGGACATTCTGCGGGAGTTGCACGCTATGGCGCCAGGTAACTTACAGAGGCGTGGCATTAACCGCTTCAAGCTGCACCGTACAGTGATGTGTGGCAGGCTTCTGCCGAATCTAATTAATGGCCCTTTATAGAAGAAATAGAATGATTTCCCCATACTTTATAGAAGAAATAGAATGATTTCCCCATACTTTATAGAAGAAATAGAATGATTTCCCCATACTATATAGAAGAAATAGAATGATTTCCCCATACTTTATAGAAGAAATAGAATGATTTTCCCATACTTTATAGAAGAAATAGAATGATTTTCCCATACTTTATAGAAGAAATAGAATGATTTTCCCATACTTTTTAAAATCCCCTCTTGCCTCCATAGACTATCACTGGTTCCCCTCGGGGCGCTAATGCAGTTTCCTGAATATCTACCAAAGAGTCTGGAGAAATGTCCACGCAGGGACCCACCTTTCATTGGCCTGGATCTGAAGCTTCTGCCAGTTGTCCGCCATATCTCTTTGCTTCGTGGTCAGACGCTCGCTCATGGATGGATTTCTCCCGGACAGGCGGTTGGCTTCCTGATGCAAGGACTGCACAGGGATATTTATGTTGAACAAATACTTTTGGTTCCTTAAGTCACTTGGCAAGTGCGAACATTTCCCCAGAATAATATGGATTGGGTCCCAATAAAAGTAGGAAACGATTTATAAACAGACGCTCAAACCGTGGCTCAATCTTTGGAATATTTAACCCTTTGCTTATAGGGGGGGGCCCATGCAGCAATGTTTTACAGACGCCGTAAGCAGCAAATGAAAAGGAATAGAGAACTTTCTATGGAAAAGTGGAACATTAACCATGTGTATGTGGTTCTTTGAAATGTAGATCTCTGCAAAATTCACTGAGTGCTTATTGCAGCTTACTGTATATTCATTGTGGTCACGTTTTCCTTATTTTTACAATCAATGTACGGTGCAAATGTTAGGTTACTCCATGTGCTACAACCTCCCACCCCCCATACCCCCGGTGTCCAAACTATCCACCCCTATATTTCATACCTCTTTCTGGGACTGAATGACCTTGATCTCCCGCTCGGTTTTTTCATGTCTCCGGATCAAGTTTGCAACACTCTCCACATCCTTCCCATAGTCAAGGGCCAGCATGAGAACGCTCTATATGTGCAGAGAGAGGACACCGTATGGAACAGGAAGGAACAAAGAAATAACAGATCCCGAGAAAATGCAACAAAACAGAAGGAAACGAGAGAGAAAAAGGCTGAACTAAAAAAGGTAGCTGGGAGATGAAGACAGACAAAAGGAAGATACAATAAGAACGAAGGAATGGCAGAAAGGACAAGTGAGTATTTATTTAGTATACAAATCAGAGAGAGTGTGGATGAGGGATACAAAGAGAAAAGGATGGAGCAGTTTTCATGCATCTGTAAAGAACATCAAGGGATGGCAACTCTGAGTAAAATGCATCAGATACATCTATTCCCTGCATTGTACGTGATCTGTCACACCCCTGTACACACAGTTACAGTTAACTACAGTATCTTCATAACCTAATTTTTCAGTTATAGACAGACTTGTCCTAATAGGCCACAAAGACAGGAGTGGCCAACTCCAGTCCTCAAGGGCCACCAACAGGTCAGGTGTTCGAATATCCCTGCTTCAGCACAGGTGGCTCATATGTGTCTCAGTCATTGAGTGAGCCACCTGTGATGAAGCAGGGATATCCTTAAACCTGACCTGTTGGTGGCCCTTGGGTACTGGAGTTGTTCACCCCTGCACTATGCTATCTCAAAAAATTAAATCAATTTTGAGTACAACACAGTTTGGACCACAACAAAGGTTTGCAGTAACGGAGCAGTTAAGACCACACGCATCAGGAATATTTCACCGAGAGCCTACATCTTGTCATTTTGATCTGGTCCATAATTCTTTGCCGTTGTGTTTTTTTCCCCTCACTAATAATCCTGCTGTGGTTTCACAAAACGTTCTCCGCACCTTCTCACTGATTCTCTCATTCACGTCATCAATCTCGCGGATCAAAGCGTGAATCTCCAGGGCCCCCTCCAACGCTCTGCGGTATTTATTTAGATCCCCGTGGAAACTGTTCCACCTACAGGGAAACAAAGGAACCAGACAACAAGGTAATTAGTTCAGATTCATTCCACAATATTATTGATTACATTCATTTAGTAATAAAGTCTACTTTAAGAAAATGAGTGACTTCAAAATTGTATTTAAGGTAACATTGCACAGACACATGGAGAAGAGGGAGTGATTATTATAACCTTATTAGGATGAAAGGTTGTACAGAAAGTGTCGGGAAATCATCTTTTGCATTAAATGTGTTTTTTTTATTAAGCTTCTATTAGCTTCATTGTACAAACGAATCAGATTTGCCATGTCCAGCCTCCTTCCCAACCCATCTCTGTAAGATCCTCATGAATACAACGTTCTCAATCAAACTCTGTCTGTGACTTTATGAAACAAACTAATAACTAATAAACTAAGAGAGATCCAGCTCCAACAATTTGATTCCACGCCCAAGAAAAGTCCGGCATAGATGTTTCCCAAAGCTTCTTTCCTGATGCTCTCTTTACCATTGAGAGCACGGTACTTACTTCGCATTCAGCTGTTGCCTACGCTGATAAATGGTCTTCACCTCTTCTTTGTTCTGCGTCTCCAGTTTCACGGCTAGAGCATTGATGGCTTTTATGTGGGCATCATCCACCGTCACTTCCTGTAACGTCCCCCAAGCATGCATCATTAATATGTTTAACACAAGCAGAGGACAGTACGGTCTTAGCCCGTATAGTAGACCAAGAAACGGAAGGTAGAAATTATACATTAATAAATGATACATTTAATAGCTCCTTTAAAAATTCCTTGACAAACCACCGAAATGTGAGAAAAGCGTAGGAGGTCTCCATGGTTGTTGAAATAAAGTAACCTTTTTTATTGAACCGGGTCTCCTTAATCTACTATCTTACTAGCTTTCATTGAAGAGACTCTCATCGGGGAATCTTCTATTCATACATTTAGCAGCTAACTCGTGGTTAAAAAGTGTCCAAGCTTTCAGAGCCACAAAGATACCTTCTTCAGGCTGATATTTTTCTCAATGCCACTTACAGGGGTGTTAACAGTGAGTTTTTCCAGATCACACACAATGAATGAATGGGCAAAGTAGCTCAAGGAGATGAGTCACAGGTAAAAGGGACAACTTACACCAGATCCTGCTCCCCGAAACTCGGTCAGCTTCCTTGTCAGCTGCAGGCAGTGCTCGAAGTCTCCCCCCACGTCCCCGACATTAATCATCACTTCCTGGGAACGAAACGTTGTGTTGTGAATACAGTCTGACCATTCCTGCTCTGGTACTGAACCATTTCTTACATCAATGTGTTCCCAAGTGCAACCTAAGCTACCGTAGCCAACAGTGAAGTCGCGTTAACATTGGACATACAGTATTCTTAGTGGGCGATGAGTCATTTGGTTTTGATGCTACTTTATAATTGAAAAAATGTTTTTTTTTTTTTAAAGGTGTAGCGCAATATTTTTTTTAGCTTATTTTGTATTAATAATTAAATAAATATGTGCCTCATAGTGCTTGTTTAAAAAAATAATAATAATAATTTGAAAGCCTTATTTTTACTAGCTGAAACATGCTCTGGGGACCATCCTGTTCCCGGGATACTTACCAGTATTACTTCCTGGTTTCTAAAGGCGATTTAAATGGCCATCCAGTAGAAATCCGCAACTGATGATGTTGCGGCTTCCTATTGGCCTAAGATTTGGTGGCCATTTTGTTTCCCCTGGAGGGTGATTTAAACACTAACTTCACAGGTAAGTATCATGGGAACCGGGAGGTCTCTGAGCCTGTGCTCAGCTCCACGGGAGACCCCAGTTCACATCCTGAAAAATACACGGGGTGACGTTCATGTCTTTTTCTGTGTATTAGTGCAAGAAAAGGGTTAATGATACATTTTAATATACTATTCTTCTGTATTGCTGGGGAGCTTTATGTAAAAGTGAACTTTTCAGTGTTTATTCGGGTAATTGGGTCCTAAAACTGCAACCTTGTTTACAGTGAGTTGACACTCAGATAGAATACAGACTCTACTAAGTCAGCCAGACAGATTGTCAAAGGCCGATCATAAAACATTATGGACCCTCCTTATCCAAGAGTTGGAGGGGATCAAAAGATCAATATTTATTTCATTACAGATTTACAAAATATCAGATATTTGTAATTCGCAAGAATAAAGAATATAGCGGTGTGACATGTGAAGTCCGTTGATTAAATTATACCACGTCGTTATGATGCATCCGTCAGATACATATTTCGCCCTCAAAGATTAAAATGATCCCTATCGCAATAGATGTCTAAACGTGTATTTTGATCAACCGAACGCAATGATGTAGGTCACATTATTCTAGGAGTCACGGGAAGAGAGTTATGGGTTATTTTTATACTCTGAGCTATTTTGAATTTTAAAGAAACTATTTTCCATTCACAGTCATAAATGTCACAAGAGATGGATGAGTTGGCATTAAGGACACACCCAGGAAATGTGGGGTTCATTTTTGTGACACAGGCAAAGCGAGGATAAAAAAAATCAAACGCCGAATTCAACAGAGGGGTGTTTTCTGCCACTAAACATGTGGATTCTCTTATTTCAACTTCAAGTCCTCTTAGCAGGATCTGATATTGTTCTGTGGCAACGTATTTAGATTTTCTGTTTCTATCCCGTTATTTGTCTGAAACTGTCTGCATTATTATACTGTATGTGTTTGTAACATTCTCTTTTCAGTAACTAAGCATGGTACCACTTTTTGTATATTAAATCTAAAATGTAATAAGTACTGTCTTTGGGCTCTGATTGAACATAGTACCTTTTAGAAGAGATTAACTGCAATTTCGGACACATTTTGCTACAGTACAGTGGGTTTTTGTATTCATTACATACTGTATCTTTTCCTAATAAATAGGGGATCAAGGACACCGGAGGTAAGACCTTCAGTTATTCTTGAAGGTGGCAGCGTAATAGAGGTGTAGTGTGAATGTTTTTGGGGCGATATTGCTCATTTCGAGGGCCCTGCAGGGAGGTAAATGAGTCGGCAGTAAGGCTGGAAGTGTTGACCCTTTTCACTTACACGAGTCACGTGCTCACAGGTGTGTCGTACGTCACAGGGGTAAAAAAAAACACGAAACAAGTAGGGGCAATTTCTGCTTTGAAACTCGGCCAAGCGGTCTATGTATCAAAGCACATATGGTGCAATTCTTGGATGCAAAAATGAATCAAATAAAAATATCCAACCCCCAAATTTGCACCCCACTTTTCTTCATACACAGACCCCAAACAGGTTAAAAAGCAGCCGTACAAAATAAAATCTAAAATAAAATCTAAAATAAAATGTTTTTCATTTGCTTCTCAGAAGGAAGGGCATCAAACACTGGGAGGATGTAATGTATTGAAATGCAATGCTAGAATCTATGGGTTCTGATATCATTTCTCCTTGATGCTTCCATGTCAATTTGCAAGTGAAAAAGGAAGAGATGAATGGACAGGGTTGTGCTGTCCCAGAGGAAGCAGAAGCATTACCAATTAATGTCAGTGCACTTCAGCCTCTAAGTACCCCATATGATATCAGAAATCAACTACATTGTAGATTAACCCCGAGAAGGAAATACAAATATTATAAATATATTTTGTTTAAGACTTCCTTTGGTACATCTCCAGTATTGTAGAAGTACATTGTTGACATATTGAAGCAATAATTCAACCCCGGTTTAGTCTGCATCCTTCACCGCAGCGCATTGTACACCATATTGGTTCAATCACCCAGATGTGTTTAAATGAATGACAAGTTTTGCTGGAATTAAAAGGGTTAGTCAATGTTGCATACATCCCACCAGAAGTGTTTTCTAATGTCCCTAGAAACTTTGCGCCTCCAATCACCTTATCTCGAATCCAAGCCTCCACCTGGTCCACCTTCTGCAGGAACTCCAGGAAATCCCTCTTGTCCTCCAGCATTTTCCCGCGGGTTGCCACGGCCCTCTTCAGCTTCTCCCATTCTTCATGCAGCACCTGGATCTTCCGACGGATCTCTGTCGATTTGGGGTGTTGCTGAGACAGCAAAGAATTTCCCTTCTGTATCACGAGGACAAAAAAAAAAAAAGTATCTACACTTAGCCTCCCCTTCATTTCTGGACTAATAGACTGAAGGATTATTGTAGGCCTGCCATTATAATAATAATTCACAGATTGGCTCTCCACTACATGCTATTAGTGATTTACTATTAGATCTAAGTTAGCCATTGCCTTTATCTACAAAATGAATGAAATGAATGAATGAATAGTTTACAAATACTTGATTTCTTAATTTCATGCTGATAACAGGAACATACTGTATAATGGCACAACATCGAGTCATTGCCCTGTTACTATAAACTAAAGGGTTTTATTCACCTCTGTCACATCCTGGATGGTCGTCTCATGAGCTAGGATCTCTGCCTCAAAGACCTGATGCTTCTGCAGGAGCTTCATCTTGCTCTGCAAGTCCATGGCGCCTTGGTGAGTAGTGTCGTCCAGCTTCTGCATGCGCTCATTGATCCAGTACTGTGCCTGAGAAGTGAAGAAGCAATAGCCATGAGGACGACACTCCCCTGCAACATCGAACTTGTGCCTTACGACAACCCTTCTTTCTCTGAATTATTGTATTTCACACATGTGAACAGAAACACTGCTTATTGTGTCATGATATATTGTGATCAAATTTATTGAATTCAAATTCTGGGGTACACTGTTGTATACTGTGAAAGCAATATCACCTATAGAAATTCTAATATAGACACAAAGCATCTGATGGCAGATATGTTCCATGTACAGTAAAACCCCAGACCCTCTTTCATCCTTTGTTTTTTTTTCATATTTTGGATAGTATTATGTCTATTTTAAGTATTTTTTTATTTCCTTATTGTATTTACTTCTACCACTTCCATGTGGAGGCTGTGCCATGTATCCACCACCCTTTCTGTAAAGAAGTACTTTGGGATATATTGTGATGGAATTACTGTTGAACCCTATGAAGAATGTTTTGGGAATAGGACTAGGTTCACATAATATGTACATAATATATATTTAATTTTCTCTGAGTGCATAACACTGTAAGTACATAATGAGTAGTACCATCTTACAGTGCAAAATGTATTTTCTTTTTAAAAGGAAGGATTTTAGCCTAGAACAGTACAACCGTATTCAGGACTTTGCTTAGTGTGAAGTGATATTCAGTATGTATTTCATATTAATTTCCAAGGTGCACAGGGGTGCACAGGCATTACCTCTGTGAGGTTCTGGTTAAAGAGAGCCATTAGGAGTGCAGTGTTCAGCTCTTCCCGTCGGTCCTGGCTGAGTCCTTTAACTTTCTTCCTCCTCTCCAGGATGGAGTTGAGTTTGTACTGCACCTGCTTACTCTCTGGTCTCCTGCTGTCCTCTTGAAGCTTGGCTGCCTGATCATGTAAGGATGTCACCTGGAACAGGCATGAACGTCATGAGAGTATGCTCCATAGATCAACACTAGCGTGATATCAGGTGTCACAGGCATGACTCGTGAAATGAGTTCCACTTGTTGGAAGGACAAGAAGCCACACTCACTCAAGGATACCCACACTCACTAGAATGGGTTCACGTTCATTTCCATCATCGGTTGACTTGTTTCACTATCTGAAGCGTAGTTTAAAAACCAAAACATAATTACTGGGGTAAAAACATTTAGAAGTCACTAAGTTGGGTCCTTGAGCCTAGATAGGGCACGGACTTCAAGTTTTGAACAACTTGAAACAAGATTGTAAGTTTGCACCATCTAAACAAAACTGTCCCCTTTGTATATTAATGTATACCAAAATATTAAAGGGTTTCCTCCTCCATACTACCAGTGAAATGTATGCATATCTTTATTCATATAGCACCCACAGTGTAGAATTTTTCAGATCATTACTCAAATCTGCCAGTCCTTTTAAACGAATCCTCTCCACGAGAGGCAGAGTCACAAAGATAGGTTATCACATTCACTGTGCGCAACCAGGAGTTGAAGGTAAATATTAACAAGCCATTTTTAAGATTTATCCCCTGAAAAAAAAGTGTACGGTAAACCCTAAACTATTCATTCTTCACACTTCTATTTACACAACAAGGTAGTCATGTGCTCCTAGCGCTCTTTCAGTTTTAGTGACGGGAATCTCCTTAAAATAAACCGATTCATGTCGGAAACGATGGTATATGGTGGTTTAACACCTCTCCCTTACCTTTTCCTCCTGGGATGACAGAAGTTTCTCGAAGGCCTCGTGTTTTTTGATGAGCTGCTCTATCTCACCAGCAGAGGTCCCAAGGTCACTTGACTTCAAAGAAACCTGCCAGACACATTGTAATTTGTATGTCTTTATTTATTTAATTTTCACACTCTAACGTACAACAACTGCCCCGCAGACTATCAGACGGCCTACAGCAGGGGTCCCCAAACCTTCTTGTGGATCACTTCCATATTAACAATCGTGTGGACGGAGGACCACCATAAATACAGTACATGTTTTTATTAGAAGAAAGTAATCGCCAGTGCTATTGCATACATCTATATATCCCTCTTCAGAAACTAGTAGAATGATTTTCACATAATAAATGTCAATGGGCGTTTCAGTGTGAAACAAACTGGCTCATAGTATAGCCACAGCATAGAGCAGTGGTACCCAACTCCAGTCCTCAAGAGCTACCTACAGTTCAGGTTTTCAGAATATCCCTGCTTCAGCACAGGTGGCTCAATCAGTGTTCAGTCAAAGACTGAGCCATTGATTGAGCCACCTGTGCTGAAGCAGGGATACCCTGAAGACCTGACCTGTAGGCAGCTCTTGTGGACTGGAGTTGGCATAGAGTAAGGACTCAAAATAGTATGAGTATATGCGCCTATAGATGCAGCCCACCGCTGTCTTCTCCCCCGCGATGTTGTAACAGCCACACTGTACTATATAAATCTTGAATTTTGTGTATGTAAAAAAAAAATTACGTAAATAATGGGATCTTTTCATAAATGTAGTTTGGGCCTCAGCTCTGGAAATCTTACAAACCTGAATGTCGGGTCTGAATATCTCGTGTGCAAATTACGTCTATAAAAAAAACCTGTTACGTTGGTCTATTAAATGTATTTGTCCCTGAGCAATCAAGGGATAAAAAAGCCCATTGTGTAGTAGGGCATTATTTTCATGCAGATAAATAAACATGTTCTTGGAAGGGAATTGAAGTTAAAAAAAACTCCTTTCATTGCAAGACATACTTTGGGCCTTTAGAACAGATGTTCTTCCAAGCAATATACAGAATTATGCCCGATATTTATGGAATTCACTGTGCATGGGATGGGGGCATTGCTAGCGCCAGTGTAACTTTCCGTGAGTAATGAGGCATCGTGGCAGTAACCACAAGCTGTCCCGATTCATTCCCTGGAAATGCCAATGCAAACTCTGTCCTGCCACATTTTTTCACTTAAAATAAATGAACCCCCTTTTATCAGTTGATGGATCTGCTAAATAGAAGCAGCTGCAGCCGTGGAAATGTCAATGTTTCCAACCAAGAGGCCCCCACCCCAACGCAAGAGACTCACAGCATTAACCTATGATATCCCGGAACAAGTAGCAAGCTATGGCAGAGAATTCCATCGCTGTATGACTCGGGGAGAAAGAGGTACGCAAATGAACTTTTGAGATATTTTTAGTACTTTTTATTGTGGATTTACACTTTTAACGAAGCAGCAAGTGTTTTTAACCGCTTTGCTGCTGGAAAGGCCAATAACACATTGAACAGGAACGGTTTACATTCTGCAGCAAAATGGATAGAAATGACGGTTATTCAAAGTGAACGGTCCCTATAAGCATGTTTTATCTGACTTTAAGTACCATTTTGTGTAAGGAAGTTTTCAGCAAATTAACAAGCTGCAGTGTCATGTAGGACAATTATTTTTACAATTGGTGAAATGCTTCATATATTTGGAGAGTGCATTTAAAAAGACACTACAAGAGCTCTACAATCAACTTAAAAAAACTTTATTGAAAACAAATTACCTAAGCTGCTGATCAATTCGTTCTCCCGTAACCGATCAGCAAAATCCTGCTTCCCAGGGTTCACTAAATGGCCGCCTTTCAGTTTCAATCAATCCTTCAGTCAGTGTAGCTCAGCAGCTACAATGTATTCTTATATTACTAAGGTAACTATTGTTACAGTTTGCAGCTCAAACTGCTGGGAATATTGGCAACAAATGATCACAAACAGGAAAAGTGTTACAAGGATCTTGCGCAGCTCGGCCTAAACCTGCTATAGAAATCAAAGGATGCTCAGTGTATTACAGTGAAACGCATTAAAAATGGCATCAAGAACTGAATTGAAAAAATGTTAGTAAGTATCTAATACTACAGAACTGATTAATTAAAAAAAACACAAGTAGGATATTGCATGGATTGCTCCTATAATGCCATCTAACACAGGGCGGCAAACTCCAGTTCCCAAGGGCCACCAACAGGTTAGGTTTTAAGGATATCCCTGTTTCAGCACAGGTGGCTCAATCAGTGGCTTAGTCATTGACCACCCCTGCTCTAACAGTCCAGGGCCGGCCCGTCCATTAGGCGAACTTATGCGGTCACCTAGGGTGCAAAGGTCCTAGGGGCGCAGCGGGAGCGGAGCGGCACAGGAGTCAGGGAGTGGCACAGGAGTCAGGGAGCGGAGCAGGAGTCAGGGAGCGGCACAGGAGTCAGGGAGCGGAGCAGGAGTCAGGGAGCGGCACAGGAGTCAGGGAGCGGAGCAGGAGTCAGGGAGAGGAGCAGGAGTCAGGGAGCGGAGCAGGAGTCAGGGAGCGGCACAGGAGTCAGGGAGCGGCACAGGAGTCTGGGAGCGGAGCAGCGCAGGAGTCTGGGAGCGGAGCGGCACAGGAGTCAGGGAGCGGAGCAGCACAGGAGTCAGGGAGCGGAGCAGCACAGGAGTCAGGGAGCGGAGCAGCACAGGAGTCAGGGAGCGGAGCGGCACAGGAGTCAGGGAGCAGAGCAGCACAGGAGTCAGGGAGCAGAGCAGCACAGGAGTCAGGGAGTGGCACAGGAGTCAGGGAGCGGCACAGGAGTCAGGGAGCAGAGCGGCACAGGTGTCAGGGAGCGGCACAGGAGTCTGGGAGCGGCACAGGAGTCGGAGTGGAGCAGGAGTCAGGGAGCGGAGCAGGAGTCAGGGAGTGGAGAGGCACAGGAGTCAGGGAGCGGAGCGGCACAGGAGTAAGGGAGCGGAGCGGCACAGGCATTAGGGAGCAGAGCGGCACAGGAGTCAGGGAGCAGAGCAGCACAGGAGTCAGGGAGCAGAGCGGCACAGGTGTCAGGGAGCGGAGCAGCACAGGGAGCGGAGCGGCACAGGAGTCAGTGAGCAGCACAGGAGTCAGGGAGCAGAGCAGCACAGGAGTCAGGGAGCGGAGCGGCACAGGAGTCAGGGAGCAGAGCAGCACAGGAGTCAGGGAGCGGAGTGGCACAGGAGTTAGGGAGCAGAGCGGCACAGCAGTCAGGGAGCGGAGCGGCACAGGAGTCAGGGAGCGGAGCAGCACAGGAGTCAGGGAGCAGCACAGGAGTTAGGGAGCAGAGCGGCACAGGAGTTAGGGAGCAGAGCAGCACAGCAGTCAGGGAGCAGCACAGGAGTCAGGGAGCAGAGCGGCACAGGAGTTAGGGAGCAGAGCGGCACAGGAGTCAGGGAGCGGAGCGGCACAGGAGTCAGGGAGCGGAGCGGCACAGGAGTCAGGGAGCAGCACAGGAGTCAGGGAGTGGAGCGGCACAGGAGTTAGGGAGCGGAGCGGCACAGGTGTCAGTGAACGGCACAGGTGTCAGTGAGCGGAGCAGGAGTCAGGGAGCGGAGCGGCACAGGAGTCTGGGAGCGGCACAGGGGTCAGGGAGCGGAGCGGCACAGGAGTCAGGGAGTGGCACAGGAGTCAGGGAGCGGAGCGGCACAGGTGTCAGGGAGCAGCACAGGGGTCAGGGAGCGGAGCGGCACAGGAGTCAGGGAGCAGAGCGGCACAGGTGTCAGGGAGCAGCACAGGGGTCAGGGAGCGGAGAGGCACAGGAGTCAGGGAGCAGAGCGGCACAGGAGTCAGGGAGCGGAGCGGCACAGGCGTTAGGGAGCAGAGCGGCACTGGAATCTGGGAGCGGAGCGGCACAGGAGTCAAGGAGCAGAGCGGCACAGGGGTCAGGGAGCGGAGCAGCACAGGAGTCAGGGAGCGGAGCGGCAGTAAAAGACGATGTCAGCAGAGGGAAGACGTCGAGACAGTGGGCTGCGGTGTCTTGGCTGTGGCATGCAAAGACATTCGACCAGAGCAGGAGCAGAGGAGACGGCAGGGGAGGAAAGCGCTGTAACACCGGAAATTGACCGGTTTGAAGGTTCGCCTAGGGCGCATGAAACCCTTGCGCCCGCCCTGCTAACACCATCCAAGCACACAGAAAACCGCACTGCGGGAGAAGCAGACTCGTGTCTTTTTAATACAGAGATGGACTCCATGCAAAATGTCAGATCTGCGGGTTATATTTGTATTTATGGAGAATGAGCTTTTGTGGCCTGGGAGGGTACAGAGATTTTCAGGATCATTTCCAGTGTGTTCATCACAAATGTGCAAGACTATAATAAGCCCTTCTGTGCTGGAGAGAACAAAGTCCCACTGCGAGCCTGTGGTGTACTTGATGCATTGCTTCAATAACCCTTGCAGAGACGGAGAGATCTTAATGTATTGCTCAAGAGGGGCCTGCAATCAATTGCTTTAATAGCCCCTATAATGCCGGGGAGTGCATTGCCTTCACTCTTACAGTGCCACTGGGGGTTACTTGCAATGAATGAAAGCAGCAATCCTGCTTCTGTTTTTACATGCATTTTGTTTGCGTTATGAGATTGGAACAGGGGGTCTCCGCAGCTGAACGGTTTTCATTTCAGCTCTGGGGTTTCCCCTGCTTCCTGAAATACTTACCTCTGTGGGGGAGAGGGGGAGCTGGCAGCTCCGGCTGGGCTGTGTGGGGCGGATTTAAAGCTCCCGCGTCACGCCGGCCAATAGGAGGCTGTGACGTCATCCATTGTGGCTTCCTATTGACCCGCATCACCTGCAAATCTGCTACCTGCACCCACTACAGAGGTAAGTGTGTCAGGAAGCAGGGGGTCCCCAGAGCTGAAATGAATGCGGTTCAGCTCCGGAAACCCTCTGCTTGCCATCTATTAAAAAAAACAAAAAAAAAAAACACGTTCGGGCACCGGGGGGCCCAGGTGTCTCAGCTAAGCCTTTTGCATATCGACAAAGGCAAAAAGTGGTGGCATTGAAAAACGGATGTCGCCCCCACTCATTTGGCATCTCCCCTTTGGATGTCGGCCAGCGACAGACCTCCAAGACTTACCACGAACCCAGTAGTCTCACACTCGCTCTAAATGTGGGACGTCTTAAAATGTAAATATCGCCTCATGTCTAGACCCTTCCCCGTGTTGCCCATCCTTGGCAACTCCCAATTCCTCCAGGGAATGGCTTCTCTAGATTTCAAGAGGTGGAGAGAGAAGAATCTAATGTGGATGGGGGACTTCTTCCCGCTAGGAACGTTAGACCCTTTGAGGATCTTAGGACAAGGCATGGGATTCCCCCCCACCCCCCGAGTTCTTCCGCTAAAACCAAATTAGCCACTTTATCCGCTCCCTTACACCCAACAAATCCTCCTTCACAAACACATACTTTGAGGAGGTAAGTAAGACAGTCTTTCCCGCTGAGTGCAGGACTCATATCTGTGTTCTACCAAAACTTTATTCCCAACAATACAGGAGAAAGTGTTAATTTTGTGAGACAATGGAAGTTGGACATTTGGGAAACATTGGAAGAGGAAGTTTGGGAGGAGCCATGGGTGGCTGTAGCCAAAAGCTCCATTAACACACTTATAAAAGAGAACGGGTACAAAGTCTGGTACAGATAGTACCTGTTCCCAACTAAACTCCAAAAGATGTACCCCACAGCTTCCCCACTCTGCTTCAGAGGATGTGGGCAACTCTGGACAATGTATCATACATGGTGAACCTGACCACAGATAGCTAGGACCTGGAACCAAGTAATTGGCCTGATCAATACCATATTGGGAACCAATCTCCCACCAACTTCATGGGAGGTCTTGCTCAATAGAACCCTGTAAGACATTCCTAGAACCCATCAAAAACTGATCTTCCACATACTGGCGGCCACTAAATGACAACATTGAAGCCCCCTTCAACACTAACCAAAATCAAAAAACAAATGGTATATAATGTCCATGGAAAAGCTGACTGGCTTCTTAAACGACCGAATGAGGAGTTTCAGCAGGGTTTGGGATCCCTGGTTAACAGGGACTGGGCCAGAGACTGTTGACACTCTCCTCCTGATGATATAGACCACATAAAGATACTTGGGCTACCTCGGAAACTTGATGTTTGCCCTGTTGGTAGGATTTTATACACAATGTTTAAATGCCTGTCAAGATCAAGATCAAATTGTACAACCTCGTGATATACCCCCCCCCCACTCCCATTCCCCCTCCCCACTCCCATTCCCCCCCCCCCACTCCCATTCCCCCCCCACTCCCCCTCCCCACTCCCATTCCCCCCCCCACTCCCATTCCCCCTCCCCACTCCCATTCCCCCCCCCCACTCCCATTCCCCCCCCCCCACTCCCATTCCCCCCCCCCACTCCCATTCCCCCCCCCCCCCCCACTCCCATCCCCCCCCCCCCCCACTCCCATCCCCCCCCCCCACTCCCATTCCCCCCTCCCCCACTCCCATTCCCCCTCCCCCCACTCCCATTCCCCCTCCCCACTCCCATTCCCCCTCCCCACTGTATAATCCGTTAAACAAAAGTTTTTGGGAAATAAACACGTTCTGTTCCTTTAACCAAATATTTCAGGACCAGAGGGAGATAAAATACATTGCTTTAACTCCTTTGCAGCAGGATCGCATTGTAACTCGATGTATTGCTGGTCCAATGAGTGGTTCAGAACATTGTCAGAAGCAGAATGGACTCAAGGTCATTCTTTTCCTGCAGAGATATGAACCCCTAAGGCAGGGTTCTCAACTCCAGTCCACAAGACCCCCCAACAGGTCAGGTTTTCAGGATATCCCGGCTTCAGCACAGGTGGTACAGTCAAAGACTGAGCCACTGATTGAGCCACCTGTGCTGAAGCAGGGATATCCTGAAAACTTGCCCTGTTGGGGGTCTTGAGAACTGGAGTTGGTTCTGCCCTAAGGACCAATTTGGGGGGGAGGGAGGTGAAAAAAAAAGTATCTAATTTTTTTTTAATCAGCGAGACTCAACTGAAGTCAATGAGGCAGCTGACTCCAAATCAGCGAGGCTCAGGAAATGAGTGTGAGATTGCATGCCCGGGCTTTAATGTAATATATCCCTTTAGTGGCAGATAAGCTTTCCAATGCATTGGCAGCGAACGTACTGCAAGCCCCCTCTGGATGTTAAGGGTTAATGCGTTTACTCCAGCTCGCGGTTTGCGCGTGCAGCGGGGCAGATCTGCCCTGGTCGCGTGGTGTCTGCACCATGCTGCCACCCCCATTACCCCCTAATCGGGTCATTTTCTATTGCAGGTCATAAAACGTTGCCCCCGGCGGGGGGGGGAGGGGGGGTGCGCAAACACATTAGACCTTGGACGCTATTCGCGGCAGGGCTTCCCAGCAGGGGGGATGACGGGCTGGCACGGGAAGGAGAAGCCAACAGCTGGAAAACTGAACTGGAAACCCAATACTAAACCCAGCGTCTGTGTCTGGATGCTTTCGCTGTTACTGGAGAGTGCTACGCGAAACCTCACAGGGCTATTAACTTGATCATGTATTTACTCTCCCCCCTGCGTAGGGCTGGCTCCATTTAACCCCGTCACTGCTGGGTTCCCTAAGCAATGACGGGATCAAAGCAGCGGGGACACTTTCTTGGCCCGCCTGGTTAACCGATGCTCCGTCCAGAACTGCATTCTGGGACCTCATTACATGGTTTGGGAATGCAGAATCGAAAGCTCTCTGGTGAAAAAGTAGGGGCTAAATCCGGACTGGATGTATCAATGTAAACATCTCATTAGTCTCCAGCCTCTGCATACAGTGGGACTGCTTTTACACTTGGGAACCTGGGATACACAGGGGCTTACAGTACGTGACCAAGCAAAAGTGGTTCAAAATCTGCAGTTATATCAAAACGAAAGATCCCATTGAAATCACGACGATTTATTTGATATATCTGGAGTATGTTTTTGCAACAGAATTGTATCACATTTGCCTTAAAACATAAAACCCAAGGTCCACCTTTGCCGTGCCGTGCCGGGCATCCATGTGTGTTATGGTTTGTAATTGAATCTTGAAACCGAGGGAAGGCGTTATAAACCATGTAGACGGACGTTCACAGAGATACACAATTGGAGGCTTTTATAAGCTGAAATTATAATAGGCTTTATTGTGCCTTTTCCTTTTCATCAGGAAACCATCCAAACACAGGGGGGGGAACAAACCTTCTATTCACTTGGGAGTAGTTCTAGTGGAATCCTATGCAATTAATTCACATCTCCCTTACTAAAAGCATGTCTCGCAGCCCCAAAACATATATCATAAAATAAGCAGATATAAGCAGTCTCTTAATAATGAAAGTCTTATCTGTTTCGTGCACAGAAAATATCAGCATCCAGGTTTAGAAGTCTTATTTGGTGTCTTGCAATCAGCTATGCTGGGCAGAGCTCATGACTGGTCAGCTCCAGAGATGTGTGTTCTCTTGGTCAGTCTCTCCTGGGAGAATCAAGAACACTCCTCTGTCTCCAAAGGTCAGCTCTCATTCAGAGCTAAGGAGTCACTTCCTGTCTCAACAGACAGGCTTTTGTAAGCAATCTAGATCAGGCAGGTGGTGTTTATTAATTGACTACCAGCAGTTAACCACCACACTGCTAGATTAAAGGCACATTACTTGAACAGGGATTACTCCCCTGTTACAAACCAAAACTCATTTCTAAACGTTCTTACAATGCCGGGGGGCCAGGGGACATTATGGTGTTCCGTCAACCGGGGTGACGGAAACTGGAGTGGAGGGTGACGTCGCCCACCTCGGAGGAACTCAGATCCAGAATCGGATATTTGGTCGTGGCCATCTCGCCCCGTCCAACCAAGTGTAGGGTAGGGATTTAGGGTAAGGGTTTTAGGGTAGAGGGTAGCGTTAGTATTAGGAGTTTTTAGGGTAATGTTAGGGGCTTACCGTGGCAGCAAAACAGCCAGCGGCGAGATTTCCTTGCGGACAAGGGTCGCGTCAAAACGGCCGCGACCCCATGTTCTAGAGACCACTTAGATCAGTTCCTCACCGATAGATCGGTGGCACCTAACTACCGCATGCTGGAGGCAGGGAGGCTGCTCACATGGTACAGATGCATCCTGGGAGTCCGGACTCTCGAGCCCAGTCTGTTTTTTTTTTCCGGACATGTGGGCCGCACAGTGCAGCCAATCCGAATCTCATCAGCGTCCGGAAACGTTGCTGCGAATAAATGTGACCCATTTCCTTCCACCCTCTGTGACTCCACAGATGACTGCCAGTTACTTGGCAAACAGATAAAGTTGCAGAGCAAACTGGACAGCAGAAAAAAAAGCTACAAACTGCCGTTAGAATGCCGGTACTTTTGTCTGCAGAAGCGGAGGTTTGTGAATCAAGCGAAATTTCGAGATTTTTTTCCCCATAAAACCAGCAAGCTTTGCCAGAAAAATTGCCAAATCTACATACTGCTATTTTCACAAAATTCTGGCGGTATTGGTGTTGTTTCGAGCAATGTAAATTTCACTCAAAGTTCACAAAAACCGTGACACTCAAACAGCGTATAAAGGATTGACACAAGTTTAAAGACATTCACAGATCTCTGCGGGGTCTCTTTATGCATTGGCCTATACCCGGGGTGGGCAACTCCAGTCCTCAAGGGCCACCAACAGGTCACATTTTAAGGATATACCTGCTTCAGCACAGGTGGCTCAATGACGGAGCCACTGATTGAGCCACCTGTGCTGAAGCAGGAATATCCTTAAAGCAGCAATAAACGTTAACTTTACAAAAAATATCAATTTATTTTTTCATTACAGGTTTGAAGCTGGGGGGTCTCCCATTAATTTCAGCACCAAGGACCCCGTCCTTCCAAAGATACTTACTCGCGTAGTGGCGCCGGCATCCCTGCGAGCAGAGAAACTGTTCCTTAATCTAATGGCGGCTTATATGTCCCGCGTCACACGGGCCAATAGGAAGCCGTGACATCATCCCATGCAGCTTGCTATTGGCCCGCACCTTTAAACTCCGCAGATACCGGCACCCCAAACAGAGGAAGCAGGGAGGGGGGGGGACCTGAAATTAATGGGGTTCAGCATCAGAGACCCCCTGCTTCAAACCTGTAATGAAAAATAAATATATATATATATTTTTTTAGTAAACCCATATTGCTGCTTTAAAACCTGACCTGTTGGTGGCCCTTCAGGACTACAGTTGCCACTCCTGCTCTATAACATATAAACCATGATATATAATCCTAATCTCACGCGAGCTCCACAATTTCATGGTCCGCTTGATCCAGCCCAGACATTTAACTACAACACGCAATGTGACCTGCGGGTCCTGCTGCTCTAAATACAGCGGCCCAGGCAGGTCCCGCCATGTTTAACGCCGCGTCGCGACTCGCGAGATGGTCGGCATTTTCCCAACAGCCCTAATACTCCCACCTTTTATTCTAGCTCCACCGTGACCCTCGTAACGAGCGAGGCGGAAAATAATGTGACCAAATAAAAGAAACAATCTATTTTTTCTCTCTGTTTTGCAGTATTTGGGATATTCGGCCAAATAGCAAAAGTGTGATCCTTGGCAAACCCTGGCTAATAACTTTAATTTATATTTCTAGCCAGCTGCGGCATTTCAGATCTTATTTTTATAAGACCGCGTTCACGTCTTATATTTTCTTTGGCAAATGGCAGCGCTGCTCTGTGTGCTTTCCTGCTGGAGCGCGGTACGACTGCTGACGTAACGTGCGTGACTATATAGAGGGCCAATTATACTGTAAGGTTACACTGCATGGAATTCCCTACGGGCGCTATAGCTTTGGCCATTAACCCCTAAAGCAGCAGTCTCCACTCAGAAACCAATGCGAGTTGGACTCATACTGTAGGTTAGTATATTGGCCCCCTCATCATGTCCGGCTCATTTATCGATTTTATTTTTAGTGCTCAGAAACATGAGCAGCTTGATCTCGAGCTTTCGAGGTTACCATGGTAACCGTTAGGCTGCACTGGGCTCCGGGGAAAGCTTCATTTTAACCTCTCAGACACGTAATGTTTGCTTATATCTCCTGAACAGAACGTCACGTTTTAAAAACAAAAACAGCGCTGGGAAGGGAGAAGGAGATTTCTTTCAGCAAGTAAAAAATGAATGTACAAAAATGCACGGGCTGCTGCTGCTGCTGTAAAGGAGCAGTAACACATAGCAGGTAAAAACATGTTTTACTATGGAAACAATGACATTTGAAACATTTAATAATTCACATTTTCGACTCTTCTTGCAGCAATAATGGTGCTCAGCTCCAGTCCTCAAGACCACCCAACTGGTCAGGTTGTAAGGATACCCCTGCTTCAGCACAGGTGGCTCTATCAGTGCTCAGTCTTTGACTGAGCCACCTGTGCTGAAGCAGGGATATCCTTAAAACCTGACCTGTAGGAGGGGGGAGGGGGGGGTGGCGGTTCTTGAGGACTGGAGTTGAGCGCCCTGGTCGTTAAGACACCAATCACCTACACCTAACCTTTACCGGCCCTGTCCTTAGACCACTTATTGCCCCTGTAATAAAAGGACAATCCTACTCAGAAAGGATTTGTATGCATGTCTTTATTTTGGGGGGAAATTGGCAAACAGAGTCATTTCAGGAATATTAATCCCCCTTGTTTTTATCATTTTAAATTACTCCTTAGAATTCATGTTTTGTGCATGAAATGATTAGGCTGGAAAACCATTCATTTTTGATAAAGGAAACTGCAGCCATGTTTTCCGCTCACCAAAAAGCTAAAACATTGCGACTAGTTATTTCTGGAGTCCTGAATCAAAGCAGCAATCCCCCCCCATCCCTCCCCAGAAGATTACAGCAGGAGTCCGGGCTGATGTGCCCCCCCCCTCTTTAATATGTGCATCAAGAGTATCGACTCAGTATCTGTGACTTTGTAAATGGTTGCAATAGAAACAAAAAAACTCGTTACATAATAACACATAAAAAATGCAATTCAGAGTTGTTTAAAAAAAAACAAAAAAAAAAAAACAAGTATTTTCGCATAGTGCAGAACTGATTTATTTAAAAAAAAAAAACACACGTAGGATATTGCTTGGTCTGCAGCTGTAAAGGAGTTGAACTCATACAATGTTAATATATTGTCCCTGAACATGTCCTTGTTTTTTTTTGTGTTAAAAATGATGATTATCTCTTGATCTCGAGCTTTTGAGGTTACCATGGTAACCATTAGACTACACAGGGCTCTGGGGAAAGCTTCATTTTAACCTTCCGGGCACTTAAAACCAGCGTTGGAAAGAACGAGAAGAAATTCCATAGGAAGTAAAAAAAATTAAAAAAGTGCGATCAGTGAAGACCGCTGCTCGGAAAAGCTTCTGGGTATTTTAAAAATGGATCAGGTTTTGCTCAACTATAGGGGCAAAAAAAAGAGTTTAAAGGTTAGAGTTAAAACAATAAAAAAAAAAAAAAACACTAACAAGCACTCTCATGCCTTCTACATCAATACTTTCCTTTCTAGAATTCAGCATTGGGTTATTGTGGATGGAATATATATATTATAATAACCTAAACTCTACCCAGTGTATAATAATCTAAACTCTACCCCGTGTATAATAATATAAACTCTACCCCGTGTATAATAATCTAATCTCTGCCCCGTGTATAATAATCTAATCTCTACCCCCGTGTATAATAATCTAAACTCTACCCCCGTGTATAATAATCTAAACTCTATCCCGTGTATAATAATCTAAACTCTACCCCGTGTATAATAATCTAAACTCTACCTGTGTATAATAATCTAATCTCTACCCGTGTATAATAATCTAAACTCTATCCCGTGTTTAATAATATAATCTCTACCCTGTGTATAATAATCTAAACTCTACCCCGTGTATAATAATCTAATCTCTACCCCGTGTATAATAATCTAATCTCTACCTGTGTATAATAATCTAAACTCTATCCCGTGTTTAATAATATAAACTCTACCCCCGTGTATAATAATATAAACTCTACCCCGTGTATAATAATCTAATCTCTACCCCCGTGTATAATAATCTAATCTCTACCCCGTGTATAATAATCTAAACTCTGCCCCGTGTATAATAATATAATCTCTACCCCGTGTATAATAATCTAAACTCTACCTGTGTATAATAATCTAATCTCTACCCGTGTATAATAATCTAATCTCTATCCCGTGTTTAATAATATAAACTCTACCCCCGTGTATAATAATCTAAACTTTACCCCGTGTATAATAATCTAAACTTTACCCCGTGTATAATAATCTAAACTTTACCCCGTGTATAATAATCTAATCTCTACCCCCGTATATAATAATCTAATCTCTACCCCGTGTATAATAATCTAATCTCTACCCCGTGTATAATAATATAATCTCTACCCCCGTATATAATAATCTAATCTCTACCCCGTGTATAATAATCTAATCTCTACCCCCGTATATAATAATCTAATCTCTACCCCGTGTATAATAATCTAATCTCTACCCCCGTATATAATAATCTAATCTCTACCCCGTGTATAATAATATAATCTCTACCCCGTGTATAATAATCTAAACTCTACGCCCGTGTATAATAATCTAAACTCTGCCCCGTGTATAATAATCTAATCTCTACCCCCGTGTATAATAATAATCTAATCTCTACCCTGTGTATAATAATCTAAACTACACCCCCTGTATAAGAATCTAAACTCTACCCCGTGTATAATAATCTAATCTCTACCCCGTGTATAATAATCTAAACTCTATCCCGTGTATAATAATCTAAACTCTACCCCGTGTATAATAATAATCTAAACTCTACCCCGTGTATAATAATCTAATCTCTACCCCGTGTATAATAATCTAAACTCTACCCCGTGTATAATAATCTAAACTCTACCTGTGTATAATAATCTAATCTCTATCCCGTGTATAATAATCTAAACTCTACCCCGTGTATAATAATCTAAATTTTACCCCGTGTATAATAATCTAAACTTTACCCCGTGTATAATAATCTAATCTCTACCCCCGTATATAATAATCTAATCTCTACCCCGTGTATAATAATATAATCTCTACCCCGTGTATAATAATCTAAACTCTACGCCCGTGTATAATAATCTAAACTCTGCCCCCGTGTATAATAATAATCTAATCTCTACCCCATGTATAATAATCTAAACTACACCCCCTGTATAAGAATCTAAACTCTACCCCGTGTATAATAATCTAATCTCTACCCCGTGTATAATAATCTAATCTCTACCCCCGTGTATAATAATAATCTAATCTCTACCCCATGTATAATAATCTAAACTACACCCCCTGTATAAGAATCTAAACTCTACCCCGTGTATAATAATCTAATCTCTACCCCGTGTATAATAATCTAAACTCTATCCCGTGTATAATAATCTAAACTCTACCCCGTGTATAATAATAATCTAATCTCTACCCTGTGTATAATAATCTAAACTCTACCCCGTGTATAATAATCTAAACTCTACCTGTGTATAATAATCTAATCTCTATCCCGTGTATAATAATCTAAACTCTACCCCGTGTATAAGAATCTAAACTCTACCCGTGTATAATAATCTAATCTCTACCCGTGTATAATAATCTAATCTCTACCCCGTGTATAATAATCTAAACTCTACCCCGTGTATAATAATCTAAACTCTACCCCGTGTATAATAATCTAAACTCTACCCAGTGTATAATAATCTAAACTCTATCCCGTGTATAATAATCTAATCTATACCCAGTGTATAATAATCTAAACTCTACCCCGTGTATAATAATCTAATCTCTACCCCGTGTATAACAATATAAACTCTACCCCGTGTATAATAATATAAACTCTACCCCCGTGTATAATAATCTAATCTCTGCCCTGTGTATAATAATCTAAACTCTACCCCGTGTATAATAATCTCAACTCTACCCCGTGTATAATAATCTAATCTCTACCCCGTGTATAATAATCTAAACTCTACCCCCGTGTATAATAATCTAATCTCTGCCCCGTGTATAATAATCTAATCTCTACCCCGTGTATAATAATCTAAACTCTACCTGTGTATAATAATCTAAACTCTATCCCGTGTATAATAATCTAAACTCTGCCCCGTGTATAATAATCTAAACTCTACCCCCGTGTATAATAATCTAAACTCTACCTGTGTATAATAATCTCAACTCTACCCCGTGTATAATAATCTAATCTCTACCCCGTGTATAATAATCTAAACTCTACCCCCGTGTATAATAATCTAATCTCTGCCCCGTGTATAATAATCTAATCTCTACCCCGTGTATAATAATCTAAACTCTACCTGTGTATAATAATCTAAACTCTATCCCGTGTATAATAATCTAATCTCTGCCCCGTGTATAATAATCTAAACTCTACCCCCGTGTATAATAATCTAAACTCTACCCGTGTATAATAATCTAATCTCTACCCCGTGTATAAAAATCTAATCTCTACCCCGTGTATAAAAATCTAATCTCTACCCCGTGTATAATAATCTAATCTCTGCCCCGTGTATAATAATCTAAACTCTACCCCCGTGTATAATAATCTAAACTCTACCCCGTGTATAATAATCTAATCTCTACCCCGTGTATAATAATCTAAACTCTACCTGTGTATAATAATCTAAACTCTATCCCGTGTATAATAATCTAAACTCTGCCCTGTGTAATAATCTAAACTCTATCCCATGTATAATAATCTAAACTCTATCCCGTGTATAATAATCTAAACGCAATCCCGTGTATAATAATCTAATCTCTACCCCCGTGTATAATAATCTAAACTCTACCCGTGTATAATAATCTAATCTCTACCCCGTGTATAAAAATCTAATCTCTACCCCGTGTATAAAAATCTAATCTCTACCCCGTGTATAATAATCTAATCTCTGCCCCGTGTATAATAATCTAAACTCTACCCCCGTGTATAATAATCTAATCTCTGCCCCGTGTATAATAATCTAATCTCTACCCCGTGTATAATAATCTAATCTCTGCCCCGTGTATAATAATCTAATCTCTGCCCCGTGTATAATAATCTAATCTCTGCCCCGTGTATAATAATCTAAACTCTACCCCCGTGTATAATAATCTAAACTCTACCCGTGTATAATAATCTAATCTCTACCCCGTGTATAAGAATCTAAACTCTACCCCGTGTATAATAATCTCAACTCTTTGCTGCTATTTGAGCCTGCGATTCAATCAGCCCTTCTGCTGCAAATGGAAGAAAGCCGCAGTGTATAGCAGTAAGATGCACGACTCCACACTTCCAGTCGCCTTCTAACTGCTTCTCGAAGAACGAAGAACAAAAACATAATCAGATACAGACCATCCCTGTGCTGAATGTCCTATTATATTGGTAAATGCTATTAAAAAGTGTTTGTACGGTTCCTGATTTGAAGTGCGCCGACTCCCATATATTATATGTGACACCTTAGGGTTTATGTTACCTTTATACTGTAAGGTTAGAAATGGAGGGGATACGTTTTAAAACAAAGTTCCCTTACCTTTGAAAGAAACGTGCACCTGTAATTTGTACAGATGAAGCAGTTGTTACCCCGTTACCGCAAAAATAATGCGTTAAATAAGAGGCGCGTTATCTCCCTAAACATGGTTTTCAATTCCCCTATTGTAAAATAATGCGGCAGAGTTAACGTAACGCATCGCGTTGACAGGAGCAGTAACAGCTACTACATCTGTATATACAAAATACTCAGTATAACTCTATAAGTCATTATGTTTATTGTTAGAGGAATGGACAATTTTCCTTACATATGAACAACCCCTTTCATCCATTCCCTGCAAGCACACGTAATATGCTTATCTGCAGATCGTCCCGCAAAAAGGGAACTCCTGAGGCCAAGTAAAGGGGTCACATGACCAGTGAGACGGCTAGCCCACGGATTAGGAAGGGTTAAAAGGGTGGGGGTGGGCGCTAAGGTATTTCATTGATGGGAGGGGGGTCTGCTTACCTGCAGATGTCATTGAAGAAAGAAGGTCCCGTCCAGCTCTCCAGGATAAGGAGTGAACATTCGTCACAGTGTTATTTGCAGGAGGTCCTGGAGATAATTCTCACCATCAAGCAGGCTCAGGATTTGGGGGGTACCAGGTGAGGTCCTAGGGCCATGCCTGGCCAGGTGCAGCAAGCATGCCTGACCCTAGGTATGAAACATCTGACCAGGATGACGGTCGACGTAGTTTTGTTACGAGTCATGATGGGAAGGATCATGTGCTTAATGGGAAGTTGGATGGTGAGAAGATGGGGGACCTCCCTTACAGTATGTATTTATTAATAAAATCGGTGTAAATCGCACTTTTGTGTCTTGGTAGTTATTTTGGGGGAAGGGCGTCTGGAGCCTCCACTGGTCATGTGTGTGCCAATACGTAGAAATGCATTTATAAAAACACACGTTAAAAAACGGTTACAATGCAACTAAAAAAATAATACCTGCATTAATATTTATTTAATAGCCCTATGATTTAAAAAAAATAAAAATAATAATCATAAAATAAAACAGGTTTTAACAAACAGAGGGCTACATATTGAGCGGTATGGGGTCTACTTATCCAAGTCTCCCTGGCGAAAAACTGCTGCAAAAACAGCGTCAGAATCAAATCGAAAGCAACACACGGTTTCCCTTTATAAATCTGGTGACGTTTTTTTCATTGGTTCTGAAACCGTTTGAAAACCGGTTGAAAACCGTGCAAAATGTGCTGATTTTTCGCTTCTCTGTCTCTCGCTCGCTTCGTCTTTGTCAATTATGCCCAATTTTTGGGGTCTAAAAGGCTCTAGCAAACATTTAGCATATTTGTAACTTTTTTTTAAAACAAATATTGGCAAATCGAATTAGGGAAAGTCGTATGTAGAAGATGTATATCCTACCAACAGCATTCGTTCCCGTATGTATGCCTTATTTATATCAGAAAACATATGGTGAGTACCTGAATGCAGAGCTGCAGCAGGAGGTTACACAGTTACATAGTAGAGGAGGTTGAAAAAAGACATCCATCCATCAAGTTCAACCTATGCTAAATTTAGACGACAGATACTTTTTATCCTATATCCGTACTTACAGTATATTGATCCAGAGGAAGGCAAATAAAAAACCCCAGTGACACATTATCCAATGATATCTCATAAAGGGAAAAATAAATTCCTTCCTGACTCCAAGAATTGGCAATCAGATTACTCCCTGGATCAACATCCTTCCCATGTATAGTTATTTGGTATATCCCCTTTCCTTTCTAAAAGGTACTTAGGACAATGAATCTATCAATCTATCAAGTTTTTGTATTTTAAGCTGGAAATGTTCTCACCTTATTTAGCATTAAACAAACTGCGCTGTCTAAGCTGGAATTAACCTTGTTTGCCAAACAAACTTGTCAGGTATATCAAAGTTAGAAGCCGTTGAATTTGACTCTAATACTAAAATGATTATTGAGCTGTGTGGCGTTACTACAAGTTCAAAAACGACCTGCTCCATAGGTGATCCCCACCGAGTCCCGTGTGATAAATGCAAAGAGTAAGTGAATCAGCAATCAACTTTAAGCACGCTTAGTACCTGTGCAATGCATAAAAGCATATGCGGGGGTAAAATCTAAAAGGGCTATATTTCATATGTAATAAAACCTTCATTAATCTACATTCTGCCATAAAACCCTTTACATTTATTCCATCTTAATGATTGGTTTTCTGCTGCAAGGCAGACCGAAAAGGAAAGAGTCTTCCTAAAGTGTGGTAATTATCACATACAAGGTGCTGCTTCACCCCGCATTCTAGATTTACCATTTTATATTCAAATATGTCACACACAATTCTAAAAGGGTCTTTTTTAAATGGATTTAAATAATAATAATGTGGGGATTACGAACGATATTATTAGGGGTTATTCCCTAAACATATGACACTCGTTCCAGGGTCTCCTTGATATTCTGATATCGCCACTCCCTCTTGGGGCTCAATTATACCAAGTGCTGCAGGGCGGCAGCGCTATTCTGTGACGTCACCCAGTGCTATTCTGCGACGTCACCCAGCACTATTCTGTGACGTCACCCAGCGCTATTCTGTGACGTCACCCAGTGCTGCCGCCGAGCGGCATCTTGATTATACCAGGGAGGGAGAGCAGAAAAGTCTTGGAGGCGTGGCAGGGGCGTGGCTGTGAGCGGTTCGCCCTCATTGGCTGAACCGCTCATGTGACGCGGCCGTCGTGTCAAGAAAACAATTTAGCAAATCTCTTCTTCAGGAGTCTGCCGCCCTGCAGCTGCATGCGGTGTGTTAGTATGTAAAGCATCAGCGAATTTCAGCACGCCACGCGGCGTCGCCGCCGACATCTGGTATAATCACGGCCTTAGCAAAGTATGCTGCTATTGCAAGACAGATTTCATCCAGAATAACATTTTGCTCTACTCCATTGTACATATACACGCACATATAATATATCTGCCATTCCCAGCGTGAACATAATGTGGTGTATATCTTATGATAATAAATACCGGTTACATTTACATACAAATATATACAGTATGCTCTGCCATTATTTATGGAGAAAGTGCTATCTGCCTGCGTTCTGTCACTCTAACGCAGGGGCGGCCAACACCAGTCCTCAAGGGCCACCAGCAGGACAGGTTTGAAGGATATCCCTGCTTCAGCACAGGTGGCTCAATCAGTGGTTCAGTCAACGACTGAGCCTCCTGTGCTGAAGCAGGGATATCCTTCAAACCTGACCTGCTCTATTGCAATATATGTGGGACCGGCAATTTGTGAGGAATGCTTTTCCCTACAATCTTTTAACTTGCCAAACAATAACCAGAAATGGCCCATGCTAAGAATATACAACTATTTCGCTCAGGGAATGCGCTAAATGCAACACGCAGCCACGTGAATAGCCGTAGTGAATGAGGTCGGACGTTAAACATGTTCCTCAAGTGCTGAGGGTGTAAAAACATAAATAAATATACAAATATGCAAACCTGCCATCGCCGTGACAAGAATATACATATGAACATAGTTTGTAAAAATAAAAGTAACTAGTTTCTTAAAGCAGCAGTCTAAGCAAAAAAAGAGTAGGATTGAAGCAGGGGGTGTCCGGAGCTGAACCCCATTCATTGCTGCTTGGGGGACCCCTGCTTCCAGAGATACTTACCTCCCGTAGGGGGTGCCGGTACCGCTCAAGTTTAAATGTCCAGGTCACGCCAGCCAATAGCAAGCCGCACCAGATGACATCGTGACTTCCTGTTGGCACACGTGGCGCGTGACATTTAAACGCCGCCATTACATGAACCACAGGTAACCTAGCCAGAGCGGCTACTGGCACCCCATACAGAGGGTCAGTATCTCCGGAGGCAGGGGGTTCCTGGAGCCGAAAATAACGGGGTTCAGCTCCAGAAACCCTCTACCTCAATCCTAATTTGTTTTTTTCTAAACCCGCAGCGCTTTATTTGCTGCTTTAACGGGACTCGGGTATTTCTGAAGCTAAACAGCCTTGTGGGAATTTAACATTGGCTTTGCCGCCCAGTGGTAGCCATATTGAATGTCCATTGGGGAAAAACAGCATGGGCTACGTGTACTAGGTGGTCTTCTGCCTGCCATAAGACACCCTCCAGCGGTGGGAGACATCTTATGGTCTTATTAACTTGAATTTAGGGATTTTGAAAGGGCAAACCCCACCCAAGATTGTGGAGACATCCCATTTCAACTTCAGGTGAGGGTAATGGTCTCCAAACTACACAGGAGCTGAGAACCCCCCCCCCAAATGTTAGCTCCGCCTAGGGTTGCCAGGTGTCCGGTCTTGAACCGGACAGCCCGGTATTTGGTTACTCTGTCCGGTAAAAAATGAGAGATAATACCGGACTTGTATGTGTGCTGGGGCGGGACATGTATGTGTGCTGGGGGGACGGGACATGTATGTGTCCTATATTACTTCTATGTACATGTATATGTGTGTGTGTGTGTGGGGGGGGCATGTATGTGTGCGGGGGGTGGACATGTATGTGTATGCCGGTAATATGTCTCCGGATTTAGCAACCAATTGCGGGATTTTCCCTGAGAAGGGGGGGAGCAGGGCTGCTGCTGGGGGGCTGGGCAGCTTCCTCCATCCTGATTGGCTGGATTAAACAGCAGCCAATCAGGATGGAGGTGGCAGGAGCCTGGGGGTGGGGCCAAAGAGCAGAGGAAAAGCATGGAACAGAGAGAGGTGAGGCTGTGTCCTGTGTGAATTTGTTCTGTTTTGTCCTGGTGTGTGTGTGTGTGTGTGTGTATTTGTACTGTTTTGTGTGTGTGTGTGTGTGTGTGTGTTTTCTCTGGCTGTTCTGTGGGGGGTGATAATGACAGGGAGGGGGTTAAGAGGATGAAGGGACGGGGTGGGAGAGGATGAAAGGAGGGGGGTGGGAGAGGATGAAGAGAGGGAGAGGTGGGAGAGGATGAAGGGAGGGGGAGGTGGGAGAGAATGAAGGGAGGGGGAGGTGGGAGAGGATGAAGGGAAGGGGATGAGAGAGGATGAAGGGTGGGGGGATGAGAGGATGAAGGGAGGGGGTTGGGAGAGGATGAAGGGAAGGGGGATGAGAGAGGATGAAGGGTGGGGGTATGAGAGGATGAAGGTAGGGGGGATGAGAGGAGGGGGTGGGGGGGATGAGAGGAGGGGGTGGGAGGGAGAGAGGATAAGGGGAGAGAGAGGAGGGGTGCAACAATCTTGGAATGTGTGGGAGGAGCATTAAGATGAGTATTTCTCGTCATGTACAGTATAACTGCAGGTCAGTTATTTAGAAATGATCTGACCATTACGTTATTTAATCTAAATTTCACTCCAAGCATGCACCAATTTGCACTATTTCATATTCTATTTCCTAAAAAAATCCTCGGAAGGGCGTTCCCTCCCACTCCTTCTCAAGACCACTCCCAAGATTTTTACGAAACAATATAAATTGGTGCAAACTGGTGAATACTTGGAGTGAAATTTAGAAAAAATTATATAACAGTCAGGTCATTTATAAATAACATTCTTCCCTACCAACGATTCTCGAACGCCTCGCACCGTTCACCATTGTGTCCAGTATTTTTGGACAAGCCACCTGGCAACCCGAGCACCGCCCCCCACCGTTCCCACAGAACTGGATACTTATAAGACACAGGGGAAACAGACACACACACAAGGGAATTCTGGGATTTCCCAAAGGGACTCCCGGCAGATCACTGCTGTTCCACTTTTAGTTTCAGAAGGATACACCAATCCTAATCATTCAATATTTTGGGAGAGTCCCATACAAAGTCCTCCTGTCCTGTGATAGCCCCATAGCACTGTTTTCTTGGTTAGCTTAAGTAGTATACGTGGCAGCACTCAAGGGGTTAAAGAAAGGCAAATAATAGGAATAGTTAACAGTGTTATGATTCACTCTATAAATACATTTCTTTTGATCCTGCAAAGTGAACCATTGAAACGGTTTTATTTTATAGCAGAACAGTACAAGAGTTCACTGGCTACACTTATGGACCCAGAGTCTTCTTTCAATCGAATGCTATGTTCCTATATTACAAGATTTGTTTACTAGTCCCTTCCAATTTGGAAGCATACCATGATATCACAGAAGGTCAGACTAGTCCAACACACCAGAAGTTGTCACCTTTATCAGACTGTATTTCTTCTCTAATATCAGCAGAAACAATAACTCATCAAAACACATTGTAATGGGTGATCCTACCAACTGATTAAACGTAGCCATTGCTAAGAGCCCATACCAAGATTATTGGGGTCTTCAATGTGAAATAGATATCTTCACTGCCCCCCTTCTACTTCCAAAAGCTTCAATGCTGACAACTATGGGAGCACTGCCATCTCTATCATCTGGTAATCGTGGCATCACAGTACAAGATGGTGTGTGGCAGAGGTGTGGTTCTGTTGGTTTACACTTTGCCGGGTGAGGCACCAGTACTGGGTTTGACCTCTGGTTGTCCATATGTCTCTGCTTAGAACAATTTATGGTGTTTACTGACAATAAGAAGCCTGAACCAAGATCTTCAGGAGAAGTTGGGTGGTCACCATTTGAAATGAAGATGGCGGGTGTAGGGCTCCGGCTGTATTCCTGAATCACCTGAACAGGCACTGGAGCCACCGGGCTACCGATTATCAAAGTTATCTTAGAAGCCTTGTGCTGAGTCGGTATCAAGACAGGATACAGATCTGTTCTGCATCCAATAGGTGAATGACCCCTATGAAAAACGATCACATTTGGCACCATATCAGGACTACCTGAAGATCCTGCAACTCTACAATGCCTTCCTGATGACATCCATATCTCTCTGGTTGAAGTTTGCTGTGGAGGGGAAGGGTTCGCAGGTGATCTAGTCACTTGGAACTGTGTAATCTGAAGGGTAGGTGCCTCAGTCACTGTAAATCCTTCCTGAGGTGTTTGAAAACTCATTGGGTACTCCCTGGAAGGCTTTTCCCGCTGGGGCATCAGAAGTACAGATTGGGTATGATTACCCCCTTGGTATTTGGACTGAAAAGGCTGTACGGTCAAGCTACAGCTGGATATATACATCTTCATACCTTTGAGGTTGGCCATTTGGGTCACACACTCGCTATCATCTTTGGATGGTCGTTCCGGGTTGCACGAGGCAAAAACTGTAGGAGGGTTACCAGTCTGAGATGTGGAAACAGTTGCATTGCTCGCCAACACCACATCTAGGCGTGAGGTCCAAGAAGACTGTTTTTTAGAGGCAGGAGAAGGAAAAGACTCTGCAAGCTGGATGTGGTCATCACCAGAAGAAGAGCAAGATGTGCTTTGAGCATTCGCCAAGTGCTGGTTTTTGTGCAGAGTCTCTGTGAATCCACAGCCATGATCAGGTGCAAACCCCCCTTGCCCAAGACATGCTTGACTGCCCTGTGAATCTCTGCAAGAAGAGGAATACCTCCAGGGCATGTGGAGGCGGGAAGCAGAGGAAGAACATACACATGGAGTTTCTTTCACAGCACTTTTTCTCCGGTCCTCCTGCTCCAGTGTGATATCCAACCTGGAACTATGAGCACCAGAAAAATCTCCAGGTTTGGTACAAGAGCCATCTGCAAGATTCTTCAGGACGGAAGAGGGTACAGATGAAATAGTGTCAGCAAACTCAGACCGCGTCCCAAAACACTGATCTCGGGAAGCAGAATGAGATCTGTCCGATTTTTGACGGCACAACGTCAAGTCCAATTTAGAGACGTACGAGGAAGCAGGTCTCCAGTTGTCCCGATAAGACATTCTGTAGCCAAACGGTGCTTCCAAGTAAACCCAATCTTAAATCCAGGCTGTCCCTCTTCCGTACAGGGTCCAAAAACAATCTCCCTTGTTGTAATCTCAATTACAAATGGCAACAGTAGAAGAAATTATCTACCTCAATGTTAAGAAAAAAAAAAAAGAAAAATCCAAACGCAGAGAAAAGAATAAACGTCTTATCGTCCGTGCTGGTTTCCAAAAAAAGGGACGAAGTGTAGCGTATGCTTGCAGTAAATCATCTGAGGTATTGCTGCTCGAGGGAGACTGCAGACAGAGGAGCACAGAGTCAGAAAAGCCAGCCAGGCTCACAGATGACTCTAGGTTACTTGGTCAGCGTAGCACAAAGCAGCTAACTCCTGTATCTGCCACAGGGCAGAATAAACGGGGTCTGGATTCAGATCTGCACGTTCGTGCTGCTCTCTCTCTCTCTCTCTCTCTCTCTCTCTCTTTCTCTCTCTCTCTCTCCTCACCCCTAATCTGTCTTTTTGCCTTTGCATGTCTGCAGTGCTTCTGTTCACGCGTCTTAAGAGTATTTCCTACATCCTTTCCAAGTAAGGGCACAGTGGAATCCAGCAGTAATGATAATATTACTTAACAAAAAGGTAGGATTTAATAATATCCTCCATATGGTTTCTATTTTCTTTAGCACACGAAGAAAATGATGGGGGGGGGCTTCAAACGAAGGGTTAACGCCTTCGGGGCTGGAAATTCCTGCAACACGTTTAAAATAACGCATCGGTGGTGTTATACAGTAGCATTTCAATTGAACAAGCACAGGCTGACCATACTGCGGTCCTGAGTATGTTTATACACTTCCACCTGTCGGAGCTTGATTTACTTAGGGCAACCAGAATTAAAGCAAAGATGGATACCGAGACCCTTGCCAGGATTGCCATGTTGAATTTCTTTTGAGGTGCCCAGCTCTGCTGCAGTACTACCCACACTAGAGTCCATTCCCCCCATAGACCTTCCTGTATGGCCACATGAAAGGCATTTAACTCTATGCCCAGGACACACTTGAAAACGAGAGGTAACTCTCAATGTATTACTTCCTGGTAACACATTTTATAAATAAATATAAATAAATAACGGTCTGGGAACGGAATCTGCAGTAGTAAGAATGAGAGGATCCCAGTGAGTGATCTCGGGTCCCTGCTCTATAAGTCCCAGAAGCATTGGATGGTTAGTAATGAACCCATATTGCAGAGCATCAGATCACTCTGCTCTTCGTGAACGCCTGTGACGGGACAGAGTCAGTACGCATGCACAGAACAAGCGACACAGCCTATACTGGTTGGCTCAAGAGTCCTTTGTGCTCCACAAAAACCTGGTTACCAGCTGTATGCAGCAAATGAATGTGACACTCCGCATAGCTTTAAAAGTGGATTGTTTTGCAAAGTAAATAAACAACTTTTAAAAATGATAACCGACCATAGGAAACAAAAAACAACGCGGCAACCCTCGATATCTTTAACGGCAAAATGTTATGTGCGGGATCTACATTTTGGTCTTTTGCTCCCGGACCGTTTTCAAGATTTTTTTCACTTTTCTTTATCTTGAAAAAGGTCTGAAATGTTGATCCCAGAACATGACATGTGGGCGTTAGATTTATCGTTACCGTGAGAGTAGATGCATTTTCTGTTTTCTATGTCTGTACGGCTGTGGTTTGCTGCGCACCCGCGGCAGTACTGCTCATGCCAGGGTTAGCCAACGCCTGTCCTCAAGATTTTACAACAGGTCAGGTTTTCAGGATATCCCTGCTTCAGCACAGATGGCTCAATGACAGAGCCACTAATTAAGCCACCTGTGCGGAAGAAGGGACTGATTGAGTCACCTGTGGTGAAGCAGGGACTAATTGAGCCATCTGTGCTGAAGCAGGGATATCCTCAAAAACTGACCTATTGGTAGCTCTTGAGGACTGGAGTTGGTTACCCCCCTGGCATACGGGTTTCCTTGAGTGCCCCTTCCTTATTATTATTATTATTATTGAACCAGACTTTAGACAGATCTATGCAATATATATGCTCTTCCCAATAAACCCAATTTTAATTCAAATGAAAGCAGAATGGTCAGTGTGCAAATAATAAGAAGTGAGACTCTATTACCCCAGTACCATTCCACTTTAACCACTGCAGAGAGGGTGTTATGTGGCTGAGTGCTCTTGTTACAAACTATGTTAAGTGGGGCTGCACCTTTAAAGAGCTTGGCTGTAACCTAAGACGCTGGCAGGGCGCCGAGCTGTCACACAGGCTTGTAGGACAAATGAGAAAATAATTCTTGTTCAGCATGTTCGGTTGGTTACCCTGAGTTTTCCTCCCAGCCTCACGCCCCGTTCTGCTACTGAGACATACAGTAGCAATACAACCTGCATGGTGACAGACGGTGTTTTGATAATAAAAGCAGCGTAACGCTGATACTATTACTACTTCATGTATTGTAAGGTTGTGCCTACAGCCAGAACAGTAAAAACCTGCCCGGAACAGCTTACAAACGCCAGGCCGTATTGGTACCTGAGGCAGAGAGAGATAACGTTACTCAAAGCCTCTAGGATCTCCCTAGGCTGTATGATTCCATGGAAATCTTGGTGCATGGCAGTAACTAGGATAAGGATATTATTAGGAACCACCTCCCTCTCCCACATAACCAAAAGGTCAAAGACAGCCCCTAAGCCTCTAATACTGTACAATATATATATATATATATATATATATATATATATATATATATATATATATATATAAATATAATGTAAAAAACGTGCATACATATGTATTAAAGTGTGTATATATATATATATATATATTGTACATTGTTTTATATATATATATATATATATATATATATATATATATATATATATATATATATATATATATATATATAAAAAACAATGTTTCTGGACTGTTAACATATATATATATTTATATATATAATCAAAAAAGAATAGATGATACCGTTCTGTGGACATATACAGTATATATATATATAATTTTTTTTAGACAACATTTTATATTATATATATATATATATATATATATATATATATATATATATATATATATATATATAGCGAGATATAGTACTTTAATTTATACACATACAATATGTATGAAATAAATACATACTGTAATCACACGTGTATATTAGACATTATAATGATATTGATGAATACATCCTGACCCCTTACACTATGCATATAACGCAGCGATCTGAGCTAGGAACAGTGCGTTCTGACTCCCGAGTCCTGACAAGCTGCCACTGGGACCAGCGAACATAAACAGCTGTGACTTGCAAATCCACTGCCCTTTCTTGCACTTGTAGATCAGATCAGGGGTTCATAATTACTTTGGGACATACATATAAGATCAGGGCTGCCGACAGAGGGGGGGGGGGGGGAGGGGGAATCTGGGACAACTGCCTCGGGCCTGGCGGTACCGGCCAATGATGAAAGATCGGCTCCAACTTCTGTGTCGGGCAGCCGGGGCCTCTGTGCCGCAGGGCCCCAGCTCTCCTCGGGTGTGGGGCCCCGAGACGGTGGGTTCCATGTATAGTTAAAATGGTTACATTCCATGAAGCACTCCAATGCCAGGTTAACCGGATGGTAAATGGCCCTGCAATCCTTCTCCTTTGAGGTTCACCACAGATCTGGGGAAGAGAACTCCAATGTGGATTTTCTCTCTCTCTCTGGGGGTTGTGGGTCAGCCTTCAGCCGTGTGGGGCTCCGCCGCACATAAACAGGAGAGGAATGTAACAGGGTGGATTCCATGTATAGCTGCTGAGCCCAACAGTGACCGGGTTAAATCCCAGACAGAGTTAATTAGGCTGTTGTCAGCTGGCTCATTAGAGGGCTTTAAAAGTCTAGCTCTCCTCTCAGTCTGGGATCTAGGTGAACCAGGAGTACACACATCCTGGGGCTCTGAGGAGGGGAGGAGGGGAGGTGGTGGAGGAGGTGGTGGAGGAGGTGGTGGAGGAGGAGAGTAGGAGGAAACCCTGGAACAAGGTCTATATGCAAAGGTGGGTTTGACTATACTCTCTAGGACAGGGGTGCGCAAACAGGGGAACGCGGGATTTTTCTGGGGGGGTGCGGGCGTGAAGCCCCGTGCTCTTCCCAAGAAGCATTTAAATTAAATGCCGGGAGACCGCGCATGGCCTATGCAACCTCAACTTTCCGGGATTGAGCCGGCTTCTGGTCACGTCGCCATGACAAAGCAGCATCAAATGACGCTGCGGGGTCATGTGACGCAGGGCACAACCCTAGCGGGACTAAAGACTGGGCTTTTATGACAACGGGTACAGCCCTGTTCTGTACTGTCCGTTTGACTGTCTAACATGCTGACAGTAAGATCCTTTATGTTTATTCTGATATGCGAAAAGTAAATTATTTTGTGTTCCATGTTTTGAGGTTGAATAAAAGCCTGAGGCCACCCACGTGTCTTCGCAGCCATACTGCAACATATGGCGGAGAAGTGGGATTCTGAACGGCCACGGCATCAAAAGGGCCACACATTGAATTAAAGGAGTTTCTGCACGAGCAGACCAAGGAAACCCAACCAAATGGACTATTACTGCAGCACTGGCACCACCAGGGCCAGCAGCAGGCCCAGCTCCAGGCCCAGCTCCAGGCCCAGCAGCAGGCCCAGCTCCAGGCCCAGCAGCAGGCCCAGCTCCAGGCCCAGCTCCAGGCCCAGCAGCAGGCCCAGCTCCAGGCCCAGCTCCAGCACCAGGCCCAGCTCCAGGCCCAGCTCCAGGCCCAGCTCCAGGCCCAGCTCCAGGCCCAGCACCAGGCCCAGCTCCAGGCCCAGCTCCAGGCCCAGCTCCAGGCCCAGCTCCAGGCCCAGCAGCAGGGAACACAGGATGAAAAGCTGTCCTAACTGCTGTCACGGTCCCCTCGGACTGGCAGACCCGCATTTCCGGAAAGCCCACTGGTTCTCTTGGGAAAAATGAAGCTGGCAGAGGACCCAGAGGCTCTTCTGTTAATCTTTGCAAGGGTCGCCGCTGCCCAAGACGGGCCTGTGGATTGCCTACATATGAACCTGTCCTTGTCTTCACATGAACACAGTGTTACTTGTTTTTTTTATGTCCTGTTTTTTTTTATTGTTCACATCCGATTCTTGTGAGTGAACATTGTCTTTGTTGTTCAATAAATTTCCCCCCATTTTATGGACTTTCTATTTTTAGAGCGTGCGCATCTCTGATTTGCTTTTTTGGGGTGTGTGTGTGTGTCTGTGTCTGTGTCTGTGTCTGTGTGTCTGTGTGTGTGTGTCTGTGTCTGTGTGTGTCTGTGTGTGTGTGTCTGTGTGTGTGTGTGTCTGTGTGTGTGTGTGTGTCTGTGTGTCTGTGTGTCTGTGTGTCTGTGTGTGTGTGTGTGTGTGTGTGTGTGTGTCTGTGTGTCTGTGTGTCTGTGTGTCTGTGTGTCTGTGTGTCTGTGTGTCTGTGTGTCTGTGTGTCTGTGTGTCTGTGTGTCTGTGTGTCTGTGTGTCTGTGTGTCTGTGTGTATCTGTATAAGCAATTTGTTTGACATGGAGAGGAGGCTTTTGATAGCATGGGAGACCAGACAGAAACATACACACAATCCACATTATTAACACATCCCTTTCATGTCTGATAGGCTAGCTCAGGGGGGGGGGGGGCATCTCAAGTCCTCAAGGGCCACCAACAGCTCAGGTTTTCAGGATATCCCTGCTTAAGCACAGGTGGTGCAGTGGAAGACTGAGCCATCTGTGCTGAAGCAGGGATATCCTGAAAACCTGACCTGTTGGTGGCCCTTGAGGACTGGAGTTGCCCACTCCTCGCCTACCTCCACCTTCAATACATTGAAGCCTGTTAGCAAAGAGGCTTAAAAGTACCCCAGCATATGTACACGTAGCAACAGTGTCTCTGATCACAGGAATTCCCCCACTTAAATGCAATTCTCATTGACATGCCTATGAAAGTACTAGTTTAAAGGAGCAGAACATGAAGCACTGCGCAATTTTGTTTATATTTTTTTTTTATTACAGGTGTGAAGCGGGGGGGGGGGGGGGGTCTCCGGACCTGAAGCCCATTAATTTCAGCCCTGCTTCCAAAGATACTTACCTCCGTGGGGAGTGACGGTATCTCTGTGCAGTTAAAATGTCCAATAGAAAGCCGCAATAGATGACATCACAGCTCCCTATTGGCCCGCGGGACGCGGGACATATAAACCGCCATTTCGTTAGGCACACAAATTCACCCGCAGAACCGCCACCCCCTACGGAGGTAAGTATCTCGGGATGGAGGGGTTCCCCGGTGCTGAAATTAATGCGGTTCAGCTCCGGAGACCCCCTACCTCAACCCTGTAATAATAAAAAATTTAAATCGCGCAATGCTACATTTTTTTTGCTTCTTTAACATACTCTTTTTATTACCCGTAAAACGCAGACGTGGGGGAAAAAAAGCTTGAAAAAGAACAACATTGCTTCTAGTTCGAATCAAATGCACAGAGAAAGTGTGCTGAAGTGCACAAAATTATACATTTGCTGTACACAGATACCTCGCATGATCTTGGTGAATGTAGCATCGTATCAAATGTATTCCTGTCCCCATAGCCTTGGAGTTGAAAATAACAGAGTGGATATAAGGAGCTTCTTTGAAAGCCTTGTATAAAAAAAGGGTTATTACATAGCCTGATTTCTTTAAAGCTGCAGTTCAGTCTTTTTTTTTTTTTTTTAATTTATTTTTTTACTTCAAAAGTTTCATGTGGGCAATCTCTAATTACCTAAAGAACTGTATAGCTGCAGGTCAATTCGTTCTCCATGTATTGATAGGCGAAATTTGGTGACATAATTAGAGCTGGCATATGTTTTTATCTGCTTCTGTCACTCAGTGGAAGCTCATGAATATTCATGAGCACTCCTGCACTGACATGTGCTAGAGGGAGGGCAGGGCTGACAAAGGGGTGTGCCAGGGCTTGTGACAGGACATGAAGGGGCAGTGCCTTAGCAAATGGCTGTTAAAATAGAATACAAGAAAATTGGTCTTTCAAAGTTGTTTTTTAAAAACAGAAAATGCTAAAAGTATTTTTTCTTACTACAGAACTGATTTATTAAAAAAAACACACATGCAGGATATTGACTGAACTGCAGCTTTAAGCACCAGATGAAAGCCGAAAATGATCACTGGGCTACTGAGTTAGAAACTCGGTTTGGAATTCAGCGATACATCCCACCCCGGAGATAACAGAGATTTCAAGACAAGTAGAGTCTAGTTGGTGGGAAAAAAAGTGAAAACTACAGGTGAGGTAAAAACTATTGTACTCTGCCAACATTGTGACATTTGAGTTGTTATTTATAATGTTTTACTATTACATATTGACTAAATGGTGCTTTTACATAAGACACCTTATGGTCCAATCACTTGAATTTGATGTATGTGCAATAAAAGTATGTTCTTATTTTCTCCGAGTCCTAATTTGTTGAGTTCGAGAATCTTGCAAAATCCTTTCCAATGGAAAAGACGTTTCCGCAATCATTCTTACCATGAGAAAGATTAGACAACGATCACCCGAATATTCCAAAACAGCGCTCATGGAAGCATGACTTAGACTGGTTTAACACATTAAACACTACTTCACTTTGTTCCCAGTTAATTTGGGGCATTTTGACCCATATCTTCTAAGCAGTGCTACTCCATATGCCATCTTATCTAATATCTTTTGGTGATGAGGCTTTTTGTCTGTCCTAGGAGCCGCAGGTGTGACACCGTCCCCCTGGGTCTCCTTTCATCCCCTTACCTTCCGCTGTGGCCGACAGCGTGGGATGGGGAGAGTGCGGGGAGGTCTGTGGGCAGTTGGAGCGGCGACCGAGTCGCCGGCGGCTCCCATAACAGGGCGCCTCCATTTTGTTAATCCTCGCGCATGTGCAGTGTAGTCGCACATGTGCAGTGTAGTCGCGCATGCGCAGAGAATCCCCTAGTCCGGCGGCCATGCTGGGGTTGGCGCCAGCGTGAGAGACCCTACGCGCATGTGCAGCAGGACCCCCAGAGCAGAGGCCAATAGGGGAAAGGCTCAAGACAGGGACGACATGTCCCATGAGCATCAGGGACTACATGTCCCATGAGCCTCAGGAACGGACGTCACATGCTGCGGCTTAGCCAATAGGGCGACTGCATTTGTAGTTAAGATAGTTGGGCAGTTAGTGAGTGAGTTAGTGTTAGCTGGGACAGCAGAAGTGTGTGTGTGTCTGTGTGCATGCGTGCGTGTGTGTGTTCGTGCATGCGTGTGGTCAGTGACCCACTGCACTAGGCCAGAGACCCCCTTAGGCCCCAGCTAGGTCCACACTCCCCTCAGCTTGTGGTTGCTGCAGGGACAGGCCCATAGATAGGGACACTGCCCTGTAGTACAAGAGTGAGGGACACCATCAGGACGCGGCTGCATTCTGATCTCAGGTGATCTGGCCCAGACACCTGCAACAAAGAACAATCTCATATGGTGGTACAATCCATGCGGGACCCACCCCACGTAGAGGCGGAGGCTTCGCGGTTGCCGTCACTGGATCCGTGGATCCCATCAGCATCACTGCACGCCCGGGTGCAGGTACTCAACTAAGTGCACCAACCATACACGGGCTAGTGGGGGCAGCGCTGTCTCACACACTTGGGTGGGTGATTGATCCGGTGGACACTGGGACGGTCCGGTGCCTGGAGCACCTTAGTTCATTGGGGTAAACTCCACTGGGGTGAGGACACGGGTCCTGCGAGGCCTGCGAGTGGGTATCACCTTTATTATTGGTTCTCTGATGTGTACAGTAAACTGTTATTGTTTTACCCGTGTGTATTCTTTATTGTCATGAAACGGGGTAATTCCACATAGTAGAATACCATGATAGGTGAAGACGCTACTGAGCATCAACTCGGGTACACCCCAGGTTCCCAGCAGCAAAGGCTCAGGTTTCCTGTGAGCCACAGGTATTGAATTGCATCACACATAACATAGCCCCACATCTCCCAGGACGCGAGGGGGGAAATTGCGTTACACAGGTAAATTGTGTTTTCTGTATCGTATTGCGGGAGTAAACAGCATGTCATTACTCATCGCGAAGTCATTACTCATCGCGAAGTCATTACTCATCGCGTGAAGCCATTACTCATCTCTCGAAGCCATTACTCATCTCGCAAAGCCATTACTCATCTCGCAAAGCCATTACTCATCTCGCAAAGCCATTACTCATCTCTCGAAGCCATTACTCATCTCTCGAAGCCATTACTCATCTCTCGAAGCCATTACTCATCGCGAAGCCATTACTCATCTCGAAGCCATTACTCATCGCGAAGCCATTACTCGTCGCGAAGCCATTACTCATCGCGATGCCACTGCGAATTTGGACAATTTGTGGCATGGACAAATTTCACAAAACACATTTGAAGACATATGTACAATTGTGTCCATGTGACATGACATTACCATTTCTGTTCAATTCTGGTGAAATATTGTATTTCATTTTCGCACATTTATGAGCATGGGCAACTATGGTGAAAATTACACCAAAAACGCAGAAGCAGGCAGAAAATGGTGAAAAAAAAGTGAAGATATTTGCACAACTCTGCTGCCAACCCTGTAACATTTGGCAGGCTAAAGCCGTTTATTATGTGGGTGAGGAACAACCTCAGCATCTGCTGTTTAAAATTTTCCTCGCCATCCTTCCCCTACCCAGGGCATATCAAACCAACTCCCTCATCACCTCCTTTTCCAGCACCTATTCCTTGGATGGGCATCGCTCCTTACCTAATAAAAGATGGAGCAATGTAGTTTACGGAGTATATACCATATACCATGGGCCCTCAACTAAATCCTGGTGCTGTTCAAATCACCCAGAGAGGCCAGGCTAACCTTATCCACACACCACTCCTATTTTGGGAGGAGTGGCTCAGTGAATAAAGACACTGACTCTGGCACTGAGTTTGAAGCAGGGCAACCTGGTTGAATTCCTGGTGTCAGTTCCTTGTGACCTTGGGCAAGTCACTTTATCTCCCTGTGCCTCAAGCACCAAAAACATACATTCTAAGCTCCACGGGGCAGGGACCTGTGCCTGCAAAATGTCTCTGTAAAGCGCTACGTAAAACTAGCAGCGCTAAATAAGAACATGCTATATACAGTATATATATTTTTTTAATAGTTCTCTCTCTCTCTCTGAGTTGGGAGAACACACACAATACAAAATAGGTTCCCTGCTTAACAAAAATAAAATGGGTAAAAGCTCCATGACAAACCATTAAGGACTATGTCAAAGCATCAATTATGTCTGACCAACTTGACAGCAGCTGGCGGTGCCACTGCAGCAGCCGTTACCTCTTGCCGACGTGCAGGAAAAAGCGTGACTGGGTAAAAATAGGAAACAGCCACTGAGCCGACTTCGAAGCAACAGCTTCTGCTATTTCTCATCTACACATCCAGATTACATCTATCAACAGGACAAGAACTACAGTACTAATCTATTTACACAACTGGTACATAGAGGCATTAACGGTGAAGAAGACCACTGAGTAACATAGGAGGTATGTCTGAGTGTCATTTTATAACCACAGTGCCAAGGAGAAGTCAATGGGAGAGATGCTGTAAGCAGCATAGAAAAGACTGATTGCAAGAAGCCACTTTAATGTATCTCAAGGCAGGGATTCATTGAAGCAAACAAGAGGACAGAATGGTGCTTATAATTGGGCATTAATTACACACCTAAAGCACTAAACAAAATATGGGGGGAAATTTCATTATTGTTTAAAAAAATAAAAACAAACTAATATATTCAGTTAAGATGACAAAAATCAACAACCCGCCAAAGTCCTACATAGTAACATAATATGAGGTTCACAGCGAGTGAAAGCACTCCGGCATGCAACAACTTCTATAAATAAGATGTTTAGCCGCTTGTGTTTGGGTTAAGGATTCAGACGTGTACTTATTGGAGCTAATATATAAAGTCACACTGTTAGCCATCTAAAGGGGCCGTCCCCTACCCGGACATAAAGTTACAAGAACGGAAGTGCCATGTTTATTACGTTTAATAATAGACAGGTGATAATAATTGGAGGAATCTTTAATGTAATGCCTTTAGACCGTATTAATCAAATGATTTGAGTGTTATCGCAATCTGTATCTGATATTTAATTTTTTCCTTATACACAGGCAAATAATCGGTATTTTTTTCTCCCTTTATTTGTGTCATCTGATGCCGTTATCAATCAAAGAGATAAAGGGGGAAACAGCATTTGCCAGATAGAATTACACTGATAACAGTTCTGTGCTAAACAAAGTGCACACGATGTAGATGTAAGCGTGATTTGTCCCCAAAGTGTGACTTCTTTATTAACTGGCTGGGCAGTGCTTTATTGTCATTTCCTGCTGCTTGCACCTGTGTGAGGTGCAGTATGGATTCAGCACCCATATACTCTGCCAATTACACAGGGTGCTGCTCTGTGCTCTCTGCTGTCAGTTAGGGCTCCCAATGACATTTCAAGGGGGGCACCGCAGCACCTGACTCTGAATAGCATTTGAAGAAGGAGACAGAAGCAACTGGCTCTCTCACTGACATTCTGAGTCCTAAAAAAACAGACAGCCAATAGCACTGACGTTGATTGCAGCTTAAAAATGCATTTATTATAATGCTGTAATACTCCATGGGCAGTTACTTTATTTTTTAGATTTTCCTGTGGAACACACACACACACACACACACACACACACACACACACACACACACACACACACACACACACACACACACACACACACACACACACACACACACACACACACACACACACACACACACACACACACACACACACATTAACTTGCAGATTTTTTTTTATCTAATTGAAAAATTAAAATGTTATACCTGGTAGATAATTTCTAACATTCATACACTCTCCCCCATTCTCCCCCATTCTCGTACCCCCTCTCTCTCTGTCATTCTCCCCCCATCTCTCTGTCATTCTCCCCCCTCTCTCCATCATTATCTCCCCCCTCTCTCCATCATTCTCCCCCAGACACACACACACACACACACACACACACACACACACACACGACAGATCACAACACACAATGACACACACCCCTTCATCTCTCTCTGGTCCACCCTCTTTCCTCCTCTGCTTTGCCCCGCTCCCAGGCTCCTTACACCTCCTCCAGATTGGCTGTTGCTGGGTAATTTAGCCAATCAGGATGGAGGAAATTGCCCAGCTCTCTCCCTGCTGGAGAGATCCCCCTGCAGTTAGAGATCTGCTGCCCTAGGCAGCCGCCTAGTTGGCCTAATGGCTGAACCGGCCCTGATTGCAGGCCAATCTGCCTCTGAAGCTGTTTATATCAGTTACAGGATTTCTAACAGGAAATACTTACATATAAAGTTCAACTTTATATATAGCCAGCGTGCTTACATTTGTTTAACGAAAACCAAACTTGAGAACTGGTATGTTTAAGAAACATAGCTCCTGCTAGCCCAGGGGTGGGCAACTCCAGTCCTCAAGGGCCAACAACAGGTCAGGTTTTATGGATATCCCTGCTTCAGTACAGGTGGCTCAGTCATTGATCTGTTGGTGGCCCTTGAGGACAGGAGTTTCCCATCCTTGGGCTAGCCTGTGGAATTCGCATTCAGAGTACCGGGGTTAGACTTGTATGTGCGCACAAAATAGCCACAGAGAGCACTTTCAATCAGAATACCGTTCACTGCAGCACCCTTTGGACACACATGTAACCTGCTCCCAGAGTAACAGTTCTCCCGTTATTTTACTGACAGTGAGATGTACTGCATGCTGGGCACTAACCTCCTGTGAGTTCAGGGTCTTCTCCATGTTATCTATATCCCTGTAAAACACCTGTTCCTGGTGCACCTGCTCAAGCAACTTTCTCTTGAGTTCCCATTGCTGGTAGAGTTTCTTGTTCTCTTCTACAAGAGCCTGGAGCTTTTCAGTGATCTGGAAGGCACAGGAATTAATGTGAAGATAATGGCCACTCTGCAGTCATATCTCATGTACTTCTCTGTTATCATTTCTCACGCCCCTACCTGTGCTGATAATCTCTGGTGTCTCTACATGTGCCAGTAAAACACTATGGGGTCACGTCTTATATCCCTACAAGTGCTGGTAACCGTGCGGATGAAAGCCCTTTATGGGATCAGGTCTGTGAAGGTAGTTCATACCTGTGCAACTTGGCTGCTCTCCTCTTGCAGAAGTGATTGTCCCAAGGTCACGGCACGGTTGTAGGTCACCTGGTGAGTATCTATCTGCTGCTTCAGCTCATGATGTCCTTTGAGCCTCTCACTGCTGGCCAGGACACCACGTATCGTCTCCCCAGCTTTCATTTCACGGGTCATCTCTGCAGCCCAGGAGAAATAGTCTCGCACCTGCAGCCCGAAAAAGACAAGCATGATTCCTCGAAACCACAATATCCAGCGATAACAGAAAACTAACAAAGATAATACCGTATGTGCTCTTTCCTGTTTAAATGTTAAGTCCAAGCAACACAAGAATATGCGTAATGGAAAATTATTAAAGTTTGTGAGTCGTGCACAGTAATGTCTCAATGCCCACTAAATGTCATATTACAGACACACTGCTCTGTGTATTACACATATACTGTATATATACATATATTTATATATACACTTTTCGTGTGTATTTCCTACTAGCTGGGGTTAAATCTGAGGCAGCAGTCTAATGCTCAAATAAGGAGGATGCCTCAGAGATGCGGAGTCGTGATTTGACGCACTGACGTCATGGGAATAGACGGAGCTTCACCGAGCGGGTTATCCACTGGGCGTTCCATCTTCCCCTGTTAGGGACGGCAATTGCCAGTTGGCCTTGATGTGTGCTTTCAACGTGCTTTCACCGTTTGGCAATCAGCCTGTGTGGATGCGCTTTCCTGGGATACCTCTTGGTATCCTTTGTGTGATTCCTGGGCAGTGATTATCATTAATCTCTCCCAAGCCTTTTATCTACCTCTGGAAGTGCATATCACACCACTCAAGATGCATGAAATAGTTTTTTTACTTTATTACGTACACCAAGGAGTGTGCGCTTTTCTTTTCTATAGATCTTCCTGTATATGTGAAAAGCTGCCAGAGGCGTCAACGAAGCATTCCATCTCTTCTTTACTTTTGAAAATTGGACTTTCCTATTGCCAAAGAGCCTGAATATTTAACAAGTTACTCTCGTATACTTTAAGACACATGCAGAGACACACTGAGAGACACACAGAGAGAGAGACACACACACAGAGAGAGAGAGACACAGAGAGAGAGAGAGAGACACACAGAGAGAGAGAGACACACACAGAGAGAGACACACACACACAGAGACACACACACACAGAGGCACACACACACACACACACAGAGACACACACAGAGAGACACAGAGAGACAGAGACAAACAGAGAGAGATAGACACAGAGAGACACCGAGACAGAGAAACACGCACAGAGAGAGAGAGAGACACACACACAGACACATTTTATTAGCTGTTGCCAGTTGTATATATATCCTCTCAAGTGTCCCGCCAAATAAATTAGGGAGACATGCCTCTGCTGAAAAAGGAGCGTACCTTAGCGATCTACTACTGATGGCTATGCAAAGTATATTTAAATGAGTCCCGTCCTACACTTCCTAAAAACATTTCTATACCAACTACATAAAGTGCATAATGAGCCGAAGGCACCAACCTAAGGCCTCGGTCCCGCTGCGCTCGTTGGCGCGGGCGGCAATGTAGCGAGTTCCCCACCAGCAGGGGAATCCTCGCGAGCCGGTCCCGGTCCCCCCTGGCGGCACAGCTGACTACACGCTGTGGCGCGTCAGCCGCTAGGAGACACAAGAGAATGGTGTTTCCTAGCGTTGACGCGTCACGTGGTGTGGCTGTGAGCCAATGGGGAGGGGAGGCTTCGGGAGGAGGAGAGGCTTCCGGGAGCGGGGAGGAGTGTGGAGTGAAAGCAGGTGCGTGCCTGTCTGTGTGTGTGTCTGAGTGTGTGTGTGTGTATGTATGTATGTACTGCACCGACACACTTTATTCGAGCAAATACCCAGTATGTACCTGGCAGATACCTGGAATGCGCCGCTCCACACCTCTGACAAGCCCCGTTGCGTTTGCCTTCCCAGCCTGGGTTCATGCCTGGCTGACGGGCGGCTGATCTGTTAAATGATCATGATTAGGATTTAATAGGCTGCAATGCTTCGCGTGTCTACCAGATGGCATAAATTCATGAATTGTAATGCAGTATATATATATATATACTGTGCAGTATTGCAGCCAGAGGTAATAAAATGCTTCAATCCCTGTCTGGAAAATAACCCAATGCACTCGGGCAGAAAACAGTCACAAACCTCAATACACCCGGGTATACCCGAATTCGTGGGACTAGCCGAGCTCGAATAAAGTGTGTCGCCAGTGTATGTGTGTGTGTGTGTGTGTATGTGTGTGCCTGAGTGCCTGCCTCTGTCTGTGTGTGTGAGTGCGTGAGTGCCTGCATGTGTGTGCGCGCGTGTGTGTGTATGAGTGCGTGAGTGTCTGCCTGTGTGTGTGTGTGTATGTGTGTATGTATGAGTGCTCCAGCCCGAGTCCGTGGAGGGAGGGGGGGAGGGAGAGTAGCGGGTCCCTCCTGCAGTCCGTGGAGGGAGGGGGGGGAGAGTAGCGGGTCCCTCCGCTCAAGCCACGCCCCCCCTCCCTGTCAAACCGCCCACCTCCCGCTCCGGCTCCCGCTCCCTACAGACCGCATATCGCGGTCTGTGTATCTCAGCGCACCGCCTGTCAGCAGTGCGGGTGCGCTGACTCTGGGAGCGGGGCCTTAGCCTAATGACTGGAATCAGCCTTTGAATAGGGATTTAATGAGATGGAAGGGATTTAATGCCCCCTGTACAATTTTTATAAACGAGATTGCACAGATCTGGTCTAATAAGATGAAAATATATAACATCCAGATAGTACCAAGAATATTAATCTACAAATAATAAGTCAAACCGCAGTTATAATCCCTAGAGCAGGAGAGGTGGAACCCATTTTGTTCTAACCCAGTAGAGCGAGGTTGCTCATGTTCTGTTCAAATTTTATTTAATCTCACCTGGCCTCAGTAAATCATAGCCTTCAGTAAATAGTATTACTTTGTGCTTGAAGTGCTTTCAAGGTTACAAATACAATCAACACAATAGATATTGTATGCGGTTAGTAGACAGTGTGCACAGCAACTCATCAGCTGGTTTAGCTCACACTGCTAGAGCTGTTGTTCTGAATAAAAGAGATTGGGTGGGTTCAATTTGTGATCCTGTTGGGTCTGACATCATACCCCATTCCTAAGGTGCTTTAGACTTGTCAACCCAATAACACTTGGTGTTCTCTGGAAAGCAAGTGGAATAACTTCTTGCAGTTAGTAGAGTTCTCTACTGGTTACATTTTTTTGTATTAGATATTACTGTGTGGTTCATTATTGCCACTTATTTTGGTTTGTGATATTATTTTTTTCACTTGTCACAATGCACTTTTTATAGTTCCTCTAATATTTTTTTTGAGCAACAGTGGGCTATCAACTGTTTCTATTTTACACCTTTATTGGTCCTGCCTTTCACGTGTAATAATATATATATGTTGAATAAGGAGTACAGTTTTGGTCACCAATCCATAAAAAAGACATGTTGGAATTAGAAAAAGTACAGAGAGGAGGCACTAAGTTAATAAAGAGGATGGATACTCTGATGTATGAGGAGAGACTAGCTAAATTAGAGTTGTTTACATTAGAAAAGAGGCGTCTAAAAGGGGATATGATAACTATATACAAATATATTTGGGGACAGTACAAGGAGCTTTAAAAAGAACTGTTCATCCCACGGGCAGTACAAAGGACACAGTGTCATCCCTTAAGGTTGGAGGAAAGGAGATTTCACGAGCAACAAAGGAAAGGGTCTTTACAGTAAGGGCAGTTAGAGTGGGGGATTCATTACCCATGGAGACTGTGATGGCAGATACAATAGATATCTTCAAAAAAAGGGTTAGACGTATTTTTTAGAAAGGAAAGGTATACAGGGATATTCCAAATAAGTAAACATGGGAAGGATGTTAATCCAGGGAGTAAATCTGATTGTCAATATTTGGAATAAAAAAAGAATTCATATTTCCTCTTATGAGATAACATTAGATGATATTTCACTGGGGTTTTTTGTTTGCCTTCCTTTGGATCAATATACTGTAAGTACGGATTAGGATAAAGTATCTGTCGTCTAAATTTAGCATAGGTTGAACATGATGAACGTATGTCTTTTTTCAACTTCATTTACAATGTAACTATGTATTTCCTACTAGCAGGGGTTAAAATTGAGGCAGCTGTCTAATGTTCATATAAGGAAGATGCCTCAGAGATACACTACTGTGCTACAGATTATATTTATCCCTGATTCCCAGCCAGCTAGTGTTCCCCTACAGGCTACACGTGATTTACATTTTGAAACCCTTCCCAACAGCATCAGCAAGAAGAAAACTCTACCAGCAAGATACACAGAACGTAACATCAGATAAAGCAAATGCTGCCCTCCTCCTAGTCACTGTGAAACCGTATGTCATTTTCCTGTGCCATGGAGAACATTTAATAGAAATGCATAGGTTATAACCATACAAATGTATGGAGGACATTGCGTCTTCACTCTTACGGCGGTTAAGAAGACATATAGCTTGCCGGCCTGCTCCAGGTCGGCCCTCCTGTTCTCTGCCTTTCTCTTCAAGGATTCCCACTTCTCCACCACTTCCTGTTGCTTCTGTTGCAAGTTCGAGCTCTGGTCGTCCGAGCACCTGTGGAGGACTTCGTCTGCAGCATCAATCACCTCCTGCAGCTGCGTAGAAGCAAATGACACTCGTGATACACCATTACAAATAATGTATGCTATTTTACCACAGTAGCACTCATCCTCGCGATACCTGATGCCCTCTGTGTCCCTTTGTAATGGAAATGCTGGTCTAATGAATGCACTAGGTGTAGTTAAACACAGAAAAGGCTCAAAATCTTATGAAAAGACTGAGGCGTGTTGCCTATGCTGTAAGTAATCCTTAGAATATGAGATTAAAGGTTGCAGAAGCAAAGTGGTGTTGTCCTTATGCCCTGTGCTATATGGCTATATGGGCAAGTCTGATTTTATGGCCAAAGCTATTCCAGGATGATTAAATTAGGATAACGGATTTCAAAATAGTCCTTATGTTTCAGAACAAATTCAGACAGATGTCTTAAGATCCCAGACTGATTCCAACATCTCCGCTGTCTGACGCTTTACAGAACATAGGATCCAGGTGGTAATCTTATAAATGACGGCAGATTAAAAGAACTGCTGCAGCTGGGTGTTGGTTTTTACATTGGAGTGGGAGATAAAAAAAGCCTAAACTGGGTGAATCTGATATTGCAGCAAAGGGCAATTTGTAAATTGGCTCTGATTAATGTTACTGTAAGCTTTAAATCAGGAGTCATACAGAATCCCGACCATGATCGGATCATCTGGTGATAGGGGAGCACCATGTACAGAACAGGAATATCTGATCCAGTACCTGGTCTCCTAGGAAGAGAATGAAAGACACCTTTAAGTGCAGAAATGTCAGAGCTTGTCCTTGCTCATTCAGAGATAGAGCGTCACGCTCAATAAAACAAGCAATAGCAAAGGCTGATAATCTGGAGACTGGTTGAGCCTGTCCCTGGTAACACAGTAACCCAGAGATGTCCCCTTAGTCTTAGTTTATGAAATCAGGGCGTTTCATATAAAAGCTGGAGCTGAATTAAGATGACAATAGAGATGACCCCATACTGAAATAGAAGGATCCACCACTTTTGGTTCATACCATTCTGATTTCAATACCTGGACTGCATTCACATCTCCACAACTCCAAATAATTAGGCGTCAATCAATCATGTAATTGGTGGTCAGGCTGGTCATAATTTAGCAAGATATTAATATAATATAATTATAATATAAGTAATATAAATATGAGACAAGAAGCTGTGTGAATTATCAATGCACAATCCAATTAAATTAAAGTGTAAAGAAAATATAATTTAGGATGAGTATAAAACTATATAACATACACATGTATAACATTATATAACATACACATGTATAACATTATATAACATACACATGTATAACATTTTATAACATACACATGTATAACATTATATAACATACACATGTATAACACTATATAACATACACATGTATAACACTATATAACATGCACATGTATAACATTATATAACATACACATGTATAACATTATATAACATACACATGTATAACATTTTATAACATACACATGTATAACATTATATAACATACACATGTATAACACTATATAACATACACATGTACAGTATAACATTATATAACATACACATGTATAACATTATATAACATACACATGTATAACACTATATAACATACACATGTATAACATTATATAACATACATATGTATAACATTATATAACATACACATTATATAACATACACATGTATAACATTATATAACATACACATGTATAACACTATATAACATACACATGTATAACATTATATAACATACACATGTATAACATTATATAACATACACATGTATAACACTATATAACATACACATGTATAACATTATATAACATACACATGTATAACATTATACAGTATAACATACACATGTATAACATTATATAACATACACATGTATAACATTATATAACATACACATGTATAACGTTATATAACATACACATGTATAACACTATATAACATACACATGTATAACGTTATATAACATACACATGTATAACACTATATAACATACACATGTATAACACTATATAACATACACATGTATAACACTATATAACATAAACATGTATAACATTATATAACATACATATGTATAACATTATATAACATACACATGTATAACATTATATAACATACACATGTATAACATTATATAACATACACATGTATAACATTATATAACATACACATGTACAGGCATACCCCGCATTAGCGTACGCAATGGGACCGGAGCGTGTATGTAAAGCGAAAATGTACTTAAAGTGAAGCACTACCTTTTTCCCACTTATTGATGCATGTACTGTACTGCAATCGTCATATATGTGCATAACTGATGTAAATAATGCATGTGTAACAGGCTCTATAGTCTCCCCGCTTGCGCACAGCTTCAGTACAGGTAGGGAGCCGGTATTGCTGTTCAGGACGTGCTGACAGGCGCATGCGTGAGCTGCCGTTTGCCTATTGAGCGAGATGTACTTACTCGCGAGTGTACTTAAAGTGAGTGTCCTTAAACCGGGTATGCCTGTATAACATTATATAACATACACATGTATAACATTATAAAACATACACATGTATAACATTATATAACATACACATGTATAACATTATATAACATACACATGTATAACACTATATAACATACATGTATAACATACACATGTATAACATTATATAACATACACATGTATAACATACACATGTATAACATTATATAACATACATGTATAACATACACATGTATAACATTATATAACATACACATGTATAACATACCCATGTATAACATACACATGTATAACATTATATAACATACACATGTATAACATACACATGTATAACATTATATAACATACACATGTATAACATACATATGTATAACATACACATGTATAACGTACTTCACCCTGTATATTGTTTGGACTGGTCACTTTACAGAAGAGTTTTCCTGACCTTCTCCAGTGAGGATTCTGGTTACAGAATGTCATGTCTTCTCCTATGACTGTGTGACAATGTATTTGACTGTGTAATTTGGGAGCATGGTCAATTTTAACTATATCTTATTGTATCTACATTTTACTCTATCTAGTTGATTCTAATTGAGTTTAATGCGTTCATCTCGGGGGTGTAAACTTCCTTTTCCTGCAATTCCAAACACTGAAGATAAAGAGTCAGCATAAAAGCTGTACAATGCCCGCGATACAATGCCCGCGATACAATGCCCGCGATACAATGCCCGCGATACAATGCCCGCGATACAATGCCCGCGATACAATGCCCGCGATACAATGCCCGCGATACAATGCGTGTGATACAATGCCCGCGATACAATGCCCGCGATACAATGCCCGCGATACAATGCCCGCGATACAATGCCCGCGATACAATGTCCGCGATACAATGCCCGCGATACAATGCCCGCGATACAATGCCCGCGATACAATGCCCGCGATACAATGCCCGCGATACAATGCCCGCGATACAATGCCCGCGATACAATGCCCGCGATACAATGTCCGCGATACAATGTCCGCGATACAATGTCCGTGATACAATGTTCGTGATAATGGCGGAAGAGACAGGGTGCAGGGGTGGCCAACTCCAGCCCTCAATCCCACAGTGCCGGCGCCGCTGTCGCACCTTGCCTCGTGGTTACAGAGGCCCTGCGCTCTTCCCCACAACAATAAAGCAGAGGGAGAACATGGGGCCTCTGTATGGGGCCTCTGTCTTACCTGTCCGGTGGCATCTCCTCTGTCAGCATCCCTTTATCATGGCACCGCGATGTCAAATGGCATTGCGGTGCCATGATGTCACATGTCGTCGCGACATCATGACGCCGCGTCGTCTGAGATGCCACGCCGGACCAGGAAAGAGGTCCCGTGAAAGCTCCAGCACCGAGTCCTGCAAAAGAGCAAGCCGTTCCTGCTCAAGGGCCACCAACAGGTCAGGTTGTAAGGATATCCCTGCTTCAGCACAGGGGGCTCAATCAGTGGCTCAGTCAAACACTGAGCCACTGATTGAGCCCCCTGTGCTGAAGCAGGGATATCCTTACAACCTGACCTGTTGGTGTCCCTTGATGACTGGAGTTGGCCGCCCCGGGAGTAGTGTGTATGGGACAGTATACATATGCTTCAGCGACGCAGAGTAATGGATCCTTTACCTGCTGCTCATTCCCAGACAGCTCATGCTCAAGGGCCTCATGTTTACGCAGCTGAGACTGGACACCACTGAGGTCGTTGGCAATGTCGTCAGGAACACTTTTGGATTTTTCCTGCCAGGCAAGAAAAAAAAATTCTGTATGTATGTATATCTGTATTTATATAGCGCCTCCCATACACACAGCACCTCACAGCAGTAATACACACGACATAACAATATAAACACATCATGTGGGAATAAGCGCTTCGGAGATCAAAGTCACATTAGGAAAAGGAGTCCCTGCCCCAAAGAGCTTACAATCTAATGACACACGCAGAGCAAGAATGAATATTGACTGTGTGACAATTTATTTCACTGTGTAATTTGGGAGCATGGTCTATTTTAACTATATCTTATTGTATCTACATTTTACTCTATCTAGTTGATTCTAATTGAGTTTAATATATATATATATATATATATATATATCACATTTTAAGTTATGGTGGGTGAAAAAGGCAACAAAAAACCTCCACCGCTAGCATATAGCCAATAAAGAATATCACTTGTGAACACATTCACATTCACATATATATATATCCACACATCCGTTAACTCAGCTACTGTATGTACACTGTATATTGGAACAGGACATATATATATATGTATATCACCCAGGGCGGCTATTTTTTTTTACTAACAGGATCTGAAGATTAGATAAATCATGGGGCACAACACTGAACATTTTCTTATCACCAATGATCTCCCGCCCTACATTTTTTCTGGGTGGGTCTGTTAGCAGCTGGACGCAATCACTTCATGTCAGGACTCTCTTTCATATAAGACCACATGAGTAACCCCAAAGGCAGCAGCCAAAGGGTGTCAGCTGTTTGCTGCCATTCACTGATGTTTGAAATGCTCTGTTGCAATTCCCACAAACATATATTATCTCTAACTGTCCTTGAAATGTCTGTAAATATAATGTTTAACCTCTGTTCATTTAATGTAACCATGTATTGTTATAACAAGGACTTTATTGAAAATGAGCGGTAACGCTCAATGTATTACTTCCGGATAAAACATTTTATATATAAATAATTGTATAAACAGTGGCTGACTATCCCATATATGTGTGTGTTGGTGTTGTGTGTCGGTGGCGTGTTGTGTGTCGGTGGCAGTGTGTGCGATAATCAGCCATTGTACAAACACTTTATCTTCATATTTCAATAATATGGCCACATATCCACAAACACACAAATATATGTTAATACTTGTATTATTTTACCTTCTTATCTTTATAATGTTGGTGTTCTCTTAAAGAATAATGTTAACAGCAATGTTTTTGGCCAGCAAATATTTCTTACTATTCACATCTATTATCAAGTATGTCCTTTGAATATTATAATTTATAGAGACAGCGAAGTATGTGAAGTTTTACCTCTATCTGAGCGAGGGCTTCTTTGAGGTCCCAGTAGCATTTATGTACAGCTTCAGCGTCCCGCAGACGCTTCCCTCTCTCAGTGGTCAGCTGCTGAAGTTCCTCCCATGATGCCCTGCAGCAGAAGGATAAAGGGGCACCTCCATTCATCTCTTTATCTTTGTCAAGTGTTTTAGAATTTCCGGCACAGGGTGTAAGTCTCCGATATCACCAGGAAAGAATCAACGAGGGTCATTTTAGAACGCTTTGCTGCAGTGCTTTTACCGGGGTAGAAGCACCAGATTGTACATAGAAAATAAATCCTATAACTTCCTATAGGAAATCTGATGCTGTTTCTTACCTAAAAAATAACATGGCGGGGAGGGAGGGGGGGGGGGGGGGAGGGTCAGGGGAGTGGGGGGGGGGCGTGAAAGTACCCATAATAACTCTGAGGACCGGTTAGATTTAATGTAATATGTAGATGTAATACACATGTAAATGTTATTGGCGACGTAATTATTCCATAAAAGAAGCGATCATTTGTTAGTATCCGAGAAGCGCATACAAGCTGATACCCTGCGCTTTTCAGGATGGCTAGGAACGGTAACAGCTGTTAGGGGCTGGATAGAAAGATCTGTTCAAGGATGAATCCACACAAATGTGTTCTTTAAACCGAATATCCTAGATTGCACCTTAAAGGTTGCAGGCCCCTCGGGCAGCAAAAGCGTTAATGTACTGCTGGATAAGTTAATAATAATAGCATGTTCTTGTATAGCGCTGCTAGTTGTACGCTAGGTCCCTTGGAGCTTACAATATATGTTTTTGGTGCCTGAGGCACAGGGAGATAAAGTAAATTGTCCAAGGTCACAAGGAGCTGACACTGGGAATTGAACCAGGCTCCTCTGCTTCAAAGTCTCAGTGCCAGTGAGTGTTGTTACTCACTGAGCCACTGCCTCTCAAGTTCATAGCTTACAGCTGCAGTTCTGTTTATAGAGCAGCAGCGCTACTGACATTTCTACCTGAACAGAGGCAGTGGTCTTCTAGAATCAGTGAGGGATATAGTGCAGTGAGATGTATTACTATTCCCCGCTCCTTCTGGGGCAGAGAAACCTGTCCGTTGTCTCCTACTTCTTCCCATGATCACCTTGATGGCAGCACCAGGTACAGTACTGTATGTGCTGATCAAGAAGAACCAGGAGCCAAAGGAATTATTCATTAAATCAAAATTTACATTAACATCTAGTGCAGGGGTGGCCAACTCCAGTCCTCAACGGCCACCAACAGGTCAGGTTTTCAGGATATCCCTGCGTCAGCACAGGTGGCTCAGTCAATGACTTAGCCACCTGTGCTGAAGCAGGGATATCCTGAAAACCTGACCTGTTGGTGGCCCTTGAGGAATGGAGTTGTCCACTCCTGGTGTATTATCATAGATGACATAGGAGATCCAAGACCGTTGCCCCCGACTGCCGAGAAGAGATTAGTGATAGCTCAATCATTTCATTGTAAAGGTAAGTTTGTACTGTACTGCTCCTGTAGTGTAAACACGTATTGGAATAAAATAAACAGAGGTGCTCACTATTGTATAGATTCAATTTATTGAAATGGTTTTGTGACATTGAATGACAATGAAAATATCCAAGGAACGTTACGAGCGCTGCAGATGGAGTCAGTTGCGGGTCCAGCTATAAAACGTAGGATTCCTGAATGCGCCCCTATAATTAGTAAGTCCAAGAGAGGGCGTCTCTACCTCATGCCCCACATATCCCCAACTTCCCTATTTAACTAGACAATGTGGCAACATGAAGTGCTATGTGCTGTATCATTTATATAAAACTGGAAACTTATGTAGTTTAGATGCTTTTATGGGGTGCACAAACTTTCCCCCCTGCCTGCTCTCCCCCCCTGATCACACACCCCTCTTATCTTGTCTCCAGCGTCAAATGACGCCACGGGGCCATCTGATGTCGCGTTGCCATGGATCCGTTGGAGAAGTTACAGAGGCCTCAATCAGTCCACTGGCATTCAATTGAAATGCTTTGGTGAAGAGCGTAGGGCCTCTGTAACCGCCGTGCTCCCCAACCCAATTCCCCCACCGGTTTGCGCACCCCTGTTTTAACTAACCCCAACGTAACATGATAGAAGGGTTCAATTACCGTAGCTCCTTCTGCTTCTGCACAATCAGCATGGATTCTGAATGCCCGTGATCCAGCAGGTTCTCGGCAAGCTGCTGGCAGGCAGACATCCTCTGGCCAGCTGTGTCCATCTGGTGTCGGAAGGTGGCAAACTTGGCTTGGAAGTGCTGTGAAAACAAAGACTGGTGAAGGGGAGGGGAATGTTTTTTTTGTTCTACCTTCTATGGAGCCAAACTGACTGGTAGCTCAGTCTCCTGTGTGAGAGACACATGGGCACAGGACAAGATAGGAGTTTGAGGAAACGTTGGAGAGAAGATTAAAGGGACACAGGGTGTTTACTGCTGGCAGGTGTTTGTGACACCCGTCTTGTGCTAACAATAAAAATATTACAAATCATCGCTGATTACATTTAGATTATTTATGTCAATGTTTCAGCTTTGATGCTTTACTTGAAAACAATGATGTTTGAGAATTATCACGCTATAAGTGTCTACAAAGTGCAAGAGAACGTTTTAAATTACAATTAAATACCAACCCTTTTCTTTTTTTAACAAGCTGTATGGGTTGTATTGTTGTAGTGAATGTTTTCATTGCTATAGTGTTTGAATAACATATATACATACATATGCAAGTTTTATTCTGGTTGAAACCAAGATGTATTTTGCACTAATCGTTAACAAGGCGTTCGTTTCATAACGCTGCGGCTGCCTGGCAGGAGGGCGCAGCTCAGTAAGTTTGCGCAGCCCTGTTCTAAGCTACTCTATAAAACACCTTCTGCCTATGCAATATACCTTGAGGCCCATGCACGTGAATAAGCGGTGAGGGGTATTCCAGAGCAGGAAGGTGTCATATGGCAGAAAACAATGTAAGAAATATTGGCCAGTATGTCATGTGTTTGCACTGGTAAATATTAACACCGGCAGAAGATGCCAGAAGATGCAAGAACACAAATGTGTAATACATTATAAGATAAGGGTTTACCAGGACGTGTTCATAGTTGTTGCCGTAGTCCTCAGAACTGGCCACCTGCCTTTGCTGGCCGATCCATTCCTGCAGATCCCCAGACTCTCTAAGGTATTCGTGCAAAGCCAAGGTCTCTTCCAGCTTCCCCCATCTATGTAGGAACAGAGGCACAGGGAATGGGAATACACCAAACCGTTCAAAGGAGAAATGCCTTTTCCAACACAGAGAGTTATTAGCAGAAGATATTGCCTAGTTCATCGCTGTATTCCAAATCTTTTAGAATCATCAAAGTCTTCTCATTAGCAGCACTATTTCCCATAACTACTTAGTGAATGATGTGTACACTGCAGTCAGGCGCTTGGTTTAAGCTTACTTATCTTGCACAAACCATCCATGGTGGTTCAGGCAAAGCTACATCCACAAGCAATGCTGTCTGCACTATCTACACTAGATAAACCATTGCAGGAGGGATAGGGCAGTATTTAGACAGGTACGGCCACCTTTATTGTGTTCTGCTAATAGCTGCATTTGAAATGCTTTTAAAATTAGGAAAATGGACCTGCCAGTTCTACTACTGATGTGACTGCTTTTTAATACATTGAAGATTAAAAATGTTGTTGAACAAAGAGTGCATTGCATTGCAGGTCCCTCTAGTAAAGACGGATTTATTTGCAAATGTTACAATTAAGTAAAAATAGCCGTGTTAGTTTAGTATATTTTTCTGAAATTTAAATCTCTCTATAAGAGAAAATGATGTGTGAATTTAACATAAAGCAAGTAATCCTAAAGACAAGGCAATGTGTTAACAACAACAAAAGATCGGGTTAACCCCCCTCCAAAACGGTTACTGACATGGCTGTTGTATGCTGGGCCCCACCCTAGGGTGCTATGGGGATCCAGACTTCACGCAGGGGTATTTAAGGAGGAGGGACTATTCTGGAAGGTTAGGTTCCAGGAGGACATGAGGAGAGGAGCAACAGGGAGAGTAGATAAGTCATGTTTATAAAGTAATAGTATAGACCAGGCCCCCCTGTTCATTAGGTTGTATATAGGGACTGTACCTGTTAAGTTAGGATTCCTGAAAGAAGAAATGGAGTCCCGAATAAGTAATAAAACAGAATATGGCAAGCCATAGAGGGCTTCAGAAAAGAGGGCTCCAGGGTGCTGGCGGATCAGCGCTAATATTCCTCATCCAATTGTATGGAAGTGGCAGTTACCAAACAGGCAAAAGGTATTGGGTCACGTAAGAAAAGACCGGCCAATATTCCCGTAGGGGCCCTGACTAATCGGATCAATACCGATGATGGTTGCGAAGCAACAAGGGAGGCGGGTCCCACACTTTCTCAGAGCAACTAAGTCAAAGTACCTTCATTCGAGTGTTAAAAGTGGGCGCTGATGGAAGATCTGTATTCATGTACAGTATGTCTGTTATAAAATCCAGTACAACATTATTAATATGTGTATGAGCGGTCACTGTCCCAACATTATTAATATGTGTATGAGCGGTCACTGTCCCAACATTATTAATATGTGTATGAGCGGTCACTGTCCCAACATTATTAATATGTGTATGAGCGGTCACTGTCCCAACATTATTAATATGTGTATGAGCGGTCACTGTCCCAACATTATTAATATGTGTATGAGCGGTCACTGTCCCAACATTATTAATATGTGTATGAGCGGTCACTGTCCCAACATTATTAATATGTGTATGAGCGGTCACTGTCCCAACATTATTAATATGTGTATGAGCGGTCACTGTCCCAACATTATTAATATGTGTATGAGCGGTCACTGTCCCAACATTATTAATATGTGTATGAGCGGTCACTGTCCCAACATTATTAATATGAGTATGAGCGGTCACTGTCCCAACATTATTAATATGTGTATGAGCGGTCACTGTCCCAACATTATTAATATGTGTATGAGCGGTCACTGTCCCAACATTATTAATATGTGTATGAGCAGTCCCCGTGTGTGGGGACACGAATAAATGACAGCTGTACTACAAAAGTTCCTGGCGCCCATTATTCTACAACTTCGCTACCTCATCACCCAGCCCCTGAGTGGTGGTAACCCATGTGGAGTCGCCATATAATACACCCCAATGTAATCTCCCTAGAAGCCGGGCAGGGAGGGTTACATATGACAGGTATATTAAGGTGAAAGAACCACATTGTGCCTGGTTGCAAATACCTTATTGTAGCTCGATCCTGAAGATCTCTCATTTGAGAGTGGATTCTTCCCACTGGTGCATCTACCTCATCATACTGGACAGACACAGGCAGAGGCAACTTTTGCCCAGTGCGACCCAGCTCCGTCGCCAAGTTCTGATACAGCTCAATCTCATGCTGCACGCCCTGGTGATAAAGACAAGGTAGGAAGGTGTTCTCAACTATTCCTTTCAATACATTGGCGACAGCGTATCAAGACTGAGCCTACTTGGAGATTAATGACATCACTTTGCATTTCTTAGTCTCAGTGCATCCACATACTTGACAGGTTATTCACTAAGGGATAGAGGTTTATGATTAATGGCTTTCATAGTATGTGACACTGCTACTCTAATACATGTCTGTCAGGGCAACAAAATGATTGAGAATTGGAGAACAAGAGACCTCACTGTACCTTGTGATTCTTTATCTGCTTCATTGTGGCGACCTCATCTTTGCCAAAGTCCTTACTGCTCACTAATGGGAGTTTCTCTACTATCCAGTTCTCCATATCAGACACATCCAAAAGGAACTTTCAAATTACGCAAGAGGAGGAAAGAAAACAGGATAGATTATTTTACATTTTAACCCAGTGTTTGCTAGAAGGGCTTATTATATCTTTTAGCAAAAAAAAGAAGATCAGTGTCACAGCCAATAGTGAAAAAGCGGAACTCACCAGCCAAAAAATGACGCTAAAAAACCTTTATTAAACTACATTAAAAGTGAAGACATCACACACGAATAAGCTCCTCCTCCCACGCGTTTCACGCCGTCACTGGCGCTTTCTCAGCCGGCTTTGTTTTTTCTTATTATATCTTTATTTATCTGAGTTATATTTAGCTTAATCTCTTACATGGCATACATATAGATTGCCCAAAAAGGGAGCTAGCAAATTAGGACAAGTCTTTGATCAAAGACAACACATAATGCTGTCGGCAGCACTGTTTTTACATGCCATTACCCAGAATCCCTGGCTGCAGTGGAAGGCTTGCATGCTAAGAGATAACGGGGAAAGGCAGGATTGCAGACCTGTGACGTGTGAATGTGCTCAGAGGGTTCTCCAGTTTTTCCTAATAAGCATTTTGATATAAAACATGCACCCCCTTCTTTGCTCTTTTCTGGGCCACCTTCACTCCCCTCCAGCCTCCAGAACCACACAGAGTACTCAACATCAGTTCATTATACTGTAGTGCCGACGAGTATTCTAAAACAAACCTGGGGCAATCACCAACAAGACCCAGGTACATGCTGGGTACATGCTGCAACATTTCTGCAGACAGACTAATGGCCCATCGGATTAACAGCGGGGGTCCCTAGCTGTCCCATTCAAACTGAATAGGACTGCCAGGGGCCGCTGCTGTGTTAATCCGATGGGCCATTAGTCTCTGCAGAAATGTCACTTAAATGTTGCAGCATGAACCCAGCATGTACCTGGGTCATGTTGGTGGTAGCCCCAGATTTGCTCCAGATTTTCAAGGCAAGTTTAAGGCAAGTTTTAGAATACTCGTCGGCGCACCTGTATGAATCTCTAAAGGGAAACACTACCTCTTTTCCGCCAATGGTTAGATCCCTTTCTATTCAACCTAACATGCTTGTGAAACATACATAAGAAGCAGTCAAGGGAATGAAACTCTCGTCTTACAGATATAGCCAACATTAGTACTCCCGCTGGCGCATTGCAGCGGGACACAGACTACGCACCGGCAGGACAATCGGACATTGTTTTGGCTCAGTCCCGCAAGAGAAGGGGGCGGGGCCTATCGAGCTATTTAAACTCCAGACGGGCGCCACTAGGTGCCATAACATTGGCTTCATCTGTACATGAGAAAGATGAAATACATCTTTTCATTTTAGTTGTATAGTTTAAATGTCACTTTGGTATTCTCATGAACAAACATACATAAAATATAAACAATAAATAACCAATTATCAAAATTAGGATGCAATCATAACAACGACAATAACAAGGCAAGCCCTAAAAAGCTCTTCTTTTAAACTGTTGGGGTAGAAGAGATAATGGCAATAAGAAATCAGAAATATAATGTTTGAACAGAAGACACCTCGTACTGCAGAACCCTATTGTATACCACCGAGTTTTACTGTATAATCCAAAAGCGTTCGAGGTTGAAAATATCTGTCAGATCGTTGAGACACCTGACATTTTGGTGGGACATTTTTTTTTCAGCTGTTAAGGATGACTACAGTATGTGCTATGAGAATAGACATAGCAACAAATGGACATTTCCTTCTACCTAAACCGATTGGATATTACCCCAATTTCAAAAGGAGTTGCTCCACTGAGACAGAAAAAACACTATATCCCATTTGTCCTAGTATGAGTATAATAGCGTTAAAAAAGATGGGCAATCTACAAGAAAAAACGTTTTTTGGGGGAATATTGGAATTGTGAAGAATAAGAAGTTTATTATGGGAAGAGTTTTCATTTAAAAAAAACATTTACTGTGCTGATTCAATTTAAGTACATTAACTCCCACCTGGCCAAATCCTTCTCCGCTTTAGCCAGGCTTGGGAAAAACATTTGTTTGGGAGCTCGTTAAAACGCCTAAATATTTGAGCTCCATGACCTTAGTGATCAGGGATTCCGCAGAGGGAAAACGTGGATGGGAGTGGTATATTTTCAGATTTGACCCAATTTACCTTGTATCCCAAAACTCTACTCGAGTGTTATCACCTTCATTAACACCTCAGAAATGGAGTTCAGATTATTGGGGAGTATAGGCGAATTGTATGCAAATAGTGAGATCTTGTGATTAGTGTGCCCCTATTATTCCTACTATTAGCTTGTAGTAAGGGCTCAATTTCCATTACAAAAAACAACGGAGACAAGAGACAACCCAGACACGTTCCTCTCTTCAAATAGATATAATCAGACAGGATACCCTTCGATTCGACTCTGGCTCTTAGAGAAGAATAGAACATATCCAGCCATCCAATGTCAAGTTCCAAAACAACAATTTCAAAAGCGTGGTCCGCAGGAGCAGACTGACCTTCTGAAGCGCTAAGCTATGTCAAGTTTAAGAGGCCCCAAAAATTAGAAATGGACGTATTATTGCAACTGAAGGGACCATTGAAAATATAAACATGAAACTGCAATGAATGAAACCATTATACATTGTTATATACAAAGATGACAGTGTAAAGCTAAAACGAACAGTGTTTGCACGTCACATTCATTTTAATATTAAAACATTTTCATTATGGATTTTTGGAGAGCAAAGTCACTGATGATCTCTTCAAATTATAAGCTACGAAATGTGTCACTTTCAATACACATGATGCTTAGAGTCATATTTCAACGAAAATGTCAATATTATAGAGAATCTTCTTTATTTATCATCTGATTTTAAAAGTTGAATTGCATTCATTTTGTTTTTGAGGCCCATCATGTTGTGAGACCCTAAACTGTAGCTTAGTTAGCTTATGCGTAAGTCCGGCACTGGTTGTCCGCATCTAATAACAGTAGTGAAATACCTTACAGCCCTAGAAGGTTGAAAATCCTTTTGATGTTAGATTTTAGGTGGCAACGTTTCATAAAGCCATTTTGATCTAAACAAGCAAACTGAGTAAGAAAAAGAGGAAATGGACAAACTTGAATTAAACATCGTAAGAAGAAGAACTGAGCTCTCACCTGTTGAAAACCGACAGATTTCTGCATGATCTTCATCCGTTCCTCGCATGCCTTCTCCAGGTCAGACCAGGCTTGATGTAACGCCTCATTTTTGGCCACTATGTTTCGAGATTCCGGGTGACTGCTCGCAATTAGCGATTTCCCCATTTCCAGGACCCTCTGTAATTGCTGCGTGTGGGCATTCACCTCTGCTTGTAACTCCTACGCAATTCAAGTAACAGAACGAGCGTCATTAACACCCGGTTAAATATACTACATGCTAGTAGAGATCAATGTGTCATACCAGTAACTCTCGAGTTTAGACCAGTAGTTGAAGTGGGATGGCAAGGGGACGTACAGAGTACCAATGCTTTTTGCTCTTGAAATCTGGATGTCTCTTTGTTTAATAGACAGTGGGGTCTGTTCTAAAAGGCCACGCTCCCTTCATGCTCAAACAGCACAAACACAAGGACAGTATCACCTCTTTTTTTGTGCAACTTTGACCACTGTCTTCTGCTGTGTCTCTCACTGATGGGACAGGCTTAAAATAGCTACTAGAAATGAAAGACCTGTGCTCAGTATACCTAGGTTAGGCGCAATGTTTGTTCATAGCGAGTGCAATTAGGTATCCTTTGGGTTGTATCGATCAACCTTTTTGTAATAATATACCTAGGTTAGGCACAGGTTTCTTGGTGAGATAGTTTCATCCCAGCTCAGACCTGGTGAATTTCCGGACACGAAAGGGAACATGGATAACTAGTGACTCATAACGTGAGGCATCTTATTGCAGCCTCAAATAACACCTCTTATTGCCCTATATAATTGCACCCCAAATGCATGGGAATGCAAGTGGGACACCAATACATTGATAAAATATATTGATGCTAAAAGAAACAAAGATATTTGTCTTTTGGAGCACTGATGTAATGACATGATACAGTGGAATAAAGAGGTGGTGATACCTTGTGCTTCTTGATCAAGCTTTGGGCTGCATCCAAAGACTTGCCATAGTGAATGGAGCTGGCGGTTGGCATCCTATCAGCGATCCACGTCATCTCCAGGTCGTAGTAGTGATAAAACTCATACTGATCCACCTTGGCCTGTAGGAACACTCTCCTCTTGGCAAGGGGCCCCTGCAGGGATTCAAACCTGGAAATAATTGTGAAGGAAAATGTGTAAAGGTGCAGCTCAACTCAGAGACTATTATAGAGTTTAGAAGGCACTTTGCAAATCGCAACTTCTAATGTAGGCCTTTGAGGGTTCCTTTGGGGCGAATGAAGAAAACAATGTTCCAGCAATTCCAAAGCTGTAGTTTATTTTTATTAGGCTTTACAATTATTATCTTATTCATTTATGACACACAGAACCATCACCTTCGAAGATATTTCATGGTCTCATCCATAATCCTCTGTGAGTTGAAATGGTTGGTGGCCATTTTCTGGGCATGGGAAACGATGGAGTTCATCTTGTCCGCCAGCTCCCGGCTCTCGTTCTCCAGTTGCCGATGCTCCTTCAACAGGTCCCGACTGGTTCTCAGATCATGGCCGGACTCTGGGGCTTGCAGGACTTTCTCAATCTTCTCAATCTTTACTTTGGCATCCTGGATTGCGAACATTAGAAGGAAGGATAAGGTTGAGATCAAGGGGCAGAGCAGTGAAGTGTAAGGTACTGAAAAATGTATCACGAAAGAGGCTCTTCTCTTCTGCACCCTTTTATAAAGGGTCACCTGGTCCCAATTAATGGGGAAAGGTTCAGAGTCCTGGTTTTAGAGTGATCCGTGATACTTATTGACGGAAACAACCGTGGTGTTTTTGTAGGGTGCTCACCTAATAGGGAGTGTTCACCTAATACAGAGATCAAGCTCAGTAAGTTCTGGTGTTCATCATCTGCCTTCAGGTTACATAGGACAGACTTGGACAATCCAGCATTCACTTTTACAATAAATTCACTGTCTAGAAACAAATGAGCCAAAGTCACATGAGTTCCAGATGTTGAATCTCTTAGTGATGAAGGTTCATTCAATGCTTTGCTAACCCCTACACATCCATCAGAGTTAAATGGGCCCCAATAACTCAAAGCTGCCAAAAATATAATACTTCGGATAAAAGTTCTGCATATGTCGTGTCTGTTCAGCACTTCATGCAAAGCAATTACATGGAAAGCAGATTTAATTTAAGGAAAGCAGAAACGGTATACAGTTGTGTGATTCGCTATTCCATTTACCAGACCAATTAGAGAGTTCTAAGTGTATATTGTGTATAAACTTCTGAGATGTCACAAACTGTAAGGAATTCGGTTCTGCTTTTGGTTATAGCCTTGCAAAACTGTGCAGTTTCTAGTTACTCCCTCTGGCAATCTATAAGCACCTGTGCTAGCTATCTCTGCTGCCCAAGCCAGTGCTCCGTCATTGGAGGAATTCTCACACACCTCCCCCTCCTGTGATTGGCTCACTGCCCTTTATATGCTGGGCTTTAGCACTGAGTCAGTGCCGAGCATAACCCTTCACTGGATGTTACTGTGTTCAGCCACAAGCCTCTTGGCTTGTCCTCCTTTTGTACTAACCTTTCGAGTTCTCGTTATTAGTTCCAGAGGCCTGCTGCTACTCTCCACGCAGAGGCCTGAGTTCCTGTGTTCCTAAGGTCTGCTGCTACCCTCCACGCAGAGACCTGTCTGCATTGGTTTGCCAGCACTGGTCCCTGCAACCTGCTGCATACACCTCTTGCAGAGGTTGCTGTTTCCACCCCGTGGCCTGCTGCTCTTTCTCCTTCGCAGAGGCCAGCTTGAACTCCTGCGCTGAAGCATTGGTTCACCAGTGTTGCCTGGTGGTGTGCCCACTCCGGTCAGTCTTCCCTCTCCTAGACCGGCGCCATGGGCCGTGGATGCCACTCGCGCAAACCCCGTTCCCGACCTGCAGCAATTACGCTGAAGCAGAAGGACGTGCTTGATTTCCTGTTGCCGACTCCCTGCTTGGACTACTACTACCCGGATATCTCCTCTCCCAACTCTGGCTCACCCAATGACTATGCTGCTCTCCCCCGTCCTGAACCCGGCCTGTTTGACTACGAACTTCGCACTCCGGACCAGTCTGCGCGGTCTAAGGTCGGTGATTTCATAACCCCACCTCAGCACCGCGGTCCGGCCCCAGTTTGTGGCGAGCACAATCGTAACACAAACCTGTCTCGGGTGTAGGGATGAGCTGGAGAAATGGTTGGTGCATTGGACTGACCTGTAGAAGCTCCATGAGCTGCTCCTGCTGCCCGGCCTGCCTGAGTTTGGCTCCTCTCTCAGACATCTTGCTGTTGAGATCTTCCCACTTCTTGGTTAGCTCCAACATCTTGGCCTCAATGGCCTCTCTGGCATAATGTTTTTCTCTCACCAGCTGCTTTCCCACCTGTCAGCAGACATTGGAAGATTGGAAACTCTATAAGCAACTGCAAACATGACAACGTGCTCTCATCAAACGTCAATGGAGATAGCTAGAGGGGTCCAACAGTAGTGTATTATATTCAGTACTAAAGGAGAAGAACAAGCTACATTTATTTGTTGTAAAACTCCACCAATTCAATGTATGATGGCCCGATTTACTTTACCCACAGCCAGGGATTACGAGGGTAAAACAGGCTTCAGCAATCCTCAACTGCAGGGAGAGCAATGAAGAGCAGGGTCACAGGTAAATGCCTTTCCATCTACCGACCCTAGGCTACACCTGGACGTGGTCTATCACTGGCCCTCATGGAGGGATGCAACTAGCTACTTGCAAAACAAGACGCCTGCTGATTCTCCATATATCATGCAGCAAAGTCAAGGATTTATTACGTGTAAAGTGCCAATGTTTCAGTCATCATGTGACCTTCATTACATTACATTAATTCTGCATCATAAGACCTGTAGATCAGGTTAAAGGGTTGACATGATAATGCCATTAATCCAGTACGCTGTCTTTGGATTTTTGTGACCCAAGAGTATTATTTTCCACTTTTTGGTATTAAATTGTTGTTACCACACTCTTGACCATTCCTCCAATCGGTGCCAGAGTAAGACTTTGGGAGGCACACAGCCAGGCATCTCAAACACTGTCCTCAAGGGCCACCAACAGGCCAGCTTTAATGGATATCCCTGCTTCAGCACAGGTGCTGCAGTCTTCAACTAAGCAACTGATTGAGCCACCTGTGCTGAAGCAGGGATATCCATAAAAGCTGGCCTGTTGGGGCCCGAGGACTGTGTTTGAGACCCTTGCACTAAGCTATGATAAAGACGAGGCCCCTTGTAAGGGAGTGAAGAGGTTAACTCCCTTTCCAGACTGCACTGGTGTCGGGTTTCATGCAGGTGGGATGTGAAACTCCTGATTGAACAGGTATAAAAAGCAGGAAGTAGCTGCTGTCAGGGTCCCTGTTTGCAGTCTGTGAGAGGATCACAGAGAGTGCCCGCCCGCAGGGAGCCAGGCTGGGTTGACCAGAAGATTTTGCCTGGCAACCGTGAGGAACCCACAGCTTCACCCAGCAGAAGCCTGCACAAAGAAGGGCAAAAAGACTTCCTGGGAGCAGCAGGACCTCAAAGAAAAATCGGAGACGCCTAACCAGCAACAATGTCAGATAAGACTTTCACTATTGTTCCCTGTCTTTCTAAATACTGTTTCATATGTTTCCCATGTAACCATGTTAGTTGGCCAGCGTCGTTAGAAAGGGCCACAACAAAGTGTAGTTAGTCTCCTGAAAGGAGTAGGTGTTTATTTTATTATTTTGTGTATTGTCTTAATGGGGCAGTAGCCCTATTGTTTGGTTGCTGTTTTGTGGTTAATAAACCAATCCAGCTAAGCGGAACCCTCTGTCTATGCGTCTAACTGCCCTCGCCTACAGGCCGCTGATTCACACCCCTATAAAAAAATGTCAAAAAAACATTGTGGGGAGGGTAGCTCCCGTAAACTGTTTTGAGTTCTCCTCTCAACTGGAAGGGTACGTGAGTCCATTCCTAGAACTTAAACAAAACAGGGATTGTTGATATTAAGTTGAAGGAAAGAACGAATCTAAACCATTGGGTTCTTCTGCAAAATGTTGAGTCGCTGTTGTCCATCCTGTCATTACATAGGTTGTTTTTAACATACATTCAACTTTTGTTACTAAATATTCAAACCACTATTGATTTTATTCTAATTTATTTTTAGTGTGAATAGACCCATTTGGATTTACGGAGTCACTCAAATATATTATAGGTATGTAAAACATTTTTTTTTTTTTTAAATCTTAGTATTTGGAGGCCCTAAGCTGTAGCTTATTTAGTATATTCGTAAATCCACCACTGCCTCTACTACGTAAATCCTTAGTCGTGTTTACGCCCCGGTCCCTGGACTGTCAACCCTGTTGCAGATCTTTGTGTCATCTGCAAAAAGACCTACTTTCCCCTTCAAAGCATTTGTAATGTCTCCAATAAAGGTACAGTATTAAAGAGCGCTGGTCCCAGCAGTTGGTTCGTGTTACTTCCTTATTAGTTCCAAAACCTTCAAACGGGTTATCAAAGAACAAAACATGGGTGCAAATGATACTTCCATAGACTATTATTGGGTCTCTTCTCCTTTCCTTTGCATTTATAAATATATTTTTAACCAATATTGAAATGATTTCCACGTATTCTTTTTTTAACTCTGTATTTCGTATTTGTTGATTTATATAACAGCTGCCGATGTGTGCTTATACGAGACACAAGAATAACAGAATTAGGTATATATATATATATATATATATATATATATATATATATATATATATATATTTATTTATTTAATTATTTTTTTAACAAGTGTCTTTCCGTCACGCACGGGATCACCTACGTTTTACACACGGCCCCGCTGCACATCGGTAGAAAGCCCTGCACAAGCACAGCCCAGAAAAATTGTCGGATTTTTTCATTTGTAGAGTTCGCCCCCTTTTTATTGAGCAATCCACATGGCGTGCATTTCCCGTACGTTACATCCCAGACATGTGTGCGGGCTCCTGATGGCAAGTTAAAAATACATCAGAGTGAAAGTGGGGGACAGGAGTCCCTGCCCTGAGAGAAGCTTACAGTTTCACTTTTTGACAAAAGTATTTTCTTTTAACCTACAGTATTACAGTAGCTCACATGGTACTTCTCCCTTTAGCTGCCTGAAGAACAGAGCATGCAAATTCTCTCTCCAACTGAGAAAGAAGCTGAACTTCAAAGCTCTTATTAATAAAGTATTCAATAGTTATTTGTGGGCAGATCGACGTTTCGGTCTCTAACTTGGACCTTTGCCTGAAGGACAGAGCCCACACCTTTAGAAGATCCTCAAAGCGAACTTGGTTCGCCACCATCTCTTTCTCTGCAGCCTCGTGCCACTTCAGCTTGCGAAGGATGTTGGTTGGGTCCCGATAGGACTCATCTAATGCGATCTTGTACTTCTCCTCCATCCACACCAGCAGCTCAGTGGCATCCCGGTTGAATTCCTAAATAGAGGATTACAATTAGGGCCTCAGGAATATCAACAAAAGTAGTGGATGAAAAGCAAACTCTGCATCAACAGAGAAAGATCTTCTGTGCTGGAGGGATCAGCAAAATGTAGCCCTGCAAGTGCCGATATGAACCTTTCCTAGAAACGGTGATCTGTCAAAACAAGCCGATGATTGAGAAAACACATTAACAACATACGCTGTCCTGTAAATCCCTCGGAGGAGGTCTGCCTTTTAGGGACTAGCACAAACCACTCTTCCTTATCCCTTCTTCTTTGCCTATTTCACATGAAAGCATTTGAGAAGGAAAGCTATTTTTTTTTTTTGCTGTTCCAGCTGAGATAAAACCAAAAGGGATATATGAAGATCTCAATACAGTCAATACACAAATCCCTATTCCTAGGCAATAGACAAGATATCTCTGGGTACCAGATCGGAGCAGGACGCAGAAGTGGAAAAGAAATACTATGATATTTACCTGAAGTCTCAATGAATCTAAGAGGCACTTTTGTCTTTCTTCACTTTTACGGTTCAAGTGTTCCAATCTTTTCTGGGTGTCAGACGCCCTCTGCTTTATCCTGCAGAGAGACGTTACACTCAAACCTCAACTAGGGTATATTATAGAACCAACATTTATAGTCAGAGATTTAATCAAATAGGTGTACACTGCAGCCATTCTGATACAGCTTGACTTATAGAAGAAATATGACTATTACAATAATTTTATTTTATAATGATGTGTAGCTTATTGAATGTATATTGTCATTATGGAAGACCGAATTTACTAGTGTAGCACCATTCAAAATGCACCGGTACTTCTACCACACGTTTATGAGTCCTTACAAGTTACTGGCGAAGTGGCCGTTCCGCACCAATGTTTCCCCATTCTCCCGGAGGCCGTCGACGCGATTTTTCAGCGAGGCAAGCAACTTCACAAACTCCTCGTGCCTGTTTAGAAGGCGGCGAGCTGTGTCCAGCTGGTCCTGACAGCAGAAAAATACAGCAATTTTAATTCATTATTCCTCTGTGTTAATTGTAAGACAGGATGGAGCTGATACACAAGAAGAGGTTGACTCCTTCGGATTAGCTCTATATTAGTCGGTTCACACTCTGGAATTTGGCCACAATTGCCAACTGTCCCTAAAGTTCAGGAACGTCTCCACAAAATGCAGTCTCTTGTCCTCCTAACTGTCCTTTGTGCTCATGTAGTAAAAATGAGATAAGAGGTAGAAAAACTCATCACTGGCTAGAGATGAATAGGAGACACCCAAAGACATTAGATGCAAGAAATGGTATTAACTACAATTACCATGCTGTACCTGTGACAAACTGGCACCCATAGAGCCATACAAAATAGATGGATTTGCAGACTTACCCCAAGATCATCCACTCGAAGAAAAGCTTCATGGCTGGACAGAGCGGCATTGATGCTATCTGCCTCTCTCTGGAACTGTTGCAGCTCCAAGCCCTGCTCAAGTCTGTTCTTTCTTTTCACCCACAGGTCACTAAGGTCATTGTACTCCCGGGTGAGGGTCACCATGGCTTCACACACCTCAGCGTTATTAATTGAATCATCCCGTAATGCCGATTGACCCAACTGTTGGAGTTCAACAATCCTGTTTGCCAAACAGGAAACAATACATACTAGTTTCAGTAGGGACTCGTATATAGCCGATTTAAGATACTGGAGTGATATCAATGATAGCAGTGATTCAGGCTTATAGAGCAGCTTTAGCGTTATAATGCATATTCAGAGTTATAAAGCAGTCTTTATAATGATAGACATTGTAAGAGCCCCTGAAATAACTAATTGACACCATTAGTTCTCCAAAACCTGGGGGAGTATTTCACTGTATCAGATCGCAATTCCACATCTGTAAAAGTGCACCCCAAGAAGCTCAGCGGGTTTCTGACCTGTCTCTCTGGCCCTGGATCTCCTTCATCAGGTACTGGTGCTCCCTGAGAAGCTGCTCAGCAGATGCCACATCGGTGGCCGTCTCTTCGCTGGTTAGCTTCTCCCTCATGTCCTGCACCCAAAGCAGCTGTCTGCGACTGTCCTGCAGGAACATCTTCTGGTCCTTGGCCAGCTCCAGTTTGGTCTTCTTCTCCTTGGCCTGCCACTTCAGCTTTGCAAGAAGCTTCTCCATTTCCTCCACCTGCTTCCTGATGGCAAGACTTTCCTGAGGGTTTGTGTCCCTAATACTGAAATACCAAGTGTTAAATACTTTGTCAAGTAGAGCAGGGTCAGAAGGCTTTTTGTTCAAAGGGGCATTCAGACTTGCAAACGTATGCTATATATCAGGGGGGCTCAACTCAAGTCCTCAAACCCCCCCAACAGGTCAGGTTTTCAGGATATCTGAGCTTCAGCCCAGGTGACTCGGAGGCTCAGTCAAAGATTTAGCCACCTGGGCTGAAGCAGGGACTGATTGAGCCACCTGTGCTGAAACAGTGATATCCTGAAAACCTGACCTTTTGGGGAGGATTATATATGTCTCCCATCCTATAATTAATCAATATTCTTTAGTCATTAAAACACAGTATGTTACAGAAGACCATTGTAGAGAAATCTCCATGATAATCACAGACACTGGCCACATGAACTCTTTCTCCACATAATGGTTCAGTGTGAACATCTAACTTGCAAAAGCCTCATCTTTTACTCCCTGTTAGACTAGGAAGCTGTGAATGGTATAAAAAGGTCTCATGAGTTCCATCGGGTGTGTGAGAATGGCAGAGTACTCCATTTGAGCCCGACAGAGGGTTCAAGACAAAGACTTCAAGAAATACAAAATACATAACACAGCAGGGTGGGGAAAGTGCTACAACCATAAATATACAAAGAAGCAAAAAAACAATAACAATTAATCCGTGAAGTATTTGGTCCCAACAACATATTATTCAAGTTAGAGGAAAAAACTACTAATGTTAGTTTATTTCAAATATCATTAAAAAATGAGCTAATACCAAAGGTGTAGTATTAGCAAAGCTTTGTTGATATATATATATATAAAACACATTTTTTTTTATTCAAGTGTTCCTTTGATTAGTTGTATGTTTTTAAAGACTTTATGAACTGGTCAAGCCATTAATCTTTGCTAAAGCCAATACTTACGATTTCTCCACGCTCTTTAGGTAGGCAATTTTCCTCTCCAGTACAAGGATGTCTCTCTCATGGGCGCTCAGCTTGCGTTCCTCTGACTCCAGGGCTCCCGGTGCAATCCCTGGTTCCGAGCTCTCTAGCTCCCTCAGTTTCTCCTGTATAAGGTGCTCCGTGGTCTCACAGTGCTGGAGGAAAGTCTTCACGTCAGCTAACCCAATCAGTTCAGAACCCTTCTGCTCCTTTAACGTTTCCAGACGATTCCAGCTAGAAAATCGAGAGAGAGAAAGATTTGTTCACAAAAGCTAAATGCTGTAGGAATAATTTGCAGTACCACGAGACAGTAGTTATGAAAATCTGCAAGTAGATCCAAGTCAAGTTATGAAGAGAAATATAAATACTATGTAGCGGGGTACCCCCTGGCTACTATTCTACCCAATGGGCTGGCAGTAAACCCTGGTATTTATTGGTTGCAAGTAATTTGTATGGGGTTTTCCCTTTCACCTTTGGAACTGCACTTGAGTGACAGCAGGGAGTGGGACATCCTGTTGTAGCTGGGACAACGGGGTGCCTGCCTTCTGTCTGTACTTAAAGGCAGGACCGCCCTAAATTTGGAGGTTGTTCTTTCCCTCTGAGGAAGGCAGGTCACACGACTGGGAGCCCGAGACTGGGGCTTACCCATGTGCTCTTCCCTGCGGGGAGGAGTGAGTATGAACCTATACCTCTGCCAGGGAGGTGGGGAAGAGCAAGGAAGGCTGCGGGTGCCCTTGGTCTGTAGTGGCGGTCCAGGGACCATCTGCAGTGAGAGCTTATCTAAGGAGACTATATCCAGCAGATGACTGCTGAGTAGCTGTTGTGTAGTAATAAGTGTGTAGTAATAAACCGTTCCTGTTTGCAATATACTTCCTACCTGGTGTGTGATCTAACTGGGGGGAGAGGTACCGTTCTACAGTGGGAGATCATCTCCATATTCCTGGAGCATACGACGGATGGAGGCGCTGCACTGCTAAGTATTATGTGGGGTATGGACGCCAGAAGCCTGTTCCTGTGTCCCAAAGTCATCGCGGACGACTCAGCCCTCTTGTTAACAGCAGGAATGCACCACATACACCCTGTAATGGCCCCCATCTGCGATTGGGTGGGGGAAACACCGTTACAACTATAAATACCAAGACAAGTTATACAATTCTGCAACTGTATCTATCCACTCTGAACCTCCCATCTGCAGAACATTCCTGAGTCTCCAACCGCCTCATGGCAACTTCATCCTGGCTAGATGCCTCAAACTCAATATGACAAAAGCTAAGCTGCTCCTAATCCCACCTAAATCAAGCCCCATTGTGCCCTTTGCTATGACTACAATCCAACCAGCGCCCCAACAATGTTTTTTCAAGCGTCAGATTTTACTCCCTTTCATTTTCCTCTTACCGTAATGCTGTCAACTACATCTGGCTAAAATACGACTTTGTTTCTGCTTCTCTACTACTATGTTAATGCATGAACTCATCTTCTCTAGTCTGGAATACTACACCCTTCTCTTCACCGATCTTCCTACCGCACAGCTTCCCAACCTCTCTCCTCTTGAGCAGCCTCTGTCTCTTTCCTTGTAAAAAAACACTCTGCAGGCTCTCTATTAAATTCAGTATTCACTATACAATTCCCCCTCTCTTGACCAAGGCTCTCCACTCCTTTGGACTCCTAATATCTCAGCCTTCATTTTAACACCATCCCACCCCCCAGCCTCCCTGTGTCTCACACACCTCCCGTCCTTTGCCCGTGCTGCACCCCCATCAGGAACCCCCCCTTTCACTGTATGCCATGCCCCTTCTCTCTCTAAATTCAAAACCCACCTGAAAACCATTGTTTAACTGGTCCTGGATGACCACGACTAACTAAACGATACAGTGCTCTGAAACACACTCACCAATGCACCTACATTTCCTCCTATTGTTTCTGGTTTGCTCCCCCACATGCTGAATAAATTGTAGCCTTTGGGCCGGAACTCCTTTCACCCAATGTTACGCCTACGTTTTGCTGCACTTACCCCGTTCTGTTTTATTATAGTGCCTATATTGCAATTGTATGTTAATGTTTGTACAGCACTGCGTAGCTTGAGGGCCCTTTAAAAATACACATAAATCCAAAGATATGCACACGGTGTGACGGCAAAGTGGAGTGTTTTATTTTCTGTTCCCTGTATGGTATAGGGTTTTTTGGAACTTTCCATCCACGATTAACCCATTACAAGGTACATTGGTGTAGTGGCGGGGAGCGCAACCTTTTGATGCTGCGCCCCCTGCCTGGCCTCCCCCGGTCTCGCGCCCCCTCTCCTGCCTGGCAGCAGCATCAAATGACGCTCCGGGTCACGTGACCCGCTGCACTGCCATGGAGACGCGTCTGAATCCCGGTAAGGTTTAGTGTTGCAGAGGCCTCACGCGATCCCCCGGCATTAATTTAAATGCTTTGGGGAGGAGCGCAGGACCTCTCCAACTGCCCGCAACCCCCCAGACAAATCTCGCGCCCTCCAGTTTGCACACCACTGGACAGTGGTTAAGACAGACTGTGGTCCAACCCTGATGGCCCCATTCCCTTGTCCACCGAAAGTATTTGAAGCAGCTCTCACCTGCAGATTTCTGCTAAAGGTTGACTTGTCACTACAGATAGGCGAATTTTGGGGGTGGATTTGGATCTGCAGTGAATCGGCCAGTTCCTGTGGTCCTCGGGTCAATCTCAAGAAGACCGATTCACGCTTGGCGGATTTTTTTATTATTATTCCTGACCATACACTCCGCGAATTCCGCAATCTGTTCTTAAGAATCCGCCAACGGATTGTTGACTCCGCGGCTTGGATTCTACCAATCTGCTGACGGATTGTACACAATGGCGAATTTTGATGAACCTGCGCGGATTAAACCCGAGCAAATCCATCCACGGATTTTACACCGCGAAACGGATTTGGGAGGGAAGATGCGAGAAAATCCGGGAAGTGGATGTGGGAGGATTCATCCGTCTCTACTTGTCACAGGTTGCTATTCGGACCTTTGGTTTATTTGAAAGATGCTGTAGAAATATGTACTGTATGATTTGTAGCCAGCAAGGTATTTTTGGGCAGGACTTAGCAAGCACTGTGTTCTTCCACAAGAGTTTTAACAGCGCAGTTGTCCCAGTTACAGAGTGGCTGGGTTCCGGTATTAGATTCACACGTTTATATAAACTGTGATGTTAGTTTGGAATCCAAACGCCTGATTATCAGGACTCGCGTTCAGGGACTGCTTCCTGCCAAGCAGCTCTTTAACCCTCAGCTGTGCCGTCTGCTACACATGACCCGATGGCTATAAGAGGACATCTTTCTCAAAACTCCTTGCTTCACAACAGCTTTGCTGCGGGAGTGAGGTTGTGTTGCTCCTTTGCTTAGATACTTGTTGCTACAGTATTCTTGACTTCCTGCTTCCTGATCCCGGCTTGCCTTGGACACCATGCTGCCTGCAGTTGCCCTTACCCTGGACCGTCTGACGATCCTCTTGTTTGCTGCCTGGGGCGGCGCGGGCAGGGCTGGCTTGATGGAAGTGCTGTCGGTGCCATCTCACCGAGCCCGGAAGTTACAGAACCCCCGCACTCTTACCTACAAAAATAAAGCTGATTGCCAGGGGAGAGTGTGGGGCCTATGTTACTGTCTTTTACCTGTTCGGCGGTATCTCCTACTTCAGCATCACGTTATCATGGCGACACAATGTCAAATGGGGCTGTGATGTCAAATGGTGTCACGTTGCCATGACAACGTGTCATCACATAGTGTCGCAGCGTCATATGGCAACGCGTTGCTCTGTCAAAGTGATGCGGCATTGCGCCATGATGTCACGTGACATTGCGACATAACGACGCTGCAACATCTGAGAAGATGCCGGACCGGTCCAGGTGAGAGACCCCGTAAAAGCCCCTACACTGAGCTCCGCAAAAGAACAAGCCGGCCCTGCTGCCTGCCCTGATCCGGGTTCGGCCAACAATTCTCCTGCTTGCTGCCCGCCTTGCCTGACTACCTCTTGTTCCTGCTCCTCCCTGCTGACCGTTGCAGCGCTGATCCTAACTCCAGCTATCTGCGATTACCCCCCAAGTGATTCTACATTACGGACTCTCCCCGTGGATATCCCCACTGAGCCTGATATACTGTGAAAAAAAAGCTATTATTGCGGTTATAATTCCAGTATAATTATAGTATCTCATTAGAAATAATTTCCTAATGATAGTAAAGCAGAATAGAGAGACCTTCATACCTGGTACTGATAGCCTTTTGGTGGTCCCAGATCTCGTTCTTCTTGCTGGGCGCACTCCTCACCAACTCCTCAGCTAGGTTGTTGATCTCATCAAGACGCGCTTTTCCGGCAGCAAGATCGGTCAGGAAGTTCTAGAATAAAAATGCCCATATAAAAGACTATCGGGACAGCATCTAAGTGACATGGGCTTAAAACAATGGGGGGAAAAAGTTTCTTTAATGATTTCTAAGTGCACATACCGACATGAGCAGGGGGAATACATGTGTTGCAGGTTGTAATATTTTTTAAAGGACCAGAATGACAGTTGTTCATAGATACAATTATTGTATAAATAACTTTGGAAAACAAATCCCATCGGCCCATTGATAATATGTACACACACACACACACGCGCACACGCGCACACGCACACACGCACACACGAGACGTTCCAGTAACCATACGATTTCTTTTGCCACTGTGTTGGTGATTGTAAAGCATGTTATATGTGGGCAAGTTTCCTCCAATATACTGTATGCTTTCCCCCCCCAAATGAACAGATTGATTGTGTGCGTTTGTGTTTTCTCTTTGCAGATCCTATTTTAGCGACTCCTTATATTCCTTGACTACCAACGATGTCACTGTAGTTAATGGCTTTGTTAAAGGTGCACCATCATAAAAGAAGAAATACCAACAATACTGACAGATAAGCAAAGACAGAGAGAGATACAAACAGGAGAGAAAGGCCAAGACTGGCATGAAACATTTCCCATATTTGGCATTAGCTGCACACCTGGCGACACCTTTTTTTTGTTGTGGTTTGTTTTTTAGTTGTAGGGTTGAAGCGGGGGTCTATGGAGCTGAAAAGCTTTTATTTAAGCTCCCGGGGAACCACTGCTTCCCGCGATACTTACCTCAGAAGTGGGCGCCGGTATCTATGCGCAGTTTAAATGTCACGTGGGCCAATAGGAAGCCACAAGGGATGACGTCACGGCTTCCAATTGGCCTGCAAGACATAGGACATTTAAAGCCACCATATTGATAGCCCCGTCTGGGCTGTTACCGACACCCCGTTCCGAGGAAAGTATCTTGCTTCAAACCTATAACAAAAAAAAAAAAGAGTATCGCCAGGACCGCTGCTTAATGTTGCTTTGTGTACTTTTTGATTTGTAGAACATATATAAAAGGGATACCTCATATTTTTGCTGCATGACTTCTACATTATCAGAATTAGGCTGAAATGTCTGAAAAACTTTCTCCTTGTCTTCCATCCAGGACTGGAATTCCCCACAAGAGTTGTAGAATCGATGGAGACGGACCATCTCTTCCAATGCCTTCTTCCTTCTCTGAGGAACAAAAGAAGTGTTAATCTAACCTTCAGGGCAAACGGCTTCTCTGAATTGTAGACCATGAATCCTCCTCCTATAGAAGTAGTTTTGTTAGTAAAAAATTAAGTTGAGAAGAATAGTAAAACATAGTGCTTGGAATATAATTTCTGCACCTTACATTGGGTACATTACCTGTCAAAGTCACACACATTTGTAACATATGGTCACCCTGATATCATATTTTGTTGGCCTAGGTTTGCATATTTACTTAACTTTGTAATATCATTTTATAATATTAGTAGTAGAAAACCCTAAATTATTATGTGTAAAAAGCTGAGACAGCATTCATACAAATGACACCAGGAAATAACGTACATGAAATCCATATAACTTCATTTCACACAGTGTCACAAATCCTATCACAAAAACATAGTACTGTATAGGACATCATCCAATATGTTGTAATCATAGGGTCATAATCATTTGGTAAACATGAAGAGATATCTCCTTTTTTTGCACGGTAGAACATATTTGTGATGCGAGTTGGATTTTTTGGTGGACCACGAGGTAATGGGTTGGAAAGCGGACTAGTAACTCTGCACTTACAAACTTCTGACACATTTATGCTGGACCATACACCATGGTGGCATTACTATGAGATACATTGCGATATCACCGAAGCCAAGTGCACAGGTTCCATCTGCTCAAGGATGAGTAATCTGTAGAAGGGACCTACGAGGTCTGAAAGCTTAAATACAGTTCTGCACCTATGTAAACGTTCTGGTACACTGCTCTATTTTTTATTAAATAGCGTTTGTCATATTATAATTATCCAGTAAGTATAAAAGATACACACAGGCCCATATTTACTAAGCAATGCTATTCAATAAATCACTTTCCAGCACCAGAAGATGCCTCAAGTCCCATTTACCTAAAATAAAATATCAACGCTTCGTACATATGGGCCTTACTGTCCGGTGTATAAATACAGCTATCAATGTCTCTGTGTATGAAATCATTTCAGATATGAATATATAGTGTAACCCGGCAGTACCTTAGCCAAGACCTGAAGGTTTTCGTAAGAAGATTCTATTTCCTTTTGGGAGGCCTGGATGGTATCTGGGTTCAGCTGAGGGTCTTGCCGGGGGTCCTCAAGCTTGGTGTTTCCCTGGGGCATGTAGCCTCTCCTTGGTGGTCTTCCCAACTCTTGAGTCAACACCACGATCACTGGTTTCTTTTCCTGCTGCTGCAAAGAAAACACAGAGTTCAATTCCTTACACAACTTGATTAGAAGACAAATCTAGTAGTAATAATAATAATAGCAGTGTATTTTGAGTTAGCTCTGCCACTTTATGTAGCATAGTACATGGTAGAACACCAGCATCATGATTATATACAGCACAAGAGCTTACTATCTCATTAGTAAAACCTGAGGAATATGAGAATAAAATACAGTAAATAAGAATCCCACGTGTGGTGCATTTGCATGTCTCAGACAGGTCTGCAACCCTGTCCTTCCCCATTATCGCTTAGCAAACAGTGCTTCCACTGCAGCCAGGGATTCTGGGTAATGACATTTACCCAGAATCCCTGGCTGCAGTGAAAGCATTGTTTGCTAAGCGATAATAGGGAGAGACAGGGTTGCAGATGTCTGAGACATGCAAATGCACTACAAGTGGGATTTTTATTTACTGTACGGGGGAGGGGTTTTGTCCCTTTTTTTTTTACCCACCATAACTCCTTTGGGAATAAAATAAGAACATAGCAATGATTTCAGAATATTTCCAGTGGTTACTTATTAAGGTGCAATAGTGCCGATCAGGAAAATCCGATTGACTTTCAATCTGCATTAGCGCACTTCCACACATAATCCCTGTAATTTAATAAACAAGTGTATTTTTCAAATGAATGCAACATAGGTTCTTGAGTTACTACAGCGATTAATACTTTCAGCAGCAGAGAAGACGGTCAGCTTCATACTGTAATTAAGCCATAATACAAAATATTGTAGGTTATGTTTTCTATGCAGTTACTCACAACCCCGTGTATTTGGGTTGAAACAGTATTAATTATTGTTCCCTTTTCCCATTCTCCCACAAGTGCCAGATATGTGTTGCTTGGGTGTATAAACTGGCAGGCAAATGCCTATGAAATAAAAATGTAAACAGCAATTCAATGCATAACAAAATATATATGTAATTGTTACTATGGCATCTATGAGAAGGTAGTACAGTAGATCGATAAAAAAGAAAGTACAGTAGCAGCACTGGTGTTATAACTGCCCGTTAAATAGCAACATACAATGAGGGGTGTCTTGCTTGCTACAGTCTCTGCCTGGTCACCAAGACGCCTAACTTCCATGGCATACGCAGTAATCTCCTTCTCCAGGCGTAGGTGTCGTTGTAGTATAGCTTCAGCACTAGATTCATCTTTCCCATAGTCCTCGCTGGTAAGAAGGGGCAGGCGTTCTCTCAGCCAGGATTCTGCTTCATTAGCATCAGCAAAGTACTATAAAATGATAGGGAGATTGTTGTATATGCCAAAAGCATACCTGAAATGCTTACAATTCATAGTCATCCTACATCTGTATTGCTAACATTTTAAAATAACACCTCTGCTGAACATCACCGTGCTAAAAGAGGGAACAATTGTTTTATGACCAGGAGTTCCCTGTGCAGAGAGTGGGAGAACATATGGCCAAATAAATAAACACAATCACTGGAGAAGCAAAGTCACGGTCAGAAAAATTAGAAGTTTTTTTTTTTTAATTTAAGAGGCAAGATGAAAAGAAACAGAACAAATTGTAGCCTGAAAATAACATTTCAACAAAATAATAACAAAAAACATTGTACTTTCTAAACAAAACCACTAGTAGGAGTCACACATCTTAGTTAATGATGAGCAGAAACCTAGGGCAAAAGGTGAGCTGAGCAGGCTATGCCCTAGGCTGCGGCCACGCTGCCGCTGAGCGCGCTCATGCTTGGCACGTTCACTTTAATGTAATCGGATGAGCATGGCCATCCTGACGCTTCGTGGGCGCGCACGCTCGGCAATGCTCAGCGATTGGGGCGACATGGAAAATTGATTTCCAAGCGCTCAGAAGGGTCACATGTCCTCAAATTACATCACGATAGTTCTTTCAATAGCAAGCCCTGATGCAGCCAATTACACGCCCCCCTACCTTAAATACCACGCCCCCTCCCTTAAACACCACGCCCCCACGCTCGGCCTCGCAAATTGCAGAAGGACAGCCCAGCGCTCATGCTTGGAGAGTTTGTGACGTCACCGCTCTCAAGCATGAGCGCGCTCAGCGGTTGCGTGGCGGCAGCCTTAATTAGGTAAACCTTATGCTTTGGGCAGTGGCGTAGCTAGAAATAAGCGGGGCCCCCAGGGCCTTAGCTACGCCCCCGGTTTTGTGATTCAGAGGCCCCGTAAAATAACGCAATTCAGAAATACAGCAAACTTGAGAAGTCCAAGAAACATTTACATCTAAATTGAGCATAGAGTAAACTGACCAGGCTGTGTGCCGGAAAGGTTTTATAAGCTGAATAGTTACGGGGAGTGGTTTGATATATGGGCTCCATGTACCGAAAAAGTACTAGATTCAAGGTTATAAAAAAGGTCAAATGTCTCGTCCATCATTTATTTCTGTATAACAACATTTATATAGCCGCCGCCCCCCTGCCCCCCATTGTCCAGAGCGCTGGACGTTAGTTAGTAGAATAATGTTACATTTCATGTGATGGGCAGAGAGTAACTGTTAAACTGTCTTTGTGGTGGGCGGGGTGGGAACATTATGGTCGGTCTATGGGTTAGGTGCATTGAGAACTGGCTTGGATGGTGGGCAGGGGATGGGGTCCAGTCTCTTGATTTAGTCTTGTTGGTGGCATGGTGATGGGTCTCACAGTGGGGACACTGGAGGAGATTGGATCGATGAGGTGGGTGGCTGGGGAGGGTTTTGGAGAGACTTTAGGCAGGTTTAACAGTAGGTGAGATAATGGACGTTGGGGAGGGTGGGGGGGAGGTGATGGGTTAGAAAGAGATCAATCAGCATCTCTCATAGCCAGATTGAATCAGATTGATGTTAAATCAGACCCCCTTGGTAAATACAGTTAGTAGTGAGAACGCAGAGTTAACAATGTACTAACTACCGTCCCTTTGAATGTTAGTTGATTCATTAACTGTGTTACTATTCCTCACCATATTGAATAGGCGATTCAGAATGGCCCGTAGAAGTGAGGCGTTCATTATTACCTGCTTGATTAGGGCTACCACCTCCAAGCGGACTTTACAACTCTTCACCTCCTCCTGCAGCCGTTGCCATTGCTTCTGGATGCTATCGATCCGCGGCTGGATTTCCCCTTGGTCTGTGTGGCTCTGTTGGCATAACTCCTTACCATTTCTCACAACCTTAGCCAAAATTGGTTGACGGGAGTAGATCTCTGCTTCCAAAGCCTGGGAAAGTCACAGGTGCATAGTCACTAAAATGCTGTAGCCTGTTTTGTTTTTTTAGGCAAGTGCATGTATTTTGGTTTTATTGCCATTTTTACAATTTGCAGGAGCAAGTGGTTTGCCATTTACACTAGCAAAAATAGAAGTGGTGTCCCTTGCGGCTTACATTTCAAACGCATCAGTGTTTCTAAATCCTCTCCGTGGTGCCCTGAGACAGACCAGATTTTTGAGGCAACTACCCAACATCCTTTTCTTAAGCAAATGAGGTGCATTCTCCAGTGTGCATTGTTATTTCTGAGCCCTTAGTGTGGTCAGTGGGCCTTAAGGTGAGGCTCAAGAACTACTGACTGTAGCTGAGATGTGTTTGTGAAACAATGCAGACTCCTCTAATGCCCTAAACTCCCCCCAGCAGTGTATGGACGCTTCTAGGTCTCTCTGTTGCTGGTGCGTGCCGGAAGCTGGAGCGACATCGCACGTGCCAAAATCAAAATGCTGGCAGGCAATGCGTACGGCCATAGAGCCAGTGTACGAGCTGCTTTTGGTTGTGTCTCCACCTCCAGCACCCACAGGCCACAGATCGCCTGGGCTGCAGGCATGTGTGACGTCACACGTGCAACTACTATGTACAAAGCCTAAGATCTTTGCAACACTTTCCTGTTTGGGATCATTTGTTGCCAATGTTCCCAGCAGTTTGAGCTGCAAACTGTAGCAATAGATAATGTTACCTTAGTAATATAAGGATACATTGTAGCTGCTGAGTTACACTGACTGAAGGATTGAGTGAAACTGAAAGGCAGCCAATTAGTGAACCCCGGGAAGCAGGATCTTTGCTGATCAATCACGGGAAAACAAATTGATCGTCAGCTTAGGTAATTCGTTTTGAATAAAAGTAATCGAATGCCTCATATATTAAAACAGAAAATATCAATAATTTTTTTTAAGTGCCACGCGGACACGCTCTTTAAACCCCCATCAAGTCTCTAAGCCCCCGCTGTGACTGCGGTAGCGCCTCATGTGTTAGCCTGCTACTCGTGGAGGGATAACAGGAGGAGTTAAGGAAAGGAGCTTCCAAATGAACAAACGTGTTATGTACAGCTATGTGTCCATCATTGTTTTTCATTTTTAGAATACTAAGGGGGTTATTCATTAAAATGTGATAGTGCTGATCGGGTCACCATCACACGAAACTCACACTGACTTCAATGGGAGTCTCTAAGTGATCGTGTCTTCACGTTTTTGATCATTGCCAATTGCTATTTGCCATTTCAATGTCCCCAAAATGCCAGAACAACGATGATAAAATATTTCCCGAATTAGGAGGATTTTAGTATTATTTTACCTTGTGCTTCTGAATGGATACTGTGATGTGGCTGAGATCTCTTCCAGGGCTGGCCAGCCTGAGTACCTGCCACTTCTCATGAATCCACGACTCTTCCTCCCCACAGTCACGGAAAAACTCATAAAGCTTCAACGTCTCACCCAGCCGCGATCGCCTGCAAAACCGTGCAAACGCAACAGCTTATGTCCAAGATTGGTTTTGCTGCTATTGATACTTGTCATTGGACCATACCGCACAGTAGACGGGTAACCAGCACAGAAATATTTTCCAGTATACAGTTCGCTTTGCAGAAACATCTTTTATGGACTACAACAGGATATAATTAACACAATCAAACAGACCCTTTCATTGGGTGACAATATTGCACTGGAAGTGTATCACACGGTTAATTACAAACCCCAATTTAAACCTACACAGGGGAGAATTCTGACTGCGCATAAGAACGGATTTTCTTTGCTAGACCTTTTATTTCATAGATGTAGGCCCATATTTACTAAGTGGTGTTATTCCATAACAAGACACATTCTGGAGCTGGAAGAGGCCGTAAAGCCCATTCCAGGGCCCAAAGGTGTCCTATGGAATAGTATTGCTACGTAAACATGGACCCTATTCTCAGACACAAGCAGAGAAGACCCTTACTCCCCCACCCAAAGCAAACAAAGCGATCTGAACCATCACCTTTTCTTTTTAACTCTCCTTAGAAATCATGTTATGAGTTTGCACAAAGATGCGCTACTTCCTACGTGAAAAAGAAAAGTCAAAGTATTACAGTCACTGTAAAAAATTAAATACATGTAGACGCAGTATCTGAAGTGCTATAGTATATTCAAGATTACCACATCTACATCTTGTTAATCAGTAGCATAACAAAAATAGGAAAGAAGGAAAGGGTAGGGAGTGATCACAAAACCATACTAATTGGGTAGTTAAATAATGAATGTGGTAATCAAATTGTGGGTGCAAACTGTGAACTGACTAGTGAATCAGAAAAGGGGGGGGAAAGGGGAACACAAATTGATTGTGCCCCTAAAAGAATTCACTAAACTGCACACCACAGGTATAAAATGTAACTTTTAATAAATTGACTTAAAACATATTACCAAAGATAGGTGTAACGTGAATTAAAAATAAATTAAATTGAATATTAAATATATATCACGTGCATCTATGTCATATAGTGTATATAATAGTAATAACCCAATTAATCAACTATTGATGGTGGATTAAAGGCATATGATGCAATAGGTCAGGGTATTTACCCCTCTGTATCAGCTTGTTAGAACAGATGGTAACAATATGATAGTCAGCGAGACCAATGAAGTGATAGAAAGAAATATAGTGATATCCAGACCTCCTAAAATGAACATATAATTAAATAATTTCGTAATGGGATCTGTCACTCGAGGTGCATAACCTGTGAATACAGGAATTAGCACTCACAGCTCCAGTGTTGATGGATTCACAGCATATACATACACATGGGGGTAGGAGGAATGGCCACAGTGCTCGCTGACTGCACAAACTAGACTGAATTTGCCAAGTTCTGTGATCTAAACATACTGAGACAAGAACCTAACAAAACTACATTAAAAACAGCTCCAAGTAGGAGACTGACAACATTGCACGTCCAACGCGCGTTTCCCTCCAGCAAAGGAGCTTCTTCAGGGACAAATTTTATTAAAAGTTACATTTTATACCTGTGGTGTGCAGTTTAGTGAATTCTTTTAGGGGCACAATCAATTTGTGTTCCCCTTTCCCCCCCTTTTCTGCATAACAAAAATACCTTTTTTATTTTTAATGGTATAATAGATTGCACTTTTTTTATTATTGTTATTGGTGTGTATTATCCCTGGTGTGAGACTTGGCCACTGTTTACCCAAGAGCAAAACTCACAAGACTATATTTCACTCATCCCTTATAACCAAGGGAACTCCATCTTCCGATGTAAGACAGATCACAGAACCGCCTTTTTACATAAATATATACAAAGGGGCCCCAGCACGCAAATAGATACAATAGACAATTGTCAATTAGAATAAGTCAATAAAGGTATATTTGGCAAAATTTGTAGCAGCTGTACAATATCCCCAAGTACAGAGTCTGGAGATCACATCTCACGAAACAACAACTACAATAATGTGGAGGAAAGGGAGTGGTTGGGGGTGAAAAAAAGGGAAATGGTGGACAACAACAATGTGACGTGAAAAGGAGGGAAAAAACAGGAAAAACGTATAATACACGTACTATACATTGTACAGCTACTACAAATTTTGCCAAATATACCTTTATTGACTTATTCAAATTGACAATTGTCTATTGTAACTATTTGCGTGCTGGGGCCCCTTTGTATATATATATATATATATATATGATACTTTCGGGGGGTCAGAGGTCCCCCCTGCCTCTGTGCACCAATTTATCTACAGTTTATAATTATACATTTAGTTATTTGTGGAGTGCTATCTAACAAACATACTTTTTGTTTCGCCTTTTTACATAAGTATCAGCTTAGAGAGTAAAGTTCAACAAGTTGGGGGTGAGGAAAACAGGCATTTTGTATGAAAATACAGAAAAGCTTGTGCACCTGGAACTGTAAATACTGTAAATACAAATATAGAATAAAGTATCTGTCGTGTAAATTTAGGATAGGTTGTACTTGATTGACATGTTTTTTTTCAACCTCATCTACTATGTAACGATGTAACGTGTATATTCCATGGTTTTCATTAATGTTTGGCTTGCCGAAAAGAAGTTTCTGACTAGCTTTATCTGTCTCAATTAAATACCGAACCATGAGGGACCAGGGCAATCCTCTGATCCATGTTTGTTATACATGAATACAATAAAAGAAGTTGAAACCTGTAAATCCTTCTAAGTATCGTGTACAAATCTAAGCAGAGTAAATCCACAATGTCGTGTACCCATGAATGGTCTTACCGAGATTTGCTAAGAGACATCAGGCTCTGATACAACTGATGTAGGTTCTTCACTTTGGTTTGGAGAATGTCTATAGTGTCTGCTTTACCCCCGGTGGCTTCTTCTGCCTGGCTCAAAATCTTCCTCACCCTTTCTCCGTACGACAAGATTTGGGACTCGGCTAAGCTGTGCTTCTGCAGTAGATCCTCCACTTCGGGAAGCTGCTTCCCAAAGTCCTTAGAGCCGACGAATTCCTGAGTGGGAAAACAAATGTACTAATTCATACATTTCTACTTTAATACTTTGTGTACAAGGTTGGCTCTAAAGAAAGGACTAACAATAATTAAGGAACCAGTGTTTCAAAATCTGTAAGCTTTTGCTTTAATATGATCTATCGCCCTTAAGTTTTAAATGCAGAGGGAGGGCAACCTCTCCCAGTGGAAAACATTGAGTTATAACATATCTGTCCCTTATAGAGCTGGCCTAGCCCGCATGGGCGGAAACAGCCATTGACCGGGGGGTGCACCCCCCCCTTCCCCATAACTGTCATGATGGTCGCGTGAGGCGGTTAGTTTTAAATTAGAACCAAGGAACGGTCACTTGTTCCTTGGTGTTGCAGGGGTTTCCAAACCCACCCATCCCTATTAGTTAAGTTATTTCGGGTAATTTTATTTCAATGTTAACATTTCTTTATTTTTGCAGATATTTAAGTTAATCTTTTTGAAAACAAGGAAGAAAAGATTGATGGAGGGGTCAGTGGACCAATTGCTTTGTCGCGGCGGCAGTTGGAGGGGGGTAGGTGCTTGTCCCGCCAGAAGGGGCTCGGGGCTGGTAAAGCATGGTGTTGAAGCAAGGGGGCAGGTAATCGGGACGTACTTCCGGGTGCCCCCTTTGCGTTGTTCAGCCCTGAGCATTCTGGTGAGGATAGGTGGTAGGCTATCCCCAGTTGTTATTAATAAACAAGCCACGGCCGTTTTTCCTCCAAAACTGTGTCCTCTCGTTTATTTGTATGTTTTAGGTAGATGGGTATTGGGAAAGGGGGGTGGGGAAGCTCGCGCCTCCTTGGTCAATGGATTGCTTACTCTGTCCTTACTTAACCCAGACTTTAGCTATACAAGCTAGCAAATGCAGCAAGATGAAGATTTTGTTTTGAATACTAAAGTAGCATACCATTCCACAATCTGGTTTTTAAGACATGCCAATCAAACACAACCATATATAATGCTCAAGAGCCTGAAACAGGCGTGAGGAAACTGTGTAAGATATATGGACAGACTCTTGAGTATTGCCAATTGTCACCACTGCGGGTTGAATGTCCTTTCATGAGATGAGCTTCTGCAATGTAGCCAAAGCCGATCAAAGGTGGGAGCTCAGAGAGGTGTTGCTTACCACATCCTACACAACAGCTCTTTTTACAAAACCCTGACACATCTATCGCCAAGTGGAAAAAGATTCCACGCTGCATTGGGATGATTACATTTTTAATTGTGTAATTCAATGTTGGACGTGATTAGGCTTTCCCTTTTTCCTGACCGGTATAAACTTTATTAAAGTGCTTTTCTGGGTTAATGAAGAGTATTTTATTGTCATATTTGGATGATTGGCTCTGGAGAAATATTTTTGCTGTGTGTGTGTAAATAGTGAGGTTTTAAAAGGTATTGTAGAGCCATATCTATGGAGGCCTATCATGCCGACCCATGAAAAGCCATTACAACCTGCAGCAAGCACTTCCTGTGCTGCTGCTTTAACAAAGGAAAGACGAATGTATCCACTATATACTTTATTCTTGTGGTTATACTACTACAAAATAGAGAGCAGTTTCAGATTATTACCTGTAGAGCTTTCAACTCCTCAGTAACAGTATCAATGTCCAGTAGAAGGAGCAGCACATGCCTCTTGTATTGTAAGACATCTTTGTGCCTTCTCAGCTGTTCCATAAGTTCGCTCCAACCCAGAGACAAGTCCTGCTGTCTAGAACAAAAAGAAAAAGGATAAATTCAACTATTCTATAACCAATGCACTAAGGAGCAGTAGTGATTATAGTGTGTTAGTGATTATAGTGTGTCAGTGATTATACAGTAGTGTGTTAGTGATTATAGTGTGTCAGTGACTATACAGTAGTGTGTTAGTGATTATAGTGTGTCAGTGATTATACAGTAGTGTGTTAGTGATTATAGTGTGTCAGTGATTATACAGTAGTGTGTTAGTGATTATAGTCTGTCAGTGATTATACAGTAGTGTGTTAGTGATTATAGTCTGTCAGTGATTATACAGTAGTGTGTTAGTAGGCTTTCCAGTGAATGCCCTTTACAGTAAGTTAAAAGCCTATATTTACTAAGTGGTGCTACGGTATTAAATAAAACAGCTTGTGTCACTGTAAATCACTTTATGGCTCATTCACTTGAATGGGCGGTAAGGGGTCTCCTGGAAATAGAAGGAGTCTCATGGAATAGCACTGCTCGGTAAATATGGACCCAAATCCCCTGGTGAGAGGGGATATCTTAGCAGATACTCATCGTAGGGAACAGAATTGTTTTTGCGTTAAACCGCAAAGAGAAAGTTAACCCCTTTAGTTTGGTTATCCTTGTAATTTCTCCCTAAAAGGCTTTGTTGTCTTATTTTGGCTAATTTGTCACACCTACAGACACTGGCAGGATCCTAATGTATACTATTTATTGTAATTACATTTATTGTAGTATTTGCAGGGGAGAAGGGGGCATTAGAAGCCAGTGTTTTGGGTCTCTGTTCTTTCACTTTTTATATGAATGAAATGGTGTATTGTTACTCTCTATTTCATATTTGTCTACCAATTTAAAACTGCTGTAGCAGGCAAACAGCTCTTTCTAAACCCAATGAGGGTCCAATTCAGTTCAGATGTTCTCATCATGAACATATATACTTACTTCTTCACAATCTCTGATTTCTTGTGATAATTCCCTTTCTCAATGATGGCAGCCATCTCTGCCAGAGACCTGAAGCGCTGTCCACGTGGCAATACATCAGCCTCAATAGCCTCCAGCTTCTTGGTGGCAGCCTCTGCCTGGCCAATGCTGTTGGGGCGGAAGTCCTGATGCTCAATGACTTGCCTCATGTCCTGCAGGTAGGTCCCTCGGAGAGAGGCCTTCTTATGGAACATCTGAGCCAGCTGCTCTAGTCGTTCCAGCCTCAACATCTCCAGCTGGAGTGCCTTCTCCCGCTCGTGCTCTGCCTTCTCCAGGATGGCCCAATATCTCTCCACATCGCTTAATGATTTCCCATCAGGTGGAAAATATGGGCGCAGGTTGTTTCCCCGAAGCTTGGTCCGAATGTTGAAGAAATGGGCCTCTATTAAGCCCCTCTCATGGTACTTCGGGGGCTTTTCCACCGTACGAAAGGTCTTAAACTTGACCATGAGCTGCAGCATCCCAGCTATGGAGTTAGGGAAGTGACGGTCGTTCATCTCCCCCACCTTCTGCTGTATCCACCGAAGTAGGTCAGATATCATAGACTCATACTGGCTCTTCAGATGCTCGATTTCAAGAACCAGGAATATGATCTAATATCATTTTTGCACGGGAAGAAAAAAAAAGCAAAACATTTTCAGAAACAGCACTCTTTGGGGTACAATATATGTATTTACAAGGGCATTATTGTGTGCTGCAGTATAAAGTGATTGGGAGTATGACTGTACTTTTCTAACCGTTACATGTTCTTGTCCAATGAAATATTTATTGACGAACCTTCACTATACATCCCCAATGTTCCTAAGTCACCTCTGCCACCTAATACAGAAACCCCAACTCTTTCTCTTTATCACTATTGTTTGTGGATCAGACAACCAAGTATTTTCTATCTGTTGCAAGGAACTGCAGATTTTGTCTACCTTACGTTTTATTTCCTCCAAAGAAAATGGCCACTGGAATGACGGAAGCATGAAGGCCTAGATGCAGGTAAACTCTGTTATGTTAGGGTACAAAACACCCTTACCTAGAACAGGATCAGTCGTTATGTCCCTTGATTTAATGTGGTATCCACAAAAATAATTATATGCAAACCCAATGCCTTATATGAGCATACGTCTGTGTTATCTTCCAATAATGTGATGTTATGTTAGTGTCAGGGTCTCCTGGACCTCCTGCCTAGCCATAGTGCTTCTTTGTCCACCGGGTGTGCTGCTGCCTTCTGTGTGCTCTGGGGTTCTTCTGTCTGTCTTGTTGCTCCTGTCTCTGTCCTTTATAGCTTCTGCTTCCTGTTTGTTTCCCTTGCCTTTGTTTTGAGTCAGACTCCATTGCACATGTTTCTGTCTCTGATCCTGATCTGTTCCTGTACCTGTCCTGTATTTGATTCTGTCCATGGTAAAGGCCCTTGCTAGTAATCTGGCTTGTCCCTGTTTGTTCCCCGGTCTCCATCCCTGCTCCCCGGTCTCCGTCCCTGCTCCCAGACCTGTTACTGCTCCCCTGTCCTGTTCCAGTCTCCTCGTTGCCGACCTCTGCTTGTTATCCGACTACGCTATCTGCCGCCTGCCTCTGACCCCTGCTTGTTACCCCACTACGCTATCTGCTGCCTGCCTCGGACCCCTGCTTGTTACCCGACTACACTACCTGCCGCCTGCCTTGGACCTCTGCTTGTGACCCCTACTACGCTCCTACTGTTCCGGCCACCGAGATCCTACCCACCACAGGAGTCTCCCGTGACAGTTAGTCTAAGCGTAATCCTATCCCGACCTCAAAATAGGAATTTTGCTGAAGTGGAGAGAAGAGGATAGGGGTAAGTGGAGTGAAAAGTATAGGGGGAAGTGGAGAGAAGAGGGAAATAATTATTTAAATTAAATTATGCCTAACTGTGGCATTACAACCATCCAAACACTGCAAAACCCCTATTATAGGGTCTGGGTGGGAGTAAGACCAAGTTTAGGTAGGACGTTAATTCCCTAGGAGATGTTCTAACGTCTCATTTGCATCTCAGTATTACTAGCGTCTGTTATATTTACCGGTATGCCGCTTTATAGGAGAAGACATGATTTAATGGGCATTAAGTTACTCTTTACGTGACGGTAACCTAACTCAACATCATGTTAAGTAGCGTTATGGAGTTAAGTGAATGTAGGGGTTAAGAAGCCATTCACAAGTCTGCATTGATCTACAAATGTATTTATCTACAAAATGAATTATTTCCATAGTTAATGAAGTTTAATATAATAAAGTCCTTTATTTGATTACTACACCAAATTAACTGTGTATCAAAGTTATATGATCAGCCATTCAAAATGCTTTTATTCTGTATTGGTCAGAGATGAAAATAGCACAATAAAAACGTATAGTGTGGTTTATTCTCATCAGTCTCTCGCCTGGATCTTCGTGCAGGTTTGGAATCTCAGGAGATGATTGCAACCCCATTCAAGTGTCTAATTCAGGGAATGGTTTAAGGATTTGCAATGTACACAACATTTTTACTCAATTTTGCATTTTTCTTTTATTGGCTAATTTAATACTTGTAGTCAGGCAGATCTATCTAAGGGGAAACGCTCCGGCAGATCTATCTAAGGGGAAACGCTCCGGCAGATCTATCTAAGGGGAAAGCTCTGGCAGATCTATCTAAGGGGAAAAGCTCCGGCAGATCTATCTAAGGGGAAACGCTCCGGCAGATCTATCTAAGGGGAAACGCTCCGGCAGATCTATCTAAGGGGAAACGCTCCGGCAGATCTATCTAAGGGGAAACGCTCCGGCAGATCTATCTAAGGGGAAAAGCTCCGGCAGATCTATCTAAGGGGAAAGCTCTGGCAGATCTATCTAAGGGGAAAAGCTCCGGCAGATCTATCTAAGGGGAAACTGTGACGGTTCAGGGGATTCCTTCCTCTCCATGTGTCCCCGTCACCGCGCTTTTCCCTGCCTCTGATCTTTCCCCCTTGCCTCCTCGTTCTTCTCTCCCTTCCTCCTCTGCACCCGTCCCTCTGCGGCGTCTCCTGACGCACTCCCAGCTGCCGCGCGTGTTCCCCGTAGGGCGCGCGCATGTTCTCAAACACCCGATCCCCTCCGCGGCACTCTCTGCTCGCGGCGTCCCTCTGTCTCCCCTCCGGTCTCAATACCTTCTGCAGTCACTCCTCCGGTTCTCTCTCCTCCCTCGGCGGGTGCCCCTGCGGCGCGGCGCTCCACACGCTTTCTGACGCAGCCTGAGCACACGCACCCCAACCTTACAGAGGGCGCGCGCACATGCTCCTCTTGTAAACTTCCCCAGACCTCTGGCTCCGGCCCCCATGCTGTACAGGCCATCTCCCTCTCTGATTTACCTGTCTCCTCCCTCTCTCCTTATCACCTATCCCTGCTGCCTCTCATTCTACCCTCTACTCCTCCTCTCTCTCCCATTGGTGTTCCCTCCTTTATAACCCCTGTCTGTCCTCTCACTCATTGCTCTGCATAGCTTCTTGTGACCTCTGTGTGTGCAGTCCTATGCTTGGCTCTCCTGTCTCTTTCAGCGTTTGTTCCTGTTCCTGCTTACCTTTGGATCTCCCTGGCTTGACCTCTGCTTTGTACTGGATTACCCTGCTCTCTCCTGCCCTTGAACCCTGCATCCGGATATGACTTCGCTGCCTTCTGTTACCCCTGGACTCTGGCTTACGGACATCACTATCCTGCTCTCTATTGCCCCTGGACTCTGGCACACGGACATCACTATCCGAACTCTGAAACCCAAGGCATTGCAAGTATACCTTAACCTTCTTTCTACAGGCCCGGCAATGCACTGACACACCCCGGGCACACCCTCACTGCTGTGGGTGCGTGTTATAACCCTACCCACCTCAGTACTGGGGACTGGCCAGGTCTGCGGGCATACAGGCGTTACAGAAACGCTCCGGCAGATCTATCTAAGGGGAAAAGCTCCGGCAGATCTATCTAAGGGGAAACACTCAGACAGGTCTATCTAAGGGGAAAAGCTCCGGCAGATCTATCTAAGGGGAAACACTCAGACAGGTCTATCTAAGGGGAAAAGCTCCGGCAGATCTATCTAAGGGGAAAAGCTCCGGCAGATCTATCTAAGGGGAAAAGCTCTGGCAGATCTACATGTATCTAAGGGTAAAAGCTGCACAATTTAAAAATGACAGTGACCTGCGCTGACATATAAAGCAGATGTTAAAAAATATATGAAAGTGGCCATTTGAAGAAGTCCCAGAATTCACTTATTATGCAGCAGAATTGTCTTAAACATAAAAACACAATAAAGTTTGTGTGAGCCAAGTTGAAAAAAAGTAATATTATATGAAAAATAAAAAAAAGTAATACACACACACACACACACACACACACACACACACACACACACACACACACACACACACACACACACACACACACACACAGTTTATACTAATACTCAAACTAATATTTGTACAAATGGATTGGTTTAAGATTCCGTGTTATTTAAGAGCGGCCTTGGACGAGCTGCAGCTTTAACCTCAGCTGCTTGCTAATGCCCAGTTCCTCTGTCACCCTCTCTGTGTTTGTGTGCTGAGACTTAGATAAGTGTCCCATGTCCCGGACAGCTGCAAGTCACCCACCTCCTCCAGGGCCTGAGTGGGCAGAGCGTGTCCCTGCACCATTATCCCTGCATTCATGCTCTGCCATCTCAGCCAGGTGCTGCTGAAGGGTCCCAATAAGTGCATGTACGGCACCGGAGATAAGAAGGGGGAAAGAACACTTCACCACCATCTAATCGGGTTCCTCCTACTGGCCAGGTCACAGGGTCAGACCATGGTGACACACAGGAATAGACTGTCTCGTCCTCCTTTTAAAGCAGCAATGCTACACTCCCCTCCTTTTTTTCCTTTCTCCTTATTTCTGCATGTAAAGCCTGTGCCAATGTATAATTCTACCTTTTTAGCTAAGCTGGCAATCGTTTGGGAATCCCGTTATAAATCTGTACAAATCCTTATTGTGTGTCTAACGAAATGGCCGCCTTCTGACTGCACTGCAGTTTGTGAAATGCTGCAGCTGATATGTTACAGCTTTATTGTTACAGCTTTGAGAGTAATAAATAGACAGTCTGCTGTTTGGAACAAAGCAACAGATCTGTCTGTGATACTTTGTTGCAAAAGGGCAGACCTGAAAGAGGAAATGGACATCACTTTCTAAATGGTTGCTGTAGCAACCAAAGGATGATCTGTACATTACAAAATCATTAAAAAAAATTACATTAGGAGTTTTTATGTATTAAATAAAAAAAGGAACATATACGATTTTTCACGGTTTGCAGCTTTAAAAGGTGCAGTTCTCTTTACCAAGTATTTTGATTTAGAGAAAGCCTTTACTTTTCCTTCTCTTTCTTTTTTTATATATTGTTAAATAATTCTCCACTGGACACAACAATTTTTTTTGGAGGCTTCTTAAGAATTGTCAATTTTTTAGATTAGTCAATGTTTTTTTTTGTAGGTAATGGAATATCTGCCGCACGCTATCGTCATTCAACTGTGCGCTGGGAAATAGCGTGTAACCAATACAATATGCTGTGTACATTGTGTGGTATATAGGGGTGTGTGACACAGAGTGTAACGATTAGACCAGGGGTCTCAAACTCAGCCCTCAAGGGCCACCAACAGGCCAGGTTTTGTGGATATCTCTGCTTCAGCACAGGTAGCTCAGCCACCTGCCACTGATTGAGCCACCTCAAGACAAACCTTAAGAATGATAAGATGTTACACAGCTAAGTGCTTTACTGCGATTCCAATATACGATGCAGACTGGCACTGTACCTGTTAATACTCTCCCCCTCTCTGCAATCCTATTATGAGGATTGGGGAGGATTGGAGGAGACAGGAAGAGATTAGCAGAGCTCTCAGTAAGGGAAGGATGTCAATGGTTAAACAAGAGATAAAATACAGAATCCCAGCCAAATTAGGATGTTACGGGGCGATATTAAATATCACCAATTTAACTTTATTCCAAAACTATGGTGTCTATTTCTGTTGTAAAGGAAATTATTTATTTTAACAAAAAGGGACACCCCCCTTTCTTAGGCCGAGTCCACGGTCCCTGCTGGCGTGCTGAGGCGCGCTGAGGCGCAGGGAAAGCGGGTGCTTTCCCTGGCCTTGCGGTTGCTTACCGCAAGCGCTCTCAGCAGCCGTCAGGGGGCGGTCCGGGGGCGGTCCGGGGGCGGTCGCGTCACTGGCCGGGGGCGGGCCAGTGACGTCACGGAGCTGGTTCGCCCTCATTGGGCGAACCGCTCACGTGACCGGCCTGTCTCGCCGGCAAGCGGGGGAATTTTAAATTCCCCCAAGACCTGCGCTTCCGCAAGCGCGCGTAAGCGCAGGTGAGCCCCTACTAAAGCCGCTCTAATTGCGGCTGTAGGGGCTCAGTGCTGAGCGGGAGCGCGCCTCAGCGCGCTTCCGCCAGCAAGCAAGTAACATGGCCGAGGCCTTACCCTGTAGTAAAAACCTTTTGAAAAGGTCTACAGGGACATATTCCTGTTTGCTTATAAAGAGTATGCATTAAACACAGTGGGGTCTACTTATCACAGTGTTGTGGCTGTAAAACGTATGCATGAACAATGCAAAATAATTGCATTAGATTTATCTAAGGAATAAGTACCGTTGCTTTCAATGGCATTCATTTTCTTTAATAAACATGGTGAGGTTTTTTTCTCGTTTTGCAGCTGGGAATAATAGTAGTAATAATAATAATAATAATTTTAAATAAATGTTGCGCTTTTCACCCAATGAGACTCAAAGTGCTTCACAGTTACAAAAATTAAAAAAGAAGAAAACATTATGGTTATAAAAGAGCCCAAACATGAGGAAATACACAATACAGGATGGGACGGCACTGTAGCTATTAAATGCCAGACCGGGTGTGGTTCATTAATGAAAAGGTCTTGAGTCTGTTATAGATTCCCAGAGAGGGGGCCTCTCGCACTCTACGAGGAAGACGTCCGAAGAGTGGGAGCAGAGTGGCTGAAAGCTCGGGCCCCACAGGAAGTCAGGGAGATTCTGGGAATAAGTCCTTCTGCAGATTGATGTGTGTGTGAATGGGAGTGTAGGGAACTATAAGATCTCTCAGAGAGCGGGACCCTGGTGATGTAGGGCTTTAAAACTGCAGTTCAGTCAATATCCTGCATGTGTGTTTTTTTAATAAATCAGTTCTGTAGTAAGAAAAAATACTTTTAGCATTTTCTGTTTTTAAAAAAACAACTTTGAAAGACCAATTTTCTTGTATTCTATTTTAACAAGCATTTGCTGAGGCACTGCCCCTTCATGTCCTGTCACAAGCCTTGGCACACCCCTTTGTCAGCCCTGCCCTCCCTCTTGCACATGTCAGTGCAGGAGTGCTCATGAATATTCATGAGCTTCCACTGAGAGACTGAAGCAGAATATAAACAGATCCCTTCACTAATTATGTCACCAAATTTCGCCGATCAATACATGGAGAACGAATTGACTGGCAGCTATACAGTTCTTTAGGTAATTAGAGATTGCCCACATGAAACTATTGAAGTAAAAAAATAAATAAAAATAAAAAAAATTAAAAAGACTGAACTGCAGCTTTAAATGTCAACAAGCCAATATTGAAAAAAACTTTAATAAATAGACCCCAGTAGTAGATTGTAATGCATTTCCAAACAGGTAATGTTGTGATACATTTTATTGTATCCACTGATATCTTCATGTCATGAATTGGACTTCTGGAAAGATGTGGAGGGGTGCGGAAAGAATTTTGGGGATGGAACTTATACGGAATAATATAATAAAGCTGTAATCGGGTCAATTAGTAAGGATAATTAGGAAATTACTTTATACTGGTTTGCGAAACAAAGAAAGCACAAAAATGATACTTTTGTTTGCAAAAATATCAGGAAGATTTTCTGATAAGGAGGAATTGCTAGATAAAGGCCTCGGGACTGAAACTTCGATCCACTAATAAAACCACTTTAAATATTTAGCAAGACCCATGAGGGCCAGCGTTTTTCACTTATATTTGTCTGCCATTATGGCGCTGCACCCAACCGGAAGTTGGTTTTATGTACTATTTATAGTACACCCCAAGAAGGGTGATTATTTTTTGCTGTTAGTTACGAAGCATTATTTCTACATTTGGGCCAATAGCAGTGACCTGCTCGGTCATGGACATTTGTGACCAAGCTTTTGGGGTCCCAAAACTGGCCAGAATGACTAAGCCACACAAGCAAGCCGGCAGGCATTGACTTTTAATGGAGACAATGCAAATAACACTGCTTTCAGGGCTTAGTACATTTGATAAATATTGAGGAATATTTAAGTGACCAGTAGCTTGGGTTATTGGAGGAGCCCATTAATTATTTCCTTAATAGTTGCCCCCATGTTAGTCTCAGAAGCTCATTTCCATTACAAGTGCAGCTGATTGGTTAAAGAAGCAAAACATGAAGCACAGCCCGATTTACCTTTTGTTTAAATTATTATTATTACAGGATTGAAGCAGGGGGTTTTCCTGAGCATTCATTTCATCTCCCGGGACCACCTGATTACAAAGATACTTACCAACAAAGCGGTGCCGGTATCTGCAGCCAGGGAACTTGTGTGACTAACAAAATGGCGCAGTTAAATGTTCCACATCACGCGGGCCAATAGGAAGCGGTGACATCATCCCTAGCGGCTTCCTATTGGCTCTCGTGAATTGGAAATGTAAACTCCACAGAGATACCAACAACCACTACGGAGGGAAGTATCTCCGGAAGCAGGGCTGAAACTACATAGTTACATAGTTACACAGTAACACAGTTACACAGTAACATAATAGATGAGGTTGAAAAATAGACATACATCCATCAAGTTCAACCTATAATTAAATATAATAACTTATAAATTAACACAGTTCAGCACCAAAGACCCCTGCTTCAAACCTGTATTAATTTTTTTTTTAAATTGCGCTGTACTAAATGTTTTGCTGCTTTAAAATCCAATTGTTGTGTTACTATGTCTTAAACTAGAGAAATGTGTGATTGGATGCATATTACTCCAACATGATACATTATACCAATGGACAGTGTAAAGAGAAAATGTGCCTTTAGGAAGGCAGCTAGATAACTGATGTTAGATAAGACTATAAATGGGAGACCTACTCACATTGCCAATCCTCTTCTGTACGGTTTGGCCCTGCCTCATCCTGGAGAAATAGTGGTAATAAAGAGACACATAAGTCATGATGGATCTTTCATCTGGATGTCGGATGATCACATCCTCCGCATCCAACAGCTTGGAAATTCCCAGCTCCGTGTCTGCTACATTGAAGGCGTTGTTCAGGTTATACACGGGCTCAGTGTGCTTCAGTGAGTTGTAGTCAATGAGATCCGGCCTGAGTGTGAGATAAAGAAAGGAGGGCGAATCATCCAAGGAGGTTGTATCAGTTATAGACATAAAGGGATGAACACCATGTAACCACGCTTGTCCAGGTTCAAGAACCTAGGTACAGTGTTGTGGGTCCAAAAAAGGACAAATCTAACTTCCAGGAGAGGGACTCCATTCAAATTAAATATTTGTGAGACTTGTTTGCAATCGGTGAGACTTGACAGACTTATATAGCCCGGTGTTCTTAATATTTAAAGGAGCAATTTGTGCGCTTTTTTTTTGTTGGGTTGAAGCAGGGGGTCTCCGGAGCTGAACCCCATTCATTTCAGCTCTGCAGACCCCGTGCTTCCCGAGATACAGACCTCCAAAGGGGGTGCCAGTATCTCTGCAAGGTTTAAAGCTCCTGCATCACATGAGCCAATAGGAAGCCGAACCTGATGACGTCACGGCTTCCTATTGGTCCGCAGGGTGTGGGAGTTTTGAAACTCTGCCATTACATGAACCCTGGTAGCCGAGTGTACTTCCGTCGCCACAGTGCTTCCTAGTACTGAGCAGCAGCAGCAGCAGCAGCACCGAGCTCTGTGTTCACATGCAGGAGGGGAGGGGGCAAGTCGCAGCATGTCGCTGTGACGTGGCTGCAGGACAATGTCCAATCAGATTAACCCTACGCATGTCATCATGTATATGCCCCTAAGGAAGTTGCTGACAGCTGCGTTTTTACTACGACACTTGTGAGTGCGCATTTTGAAGGTTTTCTCCATTACTAATTTATGTAATAAATTGAATTATGCTATGGGTCATGCACTTCTGTTTTTTGTCATACATATATATATATATATATATATATATATATATATATATATATATATATATACTGTATATATCTATATCTATCATAGCAAATCAGGTTAGAATTTTTTTTAAATATCTAAAGAATGCATCAAAGCAAGTAACAAAAATCAACTGGGCTGTTGATGCATTCATTCAACTAATGCATTCATTGGTTATGTTTTTATTTTTTCTATCCTGATTTGTGTTCATTAGAGAATTAGTTAATTTGCGAGAATTATGTAATGGCGTTGGCTTTTACTGCATGCCCCCTGCATCACTGGAGGTGGCAAGGGATGTTTGAGGGTTGCCAGAATGCAAGATATTCATTTGTACGGATCCCGCTTAGCTAGCTCCACCTCTTCCATTAGCCTCCCATTACCTGTGAGCGTGAATGAGAGCGTTGAAAGCAAGTCCGTCCCGCCAGCTGCCGGAGAAATCCTGCACATTGACGTTTGAGTAGCTGGCAGTTTTGCGCTGACACCAGATAAGCAGGGCTTCCTTAGCAGACAGTACGGCCGCACTGACCCCAAACTCATCCTTGCAGAACATGAATCAGGCAAAGAGAGCGTAAAGAGAACAGAAAGAGAAAGTGGATTTAGCCAAGAAGATCTCATGCAATAGATTAGAAGTGTCCTTATTTTTCCTAGAACTGTAGAATCCCATTTGTTTACTAAAAGATCCATTATTAGGTTTTAAAAGAAATGCCCCAAATCCTCAAGTTACTCCTTGGAGGAGAGGCCCATCCACTGTTTTCTGAAACCTTTCTTTATATGAATTAAATGGACGACACCAGCCATGAGCCAGGTATATTTCACTATAATGTATCCATGCTACCTCACAGCAGCTTCAGTAGTGTTCTTTGCTATGTTCAAGACTTCTTTCTTCCTGCTCCACCTGCCCGCTGCTCTATATCTAGACTTCCCTTCCCATCAACCTCCCTTCTCTCTTTCTTTCTTGATTACAAACCCCCTTTACTAAGGCAGCATTCTAAACGTCCAGGAAACACCAATGACAGCACCATCCTCCGACCAATACTTACTTACCCACTATAATGTTAATAAGCAGGCATTTTTCCTTTAGTGTTTTGGGCTATGGGAATACTTGCTTGGGAAGGTGAGTATTGGGACTCTCCTCCGACTATCCGCGTAAAGGGACAATGTTCTGCAGCAATAGATTCTGTGTGTGGATTACCTTATCCAGAGTAATGGCGGAAATCTGAAAGCGGAGGATAATGATCCAAATAAGACCCAAAATTAAGGTCCGATCTCCATCGACAACGTTCTCCGGTCCAATTAGCTTCACTGGGACCTAGCGCAAAGAAGTATGTTAATGATGCAAATTTGGACTGAGATATTTCTTCTTCTGTGCAAGAAGAATTTAGGAGGAATGGCCTTATGAGAAAGAAATTGGTAGTGACGTGCCAGTGTTGGTCATTCTAGTTTGCAAATGTCACAATTCCCCATTTAGCTACAAATCGGCAACTAAAAAAACTTTTTATATTTAGAAGTCAAGAGTATTCTTCTACTTTATTATTTATAAGAATATATCTCCACTGCTGCAGGGACATAGAACGAGCTTCACATGCACAGTGAAACAGCCGGCTTGTTATTTTACTGTTACTGACATATTTTCTCAGAATCTCAGATGTTTCAAAGAATTTACGCAAACGAGACAATTGTGGGAATACTATAAAACCCCGGTGCTTTATTTCTTCTTGTTGGTTTGGTTCCAAAACATAAAAGTATAATTTTTAATAACTACAATGCACAGAAAGATAATCAGTAACCTCTTCATCAAAAATAATTGTGTTGTCTTTTTAGATTATTATAGATTGGAGTCAATGCGTTAACCAGTGTACCCCGCCTCTCCACAAAAAAAAAAAACCAACCCAAACAACCTATAAAACATCGAATTGCCTTCCTTAAAAAAAATCTAATTGTGCAAAAATTAAATATTGTGTTGATTTTGGCTCTTTGGTTATCAGTTACACATTGTAAATCCTAGGAGCATCTGAATGGAGGAGTGTCTGTCAGTTAAGTATTTTCCTTAGCTGACACCCTGCCCTTGTCAGAGGTCAAATAAAGATGATATATGGGGGACATAGGGGGCCTATGCATATCTAAACATTTGTTGAATGCACAGGGACATCACACAAAAGTAAGTAGCTAGACACCTTGGTTCCTAGGAGGGATTGCACCTTTAATGCATTCCATGCGAGACCCCACCTTGTATTGTTGCAGAAGCTCACAGAGCCACAATATCTGATAAACTTAAAGTGTGCGCATAAGATGCTGGTTCTGACCTTGGATTTTAGGAAGGTCAGAGCTTTGCTGTTGTTTTCCAAGAAATGTACCCTCATCCTGCCCCGAGATGGCTTGGGCAGCTTTTCCCCTGAAATGAACTCCAGTAGATGTAGCAGGTATAGCCCATCTTTCAGGTCTATGTAGACATCTGTAATCATGATATCGCCCTGCATGGAAACAAGAGCAGAAAGAATGAAAAAGTCCTTTCTTCCTACGGGAGTCGAGCCTGTCCCCAACATCCAGCCGATACAATAACAGGAGGAGTCTACAGTATGCCTCTATCCTTCCAATTGCATGGAACACAGACACAGATGGAAGCAACCTATATAAACCCTTCTAATCACGGGAGAGACAGAAAACAAAGGGTCTTACAGCAAGACAGTGAACAGAGGGTGTGTATCGTACATTCAGTTAATTCCTTATTGAATCAATGTGGTCATAAAACTGGTCTTTGGCAGTGGGACTTGCTAGGTTCCAATGCAGAGTAGCGCACTGCGACCCCACGTTAACTTCTATTGACTTAAATAGCAATAGGTCTTTTTCTTTTTGCCCCCTTTTTCGGAGGTGGGACAGAGATAGCTACCAGAGCAGGAGCCGCAAACTCTCCTACGGCCCCCAGGAGAACCCGAGTCCAGGAGCGCCCCACTGGTGGGCTCAGCGGGGCAGGGTGTTTTAGCAGAGTGAGGAGCAGGTGCAGGAGTTGGGTTAGATCTTATATTCCCCTTGGGGCCGCTCCTGTGAGCATGCCCCAGCTCCTTGTTCAGATAGCATCTAACCTCCTCCGTTCCATAGTACACTCTGTATTAATTGCCCTCACGGGGGACCCCAAAGGATCCCCCAGCAGACTCTGTGCTCCCTGGCAGCAGAAGTTGCACCTGCCGCCTAAATGAGAGCACGTGCCTCAGCGCCCTACCCCTGCAGCCCAATGGTATTATTGTTATGGGAGACTTGATGTTTCCCAGGGCTTGCAGGTGCGGGCGCATGAGGCAGTCCGGGAGGAAGGAGGCACATGGACCGGATAGTCACAGAATTGCAATAAATCGCATTGGCGCTTAGTGAAACTCCCCCATACTCTTATTCATGTAAAGTGGACAAGCCAATGATATGACAATGTGACCGATTACGAACTAGTGGGGGCATCAGTGTCCATAGGAAACTGTGCACGTAACATGAGTGGAATGCAATACTTTAGCATTGTGACTTTCTTTCCCTCACAGCATAGGTATATCCTGTAGCATACACTGATACATATAGTCACAAACACACACAGGGCTATTTCAAATAAAATATACATTAGGCCAGGGGTGCGCAAACTCTTCTCCCTGCGCCCCCTGCCTGGCTCTGGTGTCCGGGTTGCCATGGCGACACGTCGCTGGAAAATTAAGGTAAGTAAAGTTACAGAGGGCTTGTTCGATCCCCGGCATTAAATTTCGTGGAAGCGTGGGGCCTCTGTAACCACCGCGCCCCCCCCCCCCCAGAACAGGGGGGCACGCCTCCCAGTTTGCACACCCCTGCATTAGGCAACAGTGTAAAAATATTTCTAAATAATTCTTTAACATGCTGTGTATTCTATAACAGAACACATCTCTTCCTCAGTGATGCTATGTAGAATATAGGGGTTGTGTAGTCTTAGAAGAAGTACAACCTAAAGGGTTAAGGGGGAAATACTGCAGCCGAACTCGCTTTGTAGTGACAGAAATAACATCCCATATTCAAAACGGATACCCGACTCCTGAGCAAAACATCATTTCATGGAAATATACCCAATCAATATTTGGAGGATTTACATAAACAAGTACAATCTAGCTAAAAATATCTTATGCCAGCTAGGGCTTGCTGGTGTGTAGTCACGTGGTTTCGTTGGATTATGGCCATTTTAAAGACAGATAAGAATCAGGGAGGCACCTATAAGTGGGATTCATACCCTACGAATTCCAGGAATGCGACGCATGCTAATTACAGGATCATAGAAAAGAATGAAATGACAGATAACCTCAATCTCTCTGCCACGTTTACTGCCCGGGGAAAAATAAATCGTATTTCCTTACACTTTTATTGCAGCAAGTCTGTAACGACCGTTCAAAGGGCAGGATCCAAAGAGCAGCGGACATAATGTGTTAGAAGATGCCAACTTGTACTTATATGGTGAACTTCAAATCCAAGGCACTCTATACATGAGTGCAGCCACCAATGCATCATTAACAACCAATTAAATGATGGTGGTCCAATTTATAAACACACACAGCCCCTGTAAACTCAGAATCCAAACTCATCACACCATATATACAGTATTTGTGTCATAAGGCGTACTACTGGGAGTGTGACCTAATGTATACAACAAAAGACACTCCTTTCGACACAAATATATATGGTGTGGTGGGTATGGGTTCTGCGCTTGTAGGACTTGTGTGTGTTTGTAAATGTCTATTGGTGACAATTCTTTGGCAGTTTGTGACCCTCCTCCCTGGTATTACACTCACCCTTCCCACTATTAAACGGCAGCTCTTGTTCTGCACCGCGGAATGACCGGTCTACTGAGACATGTCCCCTCCATTAGAGAGGTGAAGAGAGCGCATGCGGGTAGTGTTAGCACCTGTAAACGGGCATCGCTTGGCGTGGTTACAGGCATACAATGCTTTGGCCGAAGAATTTGACTAAATGACCCTTACTTACGAGAAGACAGATAAGGATTTAACTATATCATTTGTCATATTGGATGTAGCACTGGGGATTTTTGTCTTCAGTTGGTCCATTTTATAGATATATCAAATACAGTATATGGATAAGATAGAAAGGCAGAAAGATGCGCTGTTTTTAGTAATAAGTGAAACAGAATTGTAGAGGGAGAAAGTGGGTGGCCCTGTATTAAAGGGGTTGCACCCCAGATGGCCATCCCCTGACCTCACCAGAGAGACAAGGGGTTAACTGGACTGCGGTCCAGGAATGTGGTTTGCACCTTGTTATACCTTGAAAATGTAAGTTCCCCTGTTCCCATGTTTCATTATAAGCCTGTATTTTAATGTTTTAAAGTGCATTTCTGTATCTCCAGTTCTGGAGGTCGCAGAGAGTTGATATTTGGCCAATATGTGGAGTCACTGTAGGCATTAAAAACTGGCAAAGGTCGACCCACTGAGCCCACCAGAATGGAACTTATTAATATGTGTAGATATTAAAGTGTATATGTATTTTATTTTGGATCTGTTCTGAAAATGCAGACGCCATCTGCTAGGCTAATAGGTCATGAAGGGCAGCCAGCTGATTAGCCTAAGCACGGTGATCAAAAAGTTAACTGCCCTGATTGATTACCCAAAGTCTAGGAGCCAAGTATTGGTCAAACGACTCTGCCAGTCTAATTGTTACCTGAGGGTGGAGAATCATCAAACTGGAGTGGTTTGTAAGTGTTATGTCTACACCTACAAACAATGCAGATACTTCATTTGGTAAACTGATCGTCGCCCCTGATTTAATTATGGGGCTACCCATAGAGTCCCAGTACACATGAACTAATTAGCTGGGGGTTTTTTGTATCGGATACACATGTATATCCTGTCAGGTGCATCAGAATAAATAAAACAACCGCTGCATGGAAGATAAAAACTATGAAACATGAATGGCAACTGGCCCAGCTCTGGGCACTATAGAAAAAAATTTCTAGTCACCACCTATGTCCATACCCTGTTTATTCACGGCTGTGCTTCGCTATTGCTCTGACTGCTGTTGGAGGAGTTTACTCTAATTAGCTGGGAGGCATGGGTTAATCTGTGTCTCCACGTTAGGGATTGGATACAGATAATTGTTCACCAATAGTCTGTATTCAATGTTAAGAATAGGGTTACACAGGTATATAAACTGTGTCAGCCCTACAGTTTTTAGTTGTGCTTCTGATTCCACCTGTAATGTCACCGGATTGATGGAGAATTGCTAGCTGATACTTCTCCATTCCCCAACCCTAAGTAAGTGTTACCTTCTTGTCTGTTAATTGTACTATATTGATGCGTTCACCTTTTTTAAGGAATAAATTATATTTTATTATATCTAAGCCTCGTTCAGTTCAACCCAGATATTTGGTGTTCATTATATCTTGTCATAAGCTACCGTGACAAGAATTGATTTTTTTTTTTAAATGTGCACAACACGAACCCCACAAATACACAATATGAAGGAAACAAAAAACTGATCTACGTACATGCTGTCTGTAGATGTTGTTCATCCAGTTGGTGAAGGTCTTCTTCTGCATGGACATGCGCTGCTCCTGCAGCTTCTTGATGTGCCCTGTCTCATATTCACCTTCGTCCATGGTGACCTTTGGAGTGATAATGAAAGAGTATTAAAGCAGCGGTCCGTTCTCCTGTGATCGATCGGCGAAGATTCGGCTCGGGGGTTCACTAAATGGCTGTCAGTGCAGCAGAAGAGGACCAAAGATGCAAAGTTCTGTGAGGAAGATCATGTGACCAGGCAGTTACTAGATACAATTGGTGCACTGCTAGAGGGAGGGCAGGACTCAAAAAGGGGTGTGATAGAGCCTGTTTCAGAAGAGGAAGGGAATGTGACTTTTGTAAATGGTTGCTATAGAAACAAAAAATGGTTGTTACATTATAATACATAAAAAATGTAATTTAGAGCTGTTTTTAGGAAAAAAAATGCTACACCTATTTTCTCATCGTACAGAACTGATTTATTAAAAAAACACATGTAGGATATTTGGTCTGCAGCTTTAATGTGGATAACAAGGTTTTTAGCCATTTCTGCAATATAGTTTTAAAAAAAAATTGTATCCTGAGCACATACAGTATATGTACTTCTTTGTGAAGTTCTCTGTTGCTGATTTTTATTGCAGGAAAAGGTTGATAAAAAAAATATATATATATTTATTTAGTTAGTGTTTCTTATTGTGATTTCCTTAAAAGAACAAGGTTTAACATAACCACGATCACTACACAGTATGACATTAGCACAGTATTCTCCGTTAGTTTGGTATGAGCACATAATGAAAGCAGTATCGTTATACACGGTCATTGTTCTGTTCATAATGCGAGTTTCAGGAGTAAACTTTGAAAAACAAATAAAAACAGCAATGGCACAACTGCAGTAGTCTGAACCCCTACAACACTATCATCATCTGTACAATATCAGACTTTGGTCCAACATACTGCTCCTACCCAGCTCCTATGCTGCCTTCCTACCAATAAACATCCCTAGGAGAATAGGGATGTTATCATTAGTAAGTACAAAGGGTCGTGGATAAGGCTCAGTACTATGTACATGGATGTGTCCGAGTGTAGAATCAAGCCCCCAAAGTTATGCATTGTAAGAAACAACAATATTGCCCCTATAACCTACCTCCCTGAAAATATAATGTCACCGGCTTTTCCGAGATGACACAGGGGTCCAGGTTTGCTGAAGCTTAGGCCTAACAAACATTATGATCCAGTCACTTTAATGGGCCTTAAGGTGGGCTACGGCTTAGCAATGTTTAGTAAGTCTGGGCCAGTGCGCTGGTGTGAATTTGGGAGCCCAGAACCCATGCAGAAGTTTAAAAAAAATGCAGACAACATATGTTTTGAATCGAAGAGAAGAAAGCTATGCACCGAGGTTAAAGAGGTGCCATTTTTAGGTGGAAGGAGTTGAGGATCAGTAGATATTTGGGTAGAAGTAGTGAAGTGATTAGCTGAGGCATTGTAGGGTTTGCATGATCTAGACCAGGGGTGCGCAAAGTTTTTGGAGTGCGCCACCCTGCCTGGGAGCCCCAGTGTTCTTGCCCCCCCCGGCAAATGATGTCGCATGTCATGTGATGCGTGTTATCATGGCGACGCAGCGCGTCACATGACCTCACAGCGTCATTTGATGCTGCGTCACCGAAGACCTGGCTGGTAGCAGGTAAGGGACATTACAGAGGCCTCACGCCTCCCATGGCATTTAATTTAATTGCCTTGGGGAAGAGCACTGGGCCTTTGTAACCGCCGCAATCCCCCCCTAGCAAATCTTGCGCCCCCCTGGGGGGGGGGGGCACACCCAGTTTACGCACCACTGATCTAAACTAGGGGTGCTCAACTCCAGTCATCAAGACCCCCCAAAAGGTCAAGTTTTCATGATAATCCTGCTTCAGCACACGTGGCTCAATCAGTCCCTATTTTAGCACAGGTGGCTCAATCAGTGACTCAGTCTTTGACTATTGAGCCACTGATTGAGCCACCTGTGCTGAAGCTGGGATAACTGATCTGTTGGGGGGGGGGGGGGGCTTGAGTTGAGAACCCCCGATCTAGACCAAGGTTTGCGGTGGGGACAGAATCCATATTCCAGTCCACTGTGCTGAGCCCAAAAGGGGAACAACTTTCTCTCACCTTTCCCTCTCTGCTTCACCGATCAAAGATGTGCTTACGACGTCCGCCAGCAATGTGACGATAACCTGCGCTGTCAATTTACATTGCAGGAAAGTGGAGGGATTAAACAACAAAATATGAAATGGCCTTGATCTAGAAATGAGCTCTTCCACTACTCCTCCAAAGGGGCCAGATCATAAAACATTTAGGAGCAGAAGGGGCCTATTGCAATTTGTTTTAGATACTGTACATTTAAAAACTTTAAAAAAACACTATATTTTGACATAATCCAAACATTTCTAACATCTGTGCCATATATATTTACATATGTCATAATACATATTTATGTCATAAATGTTTCAGGCTTGCAAGTTTCATCCGAAATAGGTTCCAACCAGATTGGAAACGGCGCGCCCTCACTGCCCACAATTACAATGCATTTTTCACACCCTGAATTATATTTTTCATTATCAGAAAAGACCTTTAACCTGCCCTATAAAAATTCTTCAGTATGACAGCTCCTGGCAGCACTGAACAGTTCCCGCTCAGCAATGGGAATGCAATGTTAATCAGCCCCTCATGGGAGCTCAGCTGTTAATGTGCCTGGGATGTAAAGTGGGGAGAGCTAGCTGGAGAATGTGATATAGTGTTACAAGTGAAAGGATTTCCTCTTTCTGGGGATTAGATTGAAAATCTGAAATCTGTAACTCACATTAGGAGCGAGCTAATGCATGAAAGGAGTTACCCAAGCAGCACTGCGAAGGGGCATTAAGCCACATCTGCTATGCTCTCTTCTGTGCCGTGGCACATACAATGCACGGTCGTTATATGCGCGGCCGCGTCGAATGCAAACCCTTCATCAGGTTTCTTGCAATTACCGCACATAGTTAACCAAGGAAGTTTAATACATCTGAGGGCTGGGGAAGGTTAAGGGAACACTGAAGGATAGAGGTGAAGAATGTGATGAATTATAATATTTGTGCCATCATCATCATCATTCATAGTTTGAGTCTTAAGGGGGCATCACAATACTTTACAGTTAAACAAAATAAAATGATATACAATTGTTTTGCATAGACAGGAAAAGCCAGAAGGAAGCTGTAAGTCTAACAACAAGCCCAAAACAGTGGTAAATTAGATATACACCTGAGGTCTGGCGATAGTGAGTTCCAGGCCTCAGACACCGCACAAGGCCTGTGACTTAACCAGAGCTACAAACAACGGATTATCCTTTTCACTGACTCCTGTACAAAACTCTACAATTTGAAATGTAAAAAAAAATGGACGCCATCTTCCAAACGAAGGGAATAATTGAAGTCTTGTGCACTAGATGAGGGAAGAACAACACGAAGAACTGCAATCAAATAGGAGACATGGTTTTAAACCACGGCTTAACTACATATGGAGTACAAAGTTATAATAAAATGAGATGTCACCAAATATTATTATTATAGTCTGCAATTATTCTCAGGAGGTTTTGGCAAGGAGCGTTCCCAGTAGCGGAGACCGGTCCATATAACTTTTTCTAAAATGTAAACAGAGGAGAGCGGTGGATCTAATATATTTTTGGATTAAGACTCAACATCTAGTTTGCGGCTTAGTGACCAGGTATCAGCTACACGGCTTAGGGTGACGCATCACAGGGTTTCTGAGGAACACCTCCACATTTATCAATGACTAAAATACAATTGGAAGCAAAGGTATATTCTTCCTTTCATGCACCATGGAATCACCTGAACCTTTGTTGCACCTTGGGCCATATTTAGCACACATTAGATACACCTTTACAGCTTATTCAGGTGAATGGGCTGTATGGTATCTCCAGTTGCCAGAAAGTGTCTTATGAAGTAATATCACCGAGTAAATATGGCTCTTTATGGTCCATCCGAGTGAATGGGCAGTAAGGCATCTTCCAGCATGGAAAGGGTCTTATGGAGTAGATCTCCTCAGTAAATATGACCCGTTGTGTTCACCTAACGTGACTTTTGGCCCCTGGCACCAATAATTCATTACACTATAACTTGGGACTCGTTATAGCTTAAGGTTCGATGTGTATAACTGCATCTATTGATGCTGCTGTTGTTCTACAATGAGATATGTGGGATAGGAAATCAGCAATGCAGACAACACACCGGAGAGGGAATCCAGGAAACAGAGTCTGTATGGAGAGGGAATCCAGGAAACAGAGCCTGTATGGAGTGGGAATCCAGGAAACAGAGCCTGTATGGAGTGGGAATCCAGGAAACAGAGCCTGTATGGAGAGGGAATCCAGGAAACAGAGTTTGTATGGAGAGGGAATCCAGGAAACAGAGCCTGTATGGAGAGGGAATCCAGGAAACAGGGCCTGTATGGAGAGGGAATCCAGGAAACAGAGCCTGTATGGAGAGGGAAGCCAGGAAACAGAGCCTGTATGGAGAGGGAAGCCAGGAAACAGAGCCTGTATGGAGAGGGAATCCAGGGAACAGGGCCTGTATGGAGAGGGAAGCCAGGAAACAGAGGCTGTATGGAGAGGGAATCCAGGAAACAGGGCCTGTATGGAGAGGGAAGCCAGGAAACAGCGCCTGTATGGAGAGGGAAGCTAGGAAACAGCCTGTGTATGGAGAGGGAATCCAGGAAACAGAGCCTGTATGGAGAGGGAATCCAGGAAACAGAGCCTGTATGGAGTGGGAATCCAGGAAACAGAGCCTGTATGGAGTGGGAATCCAGGAAACAGAGCCTATATGGAGAGGGAATCCAGGAAACAGATCCTATCTAGAGTGGGAATCCAGGAAACAGAGCCTATATGGAGTGGGAGTCCAGGAAACAGAGCCTATATGGAGTGGGAGTCCAGGAAACAGCCTGTATGGAGTGGGAGTCAGAGTTCTTTATGATGCAGATAAGCTACATATCTGGAAAACTGGGAACTGCAAATAAATAAAGTTACAAGAGTGGAGGAGGGAGCTGAGATAAAGAAGTGGGGAGGAAGTGGTATGAGACAATTCAGAGTAAGGACTAAGAGACGGAAAGATATCAATGTCGGTGGGCCCAGGGGAGTCGTTTTATACAGAAAATGTCACTTCACCAATCTTTTCTTTAATCACTGACCAAAAATGCCAGGTGATTTCAGCAACAAGACATATCAGGGCGTTAGTACAAAAAAAACCTGTTACCCTCCCACTTTGTGGTTTATACAAATGCGAATAACCATCTCTACATCTGTAACTTAAAAAAGTTACTCCTCGGAGAAAGTAGGACTTTAAGTAGCATATATGAGGGTCTCAGTTCTTCATGGAAAAGAAACCAAGACTGGTAAAAGGGAAGTATATATTTTGTTTTTAATGGGTGAGAGGTCGTCAACACACTTTCAAATATATAGGGCATAATATATACCCCCTGTAAAGATATTCACACTCATAGCTTAGTTAGTAGTTGGATCTATGTGCAATGTGAAATAGATTTATCTACAGGTAGTGCTCGTTATCCAACGTTTCACTTTACAACGAATGGCATATCCAACGCTTTACAATGCAACCCTATGGGCCGTTTTTCGACGTCTGAATGCGTTGTCCAATGCTCACCGCCACTGATTAACATGGGACTCACTTTACATCGGTTTCACTATCCAACGCTACTTCCAGAACGGATTCCATTGGATAACCGAGAACCGCCTGTATATCACAATCATGAATGGGCTCTAAGATCAATTCACAATGGAACCTAGTTGCCAATTATACCACTAGAAAATCTTGATGGATAAATGGTCCCTTTTAGTGGTGGTTTCCTACTATTAATTCTATATTCCTTAATAGGTGGAAAAAATAACACAACTTACAGTTACTGTGTCCAAGCAATCTGTCCGTCTCAGTAATGAAGTCCAGCGAACTTATCCTCGATGAAACAAAGAAGGGATGTGATTGAATGGGTGTTTCTCACAGTTACACTGTGGGGACAAAATGACCTTTGAATGCAGTTATTGAGGAAAGGCATTTACAACCCATATATAAAAGGTATCATCTTTCAAATCAGGAACAGTTCACCAACATGACGGGATAAAGGTTAGTGCAAAAGAATAGAACAAAATACATATAATGTGAGTATATACACATATGGGTATATGTACAGTATATGTACACTTTGATGGGACGTGCTCCTTATGAAATCATGATCTGATCGAACAATTGAATTTGGGGCTTAAAGCCGCATGTCAGGGAACCCACAGAACAGGGTCATGCTGTAATACAAACCATTTCGAAGTTCTAAAGCTTCTTATACTAAAGGCCCAGTGGATTCTCGGATCCATAGCAGAAATACAGCTGCTCACCCCTACCAGCTGCTCATTTTCTCTACATTTGTACAAACACTAATAAGGAAATCTGTGCTAGGACTGTTAGGGCGCTTTATTTAAGGCTTTTAAGCAAAATAAATAAATAAAAAGCTGTGTGGATCACAATTCATTATATATTCCTCAGAACAGTGCAGCAAATATGCCTCATTTTAAAATAAATTCTCAAAAAAACTAAACATATACTGTATCTATAATACAGCTGTACAAATTAAAGCCAATATAACATGGGTGAGATCCCTCTAATGTTCCTCCCCTGGGACAGTAGGAAGCGGTCTTGGATTTAGGTTATGTAGTTATTTTGATGGAGAGGCTGAAGATCACCAAGATTTTTTATAACTCTCTGGCTCCTGCTTTTTCTGTCTCTCGCCTTTCCTCTTCAGCTCAATAGCAAAGAAAGGGAGATTCCGGCGTTCAAGAAGGATCACTACAAGTGACGTTTCTATTTCTATTGATACAGCACCAACATTGGACAGACATGAGAGGCAATGAAGTATGTGGCTGGTTTGCAACCACTGCCTGCTCTACATTGCATAATCCATTAACTGTCTCAGACGGAGTCCAAAAAGATGAACCCGCTTTCTTTGAAGGAGTCCACCGATTCTGTATTTTCTGCAGAAGCTCAGAAAGGTGCCCATGTAATTCAGTGGATAGGAAGGTCCAATTGGAAGGTCTTGTGTCACTACCCAGAATCCTTCTGCAGCTTAACCAAAGTATAACTTGCAACAACACAGTGAATTATGCAAGTTTGAGGCCCAGTGGAAGACGTACAAACACATCCACGGGCATTTTATCTTTGCGTTACAAACAGACATTAGAATACAAGAAATGTTAATATATAATACTTGCATCAAACATAAAATAAGAGTGGAAATTAATTCCTTACCTGAAGAGCTTACACTCTGTGTTTGTAAGAGAAAATGCAATTTGGAATTTAAAATGTGCTCCTCATACTTTATTCATGAAGGACATGTATGTGCAGGGCTAATTCTCATGGAAGAACTCGGGTACTCTGGCTAAAAATTTTTTTTTTTAAATAGATCAACAAGGTCATATTTTGCAGATATGACATAAATACAAATATTCTGCATACTGAATGGGGGAGGCGTCTCTGCCACATTCTATTATTTTAAGATGGGTTATTTATTGGCGTTTATAAAAAAAATCGTCTTTTTCTAAGCTAGAATCAAAAAAGTAAACCGATAACATCAACAAGTGAGTGTTTGGGTACTAAATATATATAAAATAAATATGATTACAATAAAAATGTCTGACTATTGCTCAGATGGTATCTCTCAATTACATGTATTTTTATGATCTATTCAATATTGTAGACTGCGATTTTTTTCTTCCAATGTGACACTTCCATTGAATATCTTTCATTATTTTTGAACATCAGCATTGGGGTCTTATTTCCCATTTGACTATTTTTCTAATTTCTTTGATCAGATCTTTGTCTAGGCTTCCAGCACCTGGCACATCTAAAAAAACATCACTTGGTGGAGCCCTCAATGAGAGGGGTGGGGGTAGGGGTGGTGGTGGGGTTAGGGGTACATCTGTTTGCTCCTTTTGGCATTTGCAAAATATAAACGCGAGTAACTCTTATTTTATTTATAAAAATGTTTTACCAGGAAGTAGTACATTGAGTTACCTCTTGTTTCCAAGTACAGTGGGTCCTCGGTTATCCGACGGAATGCGTCCCACAAACCGCCATCAGTTAACAGACAGTCGGAAAGTGGGTCCAATGTTAATCGGTGGCGGTGACCGTCGGATATGCGAATCCAGCGTCGGACAATGCATCTGGAGACAGCATTGTGCGGCGTCGGATAACGCGTTCGTCGGTAAGTGGAACGCCGGATACCGAGGACTGCCTGTGTGTTCTGGGCACAGAGTTATAACAATAAATGTTTACATTAAATGAACAGAGGTTGTACAGCCAATTCACAGAGTTGGAAAATTGGGTACAGGGAATAAAAGGGAAAATGAGTTTCAGATTGAAATAGAGAAGCTTAACATCAGCAAACAGCGCACACCCTTTGGCTGCGCCAAAGGCTGTCCACCTTTGGGGCAACACAGATGTACACTGAAGGGGTTCAGATTGAATGCAGTTGTGGATTCAAAGTCCTTTGTCTTCTTGGCTCCTTAACACTCCGGTGGGTGGGGTTGATGTTCCACATAGTACAAGCAAATGTTGTTGCAAATGTCGTGCTGGTTCTGTGCAGAGGGGAGCAGCTCTTGGGTAACCCCATCAGGCATCCGTGTTTGGGGCAATGCAGATGTAAAAGGGCAGTGGAACGCATCGGAGCACAAGGTGTTGCAGGATCCTCAGGCAGAGAGCGTTAAAGTTGCTCTTCATTACAAAACGATCGCAGAAAAATGGTAACCATGATGTTGTAAGATCAAGGGCCTTAACGCTTTTTTGTTTAAGGGAAATAATGGGTTTCTTAGTGTAATATTTAAGACAGTAACAGGCTCAGTTACCTGTGTAAAAGGGAATGCATAAGAAGAGGAAATGGTGGCAGTAGTGTGAGGCCTGCATTATTACTGTGGGACATACTTTTTCAACAAGTAAAAATTATTTATATCTAATGGGAGAGGGGTTATGGACGAATATGAAATATAATAAAAAAATTGGGCAAAAGACATTTCCAAAACAAGATGCTTGTTAAAAAAAAAAAAAAAATAAGGACAGACAAGACACAACCAAGGAATAGTTTTATTTATTCAGTAAATCCATAGCAGGTCAGAATAAGATGCAGGTTAAAAATGAATGTACATAGTTTATACCATAATCTGTGGAATTCGCAGCACAAATATACTAGTGCATATACACGTTAAGGTTTCATTGTTAGATTTGTTAAAAAGAAAAAGTGATCTGTGTAAGAAACTAATGGAATACGTTTGAGCTAAAAATATATAAATACATTAGGAGAAAAACTTTAAAAATAAATGGTATTTTCCTCTGGAGTTTAAAGGATCTATAATACACTGAATTATGATCAAATACAAGCTACAGTACATATACACACACAAGGAAAACATTTAATTCCTATACATTTACAAGACACATACAGGTGACAGGTGAATGCTCATGAGCATGTCATTTCCCAGAATCCCTGGCTGCCGTGGAAGCACGTTCTGCTAAGAGATAATGGGGAAAGGCAGGGTTGCAGCTGAGATGTGAATGTGCCCACAAGTGATATTGTTATTTGATATATACATACAAAAACATTTAGATAAGAATCTTTAAAAATGCAACTTGAAGCAGTTTGAGCTGCAAAAAGATGTACGTTCAGCTTTGCCGCTGGTAGCTGCTTCTACAGCAATCTAAAATCTTGGTCAGTGTCATTTATTCAGCAAGAAAACAAAAAGGTAAAATTGCTCTATGCAGGAACCATAATTCCAACAAGAGCCTTAAGAAAATATAACTACTTCTATTCATCTCAACTACCAACAAGGGGCTTTCTAAACACCTAATACAGATAGGTACAGCAGTTTAAGTAAATACACCTGCAGGCATTAAGAGGAGGTATACAGTATGCCTTTTTAAAATGTAACACTTTCAATGCCCGAGAGGCCAACAATGTGTTGCTGGTTCCTCTGGCAGCCAAAAGGGTCAACTTGGTGCAATGTTTAAAAAGATTTAACAATTGGCGTGTGGAGGAGGTTGAAGGGCATATTGTGGTCAGCAGTTTATAGCTTGGGGAGATCCTCAATTAAAGAAGTTGTTATTCAGTAAGCAGTTTATCCAACTGGGAAGCAGGACGTTTATTTGCAGGAGGGAAAGAATGGAAGCCGTACTTTCAGGCGTTGAGTACCTTGGCAATTACCAAGATCAGGGCATCAATTAGTCCCAAGACGGACTAAGAAACATTGTTTTTAGTAGTAGAATAAGTGGCACTCAGCTTTAATTCTCAATGCATTTTAATGTTAAAATAAAAAAAATAAAGAAAGGTAAATCAGACAGAAGCAGAATTATATTAACAGTTTATATGAAGGAATGAAGTGAACTTTTATAAAACACATGATATACATCGGAGGAATGGTATAGGCTTATTGGTTTACGTCAAACACAGGTTGCTAGGTGTCGAGATTCTGAAAAAGCAGAGACATACATTGTTCTCATTGTGTCTGCATCAAAGCTCATTCAAGACAGAAGTTCATAGCACATCAAAGAGGTCCATTATTTCTACAAGAAAGGGTTTTTAGGTCCACACACATTTGGTACAAGTATATTCATCACACACTACTTCCTGGAGTACCTTTATACTCTACATTGGCTTTCTGTTTGGGAAATGGTTACATGGATCAACCAGAAAAATATAGGGGAAGCCTTAATTTAACAGGAAAGATGTGGTTTCTTTCACCTTTAAACGTAGCCCCAATGCTCTTACAGTGACTCGTGCTCTAGTTACATGCTAAATAGTCAATATTCATTATTTTTGGAACTGCTTTCCCCCCCCAAAAAGAACTGACGTCAATAAACTTGACCGATTGGTTAATTAAGGCAACGACCTTCATAAACAGCCAGTCATCTGCAGGTGCTGGAAAACACTTTACAGACCATTGACTCGAGGCATCTTTCAGCACCAGAAGATACCTTATGACAGAGGCAAAAAAAACAAAAAAACCAGAGGGCAAAATTGGCCCTCGGAAATATATGAAAATAAGAAACAAAGAAAATATAGTAGAGTATCTACTATAACATGAATAAAAATAAATAAAATAGATGAATCTGTGGTCTACATGCGCTTTGTATTTGGTAAAATTGTGAGTGTTTTTTTACCTTTGGTTCATTCTTCATCTATATAAAATAGTACTATAAAGGGCTCCATGCTTCTCTGTATGAGAACCAGAAACATCCAAGACCTCTGCACATCTTCTAACAGTAGACATCTACTGCTCCCAGAAGCCCACCACTCGCTCAAACCCAACCTGCACCATGTGTGTTAAATGAATTGAAAAGAAAAAAAGATAGATGCATTGGATAGCAGATACTGTATTCTACTATATGTCCTTTGTTATGTTGCTGTATTTCCTGGGACTATTTGAAGGCTTTGCAACAATTGTATTTTACATTGTATTTCCACCTAAACTTTGTATTACATTTCACTGATATTGTTGTATCACTTCACTTTAGCAAATTGGGGTTCTACTCCTGAATTTATACGCAGTTGTGTTTTCTTGCGCTCAGCCACCACTTTTGTTTTTGACTTATGCCATATTGTGTTACTGTAGCAAGGCACTGGTTCTGATGCTCCAGGTTGATGTAAAATACACTCACAATTACTGGATCAAGATACTCTAGCATAGGAAATAAACAGAATGCAGCAGGAATAACCTTATCCCTCCCTCTCTTGTGGACCTGAACATTAGAATCCATAAAAAAATAACAAAAACTCTGCTTTTCTGCCCCTTTGGTGAGCTGGAAGATACACAGCGGTGAGAATAACATTGCACTACTCAGAAGCATCCCTGGAGAAAGCGCTTTTGACACAAAACGAGTTGGTTGGGCGACGCCTTCGCTATTTGTTTGTCCTATGACCAATAAATAAATCAATTTTTATGGAATACGCACTTTCATTTTTCATCATTTTTCCCTTCAAGTTTGGATGCTTCTGAGTAGTGCTGTTATTCTCACCATTGTTTATCCCTGAATCTTCATCACGGAGGCACAGCAAGAACACCTGGATCCTGGGCTTTATACGTGGATGTTGCAGCATGCCAGCGAGTCTGCTTGCTACATGTTTCCTGCTTTATCTGTGGACTTCAGGTACAATTTAGGGTGAATTTACAGGCTAGGTTTCTGGACTGATTGTGTATCATACAGATGCAGCTACGAGTAGCCGAACACTACTTTGAAAAAATCTGGGGCAATACCCCAGTAATGCTGCAACATTTCTCTGACATTTCTGCAGACAGACTAATGGCCCATCGGATTAACACAGCAGGGATCCCTGGTCAATTTGAATGGGACTGCCAGGGACCCCCGCTGTGATAATCCGATGGGCCATTAGTCCGTCTGCAGAAATGTTGCAGCATTACTGGGAGATTGCCCCAGATTTTCCAAGGCAAGTGTTGGAATACTTGTGGCTGCACCTGTACATTCACTTTAAAACATAAATGGCTGGTTACTGAACCGGGACACTACACCCAGTACCTGTCCTAAATTAATTTATATCTCCCCAGGGTTCGATTACAAGAGCATCTATTTATACATCACATTGTTTTGTATATTGGTCTTTAGCACTACGCATGTTTTTTATTTGGAACAAATACAGGACTGGATTTAATGTTGTTCTACTATAAAGGGATATACAGTACTACACAATATGGCTGCAAAATGTTGTAGCACAGAAATGCAATCTCCTGAAATGTAACATTTCATTTAAACATCACAGAGAGGGAGTGAAAAGTTGCCTTTACAAGTTGAGCCGTGCTTTAGATTTTTGAAATGTGCCAGATTTTACATGTGATGTGGGTGTGTTATACACCCATCTGGCAATGTATGGAATCATTAAATATAAAAGAATATGGAATATGTGCAGAATCAACGATATACTATAGAAAAGCACTGCGTCAAACGGATCATCAACGCTAGTTTGGTAAACGAATGACACTGCATTATTAACTTTACAATTGTTCCTTCTACAATGCACTGTATACAAAGATTAGAGTCAAACTGAATATATGTATATCTAAAATCAAAAAGATTCCTGTGCAAAATAATTTAAAAAACAAAACAAAAAAAGAAACACAACCATCACATTTTTAAAGGCAAAAAAAATAAAAAGGTTTCTTCTAGAGTAAATTAGAGTAAATACATATATATATTTTTATGAAGTGTGATGATAAAAGGGAATACCAATGTATTACTTTTATACTTATAAATTTACTGCCAAGTTTGTTTCTCCCCCACAAAAATAAATAAATATATATATATATATATATGTTAAAGCGAACGTCTCCTTTTTAACTTTAGCCTTAAATGTGACACATTTAGGGTTACATTTATGAAGCGGTGGGACAATCCTAGGATTCCTTATGCCTCATTCACTGGAACGGAGCGTTGGGCGTCTTCCAGCGCTGGAATAGCACCGCTTAGTAAATATGAACCTTAATGTGTGCCCGGGACCTCTTGGTAAAACTGCTCGGAAACGCACTGCTGCCCCTCCGGCACGGGGACTGGAATGGTTTCTGGAGAATCTGCATGTGACTTGTGCATTGGGAGTGTTTTGGTTCTTTACTTCCATAGACCCCTTTGGGAAGAGTCCTCTAAAAGCGCTGTCCCCTTTCTTACATAAAGTAAGGTCACCTTGCACCACTTGTTAATGTAAAATCAAACACTGCACACAGCATATATCTAAACCCCAATATCAGATGTCTAAAAGGTACATATTCTTGTACAGATTCCCTGCAAGAAGTTTGCAATTATCGGGTTCAATATTAGGGAAAGATCACAAGTGCATTCATAAAAACCTGTTTTCAAGCAAGGCAGAGGTGACTGTACAGTATTAGATACAGAGAGTATACATAACAAGACTATAAACAATTTAAAGTTATGTAGTTCCAGTTAATCTCCAGGATATCCCTCCATCTGCCATAATTTCTAAAGGCAAGCTTTATCATTTTAAAACGTAGCCTCAGAAAGCAAACAATATTTTTGTGTGGACAAACACAATTTACCCTAAATGCTGCAGAGCCCAGATCTGGGAAAAGTAGCTAAGAGAAGCAGAACCAGAATTGGCCCGGATCACGAGCTGACAGTTTGTAGGATGTGCCACCTTCCCACCCGAGGCATAGCCACTACACATGGGGCAGCCAACTCCCTCCCTCAAGGGTCACCAACAGGCCAGGTTTTAAGGATATCCCTGCTACAGCACAGGTGGGTCAACCAACGAGAGCCACGAGGGTTAATCGAGCCCTTTTTTCCCCCGATCTTATCGTCAGCAAGGAAGGTTAGCTGAAGCAGGGAGGAGTGTGGGGATTGGTAGCATAATGAATATATGCTAGATCTAGAAAAGCTTCGCTGACTTACTTGCTTTATGTATACGCTGGATTTCTACATATCCTGTGGGTCTGATAAAAGTTTAGAAACGTATCATTGTATGTGCATAATGCAAATACTTACGGAGTTACCGTACACAAAAAACCCCATTTATTTTGCTGTTACTTCTGTGGTTTGTGTGCGCTCACACTATGTACAGTATGAAGCACAAGGTTGTGCAAAAGGAGCAGGTCTGCATAAACTCACACTTAATCCCCACATATAGACAACACACAAACTCTTTAAAACATTAGTATATGTACATATTTTAGTATTGAGGCTGCGTTGTAAAATTATTTGCCATGGGGACCCAGCACCCACTTCTATGCCACTGGACTCCCCAGCAGTGAAATAGTAACAATGTCGATCTTGTGCCGTGCCCTTCCGTTGGTCTCGTCACTCAGAGTTCTGCAGGGGCTTCTTTTGGGACGGTGGTATAAGGTGAGGAGGAAGCTCATTAGGAAGCTCAAACCCCTCCAGTTTAATTTTAATGAGGTGCTTTGCTAGGGCAAACTCTTCTTCATCTAGCATGCCATCCTTATCGTTATCTGCCAGCTTCCAGATCTTTCCCAATACGCTGTTTGGCAGCTTTGAGTTCACCATCTCCCTTTTGGCATTGACTCCAGAGATCTTGCCATTAAGTGGAGACAGCGTGTAGAACAGCTCATCGTAAACTGGTTTGTCCTTGGCGACCACCCATTCCTCATCCTCAGCACCTTCGCCGGCTCCCTCCCCATAGCCGCGACCAAATGGTCCTTCGTCGGTGCCCTCGAAGGCGCCTCCCTGCACCATTTGAGGCGGCATACTATTCTCTTCGTCGCGGATCAAACTCATTAAAGCTGCGATTTTATTAGCCAGCATGTTATCTACAGCGTCGATCAGTTTGGGCTTCAGTGTATGAAACTTAGAAAAGTCGTAGGTCTCCAGCTGTTGCTGTGGATTACAAATAAATATTCAATTTAGTGAAGAACATTGTGCCCACTCATTCACTGGAAGTGTAGAAAATATTCAACCAGTACCGCCACCTCGCAAATTAACATTGTACAATATAAAAGCGACACAGACTATTGATCTACACTGCCAAACCTCTAGAGCAGGGGAGCGCAAACTTTCGGAGCTGCGCCCCCCCCCCAAAAAAAAATAAACCAGTGCCCCAGTTTGTGCTCCCCTGCTCTAGAGCTTAAACAGCTTGGAGCAGAAATAGGGACGCCAGAGACTTCTTAAAATGACTTACAGTTTTGTCCAATATTTATAAAATCGCAAAGCAAAATACTATATTAGGTCACAGGTCTTAAAAACAAAAAAAAATATCGCCACGGGCTGTGCACGAAGTTAGCACTACACAAGAACAGAACTTTATTTTCAACTTCTAATGCTATTTTTTGAGTTCACATAAATGTGCATTTTCTATATACCCAGAATGTTTTTGGTTGTTGCTTTTTATGGAACAAGGTAAATTATATACAGCATCCGGCACATGAATGCAGAGGGATTACTATCCCCTCCCAAACTGAAGTATTAGATCACCAAATGGAGCACAAACTCCCTCTGCTGGCAGGAAACAGGTATAATATTTTATTGGGATTACAAACATCACAGCAAAACAAAATCTTCCACAAATACACTACTTTGAATGTACTCTGACTAAAACACCAACTCTTCAATAGCATCAAACTCCTTTTCATAAATGTTAATTTTATGTCTGAAGCACTTCTCCCCTTTGTGTGTTATTTATATTATTTGTGATCTATATGATTGTCACGTGTATTACTGCTGGGATGCGCTATGTACATTAATGGCGCTATATAAATAAAGACAAACATATTACTGGAAGTTCTGCAGTGTTCTTTTATTTTTAAATTAACAGGCTTATCTACTTGGACATTGCACTATGCACAAAAAACACGTAGCTTCGTCAAATAATCTGCAAAGTACATAAAAAAAGTATATCTGCTGCTGTGGCACCTTTATCTATCTTCTTCAATTGAGAACAAACTCAATGTTTTATAATGAAGTCCTTCTTGGCTTCCATTTGACTTAAAAATAATTGAATTACAAGTTGAATTATAACAATTGATTATGAATTACATGGGGGGGTGGGAGGGGAGAAAGAGGGTGTCACAGAAGACAAGTCTTGTGACGTCACCCCAGACATCACTGTTAACTGAAAACTAGTAGTGTATCAAAGAAGAAACCAAAGGAGACTCTGTAGCAATGCTGAGTGATCTGTCATATTCTGCTTTTCTCCTAAAAACTGCTAGGTTAAGGGTAACGGCATAATCATTTCTTTAATCGAGTTATGTTATGGAGATAGAAAAATAAGCTCTTCTGAAAGCAGATTAAAAAAAACAAAAAAAAACACGACGTTTAACCCTTAAGCACATTAAATTAGGGAATAGAGTGTCCACATCCTGCAGCACTCGGACTGAGCACTTAGTATACACAGTACCTGCATTCTCTTAACCTCTGGGAAGTCGCCAGGTGAAATGTGATGCTCCCGTTGAAGCTGGCTGTAAATTTCGGGGAGTTTGCTGATCAGCTCCTTTTTCTTGGCCTCTTTTCCAAATACAGCAGGCATTTCTTTCTTCAGGTGGCTGATAATGTAGGCGTGTACCTGCAAACATACAACACAACAGCTGTGACACACCATCCTCCATTTATGGCTGACTTCAGTAGAGACCCCATTTCTTATAATGCTAAATGGACACAAAAGCTCCTATTTAAAATGGTGAACTTATGATGCTTTGGTGACTTCCATCCACTTAAATGTAAGTTAATATATGAGACACTATATTGAAAAAGAGTGTTCCGCTTTTAAACTATTCCTTAATATAAGGTCTAAGAGTGCCATCTCCTGATGAAATCACTTTATGTGAAGAAACGCGTAGAGAAGAGCGTTTTTTAGCTGCTGTCACACTGTGATATATATTTTGACTCTATCCTCACTGCCCACCTCATTACGGACTGCCTTTGGGAGTGCAGAGAGACTTCTCTGATCAGCCCCTGCATCGCGGGGTCACGGACTACAGACCTCATATCCGGATACACTAACATTGTGGAGGACTTCCGGGTCACATTGTGGTCACATTGTGGTGAGCTTTTTCCTGTATCCCCTGCTGGATGTCGGTTCAGCAGAGCTGAGAAAACCCAGACAGAGAGAGGGCGCGCCATCCAAGGCACAACGTGGGCGGTTGGCGAATGAGTATACTCATTATATGCATTTATTTATCCTGTGTTTGTGAGTTCGCATTTGTTGGTTTTATTCATATTCATTTTTATTAAATTGTATTTTTTCATGCTGCACTAGGATCGGGCGCTTTCTTTTCTTGTTATACATACATACATATACATACATACATATATATATATGCAAATATAGCTGTATGCTCATCTGCATGTCTTAGGCAGGTCTGCAACCCCACCTTTCCCCATTATCACCCAGCATACAGCACTTCCACTGCAGCAAGGGATTCTGGGAAATGACATGCAAATGAGCACACAGTGTCACTTTTTGCCTCAATAAGTTATAAATGGTTATTGAGGCAAAAAGTGACACTGTGTGCTCATTTGCATGTCATTTCCCAGAATCCCTTGCTGCAGTGGAAGTGCTGTATGCTGGGTGATAATGGGGAAAGGTGGGGTTGCAGACCTGCCTAAGACATGCAGATGAGCATACAGCTATATTTGCTTTCCTGTGGAGGGTTTTTGTCACTTTTTTTACTCACCATAACTTAACTCAGTATTATGGTGTATATATACCTTGAAAATATAGGACTCGACACTGGGCATCATGCACTGAGTGTCAAACACATGCGCAAACAGATCCTATTAGATTACGCATGAAGGTTTCTATTACCCAGTAACAACTATTTTGGCTGCCGTATAACCTGTGTTTTTTAAAACAATTTCTTTAGAGTAGTTCCTATTTCTTTCACTTCACTCTTCATTTGGTGATTGCCACTGGAGCATTCTCGCACGAACTGCGACGCAGGCGCAGTCCGGTGCATTGTACCTTGTACATACACACATATGTATAATACACAGATTACCTGGAACTCTATTTGTAATAGTCCCTATTTCTTTCACACTTACCTTATTATCGGAGACCGCCACCGCAACACTCCACATGGACTGCGGCGCATGCGCAGCCCGGTACACTATTTCATATACGTGTTTTATACAAGTTCAATACTTTCTTTCCTAAGTCGTTAGGCACCACCACGTAATGTCACAATTAGAGATAGAGATACTATTCAGGACCTCAAACACCTATTAGATTATTTTTGTATTACTAGGGACGCTCTATTTGTGCATATGAGAGCCTTCTGAGCATTTTCACAGGCTACTATTTGGAAACTTATCTTGTGCCTTCACTACACTTAGTAGAATTCACTTATATGAAACATTATTCAGAGGATTTTTGACATTAGATATATATACCCCCTGCTTGGATATATATCTTTTTATTCATTTTTTGTACTATAATAAAATGTTTTAAAATTTAAATTTGGTTATTTCAGCTGCTATTGACCGCATTTATTATATAATAGGTCCGCAGTGCGCCACTATTTGGGATCTCCGGTGTATCCTGCTTTAGATACACTTCTCCAGTTACTAAGTTAATAAATACACACACATAACCGTGCATTAACAGATTAAAGCCACAAGGAAAAGGCAAAGAGGCCTTTCAATCTTATAGCTCTTAGCATCTATATATGAAGGTACTGTCTCCAATTTTGCATTTGATACACATCTGCTGGAGTTAGAGATATACTCCTAACCCCCCCGGTACAGGCAAGATTAAAAAATGAAAACAAAAAACACAAACAAACAAACAGCATCTGAGATTGCGGTTTTATATCACACACACACACACACACACACACACACACACACACACACACACACACACACACACACACTTTGCTGAGCTGCCCAAGAATGACAAGCAGGTGGCCCACGTATTTCAAAAAAGTTCATGCATCAGAGAGGAACACCTTTACTGCTACGTAAAGCTTCGTCCAACAGGACGCAGAACCATTTCTCCCTGGCTCCTTGGTTTCCCAGAACCATTTCTCTCTGGCTCCTTGGTTTCCCAGAACCATTTCTCTCTGGCTCCTTGGTTTCCCAGAACCATTTCTCTCTGGCTCCTTGGTTTCCCAGAACCATTTCTCTCTGGCTCCTTGGTTTCCCAGAACCATTTCTCTCTGGCTCCTTGGTTTCCCAGAACCATTTCTCTCTGGCTACTTGGTTTCCCAGAACCATTTCTCTCTGGCTACTTGGTTTCCCAGAACCATTTCTCTCTGGATCCTTCGTCGCCCACTGACCGAAGAGAACACAGCAATCCTGACTTGTGTATACTTGCCAGGATTACGATAATTAGCAAATGTGCCTTTAATCATTTCAGATCAAATAAAGGTTTTTGATGCAGGTTCTCTGTACCTCTCTCCGGTGTTAACAATCGAAATGTAGTAAAGTAATGAATAAAATGATCACGTGAGGAGGGGGGGGGAGAACCCCAGCCCCCTCGCTCCGAGGGAACCCCCCCCCCTCTCTGAGGGAACCCCCGCCCCTCACCAGGTTAAGGGTCATACATTTTTTTTTTTATATTACACCCTGCATCCAATGGGAATAAATTACACATAACGACACTTATCGTATCCAGAAAAACTGATCGATGCAACCTCAGATGTAACAAAAACAATAAAAAAAATAAAAAAAATTTAATTTAAAGTGTACAATATATACAAAGTGAAGGTTAAATTAATGGGTGGTGAGATTGTGAACTACAGCTAGATACTCACTATATGTATCTGGAGTATCGATGGTGTTCCTCTAATAATCCTCAATGACTAATTAGTAAGAGGTGATGATAGTTTGACAGAGAAACTGTATGTAAAACCACAAGCTTCCTAAACATATTCAATAGGTAGGTGGTTTGTCTCAAATCCCAGGGGCCAAGTACACACCTGTCCTGAATTCTGAATTTTAGGGTCAGATAATGAAACAAGCCGTTTAATGCCAAAATATATACAGCACAAGTATCTCGATGAATCAATACATTCAGTCGCTTCTATTCCGTCGTTTGAATAAACAACGTTAATGCTTCAGACATATCTCTGAAGTGAACCAGCAGAAAAATAGCAGCAGTTAGTCCCTTTCATTGCCGGACTTGCAACATTTACAATGCTCTATTAATTGTGTAGCGACTGCTCCTCAAGTTGATATCATGTAGCAATATACACTTGTATACAAACTCCAGCAAGTTTAAAGCTGCAGTTCAGTCAATATCCTGCATGTGTGTTTTTTTAATAAATCAGTTCTGTAGTAAGAAAAAATACTTTTAGCATCTTCTGTTTTTAAAAAAACAACTTTGAAAGACCAATTTTCTTGTATTCTATTTTAACAGCCATTTGCTAAGGCACTGCCCCTTCATGTCCTGTCACAAGCCCTGGCACACCCCTTTGTCAGCCCTGCCCTCCCTCTAGCACATGTCAGTGCAGGAGTGCTCATGAATATTCATGAGCTTCCACTGAGTGACAGAAGCAAATGAAAACATATGCCATATCTAATTATGTCACCAAATTTCGCCTATCAATACATGGAGAATGAATTGACTGGCAGCTATACAGTTCTTTAGGTAATTAGAGATTGCCCACATGAAACTATTGAAGTAAAAAAATAAATAAAAAAAATAAAAAAAAGACTGAACTGCAGCTTTAAGATCGCCGCTGACAATTCAATCTAATGTCAAAGAAACCATCTGTCTTGCAATGGCGACACAACCGATGACGTCACCTGTCGCCACCAGCGAAAGTTATAATTTGATGCGACATCGCTGGCGACAAGGCCAGTGACGTCACTAAAAGGGGTGGGTCGCGCAATTTGATTGGTTTAGAGACAGTCACGTGGCGACTGTCTAAAAAATCAAAATTTACCCGGCTTCAAAATTTGTGGTCGCTCCATCGCACTTACTATAAGCGCTTGCGACGGAGTCAATGTATTTGTTTCGGAGCGACATCGTGTCGCCAGGCACTACAAGCGCAGCCTTAGTGAGATACAAAATATGTTGTTATCACTATAGATAACCCATTCACTTGTATAAAGATTACAGCGAATCTAGGTAGCTACTATGTTGCTTCATACATCACTTAAAATCAGCGTATAGAGCCCATGATATGTTGCTGCCAAGACCAACAATTAAGTCTGTATGTACAGTATAAGCACACCGTTTTAAAGGGGTAAATGTTAGATCTTTAAAGCCAGCCGTCCAGTAATTGTGTCAGTAGTATATAGTTAATAATCAAAAAAACACATAGTAGCATGTCCTGGCGCTTCACCGCGATCTGCAGGCAGATTTAGGCGCTGAGGGGCGTGGCCAAAACAGGTCAGGGGCGTGGCCATGACGGGGGGGGGGGCATAGAGGAGAATCGGGGATGCAATGAGAAACACAGTTGGCAGAGGCGATCGGGAAAAGAAACGCTGATATCAGAGAGGATATACCAGCGAGCGACATCACATTCCAGTGGCCTAAATGTAGGTTTAACCTTCACACACCTTTCACGGGATCCTGGTGCCACAAGTGGTAAAATGAATCATCGTGACTGACCAAAAGATGGGCTTGTGAACACGGACCTACCACCTCCAATAGTTTCATTACTATAACGGCAATATAATATGGCGGATTGCAATATGTCCCCCCTCCTTGACAGGTGTGTGTGTATATATCCACCGTCTCGAATATACCAGGCTGCCGGCGATCTCCCCTCCTCATTGGCTTCCTGCCACACCACGTGACGCGGCACGGGAACACAAGCCTCTTGTAGCCCCTGCTGGCTGACGCGTCACAGTGCGCAGGGAAGCGAGGAGGTACCGAGACGTTGCGTCAAAACAAATGCATTGTCGCGTGACGGAGCGACAGTGCTACCAAAATTCTTGTAGTCGGTAGAATTTGATTTTTGCAGAGGGTCTCCACGTGACTGCTTATATAAGCCAAGGAGCTTCTATTGCATCCAATGCGTCTGTCCGTGCATGTTTTTTTGGCAAGTATAATACATATATAAAGTTGAACACATTGTATTACCAGGAAAAAAATAAATAGATTAGTTTACTGTTAGCAGAAATGCACTTGACACAAGTCTTTCCTTTTCTAACTTTTATATTATTCATTCAGAGTGTTTACTGAATACAGTAATTCAACTATTTTGTCTGTGGCTGTTGGAGAGCCCAGGCCGACTCCTGAACCGGACGGACCAGGCGTCCTTTGTTTCCTTAAGCAGAATCCAGTAAACAAACCCCCAACTCAATCCAGCACGGCACTACATACATAAAGCTGCAGTTCAGGCAATATCCTGCATGTGTGTTTTTTTTAATAAATCAGTTCTGTAGTAAGAAAAAATTCTTTTAGCATTTTCTGTTTAAAAAAAAAAAAAACAACTTTGAAAGACCAATTTTCTTGTATTCTATTTTAACAAGCATGATTCTTCCTATAGCAACCATTTACATTCCCCAGATCTAAAGATGTCGCCAAACTTCGCCGATCAATAGACGGAGAACGAATTGACCGGCAGCTATGCAGTTCTTTAGGTAATTAGAGATTGCCCACATGAAACTATTGAAGTTAAAAAAAAAAAAAAAAAAAACACACACACCACACGGGAGCTTGAACTGCAGCTTTAATTCACTTCTCTCCTAATCCCTGCAGTGAGCTCCTTCACTTCGCCCGTCTCTCTTTTCCTGCTGTGGCCCATTTGCAGTGTTTCTAATAGCCAACTTCATCTCTTTACACTGTTAAATCTCCTGTCTCCGTCCCTCTGCCTTCCCCTTTGCTGACATCACTGGCCTTGTAGCCAGCGACGTCTCCAAAACATAAATAACTTTAGCAACGGAGATGGCGACGTCATCGGTCGCGTCGCCGGCAGTATAAGCGCAGCCCAAGGCTGCGGTCCCAGTGTGCACTGCAGCACGCGCGCCCGGCGGCGCTTCACTGCGATCTGGGACAAGACTGCAAAGTTTGTGACGGGGGAGGGGGCGTGGCTGGGGTTTTCCAGGGGCATGGCCATGACCTCAAGTGGCTTGGTTGCCCTCATTGGCTGACACCCGCCAGCGGGGGCGTGGCTGCCCCTCCGTCGCAACTTCTAAATTCAATGTCTTTGGGAAAAACGGTAGTGCCGCACGGATGCACATCCCACGCAAAGGTGTGTACTGGGCCCAGCCCCATTGAGGGGCGGTGTTTCTTCACGCAGCGCACACCGAGCCGCGCTGTAGAAGGCACTGGAGCCGCGGCCTAAGATTGTCGACCACCGACCCGACGTCACAAAAAAAACCCCAAACTTTCTGTTTTCTTCGTTTGCAAGACAGACAGTCTGGGTGTGGGAAAGTACTCTAGAAAGGAGAACGAAAAATGAAAAAAAAGGGGAAGTCTACAGAGCGTTTGCAAATGGCTACTTTAAATCACCGAATACTGATTTTCAACTTTTGTTTTGTTAAGGAACCAAATCTAATCATATTGTGAAATTCTGAGGAACCCCAAACCACTCTACAATGCATCTGATCTCAGACTCGCTATTAAAAGGAACCCCACCCCTCTCTAATAGCATGTCCGAGATCAGATGCATTGTAAGGTACCCCAACCCTCTCTAATAGCGCGTCTGCGATCAGATGCATTGTAAGGTACCCCAACCCTCTCTAATAGCGCGTCTGCGATCAGATGCATTGTAAAGAACCCCAACTCTCTCTAATAGCGCATCTGAGATCAGATTTGAAAATTGCACCAAATACAGAAGAATTTACAATGACCTGAAAACTGCAGGGAACTCTGTAGGGATGCCCGTGAAACCCCTGGTGACCCCAAGGCATTTCCGAAAAATAGAATGGATTTAAATCAAAAGTTATGCAACAATATGGATTCTCCAGTTATGGACAGAGTACAGCGATAATCTGTCTGATCTCCGAAGTTGCTCTGATATATAAGTGTTCGATCACAAAGTAGTCACGGCTCACACTTGCCATCAAAGCTACATTTGGTTTGTGTCAGTGCAGAACGGAGCGCACTCCCTCACCGGCGCCGGAGAAAAAGATTTAGAAAATATTGTAACAAAATAATTGGCCGACTTAAACAAAATGTAACCATGCTAATACAGCGCAGTGGGAGCGGGCTGTGTTTCTTTGGAAGCGAAACACATTTATTTTCTTTGAGAGCTCTTAACGGGAGGAGAGTTTGCTCTGATTTTCTTGTCCTTAACAGAAAGCAAAATAGGTAGTGGGATGGGGGTTAGCCCGCACAGATTCGAACACAGTAACATCTGACAAAAAGAAAGTAGTGAGAGGAAATTAAACCCTCGGGTTAGCAGGTTACCAAAAGCACTTAAAAACAGGATTTAAAAAAAATAAATAAATAAAAAAAACATTGCTTGGATTACTTAATGGCAATCAATCACTCGGGTCACACTCGGCATTCGCTCATTTGAACTCTAGGAGGCACTGTGCACCAAGAGAACCGACTGCGGGTGTGCAAGGTGCCGACTGCTTCTACACAAAACTAAGCAACTTTACAATGTAAAGTCCTGAGAGGCACAAACACATAATAGCTAGTGAACTGGATTTAATAGGGAATAGGGAGTGGTTCACATATACCTTTGGCAACTCAAAAATGTTGTTGGTACGGCTGAGGTGGAGGAGTTCTCGGAAAAGAAAGAAATAAAACACCCGACAAAAGCAGCCATTTTTAAGAGGCTGCCAAAAATAATATTTGTCTTCAATTAAAATCGCATAAACATTATGTGATCTGGATAAAAAGTAAAATGTGTTCTGGGAATAACGAGAGAAGAGAAGAGAAGAGAGAGAGAACAAGGTGGATTACTGCTTTAAAGGAACGAAACGCTAGCTTCAATGTGGGTTTATACTTAGGGAAAGAAATACGGTAGAAGACACGGTCAAGTGACAATTAACCATCTTTGAAGTGTGAGGTCCACTTTACTCAAAAATCCGTTCTGGCTTTGGGAACAATACGGAAAGCTCTTCAGGCAGAATAAAAAACAGAACTATTTTGTTCATTTTATTAATTAAACAAAAAAGTTCAACAACGGTGTCCTGGAATGGAAGTGGCACTCGCCCAAGTTACACTTTATATCCCAATTTCCTTAACAATTACAGGCTACCCTTGTGGAACCAGGACACAGAACAAGGCTCTAAGGAATACTGTATGTCTTAGAACTCCGGCAATATTTGAAGTCCTGGCACTTGTACAGATGCAGCAAAACTTACTGTAACCAAAGCCGGGGGCGAACAAGCAAACGTCCTCATACATGTTTTATTTATTTATTTTTAATAAAGCTTCTGTACTGTGATAAAATACTTGTAGCATATTTCCTTTTTTTAAATTTGAATGACATTTGTAGTGTATTATAATGTAACAAGCATTTTTTTGTTTCTATAGAAACCATTTACAGAGTCACATCCCCTTCCACATCTGAAACAGGCTCTGGCACACCCCTTTTTGAGCCTTGCCATCTCTAGCAGTGCACCAATTGTATCCAATGACTGCCTTGTCACAATCTTGCCCACAGAACTTTGCATCTTTGGTTCTCTTCTGCTGCACCGGCAGCCATTTTGGAAACCCCTGAGCCGACTCTTCGCCGATTGATCGGCAACTTTGCTAATGACTTATTGTGTGGATTGTATTGATGCACGTATTAAAGGAAAAATATATAAAATTGAAAATGGCAGCTTGCACTGTTGCTTTAACAGGAGTAAAGTGCATTTGCCTTAAGAAAATGCAAAGCCAACACATGGTAGTCTGCTAAATATTTAATGCAGTTGTTAAATGACTGCACCCAGCATCAATAGAGGGTTTTACACACAACCAGCGAGTTCCTCAAAATAAATATAAACTACAATTACTGTCAATTAAATCAACCTGAGGGAGGTTACAGCACTTGCCAAACCCTATTGTAGTCCTACGGCTAGCATGGTAATCTCAGAAAGAGAGGGAGTTTTTCATTCGTTATTTATTTTAAGAGACAGACATGTTCAGGGAGACAGATATTAACTTTGCAGGAGGTAAACTCGTACAGGCTTCTGGAGAGGCCTGCAGTTTTAAACTTACAATCAGCATTTTGCTATAAAAACCAACATTCATTTTACTAAAGGAAGAAACGGAACATGTTGAACATTTGTTACACGCGCTCACAAAACATCCAAACAATGAAAACAAAACCACCGTAAAAATAAGGAAGTCAAGTTTTTTTTTTAACCAAGTCAAGATGACTTGTTAAACCACCACGGGGTGTATTTATCAAATGAGATGGGGTTACCGTGATGTGGTTGTAGGCCAACAATATTCTGGCCAAAGTAGTGACCAAAATGACCCATATTTATGAAGGATATAGCAAAAATACATCGCAATGTACTAAATGATTGGTCAAGATGGATGTAGCATTGGTGCCTTTGGTTTTGTTGCATACACCAGGTTGCAAACCCAGTAGCACTCCAAATGAGACACACACACACACACACACACACACACACACACAATATAGTGGGTATGGGTTGAGCTTACCAAGACGTTTTGTCCATTTATCAAAGTCTCGGGCATTTCCTTTGGTAAATCGCATGCGGTTTTCTGTGCAGCATTAAGACATTTATAAAACTGCCCTTACACAGAGCGATGCTAAAATATATTCCATTGGTCTGTGACATTTAACACGAGGGGGGTAATTTAGAATGTACTGCGCGTGTAAACATTGCAAGTGTCTTCTTTGATTAGCACTGCACCTTTGCAACTTACATTGGGCTGTTATTAACCCTCCTTTGGCGTTACAATGTTATAATGACGTGTAATAAGAGGGCCAAAAAAGGTTGCAAGTGTATTCTCCCAGAAAAGTATGTGTGAATATATAGTAAAAAAAAAAAGTTACATTAACCACGGTATTTAATTAATTTTGTTGGACAATGGATAGATCAAATCAATGTCACACAGTACAGAGCGGAAAGATTAGAGATAAACATTGAGAACTGGCGTTGGGTCCCACTGCAGTAAGGTACTCTGGTATGAAAATAGTGCAGTTCAAAAAACTACTGGTAACTGGCATTGCCCCTTTAAGCTAACAAAGTGAACCCCTGGGAAAAAATAATTGCGTAGACCAATAAACATACGATGTATGTTGGATTTGTAAACGCTGCCTGTTAATACGCCGATATTGTCTGGTGGTTTGCAGTAATATTACAGCTGTGGATCCAGAAATTACACTTGTATTAGGCGCGGTCCTAACCCTAGAATCTTATTAACTAAACCTGTAAATGTGGGGAGAAGGAAAAACACTGCATCAGAAAACTCCCCACTATCACATATACCAACAAGAAGGGAGTATGATCCACAAATAGATCATTAAAAATATAATTCCAAGCAAATACAAATACCACTTGTGAGCACATTCACACATCTCAGGCAGGTGTGCAACCCTGCTTTCCCCATTATCTCCTGACATACAGTGCTTCCACTGCAAGGGATTCTGGGAAACATGCAAATGAGCACACAGGGCCACCTTTTGCTTCAAATCCATTTGGACATAATTAACAAACTGGTTAAAAAATAAATAAATAATAAAAACATTTATGGGAAACACCATCAAGATAATATCCTATTTATAATCCGATGTACTGTAGGACACGAATAGCAAATCTCTTTTGCAAAGTGAGGCAAAACAGCAGTGTTAGGAATCCATGCCACGGAGTTATCCAAGATCAGGCTGGAGAGACTGAACGGCATTCTTGCCAGTAGTTCAGACTGCACGCCATAAATACCACTTCCCACGTATCTCTTCGATACCAAGCAACAGGTTGTACGCAGGACAAGTCAAATTGGAAGACAAAATTGCTAGTACGAGCATGTGATTAAAGCAGCAAAAACATGAAAAAATATATATATAGATTTTTAAAATAAATCAGTTCTGTAGTATTAGATAATACGGTCTGAATTTTTTTTTACTCCATAATGTACAGATCATCCTTTGGTTGCTACAGCAACCATTTAGAAAATCATATCCACCTCCTATTTTAAAACAGGCTCGCTCACACACCCTTTTTGAGCACTGCCCTTTGGCAACAAAGTTTCACAAAAACAGATCTGTTGCTATGTTCCAAAACAGCAGACTGTCCATTACACTGAAAGCTGTAACAATAATGTCTTAGGCCTCGGCCATGCTTACTACTTGCTGGCGGAGGCGCGCTCCCGCTCAGCACTGAGCCCCTACAGCCGCAATTAGAGCGGCTTTCGTAGGGGCTCGCCTACGCTTCTGCAAGCGCGCGGAAGCGTAGGTCTTAGGGAATTTTAACATTTCCCCGCTTGCCGGCGCGGAGGGCCGGTCACGTGAGCGGTTCGCACAACGAGGGCGAACCAGCTCCGTGACGCCACCGGCCCGACCCCTGACGGCACGCAGGGAAAGCACCCGCTTTCCCTAAGCCTCAGCACGCCAGCGGGGAGCCTGGCCGAGGCCTTGCACTTAATAATATATGTTACTCTGCGGTGGCAGCATGTCGCAGACTGCAGCACAAACTTTGCACACAATCAGGGTTTTTACAGATTTATAACAGGAGCACCAAACGATTGTCACGTGCGTTACATATAAAAAGAAAAAAGGGAGCGGGTAGTATTTCTGCTTTATGTTAAAGGAGATCTAACTTTTTGATGAGCTTTTAGGTGAAGTAGAGAAAAAACAGCTTCCACAATGCACAGAACTACAAATCTGTTTGGGGAAATGCAATTCCTGCCGACTGCGGCACCTTGAAAGTATGAGTGCTCAGCAACGCCCCATAGACCCGGTGTGCTAAATGACCGCATAAGGTGGTGGTTTTAAGCCTTTGGATGGAGGTCCAGGTATTGGTCGCTGGACTGTTTCTTTTCCGACACATGGAAGACTCTATGCAGTGGTTCCCAAATTAGTAGCACACAATGCTTGGAGTTTGAGTTCTGCGCCCGACAATAGAGAGTAGTACAATGCCAAGTCTCAGATTATCTCAATACCGATGTGTAAGAGGTTCCCCCCCCCCCCACCCGTCCGTCATTTGTGCCTACTGAACCGTTCTTCCATGGAAGACCTCGTGTTGTGACATTAGCCTTCACGAGCAGTGTCCTCATTAACTTTTGTATCCATTTGTCCTTATGTGTATGTAACGGTTTGTGCAATGATAAATCTGTACCCTCATTGTACCACGCTGCGGAATATGTTGGTGCTCTACAGAAATAATAATAATTTTGTCTAAGAAGCAGAAGCATTGAGGACTGGGAGTGTAGTCCAATACTCAAACAGTGCTGTATAAGCAAACGAAGTACGGCTTATTTTTAATCTGAGTTTTAGAATAAATGGCTCTAAAATGCCTAAAGGCGCTATAAGTACAAAGCTATTATATATGGGTCGGTTTTGTTTTTTATAAGAAAACCTAGAACATGTGGTGAGAATAAATATTCTGTATCGGAATATTGATCACATTCTAAACATCTGGACGTATCAACACTTTCCAGGTGGTCACAATCATCATGCATTGTAGGGCTGGGACAGTTGTTCTGGCGCTAGCGCGCGCACACACACACACCTCTATAGAGGAGACTATTATGCAACACAAACATATGTACAGAAACCACAAATAGAAGTATTCGGCTGGTGCTACCTTTGCATGTCCCATGCCAAGCGCTCGGTCACAGTTCTTACTTACATTTGGCATCCACCCTCACTAAAGCTAGTAACAATCCATCAGTTTCCCCATGCAGACGCTCTCCAGGCCCGATAAAATACTGACCAGAACCGCACTGGCTTATCTCCCAAAGGCCGAATATGTTCTGCTAAGAGCCCAGCACGATACTCATTAACTAACCCCTTCCACTGCCACATGGCCCTATGTCTCCAAAAGGTTTCAAGGAAGGAATTGATAGATTTTTTATCAAGAGTTTTACATTTATAAAGAAAATCAGTGAGTTACACATAGATGAGGGGCTTCGTATATAAAAATACAGTGGAATGTTATTTATAATGTGTAGGTTTTATTTACTATTTAGGCATCGCCCATCATCCTTTTTATTTATCTCGATTCTTATTTGTGACATACAGAATGTAGATATAATTGAACTAAATCATGCAGGTCGGTTTTGATGAATTATGGTCCCACGATTTATCTGGTCATGTTTGTGCGCACACACACATACACACACACACACACACACACACACACACACACACACACAAGCATTGTGAAGTCCAAAAGGACGTGCAGCAAACTACTCATCCTGTCCCTGGGATTCTTGGTTTTACAAGCTGCTCTATTTTTATGGCTATGTAAGTGAGGATTGAAGCTCTTTTAATGGAAATAAAACTATGGGCCTGTAGGCGATGCATGCAGTGGTGAAGACCGGAGACTTGCTTTGGGGAAACCATCGGCTTTGATTCAGCAACATAAAATACAGACTTTTCCTAGCCAAAGTTCCCCTTTCCTAGAGAATGAAAATCCATATAGATAGCTGGTGTCCCTATGCAACAAGGCCAGTGGGGCAGACACAAACACTTCACTGCCTTTTAAACCCTTGCTACACTCAGCTGAGCTCATTAGTACCCCCACCTTACTCCAGGCAGGCAGTTGGTGGTTCCGTGGGGTCCGACGGCGGAGCACTGCAGCTGTAGAAAATGGGGGCTGCACACCAGTTCCAGTTAAAAACGGCTTTATTTTGTGGTCATCAGGAGTACAATTGAACACTAACGCGTTTCAGGACTGTTCTCCCTTTATCAAAGAGTAGCTGCGCGTCTACTGGGTTCTCCGTTATGTACTCTTACTCCCGCCCCCAACAGTGACGTCACACGCTCAGTAACTATCGCGTGATTTGGTAAGACACCCTTGTCATTGGATACCCTGTTAGCCAATTGCGCAAGGCGTGGGTGAATAATTTCCTTATGGGAGTGCATTGGAGGTAAAGACTCTTGCTCCCGCCCCCAATAGTGACGTCACACGCTCTATGGCTATCGCGTGACTTTATGAAACGGCCTGCTCATTGGTAGATAGCTTAAACCAATAGCGCAGCTAGTGGGGAAATATTTTCTTTATGGGAAAAGCTACGGAGTATATTACACAACGGAGAAACACTCAGAATGAAACAAAACACTAAATAAGTGACATTAAAACATCCTATATGACAGTATTTGAATTAAAAAATTTAAAAAAACTACAAAAACGCAACGTTTAAAAACAAAGCAAAAAAGGTGGAAGACAATATGTTAGAAGCATGATAGAGTTAGTATCTGGAGAATACACTCCCATCAAAATGATCATTCATATTCAATATCTCACATAATCCCACTGAAACAACATCATTAATCTGCTCATCTGATTCAGACCCTCTTGTAATAATTACATATTTCTAATCAAGAGAGAGGCAATGCAAATCTATGATATTTATAACTGTACATATATGATGATATCATTTGGAAACAATGGAAAGCAAATACATGAGGATAGACATTTTTTGCTATTAAGAAGGACATGAAGCCTGCACCGCGAGTCAAGGTAACCCATGCAGAGAAGCCAAACACAGTATACCGATGTAGTCTCCCTTTAAGCCGGGTAGGGAGGGTATGACGTATCTTTAATGATTAGTGTAATATTTTAGGCAGAAGAAGTGGCTCAGGGAGTAGAAGACACGAACTGTAAACAATATTACTGAGTTTGAATCCCGGGCAGCCATGTCGGCTCCTTGTGACTTTTGGGCAAATCACTTTATCTCCCTGTGCCCCGGGCACCACAGATTGTAATCCCTCTCTATGGACAGGGAGTGTCTGTAAAAGTCCCGTGTGCTGCGTACCGCGTGCTATACCGTCATTGTGACGCGCTGTGAGTTACATCGGGAGAAAAGAGCTATATAAAAAAGTTATTTGAAAAAGCTACTAACAGTTATCGGATTTACGCAAAGTTGAACATGACGCGCTTCAAATTCATTTTGTGGCACGTTTTAGTACATACCATTTATATCTGTGCGCCAAGCGCAGCCCATGTCTGTGCTTCAAAACAAATGGAAATAAGCCTTTTTGACGCAGCTGGCCAAGATGGAGACATTTGAGCGCAGTACGTAGGCGGAATTGAAATGGAGTTTGACATGCACCAATATTGCGCTTAAAATGCCGTTTGCAATGCTCAATATATATATATATTAAAAAAAAAAAAAAAAACACCCAATTTTCTCAAAACCAAAAAAGAGTAAAGCATTGGACCATCAATAGCCCACTAGGCTTTCTATACTAGTCGTAATCTGGTTACCATATTATATTATCCCTGTTCAACACCTACTTCTCAGCAGACATAAAAAGACAATAAGCTGCAGATGGCATATTTAAAACCTTAGCATCATTTACCAGTAAAATATATACAATAAATACAGAAGAAATTGCAGCCCACGCCGAATGTCAAAATAAGACAACTTTGTGTCTTTTTGTTCTCCTACGGGTGGAACGCGCTGGGCGTGTGTGGCTTTTTCCACCCTTTCCTTTCCCCTGCCCTTGAAGATTTATGTACTACAGAAACAAGACAGGTTTCCCAGGTTCCCAGGGCCGAGTAAATTACAGGGTTTACAGTGAGAATCCTTCAACTTGGACTTAGAAGTGAAATTAAGAAGAAAAAAAAAAGAAGTCAACACACGTATCGTGGCTGTGACCAACTCAAGGAGGAGGAACGTCTTGGATTTATTGCATGAAGACTTCAAATCTCTCTGCACTACAATGCTGGGAGCCAGGGGCTGTAATAAGCTTATGTATCACATCCGGCTATTAAAGCGGCAATCCAAGCAATATCCCACGTGTATTTATTTTATATAATAAATCAGTGCTGTAGTATTAGATAATACTTACTGCTTTTTTTTTTTTTTTTATTCAACCCCATGCCATTGTTAATGAGTTAATACACTGGGCATCCTTAGATTTCTATAGCAGGTTTATCACACTTCCCCAGCAGTGCAAGATCTTTGTAACACCTTCCTGTTTGTGATCATTTGTTGCCAATATTCAGAGTAGTTATAGCTGCAAACTGTAACAATAGTTCATGTTACCTTAGTAATAAAGGATACATTGTAACTGCTGCGTTACACTGACTGAAGGATTAATTGAAACTGAAAGGCAGCCATTTAGTGAACCCCGGAAGCAGGATCGTTAATGATCGATCACGAGAGAATAAAATCGATCGGCAGCTTAAGAAATTCATTTTCAATAAAGATAATCAAAGGCTTTTGTGTCTGTTTAAGTGCCGCTTGGATTGTCTCTTTAACGCAGCAGTTCCGACAGATATACTCATTTTTTTAAACCCCCATTTTCTTAACAGGATAAGAAGCCGGGGGTCCCCAGGGCTCAACCGTGTCAATTTCAGCTGCAGGGACACTTCCAGTCCCCTCCGGGGGAAAACACATAGTGGCTTCAATCTCCCGCATTACACGGGCCAATAGGAAGTCACATCATCCTCCATTGCAGCTTCCTATTGGCTCAATAAACACAGGCAATTTAAATACCAGGAAGCACCGACGCTACGTTTACTGGTAAGTAACTCGGGCACCAGGGGTTATCCAGAGCTGAAATGAACGTGGCTCAGCACTGGGACACCCAGTCTACCCATCGGGGGGGGGGGGGCGATCATGGTAACCTGTAGACTGCACTAGGCTCTGGGGAGAGGTCTATTTTAATGTCCCATACACCAAATATGTCTAACATACTGTATATCTCATGAATGAAGGGAGAAAAATAAATAAACCACACACACACACACACACACACACACACACACACACACACACACTGCAGCAAGGGATTCTGGGAAATGACATGCAAATGAGCACACAATGTGTCACCTTTTGTCTGAAAACCCATTGTTCCATGGAGCCCATATAAGCTAATGCTCGCTGTTAACACAGCTTTAAAGCACAGCATGGGAATCAGATGCAAAGCCAGAGATACCATTCACAGACATGTTTCAACCTTAATGGGTCTCATCAGTGTGAGGTTGGTTGTACTGCTGGCTTTGCATTTTATATATATACTAGCTGAGAGCCCCGGCGTTGCCCGGGATGTTTGTGGTGTGGGTGTGGCATTTGGGTGGGGAGTGGTCCACGCGGCCCATGTGCGGTGTGCGGTGGTACTGCTGCTGTGGCTGTACTGATGGTGATTGTATTGGTGTGCTGATTTGGGAGGGTTTGGTGCTGATGTGGGGGTGCGGATGTGGGTGTGCCGATGGGGGAGGTGCAAAGGTGGCGATGTGTGGGTGCTGATGGTGTTGATGGGGGCTGGGAATGGTGGGGAGCCGAGAATGCCAGTGTGCTGGGGGGGCATGGGATACCGGTGTGCTGAGGTGTGTGTGTATACACGTGTGTTGGTTGTGTGTATACACGTGTGTGTGTGTATACACGTGTGTGTGTGTATACACGTGTGTGTGTGTATACACGTGTGTGTGTGTATACACGTGTGTGTGTGTATACACGTGTGTGTATACACGTGTGTGTGTGTATATACGTGTGTGTGTGTATACACGTGTGTGTGTGTATACACGTGTGTGTGTGTATACACGTGTGTGTGTATACACATGTGTGTGTGTGTGTATACACGTGTGTGTATACACGTGTGTGTGTATACATTGTGTGTATGTATATATTGTGTGTGTGTATACGTGTGTGTGTGTATACACGTGTGTATACACGTGTATACATGTTTGTGTGTGTGTATACATGTTTGTGTGTATACATTGTATGTGTGTGTGTGTGTATACACGTGTGTGTGTGTATACACGTGTGTGTGTGTATACACGTGTGTGTGTGTGTATACACGTGTGTGTGTGTGTATACACGTGTGTGTGTGTGTATACACGTGTGTGTGTGTGTATACACGTGTGTGTGTGTGTATACACGTGTGTGTGTGTGTATACACGTGTGTGTGTGTATACACGTGTGTGTGTATACACGTGTGTGTGTGTATACACGTGTGTGTGTGTATACACGTGTGTGTGTATACACACACGTGTGTGTGTGTATACACGTGTGTGTGTGTATACACATGTGTGTGTATACACACGTGTGTGTGTGTATACACGTGTGTGTGTATACACATGTGTGTGTATACACATGTGTGTGTATACACATGTGTGTGTATACACATGTGTGTGTGTATACACATGTGTGTGTGTGTATACATGTGTGTGTGTGTATACATGTGTGTGTGTGTATACATGTGTGTGTGTGTATACATGTGTGTGTGTGTATACATTATGTGTATATGTCTCCATGTGTGTGTGTGTATGTCTCCATGTGTGTGTGTGTATGTCTCCATGTGTGTGTGTGTATGTCTCCATGTGTGTGTGTGTATGTCTCCATGTGTGTGTGTGTATGTCTCCATGTGTGTGTGTGTATGTCTCCATGTGTGTGTGTACGTGTACATGTGTGTGAGTATACGTGTACATGTGTGTGTGTGTACGTGTCTACGTGTACATGTGTGTGTGTGTGTGTGTGTGTACGTGTACATGTGTGTGTGTGTGTGTGTGTGTGTGTGTGTGTGTACGTGTCTACGTGTACATGTGTGTGTGTCTACGTGTACGTGTGTGTGTGTCTACGTGTACGTGTGTGTGTGTGTGTCTACGTGTACGTGTGTGTGTGTCTACGTGTACGTGTGTGTGTGTGTCTACGTGCGTGTGTGTACGTGTGTGTGTGTGTGTACGTGTGTGTCTGTGTGTGTGTGTCTACGTGTGTGTCTGTGTGTGTGTGTCTACGTGTGTGTGTTTGTGTATACGTGTGTGTGTTTGTGTCTACGTGTGTGTGTTTGTGTCTACGTGTGTGTGTTTGTGTCTACGTGTGTGTGTGTATACGTGTGTGTGTGTGTATACGTCTGTGTGTGTGTGTGTGTGTCTACGTGTGTGTGTCTACGTGTGTGTGTGTGTGTGTCTACGTGTGTGTGTGTGTGTCTGTGTGTGTTTGTGTCCCTGTGTGTCCTTTGGCCCGTGACTCCGCCTCAGGGAAGGGGGGGGGTGGGGGGGGAGGTGGTGGGAAGGGGGGGGGGAAGGGGAGGTGGTCGGAAGGGGGGGGTGGGGGGGGGAGGTGGGGGGAAGGGGGGGGGTGGGGGGGAGGTGGGGGGGAGGTGGTGGGAAGGGGGGGGAGGTGGTGGGGAGTTGGGAAGGGGGGTGGGGGAGGTGGGAAGGGGGGTGGAGGTGGTGAGGAGGTGGTGGGAGGTTGTAAGGGGGGAGTGAAGGGAAGGTGAAGGGGGGGTGAAGGTGGGGTGGAGGGGAGGTGAAGGGGGGGTGGAGGGGAGGTGAAGGGGGGGTGGAGGGGAGGTGAAGGGGGGGGGGTGGAGGGGAGGTGAGGGGGGGGGTGGAGGGGAGGTGAGGGGGGGGGAGTGAGGGGAGGTGAAGGGGGGGGAGTGAGGGGAGGTGAGGGGGGGGTGAGGGGAGGTGAGGTGAAGGGGGGTGAGGGGAGGTGAAGGGGGTGAGGGGAGGTGAAGGGGGGTGAGGGGAGGTGAAGGCCGCTCCCTCACCCGTCCGGCAGCTCCCTCACCCGTCCGGCAGCTCCCTCACCCGTCCGGCAGCTCCCTCACCCGTCCGGCAGCTCCCTCACCCGTCCGGCAGCTCCCTCACCCGTCCGGCAGCTCCCTCACCCGTCCGGCAGCTCCCTCACCCGTCCGGCAGCTCCCTCACCCGTCCGGCAGCTCCCTCACCCGTCCGGCAGCTCCCTCACCCGTCCGGCAGCTCCCTCACCCGTCCGGCAGCTCCCTCACCCGTCCGGCAGCTCCCTCACCCGTCCGGCAGCTCCCTCACCCGTCCGGCAGCTCCCTCACCCGTCCGGCAGCTCCCTCACCCGTCCGGCAGCTCCCTCACCCGTCCGTCCGCTCCCACGTGGATCTGAGGCGGGAGGCAGCTTGTTGTGGCCGCTCCCCCGCTGTGTCCCGGGCGCTCGCTCGCTCCGCTGACTGTAGCGGCGCCGGGGGGGGGGGGGGGAGGGGGGTGTTTGGAGGGGAGGTGATTTGAAGGGGGGTGAGGGGTGGGTGAAGGCCGCTCACTCACCCGTCCGGCCGCTCCCACGTGGAACTGAGGCGGGAGGCAGCTTGTTGTGGCCGCTCCTCCGCTGTGTCCCGGGCACTCGCTCCTCCGCTGACTGTAGCGGCGCCGGGGGGGGGGGGGGTTTGAAAGCGCGGGAGACACGGGGAGAGTGTGGAGGCTGATTTCGGGGAGGAAGAGGCGGAGGCTCCGGCAGGTATGTGAGGCCCCCCCCCCCCCCCCGGTTATACATGCTGCTAATGTACACCCCCTCCTACTGTGTGTCCGTGTGTGTGTGTGTGTCCCTGTGTGTCCGTGTGTGTGTGTGTGTCCGTGTGTGTGTGTGTGTCCGTGTGTGTGTGTGTGTCCGTGTGTGTGTGTGTGTCCGTGTGTGTGTGTGTGTGTGTGTGTGTCCGTGTGTGTGTGTGTGTCCGTGTGTGTGTGTGTGTCCGTGTGTGTGTGTGTGTCCGTGTGTGTGTGTGTCCGTGTGTGTGTGTGTCCGTGTTTGTGTGTGTCCGTGTGTGTGTGTGTCCGTGTGTGTGTGTCCGTGTGTGTGTGTGTTTGTGTCCTTTGGGCCGTCACTCCGCCTCAGGCCAATGAGAGGTGTGCGGGGGCGGCCCAAGGGACCAATGAGATTTCCCCTAGGGACACCGGACATCCAGCAGGCAGGCAGGCAGGCAGGCAGGCAGGCATGCAGGCAGGCATACAGTGCTTTCACTAATATAGTACAAGATATTTTTTTTTAAAGCATTGGAAAAGGCAAGTAGAGATTTCTTATTACAGCATGTAAAAAATAAAATGCACCGCTATAAAATACATTGTTAATTATAATATGATGAGTTTCTCACTTTTCTAGTAATTTCGCAGGCCGTCTTCACAATCTTCGTTTAATTGCAAAAGAGGACCTTAAGTGGAAGGGTCTTTGCAAGGCCGGCGGAAAGGTCATGGATTTTAATTTAGGAACCAGCTAGAGTTTAACAGTTAATGGGTTTTTTTTTTGGGGGGGGGAGTTGCACAGCTTGTGGGGTCTCTCCTCCCCCACAGTACTGTACATATATTTTTCAGGGGCTTGAAATGCAATTGTGGTTCTGGAGGCATAGGGACATAAAAAGGTGACTTGCTGTGTCACAGGGGGATGACAATTGGATTCAAACCCAGATCACAAGCAATTACATTACTTTAGCAGGCAGAAGAACAAGAATAAAATGATTAGCCAATTATTATAAACATACCAATGTATGTCTCAGAGTAGCACTCTTAATTGATTAATTAGGATGTACTATTTCAGAGTCTAATAAGTGCTGAAGATCAGTGTCCCCCAACCCTCAAAGGGGTCCAACAAAAACAGGATCAGCAGTTTGTACGCATGAAATATGAACATGTATTGTGACGTGTCTTTCATAACATGTATAGCACATACGAGACCAACATGCATTAGGCAAAAGTCCTACAATGTATGTTACAAAAATAAAGCAAAGCAATACAAGGAGCTTTCAAAAGAACTATTCATCCCACGGGCAGTACTAAGGACTCGGGCCATCCCTTAAGGTTGGAGGAAAGGAAATTTCACCAGCAACAAAGGAAAGGGTTCTTTACAGTAAGGGCAGTTACAGTGTGGAATTCATTACCCATGGAGACTGTGATGGCAGATACAAAAGATTTGTTCAAAAAAAGGTTGGACATCTTTTTAGATGGGAAGGGTATACAGGGATATACCAAATCAGTATACATGGGAAGGATGTTGATCCAGGGATTAATCCGATTGCCAATTCTTGGAGTCAGGAAGTAATTAATTTTTCCCCTTAATGGGGTTTTTGTTTGCCTTCCTCTGGATCAATAAGCAAGTATAGATATAGGATAAAGTATCTGTTGTCTAAATTTAGCATAGGTTTAACTTGATGGACCCATGTCTTTTTTCAACCTCATCTACTATGTAACTATATACCAAATATTGTATTTCAGGAGGTTTTAGTCTCTTTTTAATGACTGCTTGCAGAAGAAAAAAAAACAAATAAAAATGAAGCCACACCAAAATATACTGAGGAGTCTCTGATCTTACCTTAGCGAGGCGGGCTCTCTTGATAAGGTCGTTGAGCTTGCGTAGAGCTGCGTTCCGCGGAAGGCTCTGGATGTCCCGGAAAAGATCTTGAGTTTCCTTTTCAAAGAGCTTTCGGTTCTCAGTAATCTGCAGTGGCTTGGACCAGAAGGAACCGATGTAAACCCGGACCACCTCCGGGGTGTTCATCACCTTCCCCAAGGACCACATAAGGGCGCCATAGACCCTCATCAGCTGCTGAGTGTCCACTTGGTCGGCCTTGTTGAGCACCACCCGGATCTTATCGTCCTGGCCTCGGAAGGCTCGGATCGCCTCGGAGAACTCATCAGATATGTCCAGTTTGTGGGCGTCAAACAGTAGAATGATGCGGTCCACACGCTCTGCAAACCACTGCAAGACCTGGCTAAAGTCATACCCTAGAGAACGAGTACAAAAAGAAAAAAAATCACAGCGTTAAGACGACTTTTTCTTACACCAACAGTGTTTGCAGCGCCGTGTACAGAAGATTGCGGGCACAAGGAGTCCCTTCCCCATACAGCTTACAATGTAAGTTTGGTGCCAGGAGGCGCAGGGAGAAAAGGTCACATGGACACTGGGAGATGACCTGGGTACTCTACTTCAGCTATACAAATAAATAAATCCCACCAACAACATTCAGGTGAAAAACGAAATATTACTGCAAATATTCTGCTTTCACTGCTCAAAAATGCTCATTTTTCTACTCTTCCATAAATCTCATCCAAACATGCATGTTTACAGAGTGAAACAGCATATTTGACAAAACTACTCTTAAAAGCGGTGGTCATATATATAAAAATTTAATGGAATGAACCTTGTAATAAAAATGGTTATAAATTGTTAACAATCCCACAACATGGTTTAAAATAACATCTCTAAAGAGTAGAAACTGCCCTGGATGAAGATGATGAAGATGATGAAGCATTGGGGATGTCAGTGGGCAGCAGAGAAGGGAAGCTGGAAAGATAGCAGCCCACAGTAGTTGGTTTCGTTACTTTGCAGACATACAACTCTATTAAACTCATATTAGCTGAATATGGTTTCTGTCAGGTATGTTTGGAAAAGAGACCTGATCTTTAGTGTCATACAGTATTTTTAATGCCTGGGTCAAACCCTGCTGGTAGCCACTAAAAGAATGTTAAAAACACTTCTTGAAAACACGGTTACGGTCACGGCAAGAGTCCCAAGCATACTACAGAAGAATATCACACCTTGCAGGTAGAAGCCATTTGTACAGTGCTCATTCATTCTATTGGTAAACTGAGCGTACTGTAGATCTCATTCCCTAAACAGTTTAACACTGTAAAAGTACTGTAAAGTATATTATATACAAGTCACGACAGTTATACAGTTTCCTTTCCTATTGTCCAATTTTGCTGCACTTATTGTATTATTATAATTCCCTGTACGGTATTCTTTGTGAAGCGCCAAGTACACTTTTGGCGAGATATACACACACACACACGTCGACAAATCACCAAAAAATCTACTCGCCGAACAAAAAAAATCTACTCGCCACCTAGTACCACACGTGTGCTGCTTGGGCCAATAGGAGCTCACCACGATGTTAAATCCACTCGCACGGGGCGTGCAAATGTGCAAATGTATAGGTTTGTCGAACACTTAGATTGTATATATATCTATCACAGGATACTACACACCACCTTGGCCATGCAAAAATTGGAGTGTTATGCCCAACAAAAATACAAAGGCTCCAGCAATACCAAGTAGTCAGTGATCTGGGTGGAGCCATAAAGCATTTTTATTTATAATTTAATTTTTAGGAAATAATGTGTCCTTGGGGGGGGGGGGGGGGGGTAAGAAAAAAAATCCCTACTTCTCTGTTCTCAGTTACAAAACACGACCCGCATATTTCCCAATGACTTACGCATATTTCCCAATGACTTGATAAGGAGAAAAAAAAGTGAGCAATTTGATAAAAAATTAGCTGGGACTGCACCTTTAAGAAACAATCTTAGGCCCACAATACCTTTAGAGTCTCTGGCAGCAAAGGGGTTAATTTAAACAAAAACTAAACCCCATGCACTTTTGTAGAAATAAATAAAATGTCACTGTTACATAAACTTCCTCTTTCCTCTCTTTGAAAGCCCCATTTTAAATCTTGCAACAGCAAAAACTCCCTTATCTTAACAAAACAGAAACGCTATTTTTATCAGACTGCTAAGAAAATATTGAGTCGGTATACAAAAGGCAAAAACCACACCTTTCTTCCTGATGTTAGTTTATCCATCAGAAAACCCTACTTTAATTATCAGAATAATATTTTTTCAGGAGACACAAATAGATGCCAACCAGTCATTGGTTAAGAAATACAGCCCAACCCCCTTATAACGCTGTGCATTTGTATGCACTGTACAATAAAGTATTTAAGATACCGATAATCGTGTTGTAAAGTATTCATAAATACGAAAAGTTGGGAGCCACGCTTGCATCGCGTTATAAGCGGATTTGCGTTGTAATGGCTCACGTTATAACGGGGTTGAGCTGTAGTACTGTATTATTCCTTGATCAATAAGCCATTGTAATAGTAGCTTGTTTCCTCCTGCATTAAACTTGGGTTTCAGGGCCACTTATCTTACGTTATGGAACATGTTAGAATACTTGGTGTTGGGGACATACTTTTTAATAGACTTAATTGAAGCCGACAGACCAGCTTTGTGAAGCTGCGCCCATCACTGCCAATGTAGCATGTTCTGGCTCCACTGCCAATGAATGGAATCAAACTGTTATTTTTATCAGGTCTGAGCAAATTAAATGATCATTTTTAGGCGAAAATAAAAACATGTTCAGCTGAACGAACAGCCACTTTCCTGATTTCCAAACATGTTAATGGTTGAAAATGTATCACGTGGTCGACTGCTTCACCTTTGGTATGATGACTACATGCGCCCAACAGAGACTGCAAGTTGACTAGTAATTATAGGGAGTAGAGTACAATGGGAGTGGGAGGACACGGCCCAGGAAATGAGGATTACTAGCCGAGCTGAAGGCTAGAGGATGGTACAGTGTTAGACCGTAGAGAAGACAGACCAAAGTAAGGTAAAAGTGATGCCTGTAACCCTACGAGTGTCAGAAGGGATTATGACACTGGCTCTAAACAATGACACTGAGCAGGGGAACCCAGTTCAATTCCCGGTGTTGGCTCCATGTGACCTTTATCTCCCTGTGCCTCAGGCACCAAAAACAGATTGTAAGCTCCACGGGGCAGGAAAATTGTGAAGCACTTGGAGCCCCATTGTGAGAAAAATACTATATGAAATAAAGTTATTAATATATTGTGCTGCGGAGAGAAGTCTGTCTAATTCCTTGCCTCAGAGCTTGCAATCTAAACGTAGTAATGGATATAAAGTGACTTGCCCAAAGGCAGGGATGATGTCCCCAAGCCGCTCCTTTTCGAAAATGTGAATTAAAAAGGTACCAACAAGGCAGCTTTAACTTTCCACTTCTACATGGGAGCCATTCACAGAGCTGTACGTAGTCAGGAGGGAGGCTGTCTCACTAGTGGATAAACCACGCCTCTCCACGCTCGCGTTACACGAATGCGTCACGTACGTACCCCGGCTAATGCGCTGCTTTTCTCCAGAGAGGATGCCAGGGGAGTCAATGATGCTGATACTTTTTAAAACCTGATTCGGCACCTGCGAGCACATAAACCTGCAATAACGGGAACAAAACAAGGTTATTGGCTTGCAAAACACGCATCACAGGTTACTGCGTAATGTACACTACGCACGGTCTACAGAATATTGTCGTGATGTTCATCATCATTATTTATTGTATATTGTGGAACAAGTCAAAAAAACAGTCAGCATAAAACTTCACACATAAAAAATGGAAATGAATCCACAAAATAAGTCGTAACGTGAACGTTTCAACGACATCAGCACGTCTGGCTGCAGCCCCCACCATGTTTTACCTGGGCAGGTCTCCGTTTTCCTTATTTTCATTTTGCAGGCTGGTCATGAATCAGCTCTAATTATCCTACTCATGCTCAGATGTTTATCAAGCATTTATCAGACCTTTATTAGTGACGCTCTGCTGGCGATGAGTCAGAGACACTGCGTCTGATTCATACTTTCCGAATAGCTGGAATGATGATATTGTCTTACAATACCCATTTTATTGTGGCATTGTATACGGAAATATTACTTATTATAGATTTATGGTGCCAACATTCTGTAGTGCAGTACACAATAGAAAAAGACAAACATAATATAACATAACATACAAATTAGGCCATGAACAGCATTTCTTGACTGCTGACCATTTTGTATATGACTTTCTTGCATAGTTGAGAGAAGGTTCTCACTGAACACCTCTGCGCTCATTCAAATGTGGGGCAATCCCGGGACTCACGGGCATAGATTAAGACGGGGGAGCGGCTACAGAGGTCCTCATTGCAGATCATATAGTCAGAAAGACATTCATTTATCAGATGAAGAAATGCACAACATTTTGGGGATATACCCGTTACCTGATGAAGGGGTATAACCTCGAAAACTTGGGCATTTTTTCCTCCTGCAAAATAGGAATGTCTCTCCGACTATATGATCCCGTAATGGGTGTGGCAGAGTCTATTCTACTGTGATTCCCATTTAACCCTCACTGTTAGGAGCCTGTTTCATGCGACCGGGCAAATGACTTAATTTATTTTTATTTGTAAAGCTTGAGGCAGAAAGGAAAGACTGAAATCTCTTTGGTAGAATAGTAACGATTTACCTACAGTTTGAAGTACAGTATATACACACAGCACTGCATACACTGTCAGCACTAACAAAAACACATTGTATTACACAAATAAGAGTGCATTATAAGGGGCTTAAACTGTGTGACACAGTATCTGGTTAAACAAGAAAAACACCCAGTGGCCCGCTCTGCATAAGAAAAACAAAGCTAAAAAAAAAGCAACTAATGCAAGAGGGTTTGTCCTGTGTGTTTCATTTCAGGGGTTGAGAGAAGGTGACAAAAGCTAGCAGATTATGCTGCTGGAATGTGCAAATACTTGTTCCCATCCAACTACTGATATCTCCTGGAATGTTGCACCTTGTGCTCGCTTCTCACACACACTGCCGGATAAAGTCACGCCGAGTATTACTGAGACCAGGGGTGCTCAATTCCAGTCGTCAAGCCCCCCCAACAGGACAGGTTTTCAGGATGTCCCTGCTTCAGCACAGGTGACAGAGGCTCAGTCTTCGATAGAGGCTCAGTCATCGACCGAGCCTCCTGTGCTGAAGCAGGGATATCCTGAAAACCTGTCCTGTTGGGGGGGGGGGGGGCTTGAGCACTCCTGACACGTTCCATTACCCTTTCCCCCTCTGTAGCGTTCTACTTCATTGTAGTTAAATGGTGGCAGCAGCAGTCCATAACAGGTAGTACAACCGCAGGACGGGGCAGTGAGCGGCCATACTGTTGCAGACTGGAAAGCCGTTGTCTGAACCAAAGCGATTCCCTCGTGCTGCTTGGATCCTATTATTACCAGACAGGCCTGCAATGCATTGCAGCAATGGGAGCTCACTGAACAGAACTGTAGCATTGGAGCACCAAGTCCACCTGATCAATAACTAAACTTAGCTTAACTGCTATATGGAAGGGAATTAACTTCATACCTGTTCAGAAAAGCATTTCCAAAGCTGTTCAGTTTCCGGAACGGTTTTTTAGGGTCCACAACAAGTGCATTTCCTGGAATGCTGCCTTCCTTATCCCCGTACATCACAGCAATAAAGGAGTCGGTGGTGGGCTCCGGACCGATTCTCATTCCTGGGAAGTCCTGCTCCAGGAGGTATCTAGTCAACAACAACAGCTGCTCGTTATTGAGAATTATGACAAAAATACACGAGTCTGGAGCCAAATGTGTATTTGAGAATAGGACCGCGAAATACAAAAAGTAAAGCGTGGAAAATAGGATCCATTTGTATATTTCCTGTACAGTTGATTTAAGCACGGCTAAATGTAACAGTTTCCTTTCTACATAATATCCCAATGAATTGCAGGCTATTAGCATTGATGTTTATATTTGTGTAAATACTGTGTTGACGTCACATACAGTAGGAATCCACTTGGCTCACCCAGACTTACCATTCTGCTTAATTAAAGCAGCAATTCCCCCCATCGCCCCCCCATCAGCCTATAGGAATTTAACTTGTATAATGTTAGGATCTTACCCCTTGACCATGTCCTGCTCTTTAACCCTTTGGGTGCCCCAAGACGTCATCACTATGTCATGGGATCTGACACGGTGTGATTAAAGGGTAAATTCTATATATGCCAAAGTGACCATTCCTGCTCAAAACTCCTTAAGTCCAGCATTACCGGCCATGTTGGCATATACAGAATTCCCCTTTAACCATGCCGGGTCACTGGCTAATACAACCATTGTTTTGGCACGCTGATTATTCTAAAAATGTCAGTTCTTGGTTATTATTGTGTGTGTGGCCTGGAGAAATGCATTTTGCACTGTTCTCTCGATTGGCTGACGACCCAAGAAAATGGCTTCTTGGTTTCAGTGTAGTAGTATCCTTTTATTTTTAAAGGAAAGATATGTGCTTACAAGCCGAATTTTGTGAACTTAAACATATCCTGTATTAGCAAAAATAAAATCATTCAGCCCGCTGACCCTTATCTTAGGATCTTCCTGTAACCCATGTGAACGCCAACAGAAGCCAAAGCCAATAGTACTGCAGGAAATGTACTGTTAGGGAGTGCTTGTGAGCAGTGCCTCAATACTCGTCAAAAAGCAATGCGTCGGTGTCAACTTATTCCAACACCGAGACTTGATGCCCTTAGTCTGAACCCCAACATACAAGAATAGATTTTTTGCTTTGTTCCCCCATACATATATTTTCTATTTAGCTAAATAAACAGCCCTCTTTTGCTTCTGCCAAACAGGACAAGGTCAATTCCTGTTTGGAGGAATTATGGAAGTGCACAAAAAGAAAACAAAAAAATTGTTCTAGACCAAACCTTACACACACAGGGCGTGGTTCATCTGTTCATCTAACGAGTCAAATTGAACAAAACTGGGTCATTATACACTTTTGTACAGAACACGCATAAATTATGATCTCCAACAGGTTAGATATTTGTGCCCATCTACCAAAACACACCTTAATAAGCATTATTTAGCTATAATTATTTTTTAGTGTAAAGTAATCATATTCCTGAAAACTAAAGGTCGTTTTGCAACAATGTTAAATCTCCATTTAAAAAGGGTAAGAATTTAAACTAAACAGGATTAGGACATTATTTGCTGAACTATTTGAACACAGTGAATGAATAGGTGCTCATCTGAGATATAATGATCTCAAACTAACACATGCAAGAGAAGTTTCAGTGTTTTGTGAACGTTTTTAGTGCTGCCAGAGTTTATCAGTTAGTTGTCAAAGAGTTTTGAAATAGTCATGTATATTTTTCTTGATTATGTAAATATTTGTATATTTATAGCCATCTGATATATTTTTTAATGCATTTAACACCAAAATGCAACTCACTAAACATTGCTGCCGTTAGATCACATGATCCTAAGTGGAACGGCACCTTTAATCCATGCTTTATTCGCTTAGAAAATCTGATGAGACAAGGATGGTGACGAACCTTCTTAGGCCCTGTATAATAAAACAAAACACTGGCTCCAGTGTCCAACTGGTGAAAATAGGCAGCTTAGTTTTAGGAACACTGGGGGTTATTCATTAAACTCATAATACCAATAGAGGCTCCATTTTACAGAAACTCCTATTGGCGTCAAGAAGTTAGACACTGTTGCAGTTTAATGTCTGAAACAGTGAACGAGAATCAAATCCCAGCATTTAATCTCCTTGTGACCTTTGGCACTTTATCTTCCTGTGCCTCAGGCTCCAAAATTAGAATGTAAGTTCTATGGGCAGGGGCTCGTTGTGCCTTCATATTTCTATTATCAGCACTATACACCTACGTTTTGTTATTATCAAACGTGCTAAAGGTGTTTCCAAAACACTCCGGTAAGAAACCAACCTGATTAAGGTTTTCTGACTCTGCACCCCTGATGAAGGTGGTCTTTTCCACTCTCCTGGTTGTCTCACTGGGCAAAGCTTATCTGACCCAAAGGTTCACCTGCAGAAGAGGTGGTCTTGCCACCCCCCACCAAGAAAAGTTGCTCCTATCCCATGACCCCCAGTGGAATACCAAATAAAAAGGTGCTCCATCTCCCTTGCACTCCAGTGGTCTCACCCAATAAATCATCCCTTCCCCAGTGGCCCCACCTGATGAAGGTAGTCTTGCTCCCCTCCCCAGTAGCCTCACCTGATGAAGGTGGTCTTGCCCTCCTCCCCAGTGGCCTCACCTGATGAAGGTGGTCTTGCTCAGTTCCCCAGTGGCCCCACCTGATGAAGGTGGTCTTGCTCAGTTCCCCAGTAGCCTCACCTGATGAAGGTAGTCTTGCCCCCCTCCCCAGTGGCCTCACCTGATGAAGGTGGTCTTGCTCCCCTCCCCAGTGGCCTCACCTGATGAAGGTGGTCTTGCTCCCCTCCCCAGTGGCCTCACCTGATGAAGGTGGTCTTGCTCCCCTCCCCAGTGGCCTCACCTGATGAAGGTGGTCTTGCCCCCCTCCCCAGTGGCCACACCTGATGAAGGTGGTCTTGCCCCCCTCCCCAGTGGCCTCACCTGATGAAGGTGGTCTTGCCCGTGCTGTACTGTCCCACCAGCAGCACCATGGGCAGGTTCTGGAAGTCGGCATCCTCCAGGGCCGGGGAATGGAACTCATGGAAGCGGTAATGCTCCTCCAGGGGCAGCAGCTTCCCGGAGTACAGGGACTGCAGGCCGCCGGTTACCGTCTGCAGCACGTCCTGGTGCCCGCGGCCCGGGCCGCTCTCCTTTCCCAGCCAGCTGAACATGTCCGGGCGCACTGTCAGCACTGCCACTCACTCACTAACTGTCAGCACTGCCACCCACTGACTACCAGCATGGGCGCTGCAACTTCCGCATATCCCCCTCCCAAGCAACGACACGTCACCTGGGCACCACTTCGCCCACGCCCACTACACCAACCGAGACCAATCGCCATCATCAACGTCACAGAGCCCGCCCCTAATTGAAGTCACCTTTAAAGTTCAGAGGGAGCCGTGTGTGTCAGTCAGGAGCGCTGCTCTGCTGCCCCCTGCTGGTGGAAGGAGGGGCGTGTCCTATGTTAGAAAGTGTCACTTGTCATTAACTGGAAGGAACACAGGCTCACTGACTGGGGACCTAATCCCAAGACATGGAGGCCCGTGTCACATTTTATAAAGTGTCATTAACTGGATGGAACACAGCTCACTGACTGGGACCTAATCCCAAGACATGGAGGCCAGTGTCACATGTTATAAAGTGTCATTAACTGGAACACAAGCTCACTGACTGGGACCCAATTAACAGTTAGCCAGTCCTGCAAATATCTCCAAATGTTTGCTTTCGAGTCGGTGACGAGAAGCAGGAAAGCTGTTGCATGGAACTACTGTACTGCCGACGCCCAACGCACTTTCGCCATGGACGGATTCTTCCAGTGCGCACACATTTTACCAACCTATTCAGTCACAACATGGGTGCTGTGTATTTTGCTGGCTGCTCACATATGCAAGTCACTGTAGCTGCTAATTATTTCTGGTTCAAATATGATGCAGCACAACCAGTCTATACTAAAATACTTCTTTATTAATATGTCTGTGGACGTTTGAGTGTCACCTGTACTTCACACATTCAGTCCTCATGTATTACATTTGAACCTAGGATTTATTGCAGCAAGAAGAAAGAAAAACTGCACCATTTATAGGTGCAAACATTAATACATCTCATTAAAATATTGCACTGAATATCTTCCCCTCTTCCCCCACCCCCAACAACTTATATAACTACTTCATAAATCCTTCACTGGCACAAGTGGTAGGGTTGCCAGGTGGCTTCTGCAAAAATACTAGACACAATGGTGTGACGCTCTTTAGGTAAACACACAGACACACACCCTCTCACCTCTCCATGCTGTTTTCTCTTCTCCTTAGCCCCACCCCCAGGATCCTGACACCTCCTCCTGATTGGCTGCATTACTCAGCAGCAACCGATCAGGACGGAGGAAGATTCCCAGACCCCAAGCAACAGCCCTGCTCTCTCCCTGCGTGGGGAAATCCCGCTGCCCCCCCCAAGCCCGTCAGGTCACTATGTCCAGAGAGGTAATACCGGTATAAACACACACGCCCAGAGAGGTAATACCGGACACATACACAACCAGAGAGGTAATACCGGGCACATACATGCCCAGAAAGGTAATACTGGTATACACACACGTCCAGAGAGGTAATTCCGGACACATACATGCCCAGAGAGGAAATACTGGTATACACATACACGCCCAGAGAGGTAATACTGGTATACACATACACGCCCAGAGAGGTAATACCTAGGGTTGCCAGGTGTCCGGTATTGAACTGGACTGTCCTGTATTTGGACACTGTCCAGTAAAAAATGAGAGGTACTGTAATACTGGACATGTAAGTGTCTGTATTTTCCTCCCTGGACATAGTGACCTGACGCACCTTTCACCATTGAGGTCAGTATTTTTGGAGAAGCCATCTGGCAACCCTAGTAATACCAGTATACACATACACGCCCAGAGAGGTCGTACCGGACACATAAACACCCAGAGAGGTCATACCGGGCACATACACGCCCAGAGAGGTAATACCGGTATACACATACACGCCCTGAGAGGTAATACCGGTATACACATACATGCCCAGAGAGGTAATACTGGTATACACATACAGTACATGTCCAGTATTACCAGTACCAGTACCAGTATACACATACACGCCCAGAGAGGTAATACTGGTATACACATACAGTACATGTCCAGTATTACCAGTACCAGTACCAGTATACACATACACGCCCAGAGAGGTAATACTGGTATACACATACAGTACATGTCCAGTATTACCTCTAATTTTATACTGGACAGTGTCCAAATACAGGACATTCTGGTTCAATACTGGACACCTAGCAACCCTAACGTGGAGCAGCATTGATGCAAAATTTTGGGAAGATTGGGATTGGTCAGTTCGGGAGCAATTCCGCTTTCAATTTATGCCCATCGTGTTTTTTTTTGTTTGTTTTTTTGTTGTTGTTTTTTTTAACAAGTGCAACTTTAACAAATGTCACACTTTGCCTTCTCTTGCATTTCACTAAATCTAATAAGGAATTGAAAGGATGAGTGAAAAGCATACAGAAATAAGTCTTTAATAACAATAAATACATATCAAACTTGCCAACAAATTCCATAAAACAGAAAAAACTATTCTCACACGTTGCAGACATATTTTCCTGCAGCAGATTAAGGGGGGTTATGCACAAAGCAGTGATAAGTGTTTTTAAGTGAGATAAATGCCTTTTTTTTTTCAATATTGCGTGCAGCGCGATTCACAAAGTAATGATGACACTGCAGTATCGCGCTTAAAAGGCTTTTCATCATCAAAACACAGTCATTGCTAAAAAAATGGTGCCATAAATTGCGCCAAAAAGCATGTATCTCCCTTAAAAACACTTATCACTGCTTTGTGCATAAACCCCTAAGACAATTAAGAATTGATCACTTCTCACAACTGACATCAATATACACCAAACTAAAAAAAGACCTGCACATAAACTAGCAGATGTGCATCACTGTGAATTTGGGGAAATGTAATCATATCCAAGTCCTATTGTTATACTTTAAACCAGGGGTGCTCAACACAGTCCAAGACCCCTCAACAGGTCAGGTTTTCAGGATATCCCAGCATCGGCACACGTGGCTCAATCAGAGGCTCAGTCGAAGACAGAATCCGGGAAACATATTTGGGCGGATTCGTCCATCTCTAGTCTGGAGTTGGGCACCTTTGCTTTAAGTTTAAACCTTACAAAAAGTATACATTTGCCATTCATATGCGAGCTATTTGCAAACCAACTTCCGACAGACAGGTATGAATGTAGAAATGTTCGTGGGATACATTGATATTTAATGCTCTGCCATTGGCCAATGCTGTGAAATAGGTTTTGCATTCTGACAGAAGGGCTACTTCTTTAACCCCTTAGGGAGGGGCATACTATTCTTTGTAGGCTGCTCCGGCAGCAAAGGGTCAATCACAGAGTGCTTACGAGTCTGGTACATCTGGCTTAAGAGATTCCTGGTTTTTCTCCTCTCCACTGCCATGCGCAGCGCATCCACAATCAATTGGCTGTTGTTCTGAACATTATAGTCTGTCAGTTTCATCAGCCCGTCAAAGTCACGCTCGCTGTAGGTAAAGTTTGTCAAGAAATACGGTGACAAGAGACCACTGACATCCACATCTCCTTCTGACATCTCTTCTGGAGACCGCGGCACACCTGGAGTGAAATAAGTCTCATTTATGATCTGCGCAGAGCATAGAATTGGTTTCTTACAGTGACTCCATGTCTGAGCCCCTTTTTAATTAATTTCTTTCATCCGATTTACTCATAGATATTAAAACTCATACCAACTACACAGAGCCGGCGTGAAACTTAGCGGGGCTCGGTGCCGGGGAGAGCGCGGGGCCTCTTACATGCTCCGGCATCGCCACCTGCTCCACATCTCAGGGTCATAGGATGTCACGTTATCATGGCAACCGGGCGCCGCAGCATCATATGACGTCGCGGAGATGGCTCGCCGGATAAAAGGTAAGAGGTGCTTACAGAGGCCCCGCGCTCTCCCCGGCAATCAGTTTAACTGTTGTGGGGAAGAGCGCGGAGCCTTTGTAAGCGCGGCTTGGTACGACTGCACTGACTGCACTGACTGCACTGACTGCACTGCTATCAAGCCGGCCCTACAAACAACATTATGCATGCAGGCATGTCAAGCCTCACTGAGTTGCATGAGTCCTTTCCATTGGAAACCAGTTTTACTCAGATTATCCTGCTATCTACATAACTACTGTATGTCCCAATGCAAGCGTCAACTACATAAAGTCAACCATCAGAGGAAAGAGAACAGGACAGGGTAAAATAATGTAATTGACTTATATTAGGTTTAAGGGGCTTATTCTATATGTGCCAAAGCGGCCCATTGAGACGTTTTCCGACAAAACTCCCTATTGGGAATTGACCATTTTAAACCCCCCAAAGATTGCATTATATTGAGAACAATGAGGGAACGTACCAGGCGCTTTATATTTTCGGAAGGTGTCATTCACAAGGGGGAAGTGAAGGACTATGGGAGCGTTGGGGTTGTCATGGTCAATGAATATGTAGCACTCTTTGTGTTTTTTTCTCTCTTCCTCGCTCAGTGATACTTTTGGGAATCCGATGCCTTGCATCGTGCAGTAAGTACAGGTCTGATCCATCACCTGCAAAACACAAAGCAAAGAGGTGAAAACCCAAACAAGCATGCACCATCGGTTCTCCAGTGCAGGCATCCTAGCTCCATCAATATTACTCGGAACAGTTCTCTGCATTGTTTCTGAATATCGTAGACAAGAGGGTTCCAGGAAGAAGTCTGTGATCAGGATTAAAAGTGGAAGGAAGGTGAAAGAAATGTGTAAACTTTGTAAGACTGCGACTTTCAGAAATATTCAGTGAGTGATGATGAGACAAATCTCCTTGGCTAGATATTGACACAATATCCTATTCTCAGTCGTGCTCTTTTAAACGTGCAATCCCACACAATTAGCCAGTTAATGTTCTTGGGGGGGTCACACCCTCCCAAATCTACCCCTCAAAGAGTAAATGTAAAATACTTATAGGTGTCAATTTGGTCCTAGGATGGATTCCCCTCTAAGGTAACTGGGATAGCAATGTTATGGATTTATCTCACGTACTGGACAGTAAAAGTTCTCATTCATATGTATAAAGCTTGAAATGGACGAAGCTTGATCCGATTCCTAACTCAGTTAATTGAAAATGATTAATTTGACAAACAGACAGTTTAACTATGACCAATAACAATAATAGGGATGAAAGCGATCATAGTAATACTTTCCCCTTAAATATTACTGCCAGAGGCGGATGGAAATAATGTAACCAGTAAATGATTCAGAAATCGCTCATTACTAACCAGAAGAGGTGTGTCTAAAGTATAATCAAACGACAGGATGATGTCCACCTTCCGGTCAGGTCTCAGTAAAGGGGGGAAGCTGGCGTTAATAAAGTAGCCAGCGTCTACTAGGCACAGATTCTCAGCCAGGGTGGTCAGCTGGTTAGGGAAGGCGTCTACGTGAGTATCTGAAAAACAAATCAACAGGAAGGTCATTGAAGGTCAATCATTTCTGACTGAGCTGGATGTTAAAAGAACAATCACTGATAACTTAATTTTTTTATTATTTATATATATATATATATATATACCACGACTATTAAGGTTATGGTGGGTAAAAAAAGTGACTAAAACCCTCCACAGTAAAGCATAAAGCAACTGTAAATATTCCTGTATATTCATTTGCATGTCTTAGACAGGTCTGCAACCCTGTCTTTCACCATTATCACCCAGCAACCAGCACTTCCACTGCAGCAAGGGATTCTGGGAAATGACATGCAAATGAGCACACAGTGCCACTTTTTATCTCATGCTCACATTACATGAGCAACCCTTAGTCAATGCATGCTGCTTTAAACACAGCTTTTAAGCAAGGACTTGGGAGATGCAAAGTCAGTTAACCCACTCACAGACATGTTTCAACCTTGATGGGTCTCATCAGTGTGAGGTTGGCTTACTGACATTTGCTCAAATGAGATAAGAGTAGGTAATCACCACGACTATTAAGGTTATGGTGGGTAAAAAAAGTGACTAAAACCCTCCACAGTAAAGCATAAAGCAACTGTAAATATTCCTGTATATTCATTTGCATGTCTTAGACAGGTCTGCAACCCTGTCTTTCACCATTGCTGGGTGATAATGGTGAAAGACAGGGTTGCAGACCTGTCTAAGACATGCAAATGAATATACAGGAATATTTACAGTTGCTATATATATATATATATATATATATATATATATATATATATATATATATATATATATATATATATATATATATACTGTATATATATAAATACGGTTATCCCTTTTTAATAAACCTTTATTCGTGCTTTGTTCAGTGACTTTATAGTTTAATGTTGTTATCCTGAGGATATCTATCTGTAATATTTAGATTTTGGGGGATACAGCACCCTTTGGGGGATAATGACCCTTACTCTATAACAGGGGTGGCTAACAACAGTCCTCAAGGGCCACCAAGAGGTCAGGTTTTTGTGATATTCCTGCTTCAGCACAGGTGGCTCAATCAGTGGCCAATCAGGATGGAGGAATGGAGGAAGCTACCCAGCCCCCTGGCAACAGCCCTGCTCTCTCCCTGCTTGGGGAAATCCTGTGGCCCCCAAGCCAGTGAAGTCACTATGTCCAGAGAAGTAATACCGGACACATACATGTCCAATATTACCTTTCATTTTTTGCTGGACAGTGTCCAAATACAGGGCAGGCCGGTTCATTACTGGACACCTGGCACCCTTATCTAAGGTGTGTACACTCTATCATTAATAATTGTGAAATACAACAATGAAATAATGCCTGATTGGACAGCAGGTATCCAGAGTTTCAGCGTGTTGATCCTTTGCTAATTCGGTAATATGTACAATGCTTTTAAGATGTTCTTAGGCGTAATGCCTCCAAACAAAGGTTTGAGAAAACAAAACAAGAAATCATAATATTCCTCCCGGCGTTCAGATCTCAATTAATGGAGCTGACCTCTTCTCTAGCACGGAAAGAACATCTTCACAGCACACTGAATAGGAGCCGTAGTATCACACATGATATCTTAGATACACGTTATCTTCCTCCTAATGCTTGAGCAGGATCTGATCCAACCCCCTGTGTACTTGAATTACCTTTCCACGTAGAAAAGTCTGGGTTCTGGATGTAATCCTTGTGTAAGTGAAGCCCTCGTAGAAAGTTCTGCTGCTCCCCATCTATCGGCCTTTTGGTTAGTACGCCCTTAAGGATCTTAGAAAACGTGCTTGATGGGGTGAAAAGACTAGTTTTCATGTGTGCCGATTCCCTCCTTAGCCGAATGTCCTCTTTATCTGCGGGAACAAAAGAATATCATAAATATATAAAGTGAACACGATAATAATTGCCGTCGAGAAGTGACAACGAGACAAACATATTTTGCTGGTTACGTTTTTCTCTTCTGAAATTCCATGAATTCCCGATAGCATAAATAAATAAACAAAAATATTCTATATATTCCATCATTAACCAACAAAATAACTACTCAAGTAAGGTAACTTCACTTAGCTGCTAAAAGAAGGAAGTAGAAAAATTATGTATTTTTGTGAGGTTGTTTCATTCTGTTAGAAATCTGTTTATTATTGTAGCCATCCCACCTATGGCTACTAACCTGCTCTACTCATCGCAGTAAGTCCTGGTACAATCAGGCTGCCAGTAGTCAATATGAGTTTTCCTCACTCACTGGAGCTGCACTTGAGTGACAGTGGGAGGTGGTGACATCCGGCCTGAGCATGTCCAATCATGGAACAGACCTGGTGCCCTCCTCCTAGCTGTACTTAAGGGCAGTGCCACCCCAAATTTATCAGTGCCCCTACCTCAGTGTTTCCCAACTCCAGTCCTCAGGGAACCCCAACAGGTCAGGTCTTAAGGATATCCCTGCTCCAGCACAGGTGGCTCAGTCAAAATTACTGAGCCGCTGATTGACCCACCTGTGCTGGAGCAGGGACCTGACCTGTTGGGGTTCCATGAGGACTGGAGTTGGGAAACACTGCTCTACCTACTTGAAAGAGACAGGTCACACAGCCAAGAGCCTGACTATTAGGCCTTCTCTGGTCCTCTTCCCCTCAGGGGAGAGTGAGTGTGTACCATACCTCTGCCCCTGCTAGAAGGGCAGGGAAGAGTTGGGACTGCTGCGGGTGCCATTGGCCTGTAGTGAAGGTCCAGGGACCATCCTTCAGTGAGTAGCTGAGAGTTGCTGCATTGGGCAGAACCTTGCCCTGTGCTGCACAGAGAAAGAGAATAAACCGTTCCTGTTGTTATACTCCCGCCCAGTGTGTGATCTTCCTAGGGGGAGAGGTGATAGTTCTACTGTAGGAGATCATCTTCACCTATCTGGAGCCTACAGCAGATGGAGGCACTGCACTGCTAGAGAACCATGTGGGTAATGTACCCCAGAAACCTGGTCCTGTGTCCCCACTACCATCGGTGGACAGCTCAGCCCTCCTGTTACCAGCAGGTATCATGCACCACACGACCAGTAATGGCAGAATCTCCCAGAGTGTGGGGGAAGCACTGTTACATATATATTAAAATTTATGAATGAGAACTTATATCAAGACAATTGAATGAGAATATGTTTTAAGGTTTAGAATTCAAATGTAGCCAAAACAGATGAATAGCAGTTGAAGTTTAATGTATAACAGGTGTTGGAGGGTGGCTTAGAGTTAGGGATCAATCAGTTGCATCTGGGTTCAGCTCTCTCTGCAAAAAACATCTAAGTAGTGTTAGAGGGACTTAGGCTATGGCCCAGTGTTGGCGATGCACGCGCACCTGCCAGCACGTGCAGCTGTGATCCCCGGTCTGCGGTGAGCTGCAGGGGGAAAGATGGAGGGGCGTGATGCGGGCGTGGCAATGATATCACCCAGCAGGTTCGCCCTCATTGGCTGGATCACCGTGGGGCATAGCCAACGCGCTCGTCGCCAATACTAAACACAATTTGACTGTCTTCAGCAAAAACTGGTCATGCAAAGGGCGACCAAGGGAGCCAGCAGGCCCAGCCCCATTGAGGGGCAGTTCTTGTCCCTATAGCGCACGCTGCAGCAGGCACCGGGGACCTAGCCTAAAGGTTTCCTCTCTCTTTGTTCTATCTTTACCATCTGAGAGAAAGAGCCCTTGTTATCATCATTGATTGAATTTCTATCAGTAAGTAATGCTATAAGAATAAACCATAACTTTGTCTGCTGAACAACGATTGTCTGAAGTATTGGAATCTTATGAACTAACAATAAAATAATTATTCTAAGACATTCATAAATAGAAAGAGTTGGTCAGAATGGCAATGCATTGCAATGCCTCTCTGGCAGAAAAGAGGTGACATTATTTATTGCTAGAAACAAAGAAGTCCAGAGCAACATGCAATGTGACAAAAATACACAGTGAAATACCTATATATCTCTTGAAAAAGGGTCATTTAGTTAACCCTTTGGCCAAAGCGTATAAGCCTGCGAGCCACTTTCAAGGCATGACCATAATATCACAGGTCCTAACACTAACTGATTAAAATCCTTAATTACCTCTATAGAGGAAGGATGGTCTTGGCATTGAACCTGTCACAACCAGCTGCATGAAAAGAAAACCTGCTTACTTGGACAGTGGGGAGGGGCGAGCTTTAAACCCTGGGTGGGAGGAGCCACTAAAATCCAAAACAGCTGAGACCAGCTGGACAAAGTTAACAAACACCAGTTTGTTATTATTTATTGCTAGATTAAGGTTTAACACTTCAGTTTAATATGGAGCACTTTTATTCTCCAGGGTCACAAGGACACAGTTATAATTGGTGCTAAGTTATAAGGTACCTTGCAGCCATTTAAGTGAATTCACATGAGTTATGAAAAGATACATTTTGAAAAAAAATAAAAAGAATAATGCAAAGGGCGAATCTTACCAATATCCTTAATTCTGTCTTTTACCCACTGGTCCCAGAAGGTGTCCAAGTTCGTGGTGAGACACCATGTGTCCACCAGATTCAAAGAGAAGACATTTCCCCACAAACCTAGAGACAGGAGCGAAAGGATGAAACCAATCAGAACAGGACTGCATGGTTTAAAGGGCCAGTCCCACTTAGCTAACAAAATAAAAAAGCAAACATGTTGTCATCAGCTTAACAAAGGAATCAGCTTCCTCAAATAAATTTGCTTTTTAAAGTTTCTTTGAAAAGTAAATAAGTTTTTCTTTTTAGAGTGGACTTTGAATAAGTCAACCGTGTCGGTGCTTCCTGTACCTAACCTGCTCCATGTTGTCAAAGGACCAATCAGAAGAGGGAAAGAGGGGCTGGTGGTTTGCCAATGTAAAGTCCAGCTCAATACACAGTGACACACATCCCACAAAAGGGTTAAGCCAGAGGGAAGCAAAACCCCTACATGTTTTAGTGCACTTTACCAGAAGGTTCTAGAAAGGACGCCTCACATTTAGTGTGAATCAACATCTAGTATGCGTCACATCCCAGTATTTAGGACTTGTTTTATATGTAGATATAACCATGACATGACCATACCATGACATAAAGTACACAAAGAATTATGTGATGAAGGGACCTGTGAGCTTTCGAAGGCCCTTTGCACATTACTATATCTAGAAAGAACTCCTACGCCTACTTAGAACAAAAGTAGCCAACTCCACTCCTTAAGGGCCACCAACAGATCAAGTCTTAAGGTTATCCCAGCTTCAGCAGGGTGACTCAGTCAACGAATGAGCCACTGATTGGGCCACCTGTGCTGAAGCAGGAATATCCTTAGGACCTGACCTGTTGGTGGCCCTTGAGGGCTGGAGTTGTCCACTCCTGCCTTAGACCAATACAGCACATAGAGCTTTGTATTATGTAATATGTAGATATTTAGCCTGGTCTCTCAAAGTACTGTACATTGGATGTAACATAAGGCTGCGTCCATAGAAGTGCAGACCGTGCTGACGCGTCCGCACGCTGCGCGATCAGACTGCCTAAAAGCAGTGATCGCGTCTATACAACGGGCGCGCGGAAGCGGGAGGGGGTGCACGATGCGTGTGAAATCAGTCAAAACTGATTTCTCGCACGATAGGGCGGTCACGTGAGCGGTTCGCCCAATGAGGGCGAACCAGCTCCGTGACGTCACTGTCCCCGCCTCCGGACGGCACACGTACTAAGGCCAGGGAAAGCACCCGCTTTCCCTCAGCCTCCATGCGCCTCCGCACTCCTCCGGACGGCTGCTGTGTCTATGGACGCAGCCTAATAATGCTCTCGCTTTCAAAAATAAATCGAGGTTCAAAGAGTTCCTGGATGTCCCAGAGAGGGGGCGTACCTTGCAGGTAGCAGATGCGGGGCTCCTTCCGCCTTTTCATCAGCCGGCCCATGTAGAACTCACTTCCAAAGTCCTCAGTGCGGATGTAAGCACCATATTTTAATAGCCCCACCTCGTATGGGGAGAACTCACACCACTCTGAAAGCAAACATTGGAAGATTGCAGTTACTTTTAGGAGGAAGGAATTGAACAAACCCTGTCCCTGAAATGAACATGCTACCATATATAATAATACAAAGTATCTCTATACACTTCCATCTGCAACATCCAGAATTGAAACCAACCACGCCCTTCCCAACATGACTGCCAGAAATACTTATTTTGTGACTTTTTGCAGCCCATTATCGCTGATTTGTATCAGCTTTTATTAATATGGCTCCAACATATTCTGTAACGCTGTACAATGAAGGAGTAAGGACAAGAAACAATCATAGAATATATCAAATTTGAACCATAATGAAACAGTAACGAGGTCCCTGCATAGAGAAACATACAATCTGATCTCTATCTTGCAATAATAACCAACAGGAGAGTTCATATCATAGGAGCAGCCAGTATCTAAATGGTATTTTGGTCGCTGTTCTCTGAGTAGCAAGCTTTTTTGGAAGTGTGAAGTCATCATAACCAGTACTTCGTTATATTGAAGAAGGCTACATTTAATGTGGGGTGTTGAATAAGTAATACAGCTCCAATGATGTGTTAGTTGTACTGTGTTTCTGTCAGGAAGCAGGGCTCACGCAACACCTCCTTACCTGCCTCGGAGGTTGTTGCTGCCGCCCCTCGCTCCCCGCTGGTGTATCCTCGACGTGGGGCTCGGCGATCCCGCCCGGCGTTGGATCTTGAGGCCGCCATCTTGTCTTGGCGCGCGCAGGAGGATCTTACACAGCGCGCGCCTCCGGCAGTAATTTATTCACCCCTCTGGGCTTCTAGCCATGCCCCCCGTGTACAGCTGCAGCCCCGCACCTGCTTTCATGCTTCACAGCTGAACACAAACAAGGATCAAAGCCTGCACCAATCGCAAGGCGCTCCACGGCACACCCCCGCTCTGCCTCCTTCCCTGATTGGTCCTTCCACATTTATTACCCCTGTTCTCACTGGGAATCATTGCTCTGCATAGCTTCTGCTAGATGGGCTAGTGTTCGTTTGTGCTCGTTTCTTCGTGTACTTCAGGTTTGACCCGGCTTGGCTTTCGACTCTCCCTCTGGCTCTGGACCCCGGCTTACTCCTCACCACGCAGTCTCTCTCCGCCCCTCGATCTCGGCTCGCTCCTCTACCTCCCGGACCTCTGTCACCCTCGACCCCCGGCTACGGCAATCACCACGATCCTTCTACCTCCAGATACGGCAAGTACCTTTGGTCTCTTTACTAGACTCCTGGCCTGGCAACGAATCTACCAAACTCCGGACACGCCCCACTGCTGCGGGTGCGTGGTATTATACTTTCCACCTCAGTCTAGGGACAGGTCTGGTCTGCGGGCAGCACTACCGTGACATTATGCCGAGCCCAACCGACACAGACCAGATCGAGACTGATGAACCTACCTTAGACCAAGATCTCTCGGCCCTGGTGGTACAGAACCAAACCATATCTACCCAAATCTCTGACCTAGCTCAACGGCTAACCAACCTTTCTCTCCAGGGTGCACCACCTAGTGCTTCCTTCCCGTCTCAGCCCGGAGCTCTTGGCACAGCTGCACCAGAGACCAAGATACCCATGCTGAAACCCTACGCTGGCGATCCGCAGGCCTGCCGCGGCTTCCTAAACCAGTGTGAGGTCCAATTCGAGATGGCGCCTCTTCAGTTCACCACGGGACGTAAGAAAGTAGCGTATGTGAACTCCCTCCTGACTGGTGGCACTCTAGCGTGGGCTTCTCCGATTTTGGAATTACGGCAAGAGATAACCCAAGACTACGCTCTCTTCCGGCAGGAGTTTCAGCAGGTGTTTGACACTCCCGCACGCCGAGATACGGCCTCTTCTTCCCTTCTTCTTTTGTCACAGGGGCATTGTTCCGTGGCCAGATATGCCCTGGAATTCCGGACCCTAGCAGCGGAGACCCGTTGGAACCAGGAGGCACTCAACGCCGTCTTCTGGCAGGGGTTATCGGATACAGTAAAGGACGAACTCGCTGCTCACCCCAGGCCAGGAGCGTTGGAGGAATTGATTGATCAGGCGATTCGGATGGATCAGCGCCTCCAGGAGCGACGCTCCGAACGCCAACGCTCTCGTTTTGTGCCTTTGGTCGCCCCCTTTCCTCGGTTTCTTCCGGCTCCAAGACCTCAGTCGTCTCGGTTCCCAGCCCTGGAACCCCCGGAACCCATGCAGCTGGGGACGCAACAGACCAGACCACTGATACAACAACTTCGTAGGTACCGTGGGTTGTGCTACTATTGCGGATCTCCGGAACACCTTATTTGGAATTGTCCCCTGCGTCCGGGAAACGACTCCACCCAGTGAGTATAAAGGGACTTTCCCTGGGTGCCATTTCTCCTTGCCCCCTTTCCAAAGACTAGCTTCCCAAGAAGCTTTTGATTCCGGTCACTCTTTCGGGCCCCTCATTCCGCGCCTCCGCGGCCGCCTTTGTTGATTCCGGGGCAGGTGGGAACTTTGTGGACCAGAAATTCACAAAGCTTAACAATATTCCACTCACTAGGAAGAGAGTACCCATCGGATTAGAAGGGATCGACGGTCGACCATTGAACCCAGCCTTCATTTCCCTTGAGACGATTCCTCTCATCTTATCTTCCACCGATGGTCACACCGAAACCCTTACATTGGATGTTATTCATTCTCCCGGGACCCAGGTCACCCTTGGCCTACCCTGGCTCCAGCAGCACAATCCCCGCATTGACTGGAGGTCGCGCACTCCTATACAATGGGAGTGAAGACCGAAGGAGTTACTCACTTCTAGCACCATTCCTCCCATGCAACACGCAAGGATTACGGTTCCGTCTACTCTGAGATCGACCTACCTGTACCAGAGGCCTACTCCGATTTCCTGGATGTCTTTTGCAAGACTAGAGCTGAAGTTTTGCCTCCCCACAGGTCTTACGACTGTCCTATCGACCTGATTCCTGGCGCTACACTTCCCAGATCCAAGTCTTATCCTCTCTCCGTACCAGAGACCAAGGCCATAGACGAATACATCCGTGAAAACCTTGAGAAGGGCTTCATAAGCCATTCATCCTCCCCCGCTGGTGCCGGTTTTTTTTCCGTTAAAACGAAAGACAACTCGCTTTGACCCTGCATCAACTATCGGGGCCTCAACCGGATCACGGTCAAAAACCGGTACCCCCTCCCCCTCATACCCGAACTGTTTGATAGACTCCAGGGGGCTAAGCTCTTCACGAAATTGGACCTTCGTGGGGCGTACAACCTTATTCGTATTCGGGAGGGTGACGAATGGAAGACCGCCTTTAATACACGTAGCGGTCACTATGAGTACCTGGTGATGCCATTCGGGCTCTGTAACGCCCCAGCGGTCTTTCAGGACTTCATAAACTAAATTTTTTGAGACGTACTCAACTCCTTTGTTATCGTATATCTAGACGATATTCTCATCTTTTCCAACAATCTCCAGGATCATGTTCAACACACCAGGCTCGTCCTTTCCCGCCTCCGTTCCAATCATTTGTACGCCAAAATAGAGAAATGCCTCTTTCACCAGTCCTCTACGCCCTTCCTTGGGTACATCATCTCGGACAAGGGTTTCTCTATGGACCCCGAGACGCTTAAAGCCATTCTCAATTGGCCACAACCCAATTCCCTCAAGCCCATTCAATGTTTTTTAGGCTTTTCGAATTACTATCGAAGGTTTATTCTGAATTTTTCCACCATAATTGCACCCATCACCGCTCTCACAAAGAAAGGGGTCGACCCCTCAGCTTGGTCTCCTGAAGCAGCCGCAGCTTTCGAAACTTTAAAACGTACATTCGTTTCTGCCCCCATTCTTCGACATCCTAACACAAGTCTGCCCTTTGTCCTGGAGGTTGACGCGTCGGATTGCGGTGCAGGTGCCATGCTCTCACAAAGATCTTCCCCGCAAGACCAGTTGCACCCCTGCGGTTTTTTCTCAAAATGTTTTTCTTCTGCGGAAAGGAACTACGATATAGGTAATAGAGAACTGCTGGCTATTAAGATGGCTCTTCTGGAGTGGAGACATCTTCTGGAGGGAGAGAGCCAATTTCTATTCTTACTGACCATAAGAACCTTCTTTATGTTGAGAATGCACGTCGCCTGGGCTCTCGCCAGGCTCGCTGGGCACTCTTCTTCTCCAGATTTAAGTATACCTTATCATACATCCCGGGCACCAAGAACGTAAAGGCGGACGCCTTATCCAGACAGTTCTCCCCGGAAGAGAGACCCGAAGAAGTTCCCGAGACTATTCTACCCAAGGGACTTATAATTTCTGTGGCCTCATTAAACATTCTGGACAAGATCTTAGGGCTCAAAGGAACATTCCGGGTGGTCTAGAGGTACCAGAAGGGAGACTGTATGCTGCCCGTGAATTTCATCCCAAGATCTTAGAGTGGGGTCATTCTTCCCGCTCTGCTGGACATCCCGGCTTCCGGAGAACCCTGGACCTTATCCAACTCACATTTTGGTGGCCTAATATGGCCAGAACCGTCCGGGAATTCACCAGCGCCTGTCCCACTGGCGCTCAAAGCAAAGCCCTCCGACAGAAACCCTCTGGCTTACTTATGCCTTTACCTATTCTGGAACGCCCCTGGTCCCATATCTCTATGGACTTTATTGTTGAATTACCCAGATCTAAAGGGATGAACACCATTTTAGTAGTAATAGATCGCTTTTCTAAACAGGTACACTTTATTCCCCTCAAGGGCCTGCCCACATCACCCGCCCTCGCGGACGTTTTTTCCAAGGAAATTTTTCGGATTCATGGGTTTCCCACTTCTATGGTTTCAGACAGGGGTTCCCAATTCGTGTCCAGGTTCTGGCGAGCCTTCACCAAAAGACTCGGAATTTCACTATCTTTTTCCTCAGGATATCACCCTCAAACAAATGGACAAACGGAGAGAGTCAACCAGACGTTAGAGCAATACCTGCGTATTTTGTGTCCGAGACCCAAGATAACTGGTCGGAACTGCTGCCTTGGGCAGAATTTGCTATTAATTCCATGAAGGACGAGTCCACCCGCGAATCCCCATTTTTTATAAATTACGGATTCCATCCTGCTCGTCTTCCCATCTCAATACTCCCTCAGGAGTGCCGGCTGCCGACGAACGGATCTCCTTACTTCAGGACTCTTGGCCTAAGGTTCAGTCTTCTCTTCAGGAGGCTGCAGGAAAGTTCAAACTCCAGGCTGATCGACATCGCCAAGCTTCTCCCAGATACCAGCCAGGGGATAAGGTATGGCTTTCGGCAAAAAATATTCGTCTAAAAACTCCTACCCCAAAATTGGCACCTAAATTTCTGGGACCCTTTTCCATACTGGAACAAATCAACCCTGTCTCCTTTCGTCTACAACTTACACCAGCAATGAGGATACCCAACGTTTTTCACACCTCGTTACTGAAGCCTTTTGTACAGAGTACTCTCTTTCCAGATTATACCTGTAGACCCGACCCTGTGATAGTTCAAGGACACGAGGAGAACGAAATACAGTCTATAGTGGACTCACGCCTCTCCAGGGTGAAGGTCCAGTTTCTCGTACACCGGAAGGGCTACGGTCCTGAGGAACACACCTGGCTTCCCCGAGGTCATATTCACGCCCCTACACTCTTAAAACGCTTTCATAAGAAGTATCCGTTAAAGCCTTGGAGGGATTGTCCAGAGTCCAATCCTCAAGGGGGGGGGGGGGGTACTGTCAGGAAGCAGGGCTCACTCAACACCTCCTTACTTGCCTTGGAGGTTGTTGCTGCCGCCCCTCGCTCCCCGCTGGTGTATCCTTGGCGTGGGGCTCCGCGATCCCGCCCGGCATTGGATCTTGCGGCCACCATCTTGTCGGGGCGCGCGCAGGAGGATCTTACACAGCCCGCGCCTCCGGCAGTAATTCATTCACCCCTCTGGGCTTCTAGCCACGCCCCCCGTGTACAGATGCAGCCCCGCTCCTGCTTTCATGCTTCACAGCTGAACACAAACAATGATCACAGGCTGCACCAATCGCAAGGCGCTCCACGGCACCCACCCCCGCTCTGCCTCCTTCCCTGATTGGTCCTTCCACATATATTACCTCTGTTCTCCCGGTGAATCATTGCTCTGCATAGCTTCTGCTAGTTGGGCTAGTGTTCGTTTGTGCTCTTATTCTTCCGTGTACTTCAGGTTTGACCCGGCTTGGCTTTCGACTCTCCCTCTGGCTCTGGACCCCGGCTTACTCCTCACTACGCAGTCTCTCTCCGCCCCTCGATCTCGGCTCGCTCCTCTACCTCCCGGACCTCTGGCACCCTCGACCCCCGGCTACGGCAATCGCCACGATCCTTCTACCTCCGGACACGGCAAGTACGTTTGGTCTCCTTACTAGACTCCTGGCCTGGCAACGAATCTACCACACTCCGGACACGCCCCTCTGCTGCGGGTGCGTGGTATTATACTTTCCACCTCAGTTTAGGGATGGGTCTGGTCTGCGGGCAGCACTACTGTGACAGTTTGCAAGTCATTATACTATGCTCTCCTTCCGCCCTTCAAATATTGAGGCTGGCAATGGTTTACAGATGGGTTGCGCTCACAAAGGCACGTTAAAAAAACCTACAGTAGCTCAGTATCTTAAAAAGTTTTTTGGTTAAGGAACCCTATCATTATATTGTGAAATTCTGAGGATCCCAACCCTCTCTAATAGCGCCTCTGAGATCAGATGCATTGTAAGGAGCCACAACCCTCTCTAATAGCGCCGCTGAGATCAGATGCATTGTAAGGAACCCCAACCCTCTCTAATAGTGCGTCTGAGATCAGATGCATTGTAAGGAACCCCAACCCTCTCTAATAGCGCCCCTGAGATCAGATGCATTGTAAGGAACCCCAACCCTTTCTAATAGCGCGTCTGAGATCAGATGCATTGTAAGGAACCCCAACCCTCTCTAATAGCGCGTCTGAGATCAGATGCATCAGATGATCTGATGCATTTAAGTTCTTCTGTATTTGGTAACATTTTCAATTGACCTGAAAATTGCAGGGGACCTTTTAGGGATACCCGGAGAACCCAAGTGTTCCTAGGAACCCCAATTGAAAAACACTGACTAAGCTGTTCGCTACCTTTGAAATCCAGTGTGCTCATGTCATCCTGTTTAACATTCATGGCAAGGTAAATGGGTAGAGGGTTCTGACCCTTATTCAAAGCTACTTGTTCATCGGAAAGCTTGCTTTCATCCCTCTGCAAGAAAAGAACACAGCAGATCAGAGGAGCCTATCAATGAGAATTAACCTTTCTGGCACAAAGATGTTTTTGAAGGTATCATTTGTTATACTCTATTTAATATAAAACAAAAACCCGAATTAGTGTTGCTGGGACATTTAAACCTCGTTTATTTTATTATCTGCATTCTTTCCTACCTTTCATCAATATACAACAGCACTTGATATGTTCCCAATGGATTCTATTCTTGCCAAACCCAGAGATTCTTGTCATCGGTCCTGTGTATGAACACGTCCACAAGTCAGAATGGGTGAGGTCTTACTTATAAATAGCTGCAGATTGTGGGAGAATGTCTTTTGATTTAAGCCATTCTAGTGCCTTGAAGTACTTGTAATGCTTGTAATGCTATCAGGCAATTCCGGGTGGTTATTAAGCATAGCTAGAGTTGACAAATAATCCTCAAGAGCATTGGTGTCCAATTTTAGTCCTCAAGGGCCACCAACAGGCCAGGTATTAGGGATATCCCTGCTTCAGCACAGGTGGCTCAATCAGTGACCCAGTCAGAATGACTGAGCCACCTGTGCTGAAGCAGGAATATCCTTAAAACCTGACCTGTTGTTGGCCCTTAAGGACTGGAGTTGGCTACCAATGCTCTAGAATAAATTGGCACTACAGGAGCTGAATTACCCATAGCACACACCAATTCCTACTGCAGTTTAGTGAATAAGCAATTTGCTGACTGATACAAACAATTGAGCATTAATGATTAACGAATTGTGAGGGGAAAGGGTGAGCCTACGAGGACTGAGATATTTTCAGAGCAGTAACCCCTACTCGTTTCTTTTTAACTCCCATTTTGTTACAGGATGTAAACCCGGAGAGCCAGACGTCCATTCCCGAGAAACTTACCGGTTAAGTTACCAGGTTTAAAACTCTCTCCAGGGGAAACAAAATGGCTGCCAAATCTCAGGCCAATAGAAAGCAACAACATCATCGCTCGTTTCCTTTTGGACAGCCATTTAAATCCCCTTTAAAAAACAGGAAGTAATACCGATAACTCCACCAGTTAGTATCTCGGGGGCCGGGGGCTTCCTGGAGCTGAATAAAGCACCGTTCTCCTCTGGAGAACCCCCTGGTTCCAACCCTGTAAAAACAAGGGGTGTTAGTGTGGATTGCTGCTCTAACAAAATTTCCAGTTATTTATACATCCATTAGAAGTAACAAAACAGAACAAGGTGGATATTAAAAAGTTGATTTTGCCCTGTCATTAGAGAGAAAACATCAAATCAGATACAGTATAAGGGACAGACAACACGGTGTAATGTATGTACTCAAGCTATGCCTATGATAGCAGTAAGAATGAGTATACTGGCAAGTGAGTGTGAGATTCTAATAAATAAGTCTGAAAAAGTTGCAAGGTTAGATACTAATAATTATATATATATATATATTTTTTTTTACTGTACATATTTGGTATATATTGTTGGCAATGTATGTACAGTAGAAAGAATATCTTAAGAAATCTCTATCACTCTTGAAACGAATGTTAGTTAATAAAACAGTAATTGTTCAGTCAGGTTTCAACCTTTGTCCTTTTGACGCGGTTACTTCCTGATCAATGCTTTTTGAGTCTGATACCTGGATTCTTCAATGCAATATAATGTATTTTACACCTGTGTACATCATGTATTTCTGCTATTCAGTGTATGCAGCTGTACTAACAATTCCCAGAGAACCTGTGTCAGGCAGAGGACTAGATTCCCATTATTCACATCATTGAAGTTAACGCCTTGTTAAGTGCTAGCAGATATCTCACTCACACAGTGTTAACGAGCCCTTGCGTTGGCTGTAACGGCTGTTAGTGCTAATGGTATGCAAAAGAGGGGTTTCCTGTAACAACTGTTGCTGTTCCCTGTAAAAGCTGTCATAGTTAAAGCAGGGATTTCACAATGCATTAATTAGGTGGTGTTATCTCTGTCCAGCCTCTAACATATGGTTTTGTGGGGGAATGAAGGAGAGAAGGAAGGAAGGAAGGAGAGAAGGAAGGAGAGAAAGAAGGAGAGAAGGAACGAAGGAGAGAAGGAAGGAAGGAGAGAAGGAAGGAAGGAGAGAAGAAGGGAAGGAGGGAGAGAAGAAGGGAAGGAAGGAGAAAAGAAGGAAGGAGAGAAGAAGAGAAGGAAGGAGAGAAGTGAAGAAAGGAAAGAAGAAGGGAAGGAAGGAGAGAAGAAGTGAAGGAGAGAGAGAGTATTAACATGGCATTAAGCCTATTGTAATGAGATCACTAATGGACGTTGTTTTTACATATAATTAGTTATGTGGATTCGCGATAACCTCTGGTAAAATACTGATTTTTATAACATGACATTTTGAGCCCTGACTTAAGGGAGCTGTGTCTTATGCAAGATCACAACGAGCCCTGTAGTGGATCTCACAGAAAATGATTGTACTTCGAAGCATCGCTGCTTCCAGCTTAATACTGTATTGTCTTTCCGAGCTGCGCTGTTCTATGAGAGATGCATAGCACAGCTACAAGGTATGAATGGAGGTACAGTTCCTTCCACTAGCAACATTCATGTTCCTACTTACCCCAGTGTGGAACATTGATTCTATCATCAGTCCCCACAGGTCTGTGAAGGAGGTCTTCTGGCCCTCCTGTGCAATTTGTTGAAGCTCCTTGCGATAGTAGTTCAGGCGCTGCATTGAAAAGGCCCCCGTCTTCTTTTTGGTGACATGTTTCTTTGCTTTCCTCATTGATTCAGACAGATTCTTCTGTGACCAATTAGAATCTTCATAGAGTTTGCTCATGGTCCTAATCAGGGGTTGAAAAATGACCAGGTGACTACAGGTTTTTGGTTTAGAATAAATAGATGCAACAAAGGGTTATGTTGCAAGTGAGAAATCTTTGATGCAGTAGACACATATTTAACTTTAAGTGCCATCTCTTTAAACCAAATACATCTTTAAATATAGTTTCAGGTTAGATATATTTATTGCAATATATTCGTAAACATGCAGGTTTAACGCTGAAAAGAGAAACAAAACACCCTGCACTCTATCGTGTAAATGTATAATAAGTTTCTCCTCTGTAAATGTGCAGGTAGCATCCTGTATCACAGCTACAGCAGATAGTAGTAAAGAGAAACACGTATTTCAGCAAGTAGGAGGAAGCTTGCGAAAAAAAACATATCATTTTAGCAACACTAAGTGTGCTTAATACACGTAATTAGGCCGGGGCACTGCTGTGTTAAACCTCCCTCCCACTCCCATTAACCACTCAACATCAAGCGTTTTCCCTTTGAGATGGGCCAGCCCGTGGGTTAATCTCCGTACCATGTGGAGCCAGAGGCCCCTGCAATGTAGGTGACACAGTCCAAGAAACCCAACTTCTGCAGGCCGGACAGATGGCTGTACAGAGAGGACATGGCTCGGGCTCCTCCACCTGTCGCCATGACAGCCACAACAGGTACCTGTTGAATAGGCAAACACAGAGAAGTCTGTGAAATGCTAAATCCATCACGAGAGCTAAGTTTGCTAAAAACAGGGAACCCGCTAAAACCACCAACAATCATACAGTAGTTCCAGCCTATCGCCGCATTTTGTTATGTACTCCAAATCCACTTGTTCCCCAGAGGGCAGTGAGGAGGGACTCGCTTTATTACTGTGGGCTATGGACAGTAGAAGCAGCACTACGTACATAAGACAAGATCTTTGGTGATCTTTCAGCATTGTGGAAGAAGAAAATGTTATTGTGTGGCTTACGATCTCCGTAGGCTCAGTATAGGGACAGATTTAGTGTTATATTTATTATTTCCCTAAACATTTATTGTAATATAATATATAATATGTATATGTATGTATGTATGTATACACACACACACACACACACAGATCTCTGTGAAAATGTTTTTCTCTTTTTTGCACCTTTTCTTTTCCTCTTTTTTTTCTTTACCAGATAAGACATACCCAGTGAGACCCCTAGCTTTGGGGCTACCTAATAATATATTTTCTTTAAGCAGGATGGACTTTCAGATGTCCACTACTACCACTGGTTGCTGGTCCTACTAATGTTCAGGGGATTTGTGTTATAAATACACTATTACTAAACAGCACCAAACCAGGTCACCTGTACATTCAAAGCCCAGAAACAGTTGCCTCTCCTCAATTCTACAAGAGTCCTTGCACTCACCTCTTCACCCACCAAATCCCCTTTGAGTTGAAGAACCTTCTTCAGTGCAGCAGCTACCACCTTTTGTCGCTTCTGCAAAAACTCCTTTTCTTTGTCACACAAATTGAAGCCCAATCGCACGTCGAGGTTATCCGGACTGAAAGCAAGAAGGTCACACTTGAATTGACATGTATGAAGCTTAAATGGAGTAGTTCATGAATGTACTTTAATACTGAACATGCCTATTTCATGAAGCTCTGAAGCAGTTGGATTGTCACCTTCAGGGCTTTGTGAATAAGGCGCTAAGAGGTTTATCCCATCTTAGGTTTGACAGATGTTTTCTGGGGTGAGAAAAAGACGCTGAATTTGATACCTACATACCTTTACTGAGTCCAGTAATGTTTCCAATAAATATTCATAGTCCTCAAATCACTCGAAAGACACTAAAATCAGCCCCAAATAATTTAAATCACATATACTTTGACCCTATCGGATGGGTTTTGATTTCTTCTTTTATTTCAACTCAACGGTAAAAGTGCCACTTTCTGAACTTGATACAGAGCTGACTCTGACATGGATGATATGTTTATTAACATGGGAAATATCTATTATAATACTGAGGATTGTTGTTAAAAATAGAATACTTTACCATTCTTTCAATTTAAGCTGCATTTCCAAAGGCTTGACCTAAAAAAAAAAAAGGAATTTAAAACAAAGCTTTAAATTAAACTTAGTTCTAAATTATGATAAAATACCCATTAGTGTCCTGTACAGCACTGGTTTCCAATTCCAGTCCTCAAGAACACCCACCAGGTCAGATTTTAAGGAGATTCCTGCTTCAGCACAGGTGGCTAATTTTAAATGACTGAAACAGCTGTGCTTAAGCAGGGATATCCTATAACCCTGACATGGTGAAAAAGGTGGAGGTCTGAGAGTAATCTGACTAAACAAATGACATAGAAGAGAGGAAACGTGGTGTAATCACAGTTGGATGCAGGAATTAATCATAACATTAGTAAGGTACACATAGGCTGCGCTTATAGTGAGCACTGCATTGCTTGCGAGCGACCGGGTGACGTCACACGCCGCCGTCGCTATAGCGAACGTTGTACTTGAGTAGTGCACTTTCGCTGGCGGTGACATCAGCAAGGGGAAGGCACAAAAGGCAAGATGGAGATGGGATTGGCTTGCCGCCTGTCACGTGATGCGACCGTCACTGTGTATTACAAAATCCTTCGTCTTCTGTGCTTTGGGTCTCCCAATCGCAACGCAGCATCGTCGCGGTCGCACCCACTATGGGAACCAGCACGGACATCAGGTATTTGTGTTGGCGCGGTGTGCCGTCGCCACAACAATAATCACGGCTTTAGCTTGGCTGTAGTAACTTCTTCTATGATGAAGATGGTTAGTGCTCACTGTTCTTTCTTTCACAGCCTTTTAAAGTGTATATTGGTCTACACAGCATAAACGGTTCTTTCAAATCAGGCATTGGAATATATTGTTTTCCAGCCCCCTGGTATCAGTTCGTCCTTTATTTATAGTGATGCTGGGGTCCTCCAAACGAATGCAATGCGTGTGATTTCTTGCAGTCCTTGGGGTGAAACAGGCTTGTCATGGAACAAGAACCATATTTCTGTTTCACCCCCCCCCCCTTTCCTTTGCAGTTTCTGCCTGTCAGTTTCTCATTTCCAGCTGCATGTGTTTTGCTCTGTGCACACACACAGTGCCCGTGTGATAGACACCGTGTTGCAATCCCTGTCTATGCATTATGCCTGTGAGTTGCTACAGCAACCTCAGCCTTTCTGTCAGAATGGGTTAGTCTGCCCTCTCCCCCTCTGCTTTGCTTACAGATGGTCTGTTCCCAGGCTATCTTGCTACCCAGCATACACTGGGACTTCCTTTTCCACCTCCAACACTGGCTGAGTGAGTACCCCTCCTGTAATTGCTCTAGTGACAGGGCCTTATCCTTTTCACCTGCTTCTAACTACAAATCACTACAACACACCATCCACAAGTGCCTGTATTTACTGCTGCTTTTCCAATAAAGTAAAGGAAATATTAGAGGACTTGGAGTGATTTGGAAAGGGGGCTGAGTTGAACCTATCTGGGCTAATCATCCTACACATGACCCTGGCCTCCAGAATAAGGCTCACGCCTACGGGGTCGTACGTTCATGATGGCTTCTGGTTTGCCTCTCAACACAGCAAGTTATGTGGAGGTGCCATCCTGTAATCTAATCCGGACAGACTCGCGGGCTTTCAGCGAGCGGAGGATATCCTGTTCCTCGCAGTGCTCACATCCCATTTGCTGGTCCAGTCCCATGTGCTGCAGTCCCTCCCTCTAGGGATTCTGGGACTTGTAGTCCCGCGGTTGCGTCTGCGGAGCCGTCCTAATATGGCCGCCGCATACTTCACACTGCGCATGCACGCCTCGCTGCATTGTGCATGCGTGATTACCAAAATGTCCGTCCCCACACTCCCGATGGGCAGAGCTCCGGCCAACTACTTGACAGCTCCCCCGCACTGGGGGCAGGGTAGGGGGACGCGGCTATAGTAGTTTAGAATGTAAAATGTATTTTAAAGACGATGAGCCTCGGTGGTTAGAGTTGGGCCGGCAGAACAGGAAGTTAAGCACACCCTGTAATATGAACGTTGGTTATAGGGAGGCATTACCCCTTATATTCCATTTGGTTATATTTATGACATATGGTTTTTAACATGCATCATGTCTGGGGTTTACTTGCCTCCATTGCAGGTAACTGTATTTTCACCTCATTCTCTGGAGAAATTAAAGTTAATGGCACTGTAGTTGAGTTTGAAAATTCATTTGCAGGTTCGTTACTCTGTGTTTGAGAGAAAGGAGAAGACGGACAGTTTTATGCATGTACAGCTCAACCTCCTTATAAAGCTGTGCTTGGGGTCCATAGAATCGCATCGCGTTATAAGCGGATCGCGTTAGAAATAATGTACAAATGTATGCACTGTACAATAAAGTATTTAAGACACCAATAATCGTGTTGTAAAGTATTCATAAATACGAAAATTGGGAGCCACGCTTGCATCGCGTTGTAAGCGGATTCGCGTTGTAACGGACCGCGTTATAACGGGGTTGAGCTGTATTTTATTAATTGAATTGATATACCGTATACCCGGTAGCTTTGTTGTAAGTAATGATACCCTTTTGGGCAGGGTGCTGAAATCCAGTCCTCAAGACCCACCAACACAACAGGTGTTAGTGATATCCCCTTCAGCACAGGTGGCTCAATCTGAGTCACTGATTGAGCCACCTGTGCTGGAGCAGGGATATACTGAAATCCTGTTGGGGGGGTCTTGAGAACCTGAGTTGAGAACCCCTAATTTAGGGGAACAACATAAGTTCTTCGCAGATACAATTATTACATTGTACAGAGCTTTTGGAAACCTCTCTCCACAATAAACTTGAAGACCAGATCTCTGAGGTTTTAAAAGTTCTTTACACTACAATTTTAATATAAAGCAGTTCAACAACCTGTAACAAATGTACACTTCTCCAGCACCCATACGGCAACCAGAACTTCAAACCAAAAAGTGTGAAAGTGAACGGAGTGGGAGGTTACTCTGGTACCTATAGGTATGAAAATTAAAGAAGCACTGGTATCTCATGCCCCTAGTCCCATCACCCTTTGACCCCTGCATGCCCCGTGTTTGGTGGTACTTACAAAGGTGACATCCAACGATGGATATACTCTGCGCAGGCCGGCGGTCAGTTCTGCTTCCCAGTCTTTTGGATAGTGGAAAACAAAGGTCTCATTTGAGTTGGATCTAGTGGTAGAACTTGGAATGAATACAGTCCTGTATGAGTCTTCATAGGACCCTTTCACCGTCAGTGCCAGCTCAGTTTTCTCTAAGGACACACATGTTGGAGAACACCATGAGAAAGCTGATTGTGTTACAAGCTTAGGCTATTGGGCTTTTTGCCAAAAACTTACATAACCCTAATTTCTTCGATAAAAGTGGCAGAAAATCATCAGAAACCACTTAAGGGTAAAATACCGTCTTGTTTATAAACAATTAGAAAATGTGTGCATTAATGCAAAAAAAAAAAAAATCGCACGTAAAAATGCAGAACAAATTAGCACAGAAGACGTTTTCACATCTCTACTTGAAATGAAGCAGTTTTGCTTTTAATTTTTTTAATGAAATGGAAGATTATGATGCCCAACCAATGCCTAGGGGGGGAATTTTGGTGTATGAAATGCTAATCTTTATTCTGCTATGATCAGCAATGAGGGAACCACTGGCATCTTGGGTGCCAGATAACGTCTTTATCTCGTAAGTGACTTACTTTTAAACGGTTCCATCCTCAGCTTGTCTACTTTGACTTCCAACGCGGCCATCTCTGGGCGCTGAAATAAACACAGCTACTTACTGAGGTGGAAATAATTATTGCACTAACCAATGAGGCATAGGGGTCTTCATAAAGACAGGTAGGACATGAAACATTCATAAGGAGAAGGAGTGGTTCGGTGAGTAAAGACACTGACTGACACTGAGATTGCTGCAGGGGAACCTGGTTCAATTCCTGGTGTCGGCTCCTTGTGACATTGGGCAAGTCACTTTATCTCCCTGTGCCTCAGGCACCAAAAAAAACCACATAGATTGTAAGCTCCACAGGGCAGGGACCTGTGCCTGCAAAATGTCTCTGTAAAGTGCTATGTATAACTAGCAGCGCTATACAAGAACATGCTATTATTAGTAGTATAAGGAACCACCTGTTTATTTTTTGGCTCACATTCTTTAGACCTTTTTCATTTCATTTAAGGTTCAATTATGGTTGTCCCATGTATTTTTAATGTAGTTACTATTCCCAGTGATACGTAACTGTTCCATGCATCCACCACCAGTGACATTGTATTTTTCATATGACTTCTTAAGCCCTAAGGTTTCTTAGCATTACCTATGGGTAGTAGTTGGAAATCATGCAGGTTGTCGATGGCACAAAGTTCCAAAAAACATGCTTAACGATTATGGCCCATACTTACTACTACTATATGTGCTGTTATTCCATAAGACACATTATGGCTCTGGAAGAAACTTTATGGTCCATTCACTTGACCAGGGTGTAAATAGTCTACTGGAGCAGGAAGGTCTCTTAGTGAATATGGGCCTGTGTTTATTGTTTAGATCAGGGGTGCTCAACTCCAGTCCTAAAGACCCCCCAACAGGTCAGGGTTTAAGGATATCCCTACTTCAGCACAGGGGACTCAATCAGTCTTTGATTGAGCCACATGTGCTGAAGCAGAGACTGATTGAGCCACCTGTGCTGAAGTTTGGACTGATTGAGCCACCTATGCTGAAGCAGGGACTGATTGAGCCACCTGTGCTGAAGCAGGGATATCCTAAATACCTGACCTGTTAGGGGGTCTGGAGGACTGGAGTTGAGTGCCACTAACCTGAGACCTCTTTATATCCTTTTTTTTTTTATTTTACTGAGCTTTCAAGACCTCAGATAGGAACATGATATCTGTGGTCTGAGCTTATAGACTTGCAATGTGTCTAACAAAGTATTTCAAATGAAATATAAAAATACATTTTCTAGGTAACTAAAACCACTTTGACCAATACAATTTGCTCGGCCAGTGTTGGTGTAATTGCTCATTGCTTCAGTTTTCTGGTCATTCTACCATTCTGGTTTAACCTAATTCCTACAGCATTGCATTCTGGGTGAACAGATCAGTATTTGAGTTGAGATGTGCTACATACTTACCACCAATACTCCATTAGTTGTGATTTTCTTAGGGGTTTCTGGACTGGAAAACAAGACAGAACAATATTGTATATTGCTAAAGATAGTTTATTGCAGGGGGTTCAACTCCAGTCTTTAAGCCCCCCCCCCCCCAACAGGTCAAGTTTTCAGGATATCCCAGCTTCAGCACAGGTGGCTCAATCAGAGGCTCACGTGGAGCCTCTGATTGAGTCACCTGTGCTGAAGCTGGGATATCCTGAAAACCTGACCTGTTGGGGGAGGGAGCTTGATAACGGGAGCTGAGCACCCCATGCCTATTGCATACATGTATGTATATGTGTATTTCTGAGGGAGGGAGCTATAAAGCGATTGAGTTAGACCATTGAAACTACTCTTTGATAAAGCGCCCGTGGCGAGAAACACGTTAGAGGTTTCCCTTTTTAACTAGGTTATGTCTCAATACATTTTTGTTATTTTTTCACTGGCCTCCAGTTCTCCCTTTTTTGCTGTGCTCCTAGTTCTCTCCCCTATGTATATGTGTATATGTATTCAGGATATCCCTGCTTCAGCACAGGTGGCTCAACCATTGGCATTACGACTGAACCACCTGTGCTGATGCAGGGATATCCTGAAAACCTGACCTGTTGGTGGCCCTTGAGGACTGGAGTTGGCCACCCCCTGGTGTAGACCATGTAGATGTTGGCCAATATGTAAAAGTAATTTTGGGGAGGAAATTAGAGAGATCTTGTGACCTTCTGACTTCCACTGTGTTGGGAGAGCTTTACAAAGGAATCTTTTGACAACAATAATGCCCTTTGCTAATTAGTGGTATTACAATTAAACGAAACTTTTACGAGATGCATATGTGAGGTTTTGGTTTGTGTTGGTCAGTTTCATACCACAATGGCTCGAGCCTAACACATAATTCCCCTTATCATCACTTTGCCGGCATTCCCAATATTATTCTGCTGCTGTCCATATCTTTATGATTTTGATGTTTTACTCACATGATCTCCATGTGGAATTCTACGTGCAGATCTTCATCAAGCTAAAAATAAGAGGAAAAGAAAAAGCTGTGAAACGCGTCGTTCTTACACACCTCATCGCTGGTATGATCTTCTCAAAATAAATCGATTATCTCTTATGCACGCGAGTTGCCGTAACTTATAAAGTGCTGCGTTATTGGCATCGCATTCTTGCACATTAGTTGGCGCCACAAGACTTCAAAGAGATCCCCAACAATGGAACTGATAACGTGACAGACGTTTATCACAGCCCTAATGTTTTCACGCCACACACGTAACGGAAACCTGTGCACAATGTAGATGCATGAATATAGGATACCGTTATTATTATTATTATTAACCCTTTGGGTGCTGGGAGGAGGGCTCCGGTGCCCAGGCCACTCTGGCAAGAGCGGTCAGAGGATCGCGGCGTACCTTATCCCCGGAAGAGGAGGAGTCCCTAGGATTTAGGACTTGCAGGACGCAATCTTCCTGAACACTCAGCCTGACCTAGCTACGTCTTCAGGCACGCAAAGGGTTAAAGCCGCAATCCCTCCTCCCTCCCCCCCAGAAGCCTATAGGATTTTAACTCATATAATGTTAGTATCCTATACTGGTGTCTACACTCTGCCTTGTCATTATTCATATACAGTAACAAAACATGATCATTTTAGGCCAATTGTCATCTTTTATGTGAATTTATTCTGCTCTGAGTTATTTTTTATTATCTGCTCTGTAAAAACAAAGCACAATGCTTTTCTAGTGTTAAAACATGATTTTATTAAACTCTCGCTTCTGAGGGTATCATGGTAACCTTTAGGGGCTTATTCTGTAAGGTGGAATAAGCACGGATGACATGCTACAGCAGGAAAAGCCCAATTAAAGGCAATGGGGCTTTCATACGTAGCACGTCATCTGTGCTTATCCCACCTTACAGATGAAGGTCCTTAGACTGCAGTGGGCTCTGGGGAGAGCTTCATTTTAACCTTCCGGACACTTCATATTTCAAAAGCTTACACAGTATCTCACAAACCAAGCATCAGATTTTTAAAATAGCAGCGTTAGAAAGCGCAAGATGATATATCTTCCAGTAAATCAAAAATGTAAATGCAAAACAAATGGCGAATGCTGCTTTAATGTTTTTATATCAATTGTCCATGACAACCCAAGGAAACGCAATCAAAATAAAGTTAAAGGGATGTTCTCGCTTTTACCTCTTTATTCAGCGAGAAGCTCTCCTCCACGGTCTTCTCAAGTGGAATATTGCCCAGGTCATAGCTCACAGTATAAAGGTGGTCATCTCCTGTCCCAAGGTCCTCGTCGTGCAGTGACAGCTCCAAGATGTTCTTAGGGTATAAAACAATGCTAATAATGTCAGCCTTTTAGAATTGTTATATAGAATGCGATGGTGATTTAGGGACGGATTTACTCGACACGCATCAAATAAACATTATTCATTTCTAAGTGCCACAGAAACTGCCGGTTCTGAGGCTGCATAAATCTACTGTATCAAAACACCAATTATTAGGATATATATTTTATTATATTGGAACTGGGAATTTTTTGGGAGCTCTAGCGACCCCCCCTGGTTGCCGAGAAACTTAGTCTTTTTAGGTGCTGGGATAATGAAAAGATGTCTGTTGGGGGCATCCAATAGGAAGCTGCAATGTCATGCTCTGATCGTATACTGACCCTTCATATTGGCCCATGGAAGTGAGGCTTGGATGGCGGATATATTGATTTCCCAGGAAGGACCAGAAATCCCGGCACATAAAAAGAGGAATGTCTCAAAACCCCGGTGGGTCACCGGATAGAAAAATAGTGCGGAGTGAATGCATGTACCGTATGCACAAATACAAACCCTATTATACGTTTTATGTCCGTAATGGCCATATAGTGGGCCCCTGTAATGTATTTTCCCATGAATAACAGATTCTGATACGTTCACTGAGTATATTTAAAGCTTTTGCTGGCAGCAAAGGGCTTAAGAAACTTAATCTAGCTATGTCAAACTTGGTAAACGTGCTAAAAAAGGTTTTGCAGTCACACACTTCACAGGGTTAATAGAATGTTCTTGATTCCTTACTCATTCTATTCTCCGGTCAATGTTCTAGCTTCCTACCTTGACCCGGCTATGGACTCGGAAGTGAAAGGTTTCATCCCAGACCGGGTTTGTGGAGTTCCAAACGGTTCTAGTCTTTTTCTTCTCTTTCAACGCTGTTGGAAGCCACAGACGCACGTAGCAATCGGGATTGGTCACTGCACAGGAGACAAATTTGAGTAAATGTTTAATTCCCCCAAATTTTGGCAGAGAGTAAAATGCTTTTGAATCTCACAAACCTCTCTCTAAATAAAAAAAATAAATGCATTAATGCTCAGTCGAGGGTATATTCCATTCATAACACTGTATAAAACCTTGTCGAATTTCCACTTTTGTGTTAAGTGGGTTCCTGACAAGATAGAAAAGATAAACTAGTAAAATGTCAATATCTGTTCAAGTAGGGGGCAAACATGTATTCTATGTCAGACTTTCCATGCTGACAGGGGCTGGGTATTAGGGCGATTCTGGGGGGAACTATTTTCTTTGCATCACTGTTGCCTTGATACATATGCCCATAGGGATCTATATATTAACATAGAGAAAAGTGTGTGTCGACGCACTGCTCCATTTATTTGGAGCAGGGCTGTGACATGTGTAAGACTAGTTTGTTACATGCAGAAGTTTAGCCTTACGCCACTTCAGATATGCAGGCTTTCTGGGGCTAATAAAGGGGAAAAACAATGGCTCACAGAGATGCTTTGATTCATAGATCCCAGAGTATTTAAGGTGTTGTCGCATCAGGACCAAATGAAACTAATGGCAATGATACAGTGAAAGTGTACTGGAGACTTACACCACATAAGAAACCCTATGTGTGGCACAGACTACAGAATCCTAAACTACTAAATAACTGATGATGATAATGATAATAATAATAATAATAATAATAATAATTCCCTTTTATTAAAACGTGGTACAGAAATAATGTCAATTAAAATAGGTGAGGTCTACAACATGACCAAAAAATAACCAACATAACATAATACTAAACCCAAAACTAAAAGGTTAACATCTGATGTTTTGTCCGTCCAATTCCTGGTATAAATCCTTCAGCAGGACGTGGCTTACACCTTAGACGGTGATCAGAGAAATTTGAAGTTAACCACCTTTCTAAGAGCTACATGATGGGTAATGCTCCATGTAGGCACTGTGATTAGATGCTGGTAAATTTTGGCTAGGTGAGCTATAGCACTCATCAATCACTATTGGGATACAGCAGAATGTTATAGATACAGTATCACAATCATTAAATGATTACCAGTTATCTTGCAGTTTATGGTTTTGTGGGGTGCAGCAGACATAGCATTCTTTTTTTGGTGTAAGTCTCCACTACACTTTCACTGGTTCCAGTTACCTCCCAGGTTGCACCCCCACTACCACATGTGTACATAATGAGGTTGAGTGATATAATCATAAGCAGTGTTCGACAAACCTATACATTTGCTCGCCCCGGGCGAGTGGATTTAACATCGTGGCGAGCTCCTATTGGCCCAAGCAGCACACGTTTGGTACTAGGTGGCGAGTAGATTTTTTTGTGTGGCGAGTAGATTTTTTGGTGATTTGTCGACCACTGATCATAAGCAATGTTACCTTGAATTATTGAAACTAGTTCATTTGTCTTTTAAAAATAGACAGGTGTAAATACTTATAAATAATGTTATCATTTTAATTTACTTGTATTTATAGTTGGTAATCAGAATGGGGAGGGGGGGGTGGATTGTCAATCCTATTTATTCTGCCCCAATGATGAGGTAATCAAATTTATTAATGGTCCCACCATGAGCACCAGTTAGGTAAGGGAATAGGATAAGGTAAGAGATAAGGCAAGGATGAGAACAATAAACCCCACTGTAAACTTCAGGCTACAAAGGTTACCAACACCTCCATTTGTATATATGCCATTTGTTTAATTTGGTCATAATTAAAAATTCACATTATAAAAGATCCAATCCCTGTTAATTTGCAAAAAACTAAATTTTTAAGCATTTTAAAAGAAGCAATCCATGCAACATCCTACAGTACAATGCTTTTTTTTTTAAAAAAAACAGTTCTGTAGTATTAGATAATAATTCCTTAAATTTTTTTTCATTCAACTCTTAATGCAATTTTTTATGAGTTTTAATATACGCAACATTCTTTGATTTCGATAGCAGGTTTTAGGCACCTCCCCAGCAGTGATATTTGCAACATTTTGCTGTTTGTGATAATATGTTGCCAATATTCCCAGCAGTTTGATCTGCAAACTGTAATACAGCGGTGCGCAAACTGGGGGGCGCAACCCCCAGGGGGGGCGAAAGACTGCGAATATAAACGAATATAAATATATTATCATCAGGTAACTTGTCTTATGAAATAGATAATATATCGTACGATTAAAACATACCAAACAGTGAGGACGTGTGTATAGATATATACAAATCAACAGTCTAATGAATATAAATAGCATAGAAGACATATTTGGATAAGGAACATAGAAAGCAGAAATAGTACCTGATGATAATATATTTATATTCGTTATATAAATTTCATTAGTATAACTATTATAGATCTAAATTTATATATGTATTTATTATTTATCTCATAGCTATACATAGGTGACTATATTATATTATATATGCACTATTCTGTTATTAGGGTTTTTTATCACTATTTTTTAATTTATCTGTATCAATTTGTTTATTTCACATCTGAGGATTTGACTAATTCTATTCAGTAATTTTATTATCACTTTTTTACATTTTATTATTTATAGATTTAATGAATTAATTTTTTTGATAAAGCATTTATACTATATATCTCTATGTCTATACATTAGGTATACACATGGTTTATATTGCTATTTGAATATTCACTTATACTATCACATCTTATTAGTGTTTATCTAGCGTCAATACACTATCTGATTACAGTATATATATATATTATTTGTATTATATTTCATGCACATATATCTTTATTATATTAACACATTTGACACATTGTTGCTATGATGTTCACTATTAGTCCTTTTCTTCTTTTGTTTTTGTTTTTATATTCATTGTTATTTGTTGTAACCATTTAGGCTCTCACAGTCTCATATGATGATTAGTGTCATGTTAACATCTTACACCATAAGACCCTTACAACAGCTCTAAATCACAGCTGTCTGCATAATCAATTAGACCATCTTCTGATTCATTGGTTTCAGATCAGGGCGTATACTTTAGAGACTGCTATGTATTCTGATACTGTGAGAGCCTCAGTACTCTTTGATAAAGCGCCTCCACGGCGGGAAACGCGTCAGAGTTTTTTAACCTTGTGTGTTTGTTTTTTTTGGCCATTATGCCCAATAAATAATCTTTATTCATTTTTTGCCCCAGCCTTTTTCTTTTTCCCCTGGCAGTGCTCCGCTTTTTTCTCTTCTTTTCTATTTTTGCCCCAATGGTGTAGCAGCACGCTGCGGTACTCATTGTTGCAGAGCAGCTGTTGTCATCGGAAGATTTCCTCCAGAAGCTGCAGAGTGGATCCAGATTTTTGAGCCAGTGTGCGGTCCACACGCCCAGCCCTCACCTGTTCCGGGAAGGATCACAGCTTACGGGGACGAACGGCCGCAGCCTTGGATCGCGCACCGTTCCGCCCACATCGACCAGCGCCCCCCAGATCCCGTCGGACTGAAACATCGCGGTACTACCATCAGGCACCAGGTAAGGCGGCGGGAGACTCTGCTTGCAGGTCTCTACTATCAACAGCCAGTCCTGTTACACCGGGGAGCCATAACCGCTTTTCAGAGTGAGGAGGGTCTCATTCCAACTTACACGGGGGGCTGGCACCATCGGTCATATCGGAGCATATCCCGAGGTCTTACAGGTGAGGTGGGTGTCACACAGACCCACACATTACATCGGACATCTATTCAGGACACTCTCTGCCCATAGTATTTTTATACCGGTTTATGTGATCTTATTTTACAGCACTTGCCATATTTGTAGCTTCCACGTGGGGATCTTCCCCGTTTTTTCACTTACCTTAGTATTATAAAGAATACATTTTAGCTGCTGATTTACACTGACTGAAGAATTGATTGAACCTGTAAGGTGGCCATTTAGTGAACCCTGGGAAACAGAATATTTGCTGATCGATTTTTTTTAAAGTGCCGCGAAGACTGCCTCTTTAAAATATAGTTGTTTTCTTTAAACAAAAGTGTGTTGGAGTGATTGTCAATCAAATGATTACTCCCCCTCTAGCTTACCTTGTAACTCTTGTTACCTTTGTTAGATGGCCGATAAAGAAGGAGAGGGGTTTTTGGTTTGCGCTTACTCTTGTTGAGCACACAGTGGGGAAGTTACATAGTAGATGAGGTTGAAAAAAGATGTACGTCCATCAAGTTCAACCTATGCTAAAGTTAGATGACAGATACTTATCCTATATTTGTATTTACAGTATGTTGACCCAGAGGAAGGCAAACAAAAAACCCCAGTGACACATTATCTAATTATCTCTCAAAAGGGGGGGGGAATAAGTCATTCCTGACTCCAGTAACAGCAATCAGATTACTCCCTCAATTAGCATCCTTAAAAGCTCAAGTAACTCAAGCCCCTGCCATGTGGCCGTTTAAGTTTATTATGTGTACAAAGAAACGTTTTTCTTTTCTTTTTAAAGGTGCCAATGACCTGGATTGAACTTCTGAAACATATTGCCGCTTTTGTTTGAGGGGAGACTGCACCTTTTTAAATAGCAATGCTCAGCTATCATGGGTTTATTTAATAGGAATTCTAACCGTGAATGAGGCTCTGACATCTTTGCTGCAATCTTTATAATGCTTAGGAGACCTCTCTAACAAAGAAGAGGAGGAAAGCCCCTCTAACACAGAAGAGGAGGAAAGCCCCTCTAACACAGAAGAGGAGACCCCTCTAACACAGAAGAGGAGACCCCTCTAAAACAGAAGAGGAGACCCCTCTAACACAGAAGAGGAGACCCCTCTAACACAGAAGAGGAGACCCCTCTAACACAGAAGAGGAGACCCCTCTAACACAGAAGAGGAGGAGACCCCTCTAACACAGAAGAGGAGACCCCTCTAACACAGAAGAGGAGGAGACCCCTCTAACACAGAAGAGGAGGAGACCCCTCTAACACAGAAGAGGAGACCCCTCTAACACAGAAGAGGAGACCCCTCTAACACAGAAGAGGAGGAGACCCCTCTAACACAGAAGAGGAGACCCCTCTAACACAGAAGAGGAGACACCTCTAACACAGAAGAGGAGGAAAGCCCCTCTAACACAGAAGAGGAGACCCCTCTAACACAGAAGAGGAGACCCCTCTAACACAGAAGAGGAGACCCCTCTAACACAGAAGAGGAGGAGACCCCTCTAACACAGAAGAGGAGACCCCTCTAACACAGAAGAGGAGACCCCTCTAACACAGAAGAGGAGGAGACCCCTCTAACACAGAAGAGGAGACCCCTCTAACAAAGAAGAGGAGGAAACGCCCTCTAACACAGAAGAGGAGACCTCTCTAACACAGAAGAGGAGACCCCTCTAACACAGAAGAGGAGACCCCTCTAACACAGAAGAGGAGACCCCTCTAACACAGAAGAGGAGACCCCTCTAACACAGAAGAGGAGACCCCTCTAACACAGAAGAGGAGACCCCTCTAACACAGAAGAGGAGACCCCTCTAACACAGAAGAGGAGACCCCTCTAACACAGAAGAGGAGACCCCTCTAACACAGAAGAGGAGGAGACCCCTCTAAAACAGAAGAGGAGACCCCTCTAACACAGAAGAGGAGACCCCTCTAACACAGAAGAGGAGACCCCTCTAACACAGAAGAGGAGGAGACCCCTCTAACACAGAAGAGGAGACACCTCTAACACAGAAGAGGAGACACCTCTAACACAGAAGAGGAGGAAAGCCCCTCTAACACAGAAGAGGAGACCCCTCTAACACAGAAGAGGAGACCCCTCTAACACAGAAGAGGAGACCCCTCTAACACAGAAGAGGAGGAGACCCCTCTAACACAGAAGAGGAGACCCCTCTAACACAGAAGAGGAGACCCCTCTAACACAGAAGAGGAGACCCCTCTAACACAGAAGAGGAGGAGACCCCTCTAACACAGAAGAGGAGACCCCTCTAACAAAGAAGAGGAGGAAACGCCCTCTAACACAGAAGAGGAGACCTCTCTAACACAGAAGAGGAGACCCCTCTAACACAGAAGAGGAGACCCCTCTAACACAGAAGAGGAGACCCCTCTAACACAGAAGAGGAGACCCCTCTAACACAGAAGAGGAGACCCCTCTAACACAGAAGAGGAGACCCCTCTAACACAGAAGAGGAGACCCCTCTAACACAGAAGAGGAGGAGACCCCTCTAACACAGAAGAGGAGACCCCTCTAACACAGAAGAGGAGACACCTCTAACACAGAAGAGGAGACACCTCTAACACAGAAGAGGAGGAAAGCCCCTCTAACACAGAAGAGGAGACCCCTCTAACACAGAAGAGGAGACCCCTCTAACACAGAAGAGGAGACCCCTCTAACACAGAAGAGGAGGAGACCCCTCTAACACAGAAGAGGAGACCCCTCTAACACAGAAGAGGAGACCCCTCTAACACAGAAGAGGAGACCCCTCTAACACAGAAGAGGAGGAGACCCCTCTAACACAGAAGAGGAGACCCCTCTAACACAGAAGAGGAGACACCTCTAACACAGAAGAGGAGACACCTCTAACACAGAAGAGGAGACACCTCTAACACAGAAGAGGAGGAAAGCCCCTCTAACACAGAAGAGGAGACCCCTCTAACACAGAAGAGGAGACCCCTCTAACACAGAAGAGGAGACCCCTCTAACACAGAAGAGGAGGAGACCCCTCTAACACAGAAGAGGAGACCCCTCTAACACAGAAGAGGAGACACCTCTAACACAGAAGAGGAGACACCTCTAACACAGAAGAGGAGGAAAGCCCCTCTAACACAGAAGAGGAGACCCCTCTAACACAGAAGAGGAGACCCCTCTAACACAGAAGAGGAGACCCCTCTAACACAGAAGAGGAGGAGACCCCTCTAACACAGAAGAGGAGGAGAACCCTCTAAACAAAGAAGAGAAGGAGACCCATCTAAACAAAGAAGAGAAGGAGACCCATCTAAACAAAGAGGAGGAGGAGACCCCTCTAACACAGAAGAGGAGAAGACCCTCCCCCTCTAACAAAGAAGAGATGGAGAATGCTGTTGAAAGCACGTGTAGCCGCCCCTTGGAACCACTATGTCAGCAAGGCGTTGATGACCTTAAGGGGTGTGTGGGCTGATGCAGGGTAACGCTGTTCTCCTTCCACATAGTATGGAGTGACTTAGTAGGAAAGAAGTCACTCCCTCTGGATGCATGGTGACCAGTGACGTCACCGTGGGTGTATATATAGTTTAGCCAGAAGGTGCTAGAACTTGGGTTCATAGAAGTGACAGTTGGAGGAGCCTCACTGTTAATATTGTAAATATGTTCAAGTGTATAAATAAGTGTATAGTTAATGTATAGTGATACTCCCCTGTCCCTGTTTGTTTTGTGATAGTCAGGGAAAGTGTCCCATCCAGTTAGCAATCGTAGCCGTGTACATAGACAACTGACTATACACAAGTATTATTATTTGTCATTAATAAGTTACTACAGGTTATTGGGGGTTTATTCCTCACCAACATCTGTCCCATGGATATTTCGAGCTTCTATGACCCGTATGGAGAGTTCATAGATGGACGCCTCCTCCTGCAAACCAGAGATCAAAGAAACATTAGCAATAAGTTAACTTTCACATAAATCAAGGGGGACCCTCCAGCGCTGAAGGGCAACAATACAGACCTGTTAGGTCTCACCAACTAGAACAACATTTATTTCACCAACAACTTCCTTAACTTCACTCATGTCTCAATATTTGAGATCAGAATCAGTTCACTAAATGTTATATAATTCCCAGAAGAACCTTACGTGCCTGGACCAGGTAGAGTGACTTGCCTAAGGCCACATGGAGCTGTTGAAATAGAACGCATGATGAAAGGCATCATGTTTTCTCACAAGGACATTGTATTACGTACTTCCTTATCTGATGAGTAAATGCATGTGTTTTTGAAACCTTGATCGTTCCCTTGATCCTGTGTTGTAAGAAGTGTCCCAGTTGCAGTGATGTAGGAGGAAGGTAAATATTTACATATAATCATCTCTACTTGGGAATTCCAATCAGCCCACCCACTGCTAAAATATTTCATGTGGTGGGTGGTGCAAGCTTCTTATGCTGCTAAAGAACAGGGTTCACATTATGGCTGTGGGCAAACAGGAAGCTGTGACGTCACCCGGTGTGGCTTCCTATTGGCCCATGTGACGTGGGAGCTTTAAACTGCAGGTGATTTTGACACCCCCTTCGGCGATAGGTATCTCTGGAATCAGGGGGTCCTTGGAGAATTAAAACGTTCTGTCCCTCCTAGTCCTAGTCCTAGTCCCGTGCTCGACTTTTTAAAACCCCTCTAAACCGTCCCCCTTGCCTCCAGGGGATGGGGGAAGGAGGGGACAGGGCTGCCCTCAGCCTGTCCCCCCTCATTCTCCCTTCCCTGGCAGCTAGCCTGGTCTTGTCGCCGCAGCCCTTATGGAGTCGACGGGGCCCATGCTGGAACCTTCTGGCTTACCTTGTCTTTGTCGCCGTCACGTTCCAGTAATGGCAGACTCTGCTGGCTATAGTGCCCTTATTTCTCTGTTTGTTATGCCACAGTGTGCCACACTCTTGCCCTATACTGATTTTATACAATGATGGCAAAGCTGACATTTGTGATGCCCTCCACAAAATACAATTAACAATGCAAACTACATTAGGGACAACCAATTGTACAGGAACACAGGATTCGGATTCATCCCTTTGGGGAGTGGTCTGGCAGTAGAGGTGGGGGGTGTGCTAAATCTCCCCCTTATCATGACTGCCGTAAGACACAGACTCCCCCTTTTAATAAAGACATGGCACTCGTATTAAATAACACCAACATTGACTTCACCAGTAAACATAATTAAGGGCATGGGATCTAAGCGCAAAATTCGTTTTGAATTATTTTCTTATTTTTGGGTGCACAGAAACTGTGCTAGACTGCCAGACGTAAATGTTATGTACTAAAAAAAGAATGTAAGAGCACAAAGTGCGCCAGGTTCAGTTTGCATGAACCCCAACACATCTGTTAATCATGTTGGTACAGAATTAAGTTGCTATGTATCAACCACAAATGTAATTGGGGCAGCACGGATGTTTCATTAGGTAGGTATTATTTTCACGGTATGACCGTTATAAATAATATGACACTAATAATGTATACTCACTATCACTAGTTATAATTAAAAAAATATATATCATTCTGTTTTCATTTAAATTGTATCAATCACGTCTTCAACATGACGCATCAAAATTAATTTCCATCAGCAAACAGCAAATGATGCGTCACACAGTGTGTATGTATGAAGCTTTTGTACCTGTACATGCAACGCACATTTTATGAAGGTTTATATTACCTATAGGCCTTTTCAATTTGAAAACCAATTCAACATCTATAACTTATTATTAAAATTTAATAATACCTCTCGCTTCCCATAACCCCAAACCTAGCCCCGCCCTTCCAGCCAGGAGCAGAAGTGCAACGTAAAATAATGACATACAACATAACCATATAAATTATAATGTTTAAACAATCTTTAAAAGAAAAAAATTATAACTTTTTTTATATTTCCATTTATTTAAAAAAATATGACATGAAAAGCAAATAACGTATCTGTCTAATTAAAATTGACTTTTTGCTGACAGACCCCGCTCGGCTGTTCCCTTAATATACCTTCTCCTCACAGCACCACCTTGTGCCAAACTCCAGCCGCCGATCACCTTTGAGTGCACGAGGAGCCAGCAGCTGCTGGTCCAATCAGCTGCCACCAGCTAGCCCAGTCTGGTGCCACCAGCTGGCCCAATCAGCTGCCATCAGCTAGCCCAGTCAGCTGCCCCCAGCTAGCCCAATCAGCTGCCACACCAGCTAGCCCAATCAGCTGCCACCAGCTAGCCCAATCTGCTGCCACCAGCTGGCCCAATCTGCTGCCACCAGCTAGTCCAATCAGCTGCCACCAGCTGGCCCAATCAGCTGCCACCAGCTAGCCCAATCAGCTGCCACCAGCTAGCCCAATCAGCTGCCACCAGCTAGCCCAATCTGCTGCCACCAGCTGGCCCAATCAGCTGCCACCAGCTAGCCCAGTCAGCTGCCACCAGCTGGCCCAATCAGCTGTCACCAACTGACCCAATCAGCTGGCCCAATCAGCTGCCACCAGCCAGCCCAATCAGCTGCCACCAACTGGCCTAATCAGCTGCCCCAATCTGCTGCCACCAGCTGGCCCAATCAACTGCCCCCAACTAGTCCAATCAGCTGCCACCAGCTTGCCCAATCAGCTGCAACCAGCTGGCTCAATCAGTTACCCACAGCTGGCCCAATCAACTGCAACCAGCTGGCCCAATCAGTTACCCACAGCTGGTCCAATCAGCTGTCACCAGCTGGCCCAATCAGCTGCCCCAATCATTTACAAGCCCTGTAACTTCTCCTCAGGGATCAACTCACTTGGCCGAAGCAAAGCCCCAAATGGCTAATAATAAAAAAAAAAGTGGGTGGGCGGGAGTGAGATCACCTCGGCATCAAATCGCCCCTTAATAGAGTGCCCGGTGCTTTCAATAAAATTGCAATATCTTTCAATTGTGTCTATTTCACACAATGAGCATTATTATAAGTAGGCACCGCAAACCAAACCTGCTTCCTGGAAAGCCATGTGTCGGCCACTCCTACAGCAACTGGATTGTTTCTTATGGACACAGTGACTCTTTAAGAGCCAGGTATCCTTATTTCACCTTCACAGGGAACAGTTACAGATGAATTAATTTTATATATAAAGTTTATATATATTTTTTATTTAACCATGGCCTTGAAACGCATTATCCAGTTACATAAGGAGACCTGTTCTTTTTTTTCTGCGTTTTTTGTAATTTCTTGTAGCTGTTCTTTCTCAGGTATCATTTCTAATCCTGTAATAATCTTTACATATACAACATAGGACATGTTCTTTGTGTTTGTTTTGGTCTTTCTTGCCCTCCTCTTCCTTAGCAGCTTTACTCCCTGTATGTTCAAACGATCGCATGGTGACATTAATGGGCGCACAGGAAGTAAACAGGCTAAGGGCCATATTGCACTTGAATAGGCCATGAGGTAACTTCTGATGTTGTCTTATGGGTAGGCACCCCTTAGTAAATATGAGCCTGAATATTTAGGTGGTCCCCAAACGAAAAACAACTATTTTGATAAAAAATACAAAGTTTAGCATACCACAGAGGAAAAATACCCTGGGTTTAATAGCAGAGGTGTGAACTAAAGCTCCATAGACAATGGAATGACTCTGTGAGAACAGTTTTATTGTGATAAAATATAATATTTTGTCCATATCTCCCAAACCTCACTCAAATAGGTGTTTGAGCCATGGCAGCCGTGATCTAAATGTAATTTAACTAGTGTTTTTGAATCATACATTGCATTTAGTTCCATAAGACTATAAAATGATGATGATGTATGACCAAGCAAATAGTCTGAATGACATTACAAGGTAAAACTTTAACACTGTAATTCATAACTCCAGAGCACCGTGTAAATAATTAGATATGTCATTTATGATGTAAAAAAAAATAATCTAAGTTATAATGATGGATCCAAACTTGAACAGGATAATGTGGCAGACAGTGGACTGTTTGGGTCTGAACATTCAACTGACAGCCAGAGAAAGTGACCAGAAACTATGTGAAACAAAGAAATCCAAAAAAAGTCCCATTATATCGACAGGATCTACCACAGAGAAGGCTTTATATAAATAATGTAACCATCAATCATCCCCACTTAAAAAATAATAATGTAAACATCATCAGTCGTGCACAAAGGTGCCAAAAATGTGATACTTTAAAGTAAGGAATCTGTGTTTTTCTTGATGTGTATCACCAAGCACGAAGCTGTCAAACTTATCTATTTATCTGTGTTTGTGTTCATGTGCATCTATCTATCCACGTGATCTATCTAGTTAGGCATCTATCATCTTACTGCTTGTGTTCTTGTCAATGTATCTACCCATCTATCTTTGCATTCATGTGAATCGATCTATCTGTGTTGGTATTCTGTGTATATTTTTATATATATATATATATATATATATATATATATATATATATATATTTGCTATATGCTATACGGTGGAGGTTTCTTGTTGCCTTTTTCACCCACCATAACTTAATATATATATATATATACATATATAATTGAAATTTTAAATATAGATGTATATGAAATGTTGTGTGTGTGTGTGTGTGTGTGTGTGTGTGTCTTATACATATAGTATATATCCTAACTATAAATATAAATACTCATAAACACACATTTATATACATCAGTGATTCCTGTATTTTGCATACCTGGTAGCTAGTTGAAGGCGATACATTATTCATCCTACTGCAGCTCATGTCCCATACAGGTAGAGAGGACGCAATCTCAGCTAGTCCAGCAATCCTCAGTGTGTCCTGTACTCTCGCTGCTTGTTATTATCATTAGTGAGTGTTTTCTGAACACTGAGCCCTGGACTCAACCTCAGACAATTGACACTAAGTAATCCCTCCCATTATTTTATTATTTTTACTTGGTCCTTTCCTCCTCATGTCAGATTGATGGGTTTTAAGATGACTCCCAGGTCATTCCAAAACTATGAGTCTGCTTTAAGGAGCGACACCTAATCAAGCATTGTCATTGTGGTGACATGTGACAGGCTGGGGTGGAGGCCATGAGTGGGTGTAAGCGTGACACCCAGCACAGGCTACCAGTAAGTCCTCTGTATATTTTAGTGGAATTAATGCTCACCTGACAGTTTTTAATTATAACCTTTGTTTATTAACCAACCGCTCCAACATATAACCAATTACTTTGGCCAACATTTACACCCTACAGTCAGGATAAACAAGCGCTCTGTTCCCAACCCTGTCCCCAGGGATCCCCTGTGAGGTTGTGTTTTGGTGATACACTACCAATATTATTTCCACATTGAGTTTATGTGTGTTTAGTATTTCACTGATTATTCCTACAATCTGCAGTGGTTGGGATTGCTGGAGGAGTTGGGCTAAATAGTGGGTGTGTGTGTGTGTGTCTTATCATTCTGAGTTCAAATGTTATCCGTTCTTGAGGAAATGTTGTCCCAAGAACGGAAAACATTTGAACTCAGAATGATAAGACTCTTTGACACCAAAACCAAAGGACTTAATGCGGTCATGGGTTTTCTCACACCCTATCAAAATTGTTTGTAATTATCCTGCTTGCCTCAATTCTTATCCACACTTTCTCTCCCCCCCAGCATCCATTCCCCTCCCCACCTTTCTTTGTCACTGTCCCCTGGCTTCAAACACTTTTAACACCCTACCTTATCTACAGTAAATATCTGTTGTGGTTTTTTTTGTTTTTTTCCTCTCTCTACACTGTTTTAGCCATTGAATCCTTTGTATATCAGTATTGCTTGACCCGAAGAAGGGAGGATAACTCTCGAAAGCTTGTCCTATGACGTAAATTGTTAGTCCAATAAAAAAGGTATCACCTAATACTGAAGAACTCATTTATTCTGCACTATCGCAACTGGACTAACACGGCTATTTTCTGCTTTATATATATATAGAGAGAGACACACACACACTATTTATAAATCAAGGGCAGACGCATGCAGTGTTTTATACTGGTGATGGGGAACCTAAAATAATTTGAGAGATACCAATGAGGTCCTCATTTCCCCAATTATTCCAATGATATTAAAAGTATCTTTTAATCAATCACAAAATGCTTGAATATTAGGTAGTCTGCACATTTCGATAATAAAGAAAGATAATGTAAAGCCAGAATAGAATAGTGTACACACGTACAAACCTCACTGTATATACTATATATCTTTTACTTCTTTAAATGTGTAAAACCTTGTGCCCTTGCGATGACCATAGGTCACTCAGCGAGACTGAGAACACTTAGTTCAGGAAAAGGGATGTTGAAGCTCCAGTTCAAGCAATATCCTACATGTGTTTTTTAATTTTTTTTAAAATAAATCAGTTCTGTACTATGAGAAAATATTTGTAACATTTAAAAATAATAATAATAATTTTAAAGACATTTTTTATGTATTCTAATGTAGCAAGCATTTTTGTTTCTATAGCAACCATTTACAAAGTCACATCCCCTTCCTCTTCTGAGGCTATAGTACACCCCTTTTGCCCTCTCTCTAGCAGTGTACCATTTGTATCTAGTGCCTGGCTGGTCATATGATCTTCCACACAGAACGTTGCATCTTGGGTAATCTTCTGCAGCCCTAACAGTGATTATAAAGAACCACTGAGCTGAATCTTCGGCGATCGATCACAGGAGAACGGATCAATTGGTAATTTAGCTCATCACTTGTCACTGTGCAGATTGTATTGATGCAGCTTGAACTGCAGCGTTAACAAGCGTTCAGGACTACCACGCTTTCGGGAATATACCCCAATATGATTTAGGATACTTTATAATTATGTCTTTGTGTCATTAAGCATGGTACTGCCTGCTGACACATTTATTATACAAGACTGTTGAATGTGTTGCTCTATAAAAATAAATAATACTAAAAATGTTTTGTAAATGAAATTACTCCGTTGAGCAAAGTACAAATAATTTCTATAATTTTGAAAGACACGGCTCCATTTAACAAAGTTAAAGCTCGAAATCGGTTTAAATATTTTAGTGCTACACCTATGTTAAAAATAATCATCTTTACTCCCTTTTTTGGACAATAGGTGGTGTGAAAGAAAAATGCAGTTCATGCAACACCATAGTTAATTTAAGGTAGGGATCTTTGGCAGGACCGTTTTTAGAATTTTGCCGCCCATAGGCACTTACCTTTTGCCGCCCTGGCCTCCTCCTCTTGCAGCGTTCTGATGCCACGTGGCGTCGCGTTTCCATGACAACAGGACACCATATGACATCACGTCATAGCAACGTGTCGCCATGTGACATCGCAGCGTCACTTGACCCTGCAGAAGGAGGAGGGCAACGCTGCAGGAGAAGGTAAGGTCACGATTACAGTGGCGGTGTGCACGCGTGCAACATCGCGCGCCGTGAGTACAAATATGTGTTCCTCAATGAGGCCGCCCATCGTGCGCGCAAGCTGCAGAGCGACTGCGTGGGTGATTCACTCCGTCGCACGCGGCCACTATAATCGCGGCTTTAGAGACAGTTACAGAGGCCACACGTTCTCCCCCGGCAATCAGTTTAATTGTTGTGGGGAAGAGAGCGGGGTCTCTGTAACCGTAGCACCGGTCCCACCGAAATTTGCCACCCCTGGCCCGGGACTAGTAGGCAGGCCTATGCCTAAATACAGGCCTGATCTTTGCGTGTCTCCACAACATGGGCTCAGTAAAAGGGATCAGCGCATTTTACTGATTAGTGAAACTTAAGCATGTTAAGACACATTTAAGATTACAAATGCTTTCAATATTATACTTTACAAAACATTACACTATGCAAATATTTTCCTCAACCTCTCCAGTATTTCCCCTCCTTTACGGAAATGTAATTATCACTTTATTTTCTTTTGATTGGCCAACATTCGTTATAGTTGTGTGACTGAGCATATAATTAGATTAATGACACGTTGTTTGTGAATAATACTATTTTCACATACATAATTCCTTGTTGTCTGTCAATTGCCCATTTTTTTTTAAACAATAACCCTGAACCAAAGGTTTTATCATATTAATTGAGAAATTATAAATAAAAATAAATAGCAACATTATTTTTTATATGTACCGGTATATATATATATATATAAATCCAAAAAACAGCCGGCACTCCACTTGAAAGTAAACAACGTTTGGTGCTTATCCCATAACACAATAATAGACCATACGATACTGGTTGAAGCACGACATCAAGGGACAGCACACAGGTAAGTTGATCACAAATTCTTTGTATTGAAAAAGAGACACAAAAAACGACGTTTCGGTCCCCCCCAGCACCACCTTGAGAAAGGTCCCACTGGGGGACCGAAACGTATATATACTCTCGTATAGGGCGCACATGTGTAGACAAACAGTGGTTGGTAGTCACTGTGACTACAAACTATCAAAAAAGTTCCTGATGTGAGTGTAAAGTCCCCACTCGGAATAATCCTGTAAGCGATGAGAAGAGAACCAATATGGGAAGCACTGTGAGATGAGGTTTATAACGCTAAAGACAAATGGCTACTTACAAAGTAGCAGGTTAAAATAGACAGTGTGGGTGTTTGCCACCACACGGGCAATTTAAAATAAAGATTTCTGTGCGCCAGTTTTGCAGCAAATAAGCCGTTTGCGACACTTCATACATAAGCCCCTACTGTATGTGTTTGCCTGAAATATCTGATGTGAAAGTGTCGTAGCAGCGTGCCTTGCATTTGTCATTATTTTTGTGTGACTATAAAAAGCACGTAAGGTTTTGTGACTCGTATACTCTTAATTTACATGGAAATGTTTGTCTGTTCTCAAACTCCAGGTTTGCAGAAACCAGTGAGAGCGCTGTGATTGGCTCAGACTATTCTCCTAGATACACTGATACTCAAACACTCACTGGTGTGCAACTGCTATTAGAATATTCCATTCAACTACAATCCACCGAGAGTTTCATTTCCATGTTTAAATATGGGGGCTGTGTATGAAGGTATAAAAACTAGACACAACTAGGCATTAATAAAATCTATTTTTTCCTATGCCTGCACCAAATGTAAAAAAACAGTTAAACTCTTGTCTTACATTTAACACAGATCCTTAGCGATATTAACTCGTGTCAAATCAGACTTAAAGTAAAATAAAAGGGATACAATGACATACAGACACATACTTTTCTCCATCATTAGTGCAGAATAAAGTTGCAATGTACTGTATGAACCCAAATTTGTATTAGATGCAGCATGGTTTCACTATATACTGTAGGATAGGTCATCAAAATGTATTTTCACAGTATGACTATTATATGCATTATACAAATAATTGATGTTTACTAATAGGTACATTTAAAAAATTCACATAATTCGGTTTTATTTTAAATTGTATTATTCAGGTATTTAACATGACCCAAGGTGTCAAAAATAATTTCAAACAGCAAATTATGAGTCATATGTATGAAGTTTTCATACTGCACATACAACACACTTTACTTTTGAAGCAATATAAATTTTAAACATATGTTAGTGCATAGCCCCTAAGAGTTCTTTTTAGGGTTTATACTAAATTAATCTTGCGGATGATTTTGACGCACTTTTGATTTTGTGGCACACAGAAATATATATTTTTTAGTATATGCCATTTATAACTGTACACCAAGCACAGACCGTTTCTGTGAATCAAAAACAGCTGAAAAAACCCTGAACATTTTTACTCAGTTGGGGCCAAGATGGAGAAATCTGAGCGTAGTACGAAGGCGCACACAAGCGCCGCTGCCAATTTTGCACTACAAAAGCCATTTGCAACGCTTAGTATTGTATTGTATGTCTTTATTTATATAGCGCCATTAATGTACATAGCGCTTCATACTGTAGTACATACTGTAGGTGCCACTGACTCTTAGAGACATATGTGAAATGCCCCCCCCTAAGCGTCAATTTTATGGCAAAAAGTGTAATTGTGTTCCTCATTCAAAAAATGTAATTTGTGTCCTGAAGCCTAATATTTTTTAGAACAAAATAACAATAATTGGCCTGCAAAGTGCCCATTTTATCATGTGCGGTTACAGAGAGACATCTAAATAGTATTTACATATAAGGACGTGCCTATAGTGCCGTCGATGGTGACGGAGACACGACGGGTGACGTCCCCCGTCGCCATCGCCACAGGCAAAAGTTATATTTCGCCGGGCGTTGTCGTCACGTGTTTCCAGCAATTTGATTGGTTCAACGTGACGCGACAGCCCTTGAAAAATCAAATTTTGCCGGCTACCAGTTTTGTCGCTTTGTCGCCGTCACGCGCACGCGACGGCGGCAATGCATTTGTTTTCGGGCGACGTCGCTGTCAATATAAGCGCAGCCTAACACAGACACTTTGGATTCTGCGTCTGAAATAGTTAAACATTGTATCCTTCCAATAGAAAATTGCATTAACCAGTTCAGTGCTGGAGGGGCCAGCAAGGCATTGCAGAGGACACCTTACCAGCCAATAGGTCAATTATCAATGAGAATGGAGCAGCCGTTCCTGCGGGTAAGTATTGTACGAGTCTGCAGTTATATTTACATTGTTGAAAAATGTTCTCAATTTTTTTTAACTACTTCAAAGAAAAACACAACAGATAACTCCACCTTTTCCTGGTTCCTCTCGGCCTGTCTAGCTGCACTCACAATGACTCAACCCGAAAGATTAAACCCAGAGAATAAACCACAGAGGCCAATTATACATGTAGTGAGCAAACCAGTTTCTCACGTGCTATTAATACAATTAGGGAGAAATAAGGAATGTTCCAGAAAGAGGATATTATTAATACAATTAGGGAGAAATAAGGAATGTTCCAGAAAGAGGATATTATTAATACAATTAAGGAGAAATGAGGAATGTTCCAGAAAGAGGATATTATTAATACAATTAGGGAGAAATAAGGAATGTTCCAGAAAGAGGATATTATTAATACAATTAGGGAAAAATAAGGAATGTTCCAGAAAGAGGAGGAAACAAAAATACAACATTTTGCCACATAATCTAAGACAAAAACGTAGGGTTTATAGTGTCTCGGTCACTGGTCCCTATTCAATAAGATGCGGTTTTCTCCTGTTCAGCACAGAGACACTGTAATACCAATCTCTTTAAATGATTGCCCATCTTATGAAAGCTCCCGTTGGAGAGATTTATCAAAATAAAAATGCCCACTGCATTTTCTAATGCAAAAAAGATATGTTTAGTACAGCAGAGATATACCGGTAGATGTACTAAAGGAGCAATGTTTCGGGCTGCATTGGCCCTTTCTTAAGCCCTAATGATGGCATCTCCAAAAGCCACCTTCTTTACAGTAAGTGGCGCGGGAAAAGCAAGATCCCACCCCCAGGAGTAGCGCTAGCATCGAGGTGCCCTTATTATGTAAATTGGTATTCGCTGTCACATAGGGCATATGAAAATGGGATATCAGGCGTGTCTCTTGTTGCTAGGTAACATAGCTCTGAAGGAGGCGAATAGGGCAACTAGAAATTATACATTTTCAATTAGGTATAAGGGAATCTGTGTGGTGCATTTAGAGCTAAATGCTTTAGACCCTCTCCATTTTGCACATTAGAATCTCTCCTCTTTCCCATCTCTACCTTTCCTGACCTGGTCAGGTAACCACTCAAACAGTACACTTTCATCAGCCCTAGATAAGGCAGCTCCTGTCACCACATGCCCCTTTAACTCCCTTCTCCTTCTAACTACACCAGCACTGCCATCCACAGGTTCCACCCCCACCCCCTACTTCTCTGCACACTAAAATCTACCTTCAGATCTTTTCCCCCTGTGACAGAGGAGGAGGTCTTCTGCTCCTCGTCCTCTCACCCTACAACCTGCCCCCTTGACCCTATTTCCCTCTCAATCCGAGGGGTTGCAATGTCTTGTGTGCAAGTGGCATGAAGTTATTCTGGAATTGAACTGAGTTGGACACAAGGTAATCTTCTGTCAAAGACTCAAGAAGACACAGATTCTAGAGCAACATCATTTATAAATTGTTTATTTCTTACATCTTGCACTTTACCCCTACATTGATTGTCAGTGCCCAGCCCTCATATACATATATATATATATACATATACATATACATATATATAGTGTGTGTGTGTGTGTGTGTGTGTGTGTGTGTGTGTGTGTGTGTGTGTGTGTGTGTGTGTGTGTGTGTGTGTGATTTGCTCTAACCTCACTTCTTTCTAAACTACACTTTTCTTGCTGCCATCATCGTTACGTCTCTAACTACATTCATATATAGTATCTGCATCTCTCCTTCCTTCTCCACTTCTCAGTTCACATGAACTCCTTTCTTAGCTGCACCCTCTGACACCACACAGCTATACCAACAGCACTAAAACACACCCCTACTAATCATCCTCACACATGCTCTCTCTTTCCATGCTTCTCCTCCTTGCTTCTGAGGGTCTCTCTCCCAATCCTGGTCCCTGTCTTTTTACATGCGCTCATCCTTACCTCCCACATCCAACGTGTTCTCCTCGTGTTGTAAACCCCTCTAACATCATACCTATTGTCATGGGAGACCAGGATAATTCACTGGGATCAAGGCAGCAGACAGGACAAAGGTGTTCAATAAAGAGTTTTTATTGTGGCCGGAGCAAACAGGCAACACATAAAATACAAAAAAGAGCTATAACTCCCCAAAACGGGATACAGAGGGAATCCTAGCAGATCACAATATACCATTTGATTCATTCAAAATATTTGCTATCTGTGATTCTTCAGTGCTGGGACCTTACTCATTTATACTTACCATAAAACCCTCCTACAGTCTCTGTAAACTCTGCCTACTTACCACTTAGGCCCGGGCCATAGAGGCTTCAGGAGAGCGGAGGCGCGCTAACGCTGAGGCTCGCCTGCTTAAGTCAGCGCGATGGCACGGACTTGCAGGCGAGCCAGCGTGCGCGAAGTGAGCCGGGGGGAGGTGGTTGGAGGCGGGGCAGTGACGTCGCTGGGCCAATCGCCCGCGACACACTGACGTCAATGTCACGGCGCCGACGTCACAGCGGCGTGACGTTGACGCTGCTTCAGGCTGATTGGATGTTTTCAGCCGACAGCGCGCTGAAAAACAGCTTGGCGCTCGGCTGAAAACTCCAAAGCCTCCGCACGCCTGCGGACACTCGCGTGAGCCCCCTCTCAAGGCATCCTCATTGAGGATGCAGGGGCTCAGCGCGGAGTGTCCGCACGCCTCAGCGCTGCTTGTCCTTCTATGGACGCAGCCTTAGATTGTAAGCTCTTCGGGGCAGGAAGGCTTTTCCTAATGTTTACTTTTAAGTTGAAGCATGCTTTGCTATTATGTGATGTCTATTACTGCTGTAAATGACTATGTACGTGGATGGAGCTATATAAATAAAGATATACATACATACATTCCCTCACTTCTCCACTCCCTCTCTTCTATGCTTAGTCACACCTTAACCCACCTCTTTAACATTTGTTCACCCACTAGCATACTACCATTTTCTTTCAAACATGTACTCATTACACCTACAGAAAGCATCTCTTGACCAAGCCTTTCTAATTATTGCTCGCTCTATCTCTTCTCCCCTTTGCCTCCCAGCTGCTTCAGCGGCTTGTGTACAACTGCATGAGTCACTTTCTCTCTCCAGCTCCCTGCTCCCCTCTGCAATCTGGCATCCACCCTCGACTGAGACAGCACTGACAAAAATGGTCCATCACTTCCTCACAGCAAAGACTGAGGGCCATTTAGCCTACTTATTTTCCTCTATCTTCTGCCTGTGACACTAGTGATCATCCCCCTGTCCTGCAGATTGTCCACTCTATTGGGCTCCAGAAACTAGCCCTTTCCTGGTTAATGCCCTACCTGTCTAATCACTCCTTCAGTGTTTCTCTAATGTCTCCTCCTCTCCACTCTCACGTTTTGTTGGGGATTACAAGCCTCCTGTATGGGCCCGCTTTCTCACGCTATACCTCTTGTCAAGGCCTCAGTATTATCTCTATGCTGACACACAAATCTACCGCTACCAGATGCTTATGTAACCCCACTATTTCCACAGACTATATGCGCAACAATGTATATGTGTGTGTATATGTACAGTATGTATGTGTGTATATATGTATGTATTGGAGTAGGCCTCAATACAGCATCATACACGCTCCGTCCATCATATATATACACACACACACATATACACACACATATACACACATATATATATATATATATATATATATATATATATATACATATATATATATATATACATATATATACACACACACACATGTAGCCCTTGTACCCCCCAAGTGAGATTGGGGTGGGTATGCTCTTCTGACTACTTCACTCGGTGTTGTGCTGTGTACTGTACCTGTTGCCAACAGGAGGGCTGAGTGCTCTGCGATGTTGTGGGGAGAAGCTCCTCCTGGACTGTTTGAAATACATCTTTCTACTTGGAACCCGGGGCTCCTCCTGGACTGTTTGAAATACATCTTTCTACTTGGAACCCGGGAACAGGTTCTACCAGAGGGTTTGAGCAGGGATTTATTATTTGAGCACATATTGTTATATAAATATTGCACTATTAACTTGCACGTAATCACTATTATATTTAAGTTGTTAGCGCCTTATATTCACTTATTCACATATACTGTGGGGAGAAACAGGACAGGATCACAGGTTACCTTTGTTCCTCATGGGTGCAGCGTCTCCAGTAAGCATGAATCCTCTGTGAAGGCAGACGATGGCCCATACTGACACCTCCTCATCTTTGGTAGACAGTAACACACACTGCTTTGTATTTTCTTTGGCTTTATTGCATGCAGATCTTATACAGAGTACTCACATCCTTCCCTGCTTGCTGTGTCCTGACCCAGGCGTTAGGCCCAGGTCAGGCCTGTAGGATCCCTCCTTACATCTCCTTGTGAGATGGAGGGCTGATGTTCCTTCCTCACTCCACAGAGGGAGGAGAGAAAATGACAAGGATCCCCCAATTTGGGAAAGTGCCAATATTTATATTTATATATATATTTATAACCTGAGGTGGATGACTGTAACCCTGCCCCTTAACAGAGCAGGTTGAATACTAATTGGTTATCGCACACTATAGATGAACCAATCAGTATCCTTCCCTCAGGCTGACACTTTCTGGTTGTTGCTAAGGCCCCCCCTTGGATACATATCCAATGCTGCAAAACACACAGGGCCTAAAAGAAGGAATTAACCCCTCCAATACCTGTACCTAACAAGACTTACACTGGAAAGGTCCAGGCAGAGAAGTAGTGGCCGGAGGCTAGGCTACATACACACACAATAAATGAGAAAGCTGTGCTATTGTCCTTTATATTAATCCCAGTGTCTAATGTGGAAGTCACTTAAGCCAATACAGTATTATTGCCAGCACTGCGTTGGAGCGCTTATCTCAAAATGGCGTGTAGTCGCATTGCAGGCCTGCTAAGGGTGAAACATTTGTGAGGTGTGTGTGTAATACACAAAGGATACTTGAAAGTTGCGGGAAAAGAGCCTCCTCCCGGCTGTCTGTTATCTGGTTGCACTCCTGGCAAGTATCTGGATCTCTCTTGCTGTGAGCTCTTCTCCTCTCTCTTTCTCCATGTGTAGGGTGGGCATTTCTGCTGCTGTCTCTCACTTTCTCTCTCCTTGGCAAGCGATCTCCTACAAGCCTCCTCTTTCACCTCTGAGTGTCTGGCTGTCTCTCAAGCCCCTCTTACTGTCACGTTGGCTGTCTCTGTGTGCCTTTCAGACTGTCACTACATATCTGTCTCAGACTGACAGTTGGTCTCCAGATTCTATCCGGTTTTCTTCTTATCCAATCCCATATCTCCTGTCATGTGTAATTCGGTACTGTCTACAGTATACATATATTTGTAGCAGGGGCTACATTTAACACATCCAATACAGAACTCCTATCTTTCCCACATTCCACTGTCCACTGTCACCCCTACACCCCAATTCTCCCTTAATGTAAAAAACACCACAAACTTGTCAACACCCCAAGCCTGCTGCCTTGGGGATTTCTCTGACTTTTGTCTCTCCCTCATTCCTCGCAAAGTTCTGCCACCTACACAATATTGCTAGAATACTCCCTTTGCTCACACAAGGCGTAACCAAAATTTGAATTCACAAACTCATTCTGTCCCACCTTGACTGCTGCAACCTCCTCCTACTCCCCCTCATCAGACTGTCTCCACTCCAATCCATCAGGCTGAGTCCCCGCTAGCGCCGAGCGGGCGGCGCTTGCGGTGGTTACTTACATGTATAGATATATGTAAGTCCCCGCTCACGCAGTGCGTGCGCGCTCGTGCGCGGGCACACACGCTCACCCGTGCTCGGCGCTTATGTAAACAAAAAAGCTAACTTTCCAGCGCGCTTAATGCCCCCTCCCCCCCACACGTAAATGCCAGGACACCTGGCGCTCATGCTTGGAGCACTCTCCAAGCATGAGCGCGCTAAGCGCCAGCGGGGACTCAGCCTCATACATGCAAGAGTAATCCAACTCATGCACCGCTTTTCATCTGCTGCTCCTCTATGCAAATCCCTACACTGGCTTCCCATTTCCTCTACAATTAAACTTAAAATCCTAGCTCTCACCCAATTACATCTCAGCCCTCTCTCCAAACACTCCCCTCTGTTCTGCCCATTACCTCTCCTCCTCTCTCATACTCCTGCCTACAAGGCTTGTCCAGTGCTACAGTGTCTCCGGAATTCCCTGCCAGCATCCAGCAGACCAAACCCCAGTTTTCAGAACTGTAAAAGCTCCCTGAAAACTCACCTATTTAAGGAAGCCGGACACACCCGTGACAACCATACATTCCAAAACTGCATCCAGGCTCACCATAAGCAGCCACTTATACCTTCTGTTTCAACTGTGCCCCTTATTCCCTGTAGACCAGGGGTGGCCAACTCTAGTCCTCAAGGGCCACCAACAGGTCAGGTTTTCAGGATATTCCTGCTTCAGCACAGGTGGCTCAATCACAGAGCCACTGATTGAGCCACCTGTGCTGAAGCAGGGATATCCTGAGACCCTGACCTGTTGGTGGCCCTTGAGGACTGGAGTTGGCCACCTCAGCTCTAGACTATGAGCTCTCACGGGAACAGCCCTGGGTGCCTATTGTATCTGTCTGCATTCATCTGTTCTTGTTTTGTATGTGTGGTTCCCACCTGTACCTCACTGCACAGTATAGCGGGGCGTTACAAATAAATGATAATAACAATAAATAATAGAAGGGTAGCTGTGGTTAAAGAGATTCCCAGTAGGTCATTTACAATAAATAATCAGGCGCTGTGTGAAGGTGATGAGGATTAAATGTTCATTTTCAATGCTTTTGCATTTTTGGGACATTTTGTTACCCGCCCTGCCCGGCTGCTAGAGAAATTACATCGGGGTGCATTGTATGGTTACTCCGCACGGGTTACCCTGACTCAGGGGCTGGGTTCAGGCGGCTGGGCGATGAGGTAGCGAGGTTGTAGAATAATGGGCGCCAGGAACTTTTGTCATACAACTGTCACTTATCTGTGTCCCCACACACGGGGACCGCTCGTACACATTGTGACAATGTTCCACTGTATTTTATATCAGACGTTCATGAATTTGAAAAATGATTTAATTACATGAAAAATTAATTGCTTTCTGACTCCAATAATGGCAGATTTCTCCCTGGATCAACCTCCTTCCCATGTTTACTTATTTGGTATATCCCTGTATACCAGGGGTGGGGAACGTCCGGCCCGCGGGCCGTGTAAGGCCCGCGAAGTCATTTGGTCCGGACCCCGGGAAGCAAGCCTGCAAGAATTTTTTTTTTTTTTTTAAACTCCCCCTTTCCTGATTGGCTGCCCGTGCTGTCACTCTGCCAAATTTTTTTTTGGCCCGCCTCTTCCTACAGCACTGCCCCCCTCCCTTCTCTCCTCCAGTAATGCCGGCTCCTTAGGCTCCGCCCCTCTGTCCCTCCCTTTAGGCTCCGCGGGCCTGCCAGTCTCTCAGCTGCACTGGCTACCTATGCTGCTCCAGCAGCCCATCCACGGGCCCCAGGTAACCCACATGCCCCTTATACACCCTCCAAGGCACCTTACCCACCCCAAGGGGGGAGAGGCCTTATTTTTGTGTGTTTGCAGAGGTGGGCTTATTGTGTGTGTGTCTGTCTCTGTCAGTGTGTGTGTGTCTGTCTCTGTCATTGTGTGTGTGTGTGTGTGTGTGTGTGTCAATGTCACTGTGTGTCTGGCACTGTCACTGTGTGTGTCTGGCACTGTCACTGTGTGTGACTGTCTCTGTCTCTGTGTGTGTGTCACTGTCTCTGTGTGTGTGTGTGTGTGTGTGTGTGTGTGTGTGTGTCACTGTCTCTGTGTGTGTGTGTGTGTCACTGTCTCTGTGTGTGTGTGTGTGTGTCATTGTCTGTGTATGTGTGTGTGTGTGTGTGTGTGTGTGTGTGTGTGTGTCACTGTCTCTGTGTGTGTGTGTCACTGTCTCTGTGTGTGTGTGTCACTGTCTCTGTGTGTGTGTGTCACTGTCTCTGTGTGTGTGTGTCACTGTCTCTGTGTGTGTGTGTCACTGTGTGTGTGTGTGTGTGTGTGTGTGTGTGTGTGTGTCACTGTCTCTGTGTGTGTGTGTCACTGTCTCTGTGTGTGTGTGTCACTGTCTCTGTGTGTGTGTGTCACTGTCTCTGTGTGTGTGTGTGTGTGTGTGTGTGTGTGTCACTGTCTCTGTGTGTGTGTGTGTGTCACTGTCTCTGTGTGTGTGTCACTGTCTCTGTGTGTGTGTGTGTGTGTGTGTGTCACTGTCTCTGTGTGTGTGTCTCACTGTCTCTGTGTGTGTGTCTCACTGTCTCTGTGTGTGTGTGTCTCACTGTCTCTGTGTGTGTGTGTGTCTCACTGTCTCTGTGTGTGTGTCTCACTTCTCTGTGTGTGTGTCTCACTGTGTGTGTGTGTGTGTGTGTGTGTGTCTCACTGTCTCTGTGTGTGTGTGTGTCTCACTGTCTCTGTGTGTGTGTGTCTCACTGTCTCTGTGTGTGTGTGTGTGTGTGTGTCTCACTGTCTCACTGTCTCTCTGTGTGTGTGTGTGTGTGTCACTGTGTGTGTGTGTGTCACTGTCTCTGTGTGTGTGTGTCACTGTCTCTGTGTGTGTGTGTGTGTCACTGTCTCTGTGTGTGTGTGTCTCACTGTCTCTGTGTGTGTGTCTCACTGTCTGTGTGTGTTTGTCTCGCTGTCTCTGTGTGTGTGTGTCTCACTGTCTCTGTGTGTGTGTCTCACTGTCTGTGTGTGGCAGCAGCCGCCTGAGGTGATTAAGGACCTGAGTATCACCAGGGCGGCGCGGGTAAGCAGCGCTCCGGGGGGGGGAGAGGGTCTAAGAGGAGTGGGGGATGGGGGGGGGGGAGGGGGTATAAGAGGCTTGGGGGATAGAAGAAAGAGTCTGTGGTGGGAGAGACACCTCACTACCGCCTCTCCTCCTCCTCCCCACACCGGGCAGCAGTTGTGGAGGGTACCTGCTTCGATCCCCCCCCCTACTCCGCCCCCCCCGTGCACTTATACGGCCCTCCTCCCCACACCGGGTAGCAGTTGCGGAGGAGGGCACCTGCTCCGATCCCCCCTGCTCAGATTCCCCCCCCCCCCTTGCGCAAGTGCCACACACAGACAGTGAGACACACACACAGAGACAGTGAGACACACACACACAGAGACAGTGAGACAAACACACACAGAGACAGTGAGACGCACACACAGAGACAGTGAGACACACACACACAGTCCTCCTCCCCACACCGAGCAGCAGTTGCGGAGGGCACCTGCTCCGATCCCCCCCAATCAGATTTCCCTCCCCCTGTGTGTGTCTGAGAGAGTGTGTGTGTGTGTGTCTGAGAGAGAGTGAGAGTGTGTGTGTCTGAGAGTGTGTGTGTGTCAGAGAGAGTGAGAGTGTGTGTGTCTGAGAGAGAGTGAGAGTGTGTGTCAGAGAGAGTGGGTCTGAGAGAGAGTGGGTCTGAGAGAGAGAGAGTGGGTCTGAGAGAGAGAGAGTGGGTCTGAGAGAGAGTGGGTCTGAGAGTCTGAGAGAGATAGTGGGTCTGAGAGTCTGAGAGAGAGAGTGGGTCTGAGAGTCTGAGAGAGGGTGGGTCTGAGAGAGAGAGTGGGTCTGAGAGTCTGATTTCCCTCCCCCCTGCCCGATTTCTGTGTGCGTGTGTGTGTGCGCGTGTGTGTGCATGTGCGTGCGCACAGACACCAACCCGCAGTCAGTCATAGTCACCCACCACCCAAGAGTCAGTCAGTCACCCAAAGAGAAGCAGTTCCAGCCATCACATTAGTGGTGAGTTCATTAAATGTTTGACCAAATATAGCAGGCTAATTTTTAAGTTGATAATTTTGGATGGCCCTCGAATGATTTTTATAAATATCAAAATGGCCCTTGGCAGAAAAAAGGTTCCCCACCCCTGCTGTATACCTTTCCTTTCTAAAAAAAAAAAAAATGTCCAACCTTTTTTTGAACAAATGTATTGTATCTGCCATCACAGTCTCCATGGGTAATGATTCCCACATTATAACTGCGCTTACTGTCAAGAACACTTTCCTTTGTTGCTGATGAAATCTCCTTTCCTCCAACCTTGGGGGATGACCCTGTGTCGTTTGTACTGCCCTTGGGATGAATAGTTGTTTTGAAAGCTCCCTGTACTGTCCCCGAATATATTTGTATATACAGTAGTTATCATATCCCCTCTTAGACGCCTCTTTTCTAATGTAAATAAATCTAATTTAGCTAGCCTCTCCTCATAAATCAGATTTTCATCCCCTTTTTTAATTTGGTGGCTCTTCTCTGCACTCTCTCTAGTTCCATAATGTCTTTTTTATGGAGTAGTGCCCAAAACTGTACTCCATATTCAAGGTGTGGTCTTACTAAGGATTTATACAGTGGCATAATTAAGCATACTTCCCTTCCATCCACACCACGTTTAATGAAAGATAAGATCATATTTTCCTTTGCAACTATTGCATGACTTATAAGTCCTTCTTGAGAGAAATTACATCCTGCTCTGATTTTACTACCTTACACAATTTAGTGTCATCAGCAAAGATGGAGACTTTGCTCTCGATGCCAACCTCAAGGTCATTAATAAACAAGTTAAAAAACAGGGGTACCGATCCCTGAGGTACTCCACTCACGACCTTAGCCCAACCTGAAAAGGTTCCATTTATGACAACCCTCTGTTGTCTATCCTACAACCAGTTTTCAATCTGTGTGACATCACGTTACTGTGGTAACAAGATGCCATGTGACATCGCAGCATCATTTGACGCTGAACAAGGAGGGCGGCATGAATGAACAGGTAAGATCTTTACAGAGGCCCCACGCTCTCTCAGTAGGGAAGAGAGTGGCGTCTCTCTAAATTGGAAGAGGAAAAAAAAAGGGGGGGGGGTTTGGCGCCCCAGCCCTGGCCTAATGGGAATGCCGCCACTGATTGTTTGATATTACTAAATCAAGTCATGCTCCTCCCCTGGTTGGTTCCTCAATAATTTGGCTCACGTAATTATCTTTTTAAAACATGTTTGCTTTACTTATAATGCTCCAGTCTATATCTGGATAAATCACGCATTATGAAAACATGACCTTGTTTGGCTGTCTTCATTTTTTAAATCATTGTTTTCCTCAACCTCACAGATATTTGGGTGTTTGTAGCATATTCCCACAAACATTTTTTTTGTACTTGTACAGTATCTCCACTGTTAATTTCTATCCACAAAGTTTCTACATTGTCATCAATCCCTTCTTAAACATCTTCCCGGTTTTAAATTCAGCTTAAGATATAGTATAAACATACTCCACCACCTCTTCTATTTGCCATAGATTTTATATTGCCTAAATTTTCTTTCAACATGTGAGTATAGCCGTTGAAGCTATACCAGTCTATTTGATTTACATCAGATTTGCATATTACACTATATAATGCACTGGACGTCTCCCGCTCCCTTATCCTTCTAGAATCATTGTAGGTAGTGCGATACCTTCTATTGGACCGACAAATAATTGATATGTTACAAGCTTTTGAACCTCTCAGGGATCTTCATCAGGTAGGCTTGTGATTGATATGTTTTCAATCGAAAAGGCTTCATCACTTTTACTTAAAAATAAAGTGATTTCACTACTGCAGTGAGAAAAGTATTTAGTGTGTAGTAGATGATTTTTCTTTTTTTTCCATAACAATAAGAAGAGTGAATATATGTTTAATACAAGCATTAATCCTTTAATTTGTTATGGTCAATAGATTAACATCGCAATAAAAGCTTTTAGCGCATAACTAACTGATGAAGAAAGTACGGAATGTGATGTTATTTTGGGTGTTGCACAGCTGTATTCCGGGACATTAGTGTTAATATAAATTAAGAGGTGCCACTGTCATCTTCCTCTTTTGGATAAGATGTCTCATTCTAGAAATGACTGGCAGTGTGAAGGTGGAAGTGGATCTGAATCCGAATCACACTTCAGGAACCTAGTACGTTAAAGTATCTCATGTTCCAAAAGGCAAAAAAAAATATAAGGTTTGCTGCATTCTTATGTAGTAATATCACAACACTAATTGTTTAATAAATTTATAGGGTTAGTACCACCTTCCTCTTATGCAATAAGAAGGTGGTTCATGGGGTTGCTGAAATTCAGAACTTCCTTTTAGAAGTTGCATGCATAAGAGTGTTGTGAAATGTACCCTATTAACTTTGCAAATACAAATACCCCTTGTGAGCACATTCACACTTCTCAGACCCTTGCCTTTCCTTATTACCTCTTAGCGTACAATGTTTCCACTGCAGCCAGGGATTCTGGGTAATGACATGCAAATGACAAACTTAATTGATCTTTACATGGTGTGTTGACCGAGAGTTATGTCGAGAAATTTGGTGTATCCATTATCAGTGGTTGACAAATCACCAAAAAATCTACTCGCCACACAAAAAAATCTACTCGCCACCTAGTACCAAACGTGTGCTGCTTGGGCCAATATTTACTCGCCCGGGGGTTAAATCCACTCGCCCGGGGCGAGCAAATGTATAGGTTTGTCGAACACTGCCCATTATCAATGGCCGAGTCCAGGGCCGCCGACAGGGTGGGAGAGCCGGGACAAGTATCCCCGGACCCAGTGGCTGCTGGGGTCTCAGCCAGCCCGCGCCAGAAGTTGGGCCCAGCCAAAGGTTGGCCCAACTTCGGCATCCTGCTGCCGGGCCTCTGGTTGCCGCCGGCTCTCCCCAGATGTGACCTTCCCTCACTCTGCCGTGCGATGGGCCTCTCTCATATATTGGTGCGTGACGGAAGCTGGGCCCAGGTTCTAACAACACACCGGCGTTAGAGAGGATCCCGGCGCAGGACAGTAAGGGAGAGCCGGGGGCCGGTGGCAAACAGAGGCCCGGCAGCCAGACAGTTCGGTCCGACCTGTCAGGAGCCAGGTGCCACGCACCTTCACACGCAGGCGCACTACTCCACTACCTGCCCTGACGGCCGCTGATGGAGCCCAGCACTCGCGCGCTCACACGCGCACTCCCGCTTCTTCCGCGCATGCGCACGGCTCCTCCTCGTGCCGGACGGCGTCCTCACGCGGGCGCATGCGGGCTGAGGTCACAGCGGGAGTTCCCGCCTCCGGATCACGGCGCACACTCCATGTGCGCGGCGCACGCGCGTGACACGCGCGCCGCGCACCCAAGCTCCGTGGCAACAGGCACTGATTGCCTCAGCACTCTCACCTGGCTTCCTTACCATAGCCTATCACAGGCTGCGCACGAACACGCCCCGGTTCCGCCTCTTGCTCCCATTGGGCTGCCTTACCTATTTAGGCTCAGCAGTGCCACTGGCACATTGGCTGAGCATAAGCTTCCTGTTCCTGTGCTTACCTCTCTTGTCTCCTAGATATCCTGCTTTGTCTTGTTTGATCTCCCGTGTACCGACCGGCTTGCCTTTGGACCACCGCCTCTCTGGAACCCCGACCTTGGCTATCCTCGACCCTCCGCAACTCTCCAACCTGAACTCAGCTCTCGGATCTCGACTATTCTACCTTCTCCAGCACCGAACCCAGCGACTAGTACCTCCAACGTTCCGTACTTCTACTACCCTCAACTCGGCAAGTATTCACTACTCCTCTACCCTCCCTGCTCCTGACCTGGCGCGAGCAACTACGCACACTCCAGATCAGATTCCCGTGCCTGTCGGTGGTGTTTACTCTATTCCCACCTCACTACCGAGGGTCTCGTCTAGTTTGTGGTGGGCACAGCGTGACACGACGTCTCTCCACACCAATAAAGAGATAACATTGGAGGCTTGGAACGAACCCCCCACCTTGCACTCATGGAGACTAAATAACTCTTTATTATTGGTTCCCAATATTGTTGATGAAACAACAGGAGCTGGAAACACTATTTTTTCCACTAACACTACCAGCTATATATCATAAACAGCAGTCATAAGCAGAGCATTAATAAAGATAGTGTCCCAGGGGAGAAAGTCTTCTTTAAAAAAAAATATACTGCTATCAAATAAAATAGCCTCCCTAGAAAAGATTAATAAACAAATATGATCCTGAGGTTAGCAAAGAGACAATAGATACTAGAAGGGAACTTGTTTTGACCATGCAGAAAAAGCCACTAAAGTAGATTGACAGACCAACTTTTCTATCAGAAGGGTAACAAAGCAGACACCATGCTGGCTAGAAAACTAAGGACCAAGCAAAGTTGCCAACACATTTTAGCTCTTAGTTTGAAATCGGGAGTCCTCACACACAACCCAGAGAACATTACAGAGTTTTATAAGTTGTACACTGATTTGTATCATGGCTAGAAGACACAAAAGGATCAAAGGACCTTAAATGACATGAAACAGTTCTTGACAGGTTGTAATATACCTGAGATAAGTCCATCAAAATTAGTCAAACTTAATATCCCTATTTCTAGCAAAGAGGTCGTTTTTGTAGTGAAATCTCTGAATCCAGCCACAGCCCTGGGCCCAGACGGGTCCTCCGGCCTATATTATGAAAAAATTGCCAGCACCAGACAAGGTTGCCCTCTATCCCCTCTTCTATTTGCTCTCGCAATTGAACCCCTAGTCATAAACATACGCAATGATCCAAACCTCTATGACCTAAGAATAGATCCTCAGGAGTATAAAGTTAGCTTGTTCGTAGATGACATACTATTAACAATAACTAAGGCCATGCATTCCTTTCCGAACTTGTTCAACACACTAAGAAAGTTTGCGAAAATCTCGAGTTTCAAAGTTAACAGTAAGTCAGAAGCCCTGAATATGAACCTACCTCAGGAGGTGGCCAAACTTTTCTCTCTCAATTTTACATTCACTTGGCAAAAGGAAAATCTGACTTACCTGGGTGTCAAAATTACGAGGACGTTTCATTCCCTCTACCAAGCCAACTTCTCCTATATGTTTAAGACGCTGAAAAAAGACCTGGAAACATGGTCTAGAAGATATTCAATCTCTTGGTTGGAAAGGATAGCCACAGTCATAAGGACCCTCCTGCCCAAAATTCTACAGCCACACAGGGCAGTTCCTCTACCAGCAAAATCAAGAGATACTGACGATCTACAGAAACACATAAATCAAATTATATGGAATGAAAAGAAACCCCAAATTAGTCTCAATGTCTTAATGAGATCAAACCTAGGAGGTTTAGCAGTCCCACACATTAACACCTACCATCAAGTGGCTCAGATGGCACAATTAGCATTGTGGCATACTCCCCGCAACTCGATCAGATGGGTTGAGATCGAGAATGCATACTCAAAACCACAGTCGTTGTGCTCCCTGCTTTGGCTTCCTAATTGCCATAGAGATCCAATCAACATACTTCTTCCCACAACTCGTCAATCTCTCCAATTATGGAGGGCACACGCTGGGCTTGAGTAAGGGCTGTAATATACAGCATGCGGCCGTGCGTGCCTCTGCGAACGAGCGTGCACGTGCCGCATGCTTTTCGTGAGTATACTGTGTTGAGTGTAAACAGTGTTGAGTGTGTGTTTATGTGTATATGTATGTATGTATATGGGTGTGTGTGTGTGTGTGTGTAATTTATTAAAAAAAAAAAACATTAGTAAAAAGAAAAAAATTATTAGACTTGTGCAGACACACAAATACATACACACATACACATGCATACATATACACACACATGTGTATATATATATATATATATATACACACACACACACACACACACACACACACACACACACACACACACACACACACACACACACACACATTCAGTGCCGGCAGCAGCGCGAAAAGATGAATTTCCTCATCTGTCTGTCGGCTCCCCCCTCCCTGCCGTGCGCATGCGCGGCCCTTCTATAGAAAGGCTGAATGACGTCAGCCAACTAAAATTCCGCGCGCGCACACGGCGCAACACGCGCCCGGCACTATAGAACGTGCCTTAGGGTCAGGCAACCTGTAACGCCAACATGCTACCACTGTTTAAAAACCTGTTATTTAAACTAGGTTGCGAGATTGGTAACATTAGCTGGTGGATCACAAAAGAAGGGTGAGGGACCTGCTTATTAACTCTAACATTAAACCCTATTTATATTTGACAGAGGTAAACCAGATCCCCAGTTCGGAACAGTTCCGATACATGCAGATTAGACATTTAATCTCACTACACTTTAATAATAAGTTATCTAGTAACAATACTTCTTTTGAAGAAATATGCCATTCTATCCCACTATGTAAAGGACTCATCTCCACTCTGTACCAATCCCTTATCCCATCAGGAAAGAGATATGAACTACATTAAAAGGTGGGCTGCGATTTCCAGGAACCCTCAGATTGGGAAGACATATGGGAAGTTTCCTTCAACTCAGCCACTGAACAAAATAGCTATAATGTTCTGTACTGCTGGTACTTGACTCCAAAGCTCTGTGGTATACTAATGCTCTTACAGCTGAAATGGGACAATCCTAATTAAATAGGTCTAATAGTTTAAATATGTTTAACCCCATCACTGCCAGAAGAAGCCAAGGAATTTAAGTTTTGCATTCTAATTGAGAAAAGAAATACTGGATCTGAGTATTAAATAAAATAACATTTTGACCACGGCCATTTATAATAAGCACGGAGGCAATAAAACAACATTGTCTCTGCATTTCTGTTCACTTTACATGCAATAAAGGATGAGACATGTATGAAAGCATTTACACATAATGGAATGAGGGTGACAGAAAGGCTCTTAAATGTATTACTCAAAGGATTATACACTGAGGAACTGAGAGATCCCTATGTATCTGTTGTGGTTTTATTACTCTTAAGCTGTAAACAAACAGCTGCAACAACAAGCAGGAATAGATGAGGGCACACGTACGGCAAACGCGGGCAAAGTGAGGTATTTTCATATCGTGTCTTTACACCAATGTGCGCACCAGCTTGCAATGCGAGAGGTGTGATGACCAGGACTATTTTTCTGGGGGATCTTATAGGTACTTAATTCCAGTAAACGTATTTATTTTTTTAGACATCAGCAAGGAATTCCATATAGTTGATTTAATTATTAAGAATGAGGCTGGAATAGTAACTTGAAGGGCAGAGATTTTCATTAGGTCACATTTTATGTAAAGTTGGGTTATTTATTGTAGATTATATATATATATATATATATATATCTATATATATATATATATAGATATAGATATAGATATATATATATATATATAGATATATATATATATATATTCATATAAAAATATTACTTGTGAGCACATTCCCATGTCATAGACAGGTCTGCAACCTTGCTTTTCGCCATTAATCCCCTAGCATAGAGTGCTTCCACAGCAGCAAAGGATTCTGGGAAATGACATGCAAATGAGCACACAGTGCCACCTTTTGTCTCAAGCCCACATTACATGGAAAACCCTTAAGCCAATGCATGCTGCTTTAAACACAGCTTTTAAACATAGCCTGGGGTGAGATGCAAAGCCAATAAACCCACTCACAGACAGACTGTTTCGACCTTGTGGGTCTCATCAGTGTGAGGCTGGTTATACTGGCTTTGCAGTTTGAGACTTATTAGTAGGTCTTCACCACACATTACCATTCTGAGGCAAACACAGGCTGGACTGCACCAGAGAACACCTTTCTTTGTATACATGGGCTGCTGTGCAGCTGCTCGCCAGGGCCTGCTGTATGGCGGTGCAGTCGCGGGCACTGCATGAGCCCCCGCGGTTACAGAGGTCTCACGCGCTTCCCCGCCACAATTACACTGATCGTCCGGGGAGAACGCGGGATCTCTGTAGCTCTCTTACCTTCTCCTGCGCGCTCTCTTGCTGTCAAGTATCCCTCCACGTGGCACCGCGGACGTGAAATGGCGGCGCATTGCCACGACAACAAGATGCCACGATATCATGTGGCGTCCCATGTCATGGCAACGCGGCGCCATTTTATGTCACGCCGCCATGTGTGGGGATACCAACAGGAAGAGAGCGCGCAGGAGAAGGTAAGAGGCCCCGCACCACGCCCCAAAATGTGGGGCAGAACATTTTAGCCAAATTGATTCGAATAGAGAAGAACGTTTCTCTAAGACAAGGTAGCAGCTTCACAGCATATTGAATAAGGACCATAGACACGACATATATCTTACTAGTGGGGGATATATGTACAGAATGACAAAGTATGGATGCAATGAAGAACTAAAACTGAAACAGGCCCCTGAAACTGTGGGGAGCAATCAGAGAGAATACGAAATGTATAAAATAGCCAGGTTTCTGTTTGCACTTTTTCATTTCTGAAAGAATAAAAATAGCGGATATTTTAAACACGACCGAAAAAAAACAGGAAAACAGAAGCGGTTTAAAATGAAAGGCGGAATCACTAGATAAAAAAAAGATGCCAGTCTGCTCCTGTGAAGCAGTGCTGCCACCCAGTGGTGTAGCCTGGGTAAGACCTAATTGGACAAATGCCTCCTTCGAGCTTGGCAGCCTCTATCCTCCAATCACTGCCAAGCCTGGGAAAGTTAGGCAGAGCACACGGTGGCGGCGTTGCTACGTGCGCGCACTTGTATCCGCGCGCACTGCAATGACTCTTACCTGATTGTTTAAGGTAGTTCCTTAAGTGCCCGCGGCGCGTCGACGCAGCTACATTTTGCCGCCACAAAAGAAATTGAAATTGCAGGCTGCAGTCGCGTGACGTCACCGTCACGTGAGCTGGTTCAGCCAATGAGGGCGAACCAGCTCCGTGACACATTTGTGATGCGTCCACCACGCCCCCGATCGCCGTGACCCATCTCCTGCAGCTAGCGCACGCATCGCTGGGGCTGCAAGAGTGCGCGCATGGAAGCGGACGCCCGCGCCGCCACCGCGAGCTCTGTATTATGCTAGAAAACTCGTGGCTTTCCCAAGAACGACTCCTCCGAGGGCAAGAACTGGACATCCTCTCCTTCCCCCATTAGGAGGGCTCTGTGGGGGGAAAGAAGAGAAAGACTTGCCTAGTGGTTGGTCCATACTGGCTTTGCTGTAAGTGCCCAACCAGAGGGCCAGTCCTGTCTATGCTCTGGGTCCACCTTCCTCACTACTTTTAAATTGACCAGGAAAGTTGTGCAGCATTTAGCGTCTTCAATGCAAAGCGCTGCAAACTAACCCGAAGCGGACGCGGGAAAAGAAACAATTCCTCCCACAAACAATGATGATTTTTACCTATTTTTGACCTGATGCTGACCCGAGAGACTAAGAAAAAATACAAAGGGGAAAAGCTTTCTAAAATAAATTAATATGAAAATAAAAATAAAGTGGTCATATTCTGAATCTCGTGTACCACACTTGAACTGCAACTAAAGGATGAGCCGATGGGTAGGAACACCCCCGTGTTAGTGCTACTTGTGACCACGGGCATATACCGGTATATATTTATTTTTGCTTCATGCACCACGTTCCTCACTAACACGACGTCTCTTATTATAGTACCATATTAATATCTGGAATACGATTTCTCACGGACACAGAACAACTTTTTTCAAAGACAGATCAGATCTTCATATTACTAAGATAAACAGATGTCTTATTATCTTGTGGTTAAACCACGTTGAATTTTGCACTAATTAAAAAGATGAAAGAAAACTGTACTGGCATTGTTTAAACAGCTTTATTTAGGCTGCAGGTGTTTTAAATTATTGCCACAAGATGTTTTACATATTAGGAATTCGGTCATTACATTTGAATACGGAGTCAGCTTATATTTATTATCAAAATATCAAGAAATAGTCTTTATTGGAAATGAATGTTTTTTTTTTATTACCTGGATCAGATCTACACTGATATGTGGCAGCTAGGACATGAAAAACAAATGAGGTAAGGGGAAAAAGAGCATTTTATTAAAAATCATGCGGTGTGTGGGGGTTAATCCTTTTATCTATTAGTTTCCAGGTAGGGCAAAGCTTTACCATAAAATAATCGCCTCTCATTTGTCGGAGTCTTATTTTTAGGGAGCTGCGCTATCCCCAAGAATTCTATTTATCACTTGTTTATATTAATTTGCCCATTCTAGGTGATATTGTGCTTCAATTTTCAGTTTTTTTGTCAATATTATGAGTACCCGAGGAAGCAGCCTGTTTGTGTTGTGAAACGCATAGGAATTAAAAGTGGCTGACTAATAAACCCTATAACTCAGCGCTATGACCATTGTGATAAATACAAATAAAAATACAAAGTGAAATGTGATGAACCTGACCAAACTCTGTGCGTGATTGGTAGAGCTGCCGTGGAGTTCCTACCTAACAAATTACTCACAAATTCGCATACAGACTACAATAATACAATATGCAAAAACCCCGGCGCTTAAAATAACAGTTTACCCCAGTCCAATGAAATGTCCATATAGCTTATAAAATCGTCACTTCATCAGTTAAGTGATGAAGTGAAGTAACAATTTTAGCGTCACGAAACGCGTTTGGGGAAGGAGTTGAGGCACTGAGGTGTCCGTCGGCAAGGAGGGTTGTGGTGGCGACATCGTGTGACGTCAGTCAGTTGCGTGGAGGGCGGCGTCACTATTGGAGCTGTGAGCAGTGAGAGCGCTTACAGCTCAGTGTACATACCTTATACCCGATACAAGCTGCGGACAGCACATTGTCAGTCATTTTACAGCAGCTAAGTTTATGTAAGTAACCTTTTGGCTGTTTTTATCATTATTACATTTTCTAGCAGTCTGCACTATTATCTCCAATGTCATTTCATTTCTGGGTATCCACGGAGAAGACTATTGGGTATAAACTGTGGTGAACCAGTAGATGGAGCTGACTAATGATTGACATCACGTGGGATTCGTGGAGTCCAGGAGAAAACGTGGGCTAAAGCACAGATTCTCTCAATCGAACATAATATTATTATTCTTGTAAGTTGACAACCTTCTAGTCCATAGAACTGAAACCTGGTGCTTGTTACTGCGCAATGGTCTCTTTTCCCTTATCTATTCATCTGTAGGAGGATCATTGGGGTGCCAGCCAGCAGCAGACTCACCACTTCATTTTCGCTTGAATTACCAAGAGAACTTTATAAGCTATATGGACATTTCATTGGACTGGGGTAACTTATTTTAATCGCCGGAGTTTTTGCATATTGTATTATTGTGAAACGCATAGGGTTGGAGACTTGAGAGATAGTGAGGCAGTAGTGGGATTTGGTCTGAGACGGAGAGATGAAGCCTCTGACATCATTTGAGCGGGACCTGCAAAGAGCTCAGGCATACAGGGAGAAGAGAGATGCCAATCCAGTCTCCAACAGACCACACACAGGCGTCTCCCACACTGCGTTCTACTGACATTAGAATACTAACGAGGCAAACTGAGTCCGGCTGTCAGGCCCCAGGTCTGCTCCCCTGCAGCGGACCAAGCCTCCTGTGCAGGCCCCTCGAGCCGCCCGGAAGTCGGGCCCAACTGATCGGCGCGGCACCAGAGGCCCCACTCTAAGGCCGAGCTCATGGAGGCGGCGCGGGCAATCGTGCGTGCCACTTGTACAGCCCCAGCGATGTGTGCACTAGGCTGCAGGAGATTGGGGCGGCGATCGGGGGCATGGCGAACGTCACGAAGCTGGTTGGCCCTAATTGGTTGAACCAGCTAACGTGACGCTGACGTCACGCGACTGCAGCCCGGGATCTCAAATGTAGTTGTCGGGCCAAAATGTAGCAGCAGACACACGCACCCCAGCAGGCACTTTAGGAACTACAATAGGAAATCAGGTAAGAGTCCCGCAATTGCCCACACAGCGACACCATCAGCTCGGCCTAAGGTGACGTGTGCGTGTCTTGAATGGGAGGGGTTATGTGTAGTGGGGGAGAAGAGAGAGGAGGGAGCCCAGTGGAAAGTCTAGTCCTGGGCCCCTGGAAAGCGGTCTGCGGCCCTGTCCGTAGCACATGGTAGTGTCACACTTTGAACACCGTCCGAAAGGAACAAAGTTTCCGTACTGACCAAATAAGCTTTAGTTGTTTGGCAAAACGATTTTGCACTGCACCTGCTAACCTCTCCCCTAATGTCATACTCTGCTCATTTTTACATATTTGGAACACAAAAACACAATTTATTTACATTTTCCTTTTTACTTTCAGCTAATGTACAATATAATACTGATACAATTAAGACTTACAGGTAGTTATATAGTTTTTTTAAAAAGGTGCAATCCTTAACCCCCAGGAAATAAGGCATCCAACCCGAAACTAGACTCATTTAATTTTAATTTAATGCGCAGTGAAACACTGACGTCCAAAAGGACGGGTCGCAAAGTATTACACTCCTGGAAAGCCAAAAACATAAAAAGGAAACTAAAGCACCACTGTACAACTGTATAAAAAAAAGTGTTAAAAGGTTATAGGGGTTGTTCATTTAAGCACGCAGTCGGCACGATCGCACTTCTATGAATACCCTAACTAACCCATATGTTCATTTGTTAATTAATTGCACCTTTAAATAGTATGCAGCATGCACCCACCATTAAACTAGAATAGTTATGCAATTGTTTCTTAAAATGACTCCAAGGTTAAAATGTTCATTTTGTTCTCTGGAATGACTGCAGTATGATCTCAAACGACAAATATTAGTATATTTTAACCTTCTGCTGTCATAGATGGCAACAGAAGTGACGGCTTTAACCCCCTCAGTGCCAGGTGAGTCAAAGCATTGGTTGCTGTGGCAGTGAAGTAGTTATTAGTGAAATAATTACTATTAACCCACTCAAAAGGATTTCAGCGTCAGCCTACATCATACATTCATTTTGGGTTGTCTTGCAATGTCTTAGGGTTTGTGTTGATTAACATTTCACGATCTTATTCTAAAAAGCATAAAAGTATAATCAAAAGTAAACAAGGGCACATCAGGGGCACAGCCCAGAACACTTGAAAACGGCCTGAGGTTTCAAACGCCAAAATTAAATTACATTTTTTTTTTATAACATCTAAAACGACATGTGTACCTTTAACACTGAAGTTGCTTAAATCCAACTAAATATTTTCTATGTAGATACAATTAAATAGTTTGGGAATGCTCCAATACCTGTCCCTGTGAAAAGCAGAGCGGCAGATCACTTCCATTTCAAACTCCAGATTCATTGAGAGAGAAGGGAAATAACGTGTTGTATTGTGTTGGCAAATTCAAGAGACAAAGGGCTGGATTAGAGTTGGAATAATGTGGGTGCATAAAGAAGTATATATTTGTAATAGATGGTTTAGTCTCTTCAGATAGAGAATTCAGTACATTTTTTATGACAATTGCAATGCCGGTTTCACTATACTTTTCTGAAACATTAGTGTGCTCATGTTCACTTCTTTCTATTGTGCCTGGTCAGCCACTTAAATGTGGAAGCACACAAACAGAATACAATGACAGAAGTCCAAATAGGGCCACTTGTAAAAGAACAGGGCTGTGCAATGAAAGTGACAGAGATGGGCACGTTAATTAGCGAGTCAGTTCATCAGCAAAGTATTTGCTCTACGATGCCCATCAAGTAGTGATTTGTAGTTAAGTCAGTTGAATATATGACCGTCAGTCCTCTGCAACAGTGACTTTATTCACGTTCTACAGCTTCTGTATCATCACCTGGAACTTACCTACAAAAGGAGAGAAATGGGTTACATTTCTGATTCAGCTGCGACCTGACAGTATAGAGAAAATAATGATTCTCTTAAAGCAGCGATACATGCCATTTTTTTTTAAAACACAGGATTGAAGCAGGGGGTTGCCAGAGCTGAACCTCATTTATTTCAGGCCTGGGAACCCCCTGCTTCCAGAGATACAGACCTTTGTAGGCGTCACCAGCAGCCGCTCGGGTACCAGGGTTCATGTAATGCCAGAGTTCCAAAACTCACGTACCCTGAGGGCCAATAGGAGGCAGCGACATCAGGTTCAGCGTCCTATAGGCACGCGGGAGCTGTACACTTTAAAACACAGGCAGCTCGGCCGGAGCGGCTACTGGCACCCCCTACGGAGGTATCTCCGGAAGCAGGGGGTCCCTGGGGCTGAAATGAATGGGGTTAAGCTCCAGAGACCACTGCTTCAAGCCTGTGCTAAACAATGAAAAAACGGCATGAATTGCTCCTCTGACCAACCTCTCAGTTGGTATCTACAACAGTAGATGGTGTGTATTGATTAATTCAGCAATCCCCCCCCCCAAGCCTACATATATGATTATCGCTTATAACTTTAGTATCTTTACCCCTAAACATGCCCTGCTCTAAAAAATAAAAAAATAAAGTTCTAGTGTTAAAAATCGTTATTTTCTTAATCTCCCTCTTTGGTTACCATGGTAACATTTAGTCTGCACAGGCTCTGTGGACATCTTCATTTTAACCTCCTGAAGACGATGACAACGCTCTAGTTCAGAGGTGGCCATTTCCAATCCTCAAGGGCCACCAAGAGGTCAGGTTTTAAGGATATCCCTGCTTCAGCACGGGGGGGCTCAATCAGTGTCGGAGCCAGCTGTGCTGAAGCAGGGATATCCTTAAAACCTGACCTGTTGGTGGTCCTTGAGGACTGGAGTTGGCCACTGCTGCTCCGGGTCTTGATTCATATTTACAATGGGAATTGAATGCGCTAATTTAAAGACATGTACTTACATGCAGGCATTACGGAGACCTCTGCAGTCACAATACTCTTTATTCCCACATTTGATAAACCTCCTCTGATTAATCCACACGTGAAGGCTAAATACTGTATAGAGAGGCAAGTTAAAAAGAAAATGAGTAGCCGTCCTGGGGAAATGCTGCACAGATATTAGTGTGGGTGGCTTTAGCTAAACAATATTTTTTTGCTTGTACATGAATAGATGTAGCCAGCTTTATTTTAGTTACGGATACATAGAATATGGTGCTAGAACGCAGAAATTATTAAAGTTTCCATAGGATTAAATGGTAGTGATAAAGAACATCACAAGCACTGCCATCTGCTGCACTTCTTCCCTCGCCTGATGTCTCCAACTCTCCTATCATGCCACTTAGATTGTAAGCTCTCCGGAGCAGGGATTTCCTTTCCTATTGTCCGATTTTATTTGTTGCTCATATTGTACTATAATTCCCTGTACTGTATTGTCTCTTGTACAGCGCTAAGTACAGCTGCATAAATAAAGATACATTTGATCCTCGGTATCCCACGGCCCGCTTTCCATCAAACGGCTTATCCGACGTCGGAACCGCTTATCCGATGGACACCGCCACCAATTAATATGGACCCGCAATCCAACGGTCGTTAGCGGTACGCTCTATGTCGGATAAGCGAGGATCAGCTGTACATATATACACATCACAACATATTCCACCAGAACGCTCCAGGAGGCTGAAATAACCTAGGCTCATGTACAATCTGATACATAAAAGAACACTTATTTGTAGGCTGTGATATATTTGAATAGACCATTATTAAAAGTTTAGATCGCCTATACAGTTAGGTTTTTACAGCTCTTTCTGGCGACGGCTCCAGAAGAAAGCTGCGTGATCTTGAAATCTATCATTTTATGTTGATCCAACAAAGGGTATCTCAAGTTTGGAAGATAATGGGAAATCTGAATGCAACTACAAAACATTTCACCGGAACAACATTACAAAAGCAGATGTATGTTGAAGAGGCAAAAACTGATCAATATTTGCACAAAATGTGAAAATAATTAGCAGCAGTAGCAAAATATCCATGGTGGAATAATTATTGCTAGTGAGAGGATATTCAAGTAAATAGCCATTAACAAGCGGTAATAGCCACCCAAGGAACTGCACTGAATACATACCCCAATAAACTTCTTCAGAATTCATAGGAAAGTTTCATGACATCATGCATATACCGGCAGATATTTTTCAGTGCATGAACTTCCTTATTTTAATGTGGATTTTTTTAAACCAAGAGAGTTTAAGGGGTGAAACAAATATACACTAGGATAGATTAAATAGTATTAAACATTTTTATTATTTTGCTGCAAATCACTTCATCAGTAGAGATAATAAAACAATGAAGGCACTTATAAATGTGTGTGTGTGTACCCCATATGCTTTATTCTTTGTTGCCAATTATCATCTTCTGAATGTTTTGACTTTATTTATTGCGTACTTCTCTGGTGACCTTGGTTTTAATGACCTCTGCACTCATACATTACCTTAGGCGCATGTTCCATATACTGCTTTCCTGCAGACATCGGCGTTATGAGTCGGAACTTGTTATCCTGAAGCACATAGATACCCTTGAAAAGTAGAAAAACAAGTAGATCTCAAAATTGTATAGACATGAAAACAGAAATATGGCCGGAAGCCAGAGGGGTTAACGTTGATTTATAATAATGAAAACCTCACCACGCCCCCGCTGTTCTGCACAAGTTTGAACATAGTCAGCTACGCATGACAAAACAATGTGTTGGACGTGCCTCTGACCAAATGGGAGATGAACAAACTTCAAGTTGGTATCAAAAAACGCAGCTCATGTATAGAAACCAGCGCTGTATATGAACGAACGTTTAAGCATCAGTGGGTTTAAAGAGACTCCTCCTATTCTCTAAATGTTACTCTAATTAGAGCATTAAACCTTACAAAGAACACTCAAATCTATTAATAATTAGCTTTGTTTAACACTTGCTTTTGCACAGATATCTTGTCACCCCATGAAGACAATAACTAAAACATTGATAATATGGAGATATTGGTTTCCTTTTCATATTGACTTGTTTTGTAGTGAGGATCAGAAGCAGAGCCTGCAGTGTTCTCCTTGCGGTCGCCTTCGCCTGGCACCCTCGCTGCATTGAAGGGCCCTTCTGAATGTCTTTGCTTCTGATCCTGGCTGTGGTCACTATGTGCTTTTACACTGCTGTTGTGGGAGTGTAAATCTCTCATGTTAATCTACTGTGTTTGATATAAACTGTTACACTGTGTGGCGTTTTCGTTCTTTTTAATGGCAGTCCAAACTGGTTTATGGAGGAGAAGCTGATTGAGGGAACGCTTCCTCTGATCAGCTGCTCGTTCTTTGTGCCCCATTTCATCTTTAACATTGTGAGTGAGCTATATCCACGTAACCCATTTAAGGTCATTGCTGTACTGCACTATTTTATTGCCCTTTATATTTTCTGTCACTAAATATTATTATTGAAGTATTTAAACTTTATACTTATTACCATATGTTTTAATTTAATTGGATGTAGCATTGGGCACCCCCGTCTTTTGGTGTATACATTTGCCATGCTCAGTAGCATTCCTTTTGACATATACACACACACAGCTCAACCGCGATCCGTTACAACGCAAATCTGCTTATAACGCGATGTAAGCGTGGCTCCCAATTTTTGTATTTAGGAATACTTTACAACACGATTATCGGTATATTAAATACTTTATTGTACAATGCATACAATTGTACATTATTTCTAACGCGATCCGCTTATAGCGCGATGTGATTCTTTGGACCCCAAGCACAGCGTTATAACGGGGTTCAGCTGTATATATGATGTGGTGGGTGTTGGAGTTTGAGCTTACTTTGTGTGCGAGTCACATTGGAGGAGCCTGTTTGTGCTTTGCCGTCCGCTGGCAGCTTTTTGAGGGGTTTGGGAGAATCCCTTCTGGATGAGCAGCATCAGTTCCTCACAAGCAATGTATTTTGTTTGATATTCATTTTCATTTAGTAGGAATATTTGTACACACACACACACACACACACACACACACACACTTTCTTCCGTTTATATTGGTTGTGGTTTTTACCACTCACTATTTATGTTTTGAAGTGTCTATTTGCGCTGGAGTTTATTTCCCCTCTATCTTTATGTTGTACCTGGTGATTGGTCCTCAGGTTATCGATTTGCTTTTTGAACACTGTGGTCCAAAAATCTTTGCAGACAAATTTCATTATATCGAGTTCGTCTTTGAACCGGGCTGTGTCCTTGGTAAGTCTAGGGCCAAACAAACAAAAGGATTCATTAGTAGATATTCACATTAATTTACTCCACAGTGCACTGCTGCTCCAATCAATACACTTTCCCGTGTATATCACGCAAATTAAACAAAATGAGCTCTAATGGTGCAAAATAAACATCAAACATGCTTGTGAGAACAGTAAAGAAGCAGCCTCACTTACTGTGTCCGGAAGGATTCGGCGTGAAATACCTCATTTATAAACAAATCTGCCAAAATGTTTGCTACATATGTAAAACAACATCGCATAAAATTTGGTGCCGTTTGTCAACCTCGGGATGTTTAACTCCTCTCTACATGGTCTACAAAATGTTGATTGTGAAAACTGTCGTCTGTTTTATTCCAATCCCATTCTCAGCCAGGGGTGGCCAACCCCAGTCCCCAAGGGCCACCAACAGGCAAAGTATTAGGGATATCCCTGCGTCAGCACAGGTGGCTCAGTCCTACTGACTAAGGCTTTGCCTATAGTGCCGCCGATGGGTGACGTCACCCGTCGCCACCGGCGAAAGTTACGTTTCGCTGGTCGGCGGCATCGCGAGATTCCCGCAATTTGATTTGTTAAAGGACCGTCACGTGACGCGACGGCCCTTGAAAAATCAAATTTTGCTGGCGGCGGGTTTTGGCGATGGCGCCGTTGCTTGTCGCCGTCACTATAAGCGCACGCGGTGGCGGCAATGCTTTTGTTTTCGGGCGAATTCGCATCGCCGTCGCCGGCACTATAAGCGCAGCCTAAGCCACCTGTGCTGATGCAGGGATATCCTTAAAACCTGACCTGTTGGTGGCCTTTGAGGACGGACGTTGGCTACCCCTGTTCTTAGCTATTAAATATATACATCAGGAGACAACTTATGAAATTGGAAAATAAGGTTGACTTTTTACTTTAAAATGCCATTGCCGATAGGTTACTAGGTGGGAAGGAGCCTGTAACCTCGGTGCTGGAATGCAATGCGTTGCAGGCCCCTCTGCAAAGAAGCGGGCATGGTTCTGTGTACATCGGTCACTCATCTTCAACAAGATCTGTTGCAAACGAAGACCCCGGCGATTAATTTATTATCTTTGACCCGTGCCATTTTGTTTTCTAATAGACTTATTTTGTACATCTGTCTGTGGTCAACCGCCTACACAGAAGCACATACAGACATTGTCTTTTCATAGGGTGCATTCATTTTTCTAGTAACCGATGGGAAATAAACTTGCAGTGTAAAAGTGTGAAGACAAAGTGCTTTGACATTTATGTGCAGACCCCAACTCAACTGATGCCAGTGATGTGTCGAATAGGTTAAATTGAGGCGATCGATCAGTTGAGTGTTTTAAATACATAAAAAATAAATAAAAAGTCTAGAGAATGCACGTTTTCACTTATAAGGAGTACTCTGAAGAGGTTAGTGGTTGTCAATCTTGTTTACTCCTGATTTATTCATACCTCTCAACAGTCACAGAACTTACTAGAAAGACTAGGCTTAGGACAAGGCAGACAAAGCAAAAGATTAAAAAATATGGTCTGCTGTTTTAAGTTAGCAATCACAGTTTTAACTTATTACACCTTGGTGAGACTGCATCTATTACTGCAACTCTTAACATACCATGCAAAGTGGCACGTGCTGCTTTAATAATATTCTCACGTGAAATGATGCAGATTGGTCTACCTACCTCTCTATTAAGCCCTGTCCTACTCTAAATCCCATATTTTCCAGTTTGGTGATGCATCTTCCATTTTCCTAGAAGATAAAAAAAATATATATACATCTTTTAATCTGTCTATGGCATCAGCATAAGGAAAAGTATCAGGTCAAATCAACCTGCAAGCATGGCAATCTATGAACAGTCATAACAGAAGGGCCTGAGGGGCAGCATATGTGTATCCAATAAGCAGGTAAATATTAGACTGGTTATTTGACGTTGCTTGTGCCAATCTAAACAATTGTCACCATAAATTCAAATTATTGAATCATTTGTTTTAATTCAAAAGAAACTACAAAACATGCAAATACATAGAAGAGCACACTTCATATTGTTTGCATCCCATCTGGAAACAACATAAATTAATGGCAGTGGCATGTTTAACAGGGTAAGGAGGTGCTTTACCTTTGTTTATTTAAAAAACAGACAAGCGTTTCGAGCTTTTAAAAGGTTTCCATGGTAATTATACATCCAATGCATTGGCGGGCTTCTCATCTCTTATTAATACGACTGTCGGTCCTTTAACTACAGGTACATATGTTCTTTTTTAAATAATGAAAGTTGCCATAATTAGCCAAACAGATAAACATTAAGTGCAATAAATACTGTATGTAGTAAGCCGGAATTTGACAAACCCTTTGAGTGCCGAAGGGGCCACGGCACCAGTATGCCACTGCCCCTCCGATCACGTGACCGTTCCGTCACTGATAACATAAGGGGAGTCCTCCCCAGTCTGTTCCTCATCCGTGCAAATCGTGTCATGCAAGACGCAATCTCCCCCTAGCAAAAGGAGCAGCCATTCTTTTTACTTAGCTACTACATCATTGGACCCCTGGAATTCCAGACCCTATGACATAGTTACCATGTCCTGGGTCACTCAAAGGAAACAAATAAGTACATTAATAAATCAGTTTTGCAGTATTAGATTTTTTTTAAAAAGTGTTGTTTCACTCTTTGTGCTCTTTTCAATGATTTTTAATGTATTATAGCTTTCTTGAGTTGCTATAAAAACCATTTAGGAAGCTACATCACTCGCTCTTTTGAAATAGGCAGCCATATTGGGTGCCCTGGGAAGCAGAATCTTCGCAGATCCATCGGCAGCTGAGATAATTACGTCGCCATAAATGTGAAGAACAGGTGCATTTTTTTTTTTTTTTTAAAAGCAGCGAGAGGAAATGCTCCTTTAAAGTGTGGTTAAAACTTCCCAAGACAGACAACTACCTTGTAAAGTTTTTTACATTTTCTTTTTGCCAAGTTACTACCACCTTATTTATTTCGATATTGTCCAAAGCAGCTGATCACACTGCGACTCGCTGGAGACCTACATGGACTTGTGTGGGGTTTCGTCCAGTTTCACCTCGATCGGCTGCTTTAGACAATATAGAATTACACCCCAATTCAGAAGTTCAGGGCAACGGTAACTTCACCCCTCTGCTGCTAGCACCCCACACAAAAAAAAATAGATTTTTATTACAGTAGGTTGGGAGATATAACTGTGCCCAGGACACCCTTGAAAACGAGAGGTTACTCAATGCATTACGTCCTGGTAAAACATTTTATAAATAAATAATACTAAGAACAACAGGACTCGGGGGCAATCCTACTTTTGATGACACCAAAATATAGACGTAATTGGAGGTGCCTAGTCACTTTAGACGATGTATATTGCAGAATGGTGATTAAGAGATGGGATACCGCTACATAATACACCATATTGCGTTAAAAGGAGCAGTAACAGAGAGAGAGTGTGTGTGTGTGTGTGTGTGTGTGTGTGTGTGTGTGTGTGTGTGTGTGTGTGTGTGTGTGTGTGTGTGTGTGTGTGTGTGTGTGTGTGTGTGTGTGTGTGTGTGTGTGTGTGTGTGTGTTCTGATTCGGGCAACCCACTTGTGTTTCTCATTATACATTTGCAACAGAAGTTTATTTATTGAACTAACCATTTCATTTATCTGCACCCCCCCCCTCATGCACACCAGCCCCTCCCGCCCCATGCACACCAGCCTCTCCCCCTCCCATGCACACCAGCCTCTCCCCCCCCCCCCCCATGCACACCAGCCTCTCCCCCCCCCCATGCACACCAGCCTCTCCCCCCCCCCCATGCACACCAGCCTCCCCCCCCCATGCACACCAGCCTCTTCCCCTCCCCCCATGCACACCAGCCTCTTCCCCTCCCCCCATGCACACCAGCCTCTTCCCCTCCCCCCATGCACACCAGCCTCTTCCCCTCCCCCCATGCACACCAGCCTCTTCCCCTCCCCCCATGCACACCAGCCTCTTCCCCTCCCCCCATGCACACCAGCCTCTTCCCCTCCCCCCATGCACACCAGCCTCTTCCCCTCCCCCCATGCACACCAGCCTCTTCCCCTCCCCCCATGCACACCAGCCTCTTCCCCTCTCCCCATGCACACCAGCCTCTTCCCCTCCCCCCATGCACACCAGCCTCTTCCCCTCCCCCCCATGCACACCAGCCTCTTCCCCTCCCCCCCATGCACACCAGCCTCTTCCCCTCCCCCCATGCACACCAGCCTCTTCCCCTCCCCCCATGCACACCAGCCTCTTCCCCTCCCCCCCATGCACACCAGCCTCTTCCCCTCCCCCCCATGCACACCAGCCTCTTCCCCTCCCCCCCATGCACACCAGCCTCTTCCCCTCCCCCCCATGCACACCAGCCTCTTCCCCTCCCCCCCATGCACACCAGCCTCTTCCCCTCCCCCCCATGCACACCAGCCTCTTCCCCTCCCCCCCATGCACACCAGCCTCTTCCCCTCCCCCCCATGCACACCAGCCTCTTCCCCTCCCCCCCATGCACACCAGCCTCTTCCCCTCCCCCCCATGCACACCAGCCTCTTCCCCTCCCCCCATGCACACCAGTCTCTCTCCCCCCCATGCACACCAGCCTCTCTCCCCCCCATGCACACCAGCCTCTCTCCCCCCCCCATGCACACCAGCCTCTCCCCCCCATGCACACCAGCCTCTCTCCCCCCCCCCATGCACACCAGCCTCTCTCCCCCCCCCCATGCACACCAGCCTCTCTCCCCCTCCCATGCACACCAGCCTCTCTCCCCCCCCATGCACACCAGCCTCTCTCCCCCCCATGCACACCAGCCTCTCTCCCCCCCCCCATGCACACCAGCCTCTCTCCCCCCCCATGCACACCAGCCTCTCTCCCCCCCATGCACACCAGCCTCTCTCTCCCCCCCCCATGCACACCAGCCTCTCTCTCCCCCCCCCCATGCACACCAGCCTCTCTCTCTCCCCCCCATGCACACCAGCCTCTCTCTCCCCCCCCCCCATGCACACCAGCCTCTCTCTCCCCCCCCCCCATGCACACCAGCCTCTCTCTCAACCCCCCCATGCACACCAGCCTCTCTCCCCCCCCCCATGCACACCAGCCTCTCTCTCCCCCCCCCCATGCACACCAGCCTCTCTCCCCCCCCATGCACACCAGCCTCTCTCCCCCCCCCATGCACACCAGCCTCTCTCTCCCCCCCCCATGCACACCAGCCTCTCTCCCCCCCCATGCAAACCAGCCTCTCCCCCCCCCCATGCACACCAGCCTCTCTCCCCCCATGCACACCAGCCTCTCTCCCCCCATGCACACCAGCCTCCCCCTCCATGCACACACACTACCCAGAAAGGACTAACTTACCACATCTCCTTGCTCGGTGGACTTGTAAACACAGGACACGATCTCATTGTGCAGGAGCAGGAATAGAGCCTCGTCAGCCATGTCCTGCTTGTTCATGTCTATGGGTTCTCACTGCACCTCTAGCAGGGAGTGGTGGGCGCAGGGTCTGATGGAGTGGGGGGGGGGGGGGGTGTGGGCGCAGGGTCTGACAGTGGGTGGGGTGGTCTTAGATATGGGAAAGGTGATTGCCCCGGGGCAACCTAGTAACTGCCCCAGTGACGTCACAGCCGGCACAACTGCCCCATGGAGGGCGAGCAATGGTCCCTGAGCCCGGAGGATAAGGCTATTGCAGAGCCCACCAACTTCACACACAACCTTGACATCCTCTGCCAGGAGTATGCATGGTCACTTCCGTTTCCGGTTTGGGGAGTTTCATAGGAATCACAGTTACCATGGAGACGTGTGTGCTCTGCTATGTTAACAATATGAGTTATTATTTCCTCCTTGTAATAATAATCATAATCATAATAATAATAAAAGCATTAAACTCTAAGACAAAAAAAACACCAGTAAAAAAAGGACTTAAAAGAACTCTATGGCCGCGCTTATAGTGACGGCGAAGGCGACGCTGGTGTCACGCTGCGGCCGCTGGAAAAATCAAATTGAAATGACTTCCAGCGATCGCGACCAAGCCGTCACATCGCTCTTACTATAAGCGCACGCGATGGCGTCAATGCATTTGTTTTGCTGCGCCGTCACGTCACTGTCGCCGGCACTATACAGTAAGTGCGGTCTATGAAGTAGTCTGCTGAATAAATGAGACTGTCTTCCAATAAATGAATCGCTCACTAATCTCTGAATGAGACATTAAAAACCTGAACTTACCATAAAATACATTTTAATAAAGCATTTTTAAAATCTCTTCACAAATGTGGATTAAAAATTCAGGGGTTAAAGCTGCAGTTCAGTCTTTTTTTTTTTTTTTAAATTTATTTTTTTACTTCAATAGCTTCATGTGCGCAATCTCTACTTACCTAAAGAACTGTATAGCTGCCAGTCAATCCGTTCTCCATGTATTGATCGGCGAAATTTGGCGACATTTTTAAAGCTGGCATTTATTTATAATCTGCTTCTATCAGTCAGTGGAAGATCATGAATATTCATGAGTCTCCCAGTGACGTGTGCTCGCTCCCGATCTGCCGCTGTGTGGTGTCCCCCTTCTGCCCCGATCCCTGTGGCTACCTCCCTGGCCGTGCGGGAGATGGAGGGGGGTTGCGCGGCCCCGGGAGGGGGGGTTCAGCAAGGTGGTGTGTGTGATATAGATATATATATATATATATATATATATATATATATATATATATATATATATATATAGTGTGTGTGTGTTATATATAGTGTGTGTGTTATATATAGTGTGTGTGTGTGATACTGATATATATATATATATATATATATATATATATATATATATATATATATATATATATATATATATATATATATATAGTGTTTTGTGTGTGTGTGTGATATATATAGCGTGTGTGTGTGTGTGTGTGATATATAGTGTGTGCGTGTGTGATATATATAATACTAGCTGAGAGACCCGGCGTTGCCCGGGAGTCACACTGTGTCCCCCCCCCCACACACACACTGTCCCCCCTCCCCCACAAACTGTCCCCCCCCTCACACACACACTGTCCCCCCTCCCCCACACACACTGTCCACCCCCCCCCCCCCCACACACACACTGTCGTCCCCCCACACACACACTGTCCCCCCACACACACACACTGTCATCCCCCCCCCCCACACACACACTGTCCCTCCCCGTGACTCGCGCTCCCCCGGCGCCCGCTTGGTCCCCCGTGACTCGCGCTCCCCCCCCCCCCGACGGCCGCGCGTGTTGTGTGTGATATATATATATATATATATATATAGTGTGTGTGTGGGTGTGTGATATATATATATATAGTGTGTGTGATATATATAGCGTGTGTGTGTGTGATATATATATATATATATAGTGTGTGTGTGTGTGTGTGTGTGTTATATATAGTGTGTGTTATATATATAGTGTGTGTTATATATATAGTGTGTGTGTGTATATATATATAATTTTTTTTGTATGTGTGTATATATATATCTATATATCTATATATATATAGATATATTACACAGTGTTCGACAAACCTATACATTTGCACGCCCCGGGCGAGTGGATTTAACATCGTGGCGAGCTCCTATTGGCCCAAGCAGCACACGTGTGGTACTAGGTGGCGAGTAGATTTTTTTGTTCGGCGAGTAGATTTTTTGGTGATTTGTCGACCACTGGATATATATATATATATATATATATATATATATATATATATATATATATATATATATGTGTGTGTGTGTGTGTCACCACAAGTACCCAGTCACCCACCGTTACCCACCCTCTCCCTCACCCGCCCACCCTCTCCCTCACAGTCACCCACCCTCACAGTCAACCACCCCCCCTCACCATCACCCAACCTTCTCCGTCACCCACCCTCTCCCTCACTCATTTATATCTGGCTTTTTTTTACTAGATTAGTGAGGTCATCCAATATTTTCCCTTACACACACGCACATAAGGAACTATGTACAGTAACAAGGACTAATTGTAGTAAAGTATAAATGTAATACAAAATATAAACGGTTATGTCAAAAACAAATGTTATTAGTTCTTACTAGGAATTTATTCCATTTCTTTTTTTAAAAGGCGGGACTAGGGCAAATAGATTTTTGGGTGATATGTCTAGATAGAGATTGTGTGTGTGTGTGTGTAGATAGATAGATCTCTCTCTCTCTCTCTATATATATATATATATGTGTGTATATATATATCTATATAGATAGATATAATTATCTATACACACGTGTGTGTGTATATACACACACACACGTATGTGCGCACCCCAGCGGTCTGACAGAAGTATTCTCTGACTTCCGGTGTCTGCCGCTGCCACAGCGTAACTCCTCCCTACCGCCCTCCTGTCCCATTCACATGGTCCTCTTCTCCCTCCGCCACCAACTGCTGTCCTCTGCCGCGCTTCGCTGCAGGATGCCGTCCTTCTCTCCCTCCGCCGCCGGCTGCTGTCCTCTGTCGCTGCCGAGCTTCACTGCAGGATGCCGTCCTTCTCTCCCTCCGCCGCTGGCTGCTGTCCTCTGTTGCTGCCGGCTGCTGACCGCTATATATCCATACATACATACATATACACACACACACACACACACACACACCAGAATATATGAGTTCTTCAGTATTTGTTGATACCTTTTTTTATTTGGACCAAGAATTTGTGTCATGGGACAAGCTTTCAAGAGTTTTCCTCTCTTCCTCAGGTCAAGCAATACCATAAATATATACACACATATACATACACACGGTGTGTGCGTGTCTATGTATGTGTGCGCATGTTTATGTGTGCGTGTGCGCATGTTTATGTGTGGGTGTATATGTGTGCGCATGTGTGCGTGTGCGCATGTTTGTACGTGTATGTGCGTGTGCGCATGTTTGTGTGCGCGTGCGCATGTTTATGTGTGTGTGTATATGTGCGTGTGTGTGCATGTATGTGTGCGTGTGCACATGTGTATGTGTGCATGTATATGCGTGCGTATGCATATATATCTATATCATACACACACATACATACACACCTAAGCTCCGCAGGGCCCTGTGCCTGCAAAATGTCTCTGAATAGTGCTATGTAAAACTAGAAGCGCTATACTGTACAAGAACAAGCCATTATTAATTATAATAATACACACATTGAATTGTACACATTCACACAAAATTAAATATACATATTGTTTACAGTATGATATATACAGATCTGATTTTAAATGAGTTGTTAATATTTAACATTAACTACACACGTGCAATGGAATAAGGTTTAATTAATTAATTAATTCTGAGCTACTCCTTTTCTGCTGCTGCTGTCAGTTCTGGGGGAAGATCATGTGACCAGGCAATGCCTGATACATTTGTGCTCCATGCTCATGCACGTGCACGGCTGTGGTGGGGGCAGGACTCACAAAGGGGTGTGCCAGAGCCTGTTACATTAAAGTAAAGGGTTGTGCTTTTCTAAAGGGTTGCTATAGAAACAAAAATGCTCGTTACATTAGAATACATAAAAAATTGTCTTTCAAATTTGTTTTTTTAAAAAAAAGAAAATGCTACAAGTATTTTCTCACAGTACAGAACTGATTTATTAAAAAAACCACACATGCAGGATATTGACTGAACTGCAGCTTTAATCCTCCTAACCCAGCAGTACCCTGCGCCTCTTTTTCTGTAACCACCCCCTTTAACCCCGTGTCTTCAATCTAATTGGATAACGCTCTCTAGCCTTTTCGAACTACCTCTGCCTACGTTACTTCCGCCCCCGTGAAGCGCCAAACAGAGGTCAGCCGAGGCGCTCCCTTCCAGCCCCGGAAGTGTTTTCCTCGCGCGAAGTGAGGCGAACAAGATGGCGGCGGTGGTGCGCACCCTGCAGGAGCAGCTGGAGAAGGCGAAGGAGAGCCTGAAAAACGTGGACGAGAACATCCGGAAACTGACCGGCCGGGACCCGAACGATACCAGGTGAGGAGACGCGTGTGCGGCGGGGCCTGAGAGCCGGGCTCACGGCTGTGGGTTCCGGGACAGGCCGGCGCCGCATGGCTTGGGCACGCGCAGGGAGAGCTGTGGTGTGTAGGCCTCTTTCTGCGGCCAGTTCCGCTCCATTAACCCTTTGACTGGCCGCGTCTATTAACCCTGTGACTGGCCCCTCCGGTTAACCCTTTGACTGGCCCCTTTTTCTCTATGGGCTGGCTTCTGTCGCCAATATTTGCTCCCCCCCCCCCCCGTTGGTTTGCAGTGCGTGGCAGGGTTCCCCGGTAGCCCCAGCAGCACCGCTGCTCTTGGTTTAGCTGCTGCAGTGTTGACTACTTCATGCCATCTTTTCGAGGACTAGTGTATTTGGCATGGGAGATGAACGGAAAGTGTCAATGATAAAAAATATTTATTGTTTCATCTCGACACGGGCTAATTTCTCCCATTGGAAGGTGCTGAACAACTGATGCTATATAAATATCAATGCATAATGAAAGTGGGATGCACGAGAGCAGGGCGAAGATGTTGAGACCCCCTATTATTTGAGGACGTCTCTTTAACCTGCAGTTGCCTGTATAAACTCCCCCGTCTTATTCAGGTTGTGATTTTCTCCAATATGATTAGGTTTTAGTGCTGATTAGGGGGCTAGGCTGGCATATTGGAAGTAGGGTAAAAGTGAGACATGTGTAATTGAGGTTAAGGCTAGGGTTTGGCTGGTATATTAGGCGGGTAAGGATTGTATATTGCACTAAGGTTGGCAGGTTTGGATTAATCTGATCAAGTCTTTTAATTAATCTGCTGCTGGTTAAAGAAGGCTGACAAAGTCCTTTATTAATCCAGCTGCTGGATAGAGATATACTTGGAGCAGTGTAATTTGCTATTATACCAATATTACTCTATTGGTTTTTGTATCGTTTCTTACCTTCTGCCTGGGGCGAGGGTGGTGTCACAGGATCAGTAAATGAGGGCAGTGAATGGGTTAAAGCAACTCCCTCTTGCTTTCAGTTTTCCCTTTTTTGTACTCCATTTTGCCTATGCATTGTATGTATGTCTTTTATATAGCTCCCAGAGCTGCACATAGAGCTTTACAAGAGATTAATATAGTATAGGAAATTATAGTACAATAAATAAGATCAGACAAAAGGAAAACCTTGACCCGGGGATCTTACAATCAAAGTGGTATGATGGGAGACTTGGGCCTCTGCCATGTTCCTTGCTTGCTGGCGGAAGCGCGCGTCAGCACTGAGCCCCTACAGCCGCAATTAGAGCGGCTTTAGTAGGGGCTCACCTGCGCTTCCACAAGCGTGCGGAAGCGCAGGTCTTAGGGGAATTAAAAATTCCCTCGCTTGCCGGCGCAACAGGCCGGTCACGTGAGCGGTTCGCCCAATGAGGACGAACCAGCTCCGTGACGTCACTGGCCCGCCCGCCCCCGGCCTGCCCCCTGACGGCCCACTGACAGCGCGTGCGGTAAGCAACCGCAAGGCCGCGGTAAGCAACCGCAAGGCCGCGGTAAGAAACCGCAAGGCCAGGGAAAGCACCCGCTTTCCCTGCGCCTCAGCACGCCAGCAGGGAGCATGGCCGAGACCTAAGAGACAGTAGGTGCAGTAGATGGCAGTGCCTGGCCACAGTGTAGGTGTTGGACAGTAGCCATAAGTCTTGAGTGATTTTTAATGCAGCAATACTATATCTCGCTCCCTGCCCCCCCATTATTTGTATATTTTGTATATATGTAAAGCATGTGAAAATGTAAAATTCTACATTACCTTAGCTGGCAATCGTTTGGTGCTTCGGTTATAAATATAGAAAAATCCTGATTGAGCATAATGGCTGCTTCAGTCAGTGTAACTCGACAGCTACAATGTATCTATACTGTACTAAGGTAACATAGTTACAATTTACAGCTCAAACTGCGTTATATATTGGCAACACATTATCACAAACAGGAAAGTTACAGAATCTTGCACTCCTTGGGAGGTGGGCTAAAACCTGCTATAGAAATGAAAGGATGTTTGTTACAATAATCCAGATGGTAGAGGATAGGGGCATGCATTAGTGTTTTAGCCGTAGCTTGACAGATATAAGGTCGAATCTTTGCAATATTGCTGAGGAAGAAGCAACACATTTTTAGCTATGCTGTAAATGGAACAGGAAAGGGGGTTAAACGTCACCCCTAGACGGCGTGCTTTGGTGACAGGATAGATGGTAGAACTATCCTTTGTCAGGTCTGACTATATCCCCCAGTAAGAGCCTTTAATGACACTGTTTACTTTTGAACATTGGTACGTAAATAGTTAAGCTCTTCAGATGAAGGACTTCTTTTCATGGTTTTTTCTTTTCTCGGTAGCACCTATTCTCATTCAGTCTTATTTTTTCGGTCTCCTTACTACTGGGCAGTGTTGTGTACATGGATGGCACTATACAAATACATGCATTCATAAAAGTACTTTTAAATCCTGAATCACAATGTATGCTTTTTGCAAACCTTTCCAAAACGGTGCCCATGTAAGATGCTTACTATTTTATCTTTAAATTGCATCAGAATTTAATCACTTATTACTGTTCTTTGTTTCTTTTGTTGTTTTCCTGCACCTTTAAGGGATGCAAGTGTTTATCCAGCAACTGGCTCTGACCTCTGCCCTCCACCTTATTTAGCTGGCAACTATTTTCCACTAGATGTTTAGGACTGATAATGCTGGTTAGGATGTGGGCTAGGCTGGTATATTGAAGTTAGGATTCTACGTTGGGGTAAAGGTTGGGCTGGGCACGTCTTATTTATCGAGATATTGGTTAAATAAACTTGACAAGTTGAATAGCTTCTACTGTCAGTTATTTAAAGGTACATATGACTTAGGCTTGTAATATAGCAACTTCAGCCTCACACAAGCAATTCTCATTGACGCGCGCACACGCTCTATATTACAGGCCTTATTTGCAAATATGCTAAATATCTTTTGTTTATTTGAACAACATGCTGATTTTCTTTAACAAATTATTTGTTTTTTCTACATGCACGTTTGAAATTACATATGCTTTGGCATCAGAGGTGTTTGTGATTAATATAATAAGGGAGTTATAAAAGGCTTGTGATAAAACGGGTCTATCACAAATTTGAAAGCAAGAAATGAAATGGTGTATTTGGTTTTACAACAGATAAACTATTTGGCCCACAGACAATTTTCCTATCTGCTGTTAGATTCTTTTTCAATACTCTGAAATTATTTACTAAATGGTATTAAGTAGTTGTTGCTTTTTGAAAATGTGAAATTCCTTTTATTGGTGTTAAAGAAGATGGGCATCTCGCTGCACATTTCAGGACTGTGTAAGATTACCCTCACTGATTACCTGGAGTATAGAAGTTACGTGCATGCTTAAGCATAGACTGTTTTTACTCGCTTTCCCTGGATTGCTGTTTTGGGGAAGTGGTTTCCTTAACAGCACTCCTGGGGACACTTTAAAAAATATATATTTATATAAAGTAGGTTTGAGGCCGGGTCTTCAGAGCTGAACCGCGTTAATTTCAGCTCCTGGGACCCCCTTCTTCCTGAGAAGCTTTGGGAGGGGGTGCCGATAGGAGCTCCATCCTCATCCTCTGCTTCATACCTATGTTTAAAAAAAACAAAACATGTAATGCTGCATTAGCCCTGATGGTTATTACAATGTAACAAACACTTTAAAAGCGTCGGTAGTTTAATTCCTAGCGATTTACCCAGAAGCAGAGAATACATACCTCCATATTTTGTATATAGTTACTGGTAGTGTCTGCCGTAAATGAGCAAAAGCATTGGGTTGTGAGATTGTATAGATCAGTTAGTGACTGTCCTGGAGAAATGTTGATTTGTTGTTCTGCAGGTTGCTATAGCTTTTAGAGGATGTTGGTCCCTATTAGGTATCATAACATACTTAAATTAATCTGCTTGTATGGAAATCAATGTATGCACACAGTTGTATACACATGGGCATAAACCCACTGAACTGTCGAGAGGATAACGCACAAAAAAGTCTCTAATTGCTCTCATTCTGTTTACAGGCCTGCACTTGCAAGACGACTGACCATCTCAGGCCCTGGTGTGATTGGAGGTAGAGGCCGTGGTGGCATCTTGCTAAGGTATGAAGCTCCTTCACATCCTGATTATTTTTGTAATTACCATGGGTTGTCTTTCCACTGGAAAAGATCAGGTCTACTACCACAAGTTGGTTAGTAGTTAGGCATCCAGATGGTGCTTTTAAGAGCACGAATCACTTCAGCTAAATGGTGTTTTCAACCGTAGCACTCATTTGAAGTCTTCAATTAACCCAAGGTTTTTCTTTTTCATGTGGACACCTCCTTCTTCCTTTTTTGGATGGTAACGAGGGGGAGCAACAGAGAGTGGGAAATAGCTCAGTTCAACTCTGGGAATTTCTGCCTCCTCTGCCCATCCTGAAAAAAAATGGATCAAAACAGCAGGGTTACGGGTTTAGAAACGTTGTGTTCTGCTGCATTGCTTCATGTGGTTGAGATGCAGTAGACATGCTAAAAATTCACTTCCCTCTAATATTACCTATTTTTTAAACGTGAACTTAATGTGATGTTCTTTAAAGCAGATTACCAACCTTTTATTATATATTTTTCTTAGCTGTCTTTGCTTTTATATTAAAAGGTCCACAGTAGTGTTCATGTGACCATCCTGTTTATTCTCCCTTTCTCCACAACAGGGCTGTTTTTCATGCACAATAAAAGGGTCTTCTTAATTTTGTCTAAGGCTCTACTGATGTCAGTAAATGAGAAGGGCGTAGCAGCCATATTCATTTAGATTTGGGGCTCCTTTTGTAGAAATACAATATATAATTTTTAGAGCAAATTTTAACAAAGTGGGGCGAGGGAAACTTTGAAGTCAGATAAGACTTACTCTCCAGTATTCTAAAGATCTTTCAACAATAACAAATATGCAAAACTTCCACTTTTTAATGAGTGTTTTACATGGTATAATGAAGGTCATTTAAATGTTCATGTGACAGCAGTAAATTACAGTGCAATCAATGTAAATACTTGGTTATATAATGTTTTTATATTGCACTTTAAGATCTACATTGTTTCCCCCCATACAGACATGCCCTATTTGTTTCACGCGTTTCTTTTGAATCCCTGGATTTTTATTGCAAAGCATCTTATAATTTACTGCAGGTTCTTATTGCAGTTTTTTTTAATTTAGATTTTAGTCGAGCACACGTTGTTGTGGTAGGGGGGTTGTATGGGAACTCCAGTTCCATATTGTACTCATTATAGCCACAATCTTGCAAATCCATGAAGGACTTGCATATTTTTGAGAATGGGTTACAAGCATTTGGCACTACTGGAGCTTCAAAAAATTACTGTAAAAAACCTTTACTGTGCGACATTCCCGCTTCCTACATACCCCTCCCTACATACCCCTCCCAAGAAATGGTTTCTATTCCAGCTGGATCATGTTTAGTAAATAAACCATTATTTTCTAAAGTTAGAGGCCGTTGCATTTTTTAAATTGCAAGGAGACGGGCATAATTGGACGTCACAAGGCGACGTTAATAGCTGCAGGGTTTAAAGTGTCCTCAGAATCCCAATATATTGTAGAAACGTCCCTTGAGCATTGAGCAAATCACAGAACGTAATTGTAATTTTGTAATGGAGTAGTTTGTGGCTTGTGAAAAAGTACTTCTTTTCTAGGCGTGGACTCTCGGATAGCGGAGGAGGACCCCCAGCCAAACATCGAGACTTTGAAGGTGCACTCAGCAGGTGAGCATGGTCTATCTGGTATATGGCGAACATCGGTTCATAACTATTTTGTTTACAGTTGAGTGCGTTGTAATCTTCTAGAAGCAAATGGGTTAAACCGCTGAGTTTTAAGCACTTGCACATTGCAAAAGGTGTTATCAGTATGTAATGCTGCAGCTGTTGACGTTAAAGTTCAGGCATTCAGACAAGCATTTCACTGTTGGGTTATTATAATGTCCTAAATGTTGATGGTATTTTAGGGACTCGATTCATTTCCCATTACCACTGGCATCTGGTCTCTCCTTCCAGTAATATTTGTGCTTACTAGACTTCAGGTTCATTCAGATCTTGTAGTAATAATCATTGCAGATTTGCTGTGGTTCTTTAGACTAATCATCTCACAATGTATTCTAGGCCTGCTGTTTCCCACTCGTCTCCAAAGACCACCAACAGTGCAGGTTTTGTGTATACCCCAACTTGAGCAAAGGTTGTTCAATCAGAACGATTCGGCCGGCTGTGCTAATGAGAATAGCCTTAAAACCTGCACTATTGGTGCTCATTGAGGACTGGTGTTTGGAACCTTTGGCCTAGATGATTTATTGGATGTCTATCTTAAATACTACAGCTCATTTAGTTTGATTCTCGCTGCAATTCTGCATGGTAATACGTTTTTGTTTCGCTATTTCAGGCTGGGCGGGGAGCGTCGGCAAAGGAGAGAGTCACGCCAGGAAAGCGACGCGGAGGATGAAGATGATAAAAAAGTAGGCTTGTCTTAAAAAAAAAAGTTCAATACTGACTTGCACAAATGTTCTGTTTGTCTACGATTCTCACCAATAACTAATCCCGTTTGTATGCGTTGTAGCCAGCGTTGCAGTCCTCGGTTTTTGCAACCTCCAAAGAACGTACACGCCGCGATCTTATACAGGACCAGACTGTGGATGAGAGAGGAAAACAAAGGTAAAAGGCCAAGATGCTCGCACAGTGATATTTTAATATAATTATCTTTCCAGACAGCCATTAACACTGAAACATGCTACCATACATCTTCCTTATTGGCAATGAGGATATAATACTCTTTTATATTTATATATATATATTTTTTTTTCCTTCTAGAAATCGGCGTATATTTGGCCTGTTGATGGGTACCCTTCAAAAGTTTAAGCAAGAATCAAATGTGGCTACAGAAAGGGTAACAACTGTTTATTGCATCCTAATTTAAAGTGTTTCTAGAGGGGGTCCGATTTTTGTTTTATGCTGAAACTATGACTTGTAGTTATAAAATAAGGCGATTGATGGTTTTTAGTATAATGTTAAAGCCTGGTCTGTTAAATAAATGAGATTTTCTAACAACCAGAAGTACTGCTTTAGCAGATATGTGTCCTCTTTAGTTTCGCTAGATAACCCCTTAGCTACACATCTGAGCGACTAGTCAATGTCAATCAAACAACAAATGTATATTGTATCATTTGCCGGAAATATGTTGTCCTGATTGCAGCAAAAAAGACGTCAAGAAATTGAACAAAAGCTTGAAGTGCAGGCAGAAGAAGAAAAGAAACAGGTAGAGAATGAGAGAAGAGAACTATTTGATGAGAGACGTGCCAAACAGACAGAACTGCGACTACTGGAACAGAAAGTTGAACTGGCGCACTTGGTGAGTAAAATCGTGTGTTTTCTCATCTCTACTTTATAAAGCTCCTGGGAAACTTTCAGTGCAGTATCATGTGTCTGAAAAAGTATGGTGGTTTGTGGTTACAAATTATATTACTGCAGCTGTACTTCTTCCTTTAATTATGTATTTATTTTTTAAGCGTTTGGCTGCCTTTCTTTGTTGTAATATTTCATTGGATATTAACCTATCCTGGATTGGAGCTGTGCATGGTTATTTTACAGTGGAAGTCCCACATAGCATAGGGCGGGGGGGGGGGGGGGGGAAATAGTACTTTGAAAAGAGAAAAGAATATTGTATAGTTCAGGCCATTTGAAAAATACTAAAATTACCATTTATTACTCCAACATCATTCCATTAACTTTTATGGGGACAATTACAGCCATTTTAATTGGTCTAATTTTCAGGATGCAATCCAGAGAGCACACAAATACTAAAGTGAAAATATTGCTTAAAGCTGCAATAAGAGTTTCACTTTTTTTATTTTACAGGATTGAAGCAGGGGGATTTCAAAGCTATATTGTTAATTTCAGCTCCGGGGACTCCTCCAGAGGGGTGCGGTATCTCTGCAGTCAGAGAAAATGCGTGCCTAACAATGGCAGTGCTTAAATGTCCCGCAAATAGAAAGCTGTAATGTCACCTGGTGAGGCTTCCTATTGGCCCACATGACTGGGACATTTAAACTGAAGAGATTCATCCCTCCGTAGGGGGTATCAGTATCTCTGTAAGCAGGGGGTCCCTGGAACTGAAGTTATCACTGTTCAGCTCTGTAGACCTCATGCTTCAATCCTGTAATAAAACGAAACCAGTATTGCTGCTTTTAAAAGGCAGAGGAATTCTGTTAAATGTTTAGATTACAAACAAGATAAGTCCCAGGTAACATCTGCTGAACCAGAGCTCTATTAAAGAAACCATGTCCTGCATTGGCTCATCACTGGATAATGTCCAAATAAATAAAGTTCTATACTTTTTTTTTAAATACTTTTTTTTTTTTTTTGCCTCCCCTCCAACCCCCGATGTTAGCAAGAAGAGTGGAATGAACACAACACAAAAATTATAAAATATATAAGAACTAAAACAAAACCTCACCTGTTTTATAAACCTGGAAGAATGTGTACATCAAATCAAAAGTTATTCGATGATTCGCAGAAAAAGATGAATGGTAAGTAATTTTGACATCCTGTCTATATTTTGCTTAACAGATGCATTTTTTTTTTAATGGCACCACAATTATTTGAACATATTAAAAAGTTAGCCCATTGCTGCTGAAGGTTCAATTTATTTGTAGCTGTTGTAAAAGTTAATATTTAGACGTGTGTGTGTGTGTGTCCTATCTCATCTCTCCCGTGGGTGAAGAGACGTAAAGTAAGTCTCTATCTCTCTATATTATTCATGGCTATGTTTTAGTTTAATCAAGGTCCCGCTGTAGAGCACAATCTGGCTAACTTTTTGTTTACTTTGTCTGATGCAGGAAGTTTTTATTTTTTATTATATTTATATATTTTTTTTTAACTGGAACAAAATAAAAATGTGCTTGCTATTGTACATGATTTAAGATATGTAGTCTTTCACTCTTTTGGATGAGGGCTCAAATTATCAAAATGTCACCCAGCACATAGCCTAATTTTATTTTCTCTTTAGCAATATTTGAAAGAAGACGTATCGAATTTGCAGAGCAGTTAAACAAAATGGAAGCTAGACCTAGGCGCCAGTCCATGAAAGAAAAAGAACAAGAGACGAAGCAAGAAGAACAGAAGGAAGAACAAAAGGAGGATCGAGAAGATGGTAAGGTGGCCCGGCATGAGAGAGAGGTGGAGACAGGTAACCAGCCCAATGATGTAGAAATGGAGGATAACTTGGAGGAAGAGAAGGAAGTGAGTGCTAGTAAAAGGGATGTAGACATGGGACAGGAGAGTATAGTTCTAGAAGATGGTGAGGTCAGTGAGGAGTCTAAACAGGGAGAAGAAAAAATTGAGGAAGAAGGTAGAGTTGAGGTTGAGTCCCAGGGTAGTCGGGAGGAAGAAAAAGTAGAGCTTGAGGAAGATGAAACGAAGGAGGAGGAGATCAAAGAAAATGTTGAGGATCAGCAGGTAATGGAGGTCAGCCAGCCTGATGTGTTAGAATTAGTAGATGGCATGAATGACAGAGAAGGCGAAAGTGAGACGAAGGGCGAGATTCAGTCAGAGAATGATTCTAAAGGTGAAGCTGAGAAGGAAGATGCAAAGGAACCTGAGCCTGAAATAGAACTGGAATCCCCAGAGAGAAAAGAAAAGACGCTGAAGCTAAAACTAATGTTCCATCCACCAACCCATTATGAACCCCATTCTCAGCTGGATACCCAATTCAATGTGGATCACGAGCAGGTGACTGAAAAAGAAGAGGCAGCTGTGGTAGCTGTAAACATGTCTGACATCCAAGTAGAGCAGCTCCAGACACCAGCCCCAGAACACAAAGCAAAAAGTAAAAGTAGGGGTAGGGCTATGAATAAGATGGGCAAGAGCAGAAGTCGTAGCAGTAGCTCTAGCAGTAGTTCCAGTTCAAGCAGCAGTGGCAGCAGCTCTAGCAGCAGTAGCCAGAGCAATTCAAGTAGCAGTAGTAGCAGTGGGAGCAGCCAAGACAGCAGTAGCAGTAGTAGCAGCAGCAGTGCCAGTCGGAACAGAGGGCGAGGGCATGTAAGAAACGACAAGCGCAGGAGGAGTGTGGAGCGCAAGCGAAGAGATGCACCAGGCATAGACAGGACTCGCAAGTCTTCAAAAGTCAGTAGCAGAGACGCCAAAGGAACCAAGGATAAAAGTTCAAGGTCCGACAGCAAGAGGACCATATCAGAAGGTAGTCGGTCAGGCAAAAGACCCTCGAGGAGCGAAAGAGACCATAAATCAGACCATAAATCAGACAGGAAAGAAAAAAGGCGTTGACGGGTTCCAAGTGTACTTGCAAAATGACGATTTGAGTAATAAATCGCCCCCTAAGAAGGATAGTGCTGCATAACAATTGCATGTTACAAATTGTTTTGAAAAGCACATTGAGACTTTTATCATTCTTTTACTTTTTGCATAATTTTGTAAAGGATCGTTTATCAAAATAATGTGAGCTCCCAGAACTTGAAATAAAAACAAGGAAAAGTAAAGGATTTTTATCCATCTTTGCCTCATTTCTTTGTAATAAGCATGCTCTTTAGAATACTATGATTTTATTAACTCTCGATACTGGAGTAGAAAACGTGCTTAATTTTTTTTTTTTTTAATGACACCAAATCTTGTAGAAATGGCTTTCAATTTTTTTTTTCCCCAGCAAATTTTTCCTCCTTTTGTGCACATTGTTGGTCTGTTAAGATGATATTTTCATGCATAACTGAAAGTAGCCCCAGCATTATAACACTCGCCAATACATTTTAGCATTTCTAGACAATCCTAGCAGAAGACAATAAATTTGTGCTAGGATGTCGATAACACAATGTCGGTACTTCACCTGATTAATCAAGCTCTGTTTCTCAATGCACTCGATTAGGCATTAACTACTATTTTAGTCCATGGGAGCAGATGCTCGTTTTGGTGCAGAACCTGTAGTGGAGCTTTGTGAAACAGATTTACAGACATCTAGTACATAGATTTGTAATTTTCTTACTGTTTTATTCACTGGAGGGAGGTTGTAATTAAAATGTTTGTGTTCCTATTAGCTGCAAGTGAATAAAGAAAACTATCTGTTTAATTACATTCTGAAGTTTAGTGGGTGGATTTTAAGCTTCTGCTGGGAACGTTCTTCTGCAATATTTAAACTTGAGGGGCGAGTGTTGAAATAGATTTGTGTTATTAACCTGTTGTAATCCCTCTGATCTGAAAGTTGTGGGTGCCAGTGGATTTCTGTGCAGATTGTTGCTGGTTCTGGCCTGGGCTAAATCTCAGGACTACCTAGTACTTACTATCATACAAGATAAAGACCAGATACAAGTGAAATGTGTACATACAGATCCTTTGTAAAATACATATAAATAAAACTAGCATCAACTGTTTGGATATGTAGTAAATCAGTCTGTAAACCAAGGTGTCCTTGGCATAGCAAAATATTTTACCAACATTGTATGTGTTTTATAATTTTGTAAGACTACTTCAGAGATTATAACTGTTTGGGACTGTTCCTTATGTGCAAATAAACCTGATTTTCGTTTTTTTGCACTAGTGTTTGTTTTATTTTTGTAGCACTGAAAATAACCAGTTCAAAATGCCAATAACATACATTTTCTGTTCATACCATGCCACTAACAAAACACATGTAAGGGTATCACTTAAACAGGGAGTGATAATTGGGGAACTATTGCACAGGCTTCAAATTAAATTACCCCCACAATAAATAGCAAAATAGGGTTAGGTCTGAGCACACCGAATTGTTACAGGAAATGTATCAGTAACACTAGAATTCAATAAATTTAAGGAGTATGCAGCTAGTAAAGACTTGGCCTTCACATTTATGGGAAAACAAATGCATAGATACCGAATGCCTCACAAATTAGCTTACAATTTACCAGAGAAATTATACATTTGAGCCCCCCCACCCCCCCTCAAAAAAAAAACCGATTTCATAAGTATTTGATTACTTTGCTGCTGCAGCCCTAAATTGTCTCAGGTGCAAATCAATTTGAAATGTCCCAAAATTGGTGGAATTGTTTGTGTGTAATCAAAGTGACTTAACTTGTAGATAATTTCCCTCCGGTATATAAAGACTTCCAAGCTGTAACTCAGTGGCCCAACAAAGCAACCATGAAGACCAATGAATTTTTGAGACATATCGGGGGTGAAGTGGTAGAGTGGTGCAGAGTAAGAGAAAGGTACAATACATTTTTTTTTTAGGTGCTGGTTATCCTGCACATGTCATCCAAACACAACCCAGATCAGGTCGCCCTCCCAAACTGAGCAGCAGGGCAGTCGGGAAACTGGTTTGGGATGTCACTGAAGCCAACAACAACCTTGAGAAAGCTGAAAAGTTGTCTGTGATGGGAGTCAGTGCTCACACACATCTGTTGCTACACAAAGCTGCCCTGTATGGACAGGTGCAAAAAAAAAAGCCATTACTCAAAGACTCGTCTTAAATGTATAGTGTTTTTTTTAAAAAAAAAAAAGCATTTAGATACTGCAGATGTGGAAAAAGGTTTTGTATTCAGACAAAACTAAAATATAACTTTTTGGTCTAAATGCCAAGCGTTTTGTCTGGCCCAAGCCTAAGGATAAGATTATAGTGCGGACGGACTGCATAGCCTTGCGCACGGCCGCAGCCCCAGCGATGTGTGAACTTGGCTGCAGGAGATTGGGGTGATGTGGTGGACGCGTAACGAAGCTGGTTCGCCCTCATTGGCTGTGACTGACACAATGCGGTCGCGCTTGAAAAGACCATTTTTGGGGTCTTCAAAACGCAGGCGTGTGTGCTCACTAGGGACGGCCGCATAGGGATTATGCCATCAGAGTTTGGTGCACGTACGCCAGCACCATTGCACTGAGGATAATATCAGCTCAAGGCTGGGACCATGGTACTGCAGACCGTGCAAAGCGAATAGACTGCCTTAAGGCAGTGTTCATGGGGAGTGCGGGCGCACGGAAGTGGGAGGGAGCGGGCGTTGTGCAAGAAATCAGTTCAAACTGATTACTTGGTGCGACAGGCCAGTCACGTGAGCGGTTCTTTCAATGAGGCCGAACCAGCTCTGTGACGCCCATTGGAACGACACCCACCCCACGGCCCGTCCACCATGGCCAGGGAAAGCACCCGCTTACCTTACGGGCGAAGGCACCATGGCCCCAGCCTAATGCTGCACATCACCCACTCACCAGCATACCAACTGTCAAGCATGGTGGGGGGCAACATCATGTTATGAGGATGCTTCTCTTGAGCAGGGACTGGGAAGGTTGTCAGGATAGAGGGGAGAATAGATGGTGCAAAGTGCAGGGGAATCCTTGAGGGAAAACCTGTTTGAGTTCAGCCAAGACTGAAACTGAGAAGAAAATTCACATTTGAGCAGCACAATGACCTGAAGCAAAGCCACGCTGTAGTGGTTGAACAAGAGAATTAATGTTCTTGAGTGGCCCAGTCCCAGTCTTGATATTTATGGCGAGACTTGAAGACGACAGTCAGCCCCGCTGCGGCCGCCACTGCTCTGCTCCCCCCACCGGCATGTTAAGGGCGTGGCGAGGGTGAAGTGCGCGCCGAGGTGTGTTTCAGGCGGGTAAGAGGGCGGTAAGGAGGCGGGAGAGGGCGGTGCAGCTGTGGCGCCCCTGAGGTCTGTGAGGTGAAGGGAGCAGTGGCGGCGCCCAGTTGCAGGGAGGCAGCCACCGTGATCGTGCAGAAGGGGGACACATCACACACCCCCCCCCCCCCGGGGACAGCGCAACTACCCGGCGTTGCCCCCCCCCTCTCTCCCCCCCTACCTCTACTTCTGGGCGTCGCCATTTTAGGCACTTGGCACCGCGAGGGAGGAAGGGGGTCCTTCCGGGCGCTGCCATCTTGGGCACTCAGCGCCGCGAGGCAGCTGCAGCCTGCCTGCCCACTGTCTGTTCCCCCGCCGGGGAGGGAGGTGAGTGAGATCTAACTATTCCAAAATGGTATAAAAAGAGTGGAATAAACCTTTAACAAAAATAAAATGATAAATGTATATATTGAGAATAAAAAAAAAATATATATAATGAAAATGGAAAAGTGAAAGTTATGACTTTAAGGAATGGGTTTATAATAAATTAGTACTACAAATCGGGATAGGGACGAAGGTATTTTTTGGAGTTAAAGTGGGAAGAGAATGAGTGGCAGGTGAAACATTGGACAATGGCAAACTAGGATTATATCTAGGCGGTTAGATCCCCTTCCAGATTTAGGCCTAATGATGCTAGAGTTTGAAGTTTATTGATCCAGTATATTTCTCTTCGATCTCCTCCTCTAGTGCCTAATTTGATCAACTCGATCCCTTTTATCCTTAATCCACCTGCCTTACAATTATGGAATTCAGCAAAGTGTTTTGATACACCATGAATCTCTGATCCTTTCCTCTATATTTCTTTCAGGCTTGAGAAAATGTGTCTTCAATGCTCTTCCTCCCTATATATTTCATTCTGCAATAGTGCATACACAACATGAGTACCATTACAATGCAAACATTCTTTAATGTGTGTTTTATCAGTGACATGATTGTACACCAGAATGATTGGCATTTGATACATTTTGCTTTCGAACATTTGTAGCAACCACATGGTTTCTGTGTGAGCCGCCAGCTGCTTCAATTGGTCTTACATTTTGTTTTAAAAACCGATGGAGCCAAAATATTTTTCACATTTCAATTTCTTCTAAAAATGGTTATTGTGACGATAGCTTGTGACAGGCTGTAATTTACACAAATAACTGGGTTTGAACTGAACGAGGCTTAGATATAACAAATTGTATTTATTCCTTTGGATAGGTGAACACACGATATAGTACAGTAACAAGACAAGAAGTACACTTACTTTGGGGTTGGGGAATGAGAAGTATGATGTAGCATTTCTCCAGCAATCAGGTAACCATTCAGATAATATCAGAAGACAAAGAATAGAGGGTGGAAAGCAGTTTATAAACCTTTTGTATCCCTATCCTTAACAGTAAGTACAGGTGATTGGTTTTCAATTAACTCCAGCCACTCTCTAACGTGGGAACACATTTTGGTCCATGCCCCCCTGCTAGTTGGCACATGCGCAGTAGCACTCTGGGGTCTCATTTCTGTAGCCCCACATTTGCATCTGGAATGCCAGCTAGTCTACCAAACGGAATTCCTGGCAGGAAACCCTTTGTTGTAAGGTGTGAAATGGAACACTAAAAGCCTGCTCTGGTTTGAGTCCTCTCCGCCCTACTGTAAACCGTGTAGGTGACAAAATCCTTTGAACAGCACTTAAATTCTAGCCATTGGGACGCTTCTCTGGCCATATGCTACCCTGGTATGCAAAGGAATTTCCTCTGGGTTCTGTCCATACCTTGGGACACAGTATTAAAGATAAAACATATTAAAATATCCGGTTCCGTTGGGTCCAGTGGGACCAAACTTCCCAGTTCTCAATGCCGGAACTGGGACACCCTATGGTCCAATTTGCGACTTGCTACGACCTTCGGAACCGGAGTTACACAAATACACCTTCAACCGTTTCCTATTTTAATACAAAAAACTCAGCTGTAAATTAAATCACGGTTTTTCACTAAATCCCCATTGAAAACAGGCTTCGCCGCCATAGACTTTCAATGGCAAACCGCTGCCGTTGGCGGCTATGGGAATCCGCCGCCATAGACTTTCAACGGGGCAACGCCGCCGTTGGTCAATGGAGATTGGCTGCCATTGGAGTCTATGGGAAAAGTCCCGAACTTTCAAGGGGTCCATACTCCGTCGGGTTGGTCCAAGAGGGTCAATGATGGTTCTGCAGCGATGCCGGAGCAGTGACTACAGATACCCCAAGCCCTGATCCTCTGGACCCTCCGGAACCGGAGCTATGGATTCCCAAATTTCCGTTCCATTGGAACCTATGGCGCGACTCGCTCTTCTCGGTTCGACCCTTATCGGGGGTCCAGGATTCGGGGACCCGGTTGTGGTCGAGTGGGGGAAGGTCTAGGAACTAGGGGCAAAAATAATCTTATTTCTATGTGCTCTAGAACTGTTTATTCCCACGCCACTTGTCGTTGAACTTGGCTAATAAGTGATCAAAGCTCTCTTTTAGAAAAAGTATCTGCTTTGCGGTTTGGACGGCAGCCAACTCGTTCCTGGAAAGCTCCTTCGAGGAAACTCCATTGAAGTCAATGGGCCCATTGACTTACAATGGGAAACCGCCGCTCTCCCTCTCGGACGCCCACCTGCTGGTCGTCACAGGAAACAGGACCAAAACAGCAAGATTTGCCATTAGAAAGCATTGAGCCCTAATGGCGGCCTATGGGAGCCTGCAAAATGGTGCCTGAAAAGGCGGGAAAATTACACAAAGGGCTATAATCATTAAAGAACTATTAACCCTTGTACTCCCGGATGGATTCTAGTGTGTGTGTGATGCAGACACTGATTAAACCAGATATTACAATGAAACGGGAACAGGGGAATACACATTTTCATGTCATAACAAGGGTTAGATCACATTTCTGGACCTCAGCCCAGTTAACCCCTTGTCTCCCTGGTGAGGTCAGGGGATGGCCAAATGGGGTGCAACCCCTTTAATCCCGAGCCACCCCCTTTCTCCCTCTACAGTTATTGGGTACAATTTTTTTCTAAAACATCATTATTTCTTAAAATGCTCCAGTGTTTATTTAAAATTCTACAATATTTTGCTGGGTCGTTATACTGTGTAATGAATGAGGATTGATAATTGTTCTTCTGCGTTTTGTTTTCTCCTTCGTTACTAACAGTTGATACCTGTTCAGATGAATTGCTCTATGGTATAATTCGGCAATTTGTTCCCCACTATAGATCTTTTCAAGAAACCTATTTAGTCCCCCAGCTTGTTCGACGAAATCTGTGTCTTTCGTACAATTCCTCCTTAATCTATGGAATTGACCATAGGGTATATTTTGAATTCATTTCATTGCAATCTATGGTTTTCCTAATTTTTTTTTAGCATTTAAGATTCCTTCTAAATGAGAAAGTTCTACATCCAGAAGCTCTATATGGGAGTAGCTGGAGGTAGTGGTGAACATGAGATCTCTATCGTTAATATTGAGGTATTTAAAAAAAAAAAAAAAAAAACTTCAGAGAGACTCCATGTCTCCATCCCAAATAATCAGTCATTGATGGATCTGCTCCACGTTTCAATAATGCTTCTAAATGGATTATTTTGCCAAATGTGCAGGTCTTCCCAATGGCCTCAAAAAAGGATGGCATATACAGGGGCAAATGTAGTGCCCACGGCGTTGTAAGTAAAATAATTTTTCAAATAGGAAGTCATTTTCTGTTCAAAATAACATCCATTCCCATCAGAATAAAATGTGTCTGTTTTTGTCAGAATAACGGTCTCTTGCAATATGATGTTTCTTTTGGATTGTGTGAACCTTATTTTTCCCTAATCCAATATATGTTAATTAGTTAAATTGGGCAGCATTTGTACATTAAGTTGTCTTTTACCCCTTTGCACTGTAGTTTATATGGGTGCTTTTAAATAAATGATAGCCGTAATCTATGTACAAATAATTAATGTAAAAATACAGGTTTACAATGTATATTTGTTTGAAGTTCTAATTGAATGGAAACCCCCCAAATGCGTATTAGGAATAAAAAGAAGACTGTGTCTCACAGCGTTGCCCATGCTGTTCTACAGTAGCTGTTCACAAGCGCGATCCCACTACTGATAATGGTACTGATCACACATGAACCCCACTACTGATCACACAGGGGCTCACAAGCGCGATCCCACTACTGATCACACAGGTCATTTCCGACCTGGGCCTGTTCACGCCTCCCTAGAGCAACCTGGGGGTTGGTATTAGATTTTTGAACACCAAACTAGTTAATTCTTTTCATTTTATTTCATAAGTGAAATGAGCCCAGCTAAAGATTCGTGGGAAATATGGAAAATGCAGAGCAGTGACCCCTGCTGCTGACAGGCTGCGATTACGCCTTTTTTCATATGAAATGACTCCTCATTACCAGTAGAAGGCAGTGTTACTATATACAATAAAATCGTGTTTTTATTTATCAGTGTTCAATATGTATTACATTAGGAATAATATATAATTTACCTAACTTAAACGTAACCTTTTGAGTAAGAGGGAGTTAATCCACTCAAGGGGTTTAATTTGAGTGAGGGAGAAGAGAGAAGGGTTTGAGAGGAGTGGGAAGGGGGGGAAGTGTGAAAGAAGGGTTGGGGAGAAGAAAGAAGGGCTGGGGAGAAGGAGTGGGAAGGGAAGAGGGATAGCAGGGTTGGGGAGAAGGGAGGAGTGGGAAGGGCATGGGGGAGGAGTGGGAAGAGAAGGGTGATGACTGGGTAGAGAAGGGAGGAGTGGGAAGGGGGAGGTGTGGGAAGAGATACGAGTTGGAGAGAAGAGTGGGGTGGGAAGGAGGGAGAAGAGAGAAAGCGGGAGGAGTGGGAAGGGGGAGAAAGAAGGGAAGGGGGAGAAGAGAGCAGGGGAGGAGTGGGTAGGGGAGAAAAGAGAAAGAAGGGAGGGGTGGGAAGGGGGAGAAGAGAAATCAGGAGAGGAGTGGGAAGGGGGAGAAAAGAGAAAGAAGGGGAGAAAAGAGAAAGCAGGAGAGGAGTGGGAAGGGGAAGAAAAGAGAAAGAAGGGAGGGGTGGGAAGGGGGGAGAAGAGAGAAAGCAGGGGAGGAGTGGGAAGGAGGAGAAAAGAGAAGGGAGGGGTGGGAAGGGGGAGAAGGGAGGGGTGGGAAGGGGGAGAAGGAAGGGGGAGAAGGGAGGATTGGGAAGGGGAAGAAAAGAGAAAGAAGGGAGGGAGCAGAGATGGGGGGATAAGGGAGAGAGAAATGAAATTGGGGGAGAGTGAGAGAATTGGGGAGGTGGGGGCATATAGGCATTAATGTATATTATGTGCGTTGCCCCGAAGCTTACCAAAGTTTGTGAAGTGCCCCCCCAAAATAATTGCCCATCCCTGGGTGGAATAGTATCTAAAAATACTTGAGAGAGTAAGTGAGTAAATTTAAGATGCTCGACAACATCTTAAAAAACCCACTTGCCCCCCCCCAAAAAACTCACCCGCATCCCGTTTGCGAGTTTTACGGCGGCACGCCTGGCATTTTCCGTTTTCTCCCCTGCAACTTTGACTGTTTCCCCTGCAACTTCTGTTAAAATGGCCACGCGGCATCAAATGACGTCACGCAACGTCCCGTTGTCATGGCAACGCTATATATATATATATATATATATATATATATATATATATATAACAAAAAAGTGTGGCGCCAAAAAATAAAAATATAATAGTGATATAATAAATTAATTATGACTATAGTTAATGAATAAAAAGTTGTGTAAAGTGAATGATGTATGAAAGGGTTAATATCTCAATTTCACTAATGTGACCTTAGTGCATATTGATACAACACAACCAATAAAAGTGTACAAAACAGTGCATGAACGTGCTCAAAAAAGAGAAAAAGAAAGACACAAAAATAAAAAAACTCCAACCAGTCCTTCCATAATTAGTCCATGATGATAGGATGTCTGATGTTGAAAGGGGTCTTTAGGCTGCTCTCACACAGGGTAAACCAACTCCACAGATATCTACAGACAAAAAAAGAGAGAGAGCGCACGCCCCATAGCATAATACTGCATAAAATTTATTAAAACAAGGAAGGGGATGGGAAATGGGGGGGGATAGGAATCGCACTCACAGGATGCAAATGGTTAAAAGGCAATTTGTGATTATATCACCACCATCCGGTTCTGGATACTGCAACACGTCTCCGTGGACTCCTTCAGGGCTGCCAGACACGATCACCAGGGACCAGATGTTAAAGGCTCCGTTCGCTGTCTGTATAGAGTCCAAAACTCCAGCTCACACTTCCAATGGCCGCCGATCGTATTCCCGCGCTTGGTGTAGGCTGCTGCGCGTGCGCGGCGTCGTCGTGATGACGTAATCGCGCTCTCAGTACCCTAACGCGTTTCGTCACCTGACCGGTAACTTTCTCAAAGGGCTGATGTAGAAAGTAATCAAGTCCTGCCCTTAAATAACCAGTCCGTTGCCAGGCAACCCGTGATCGGGTGATTAATACAACCTGTGGTGGTATTAAATGAAGCTAATACATAACATATATGCTAATTATATAGAGGACTAGTTTTCTAAGGGCTGATAGGGACTAATGCACTTCAGGAATGAGCATAAAATAATTACAAATGTGCAATTACAACACAATAATATATAATAATGAACAATAATATGGGAACAGAAAGGATATCATGACATTATTTTTTAAACACTAACAATAAAATTCAAACATTTTGACACCATATATATTCATCAATCATTGTACTGCAATGTATATTTCCAAACATTATTCTCAAACTATATTTGATGGTTCCCCATTAGGAAAATCCACAAGATAAATGTTTCACAAGATGTATTCAAAATTTATTTTTCACACTCTCCATAGGTGTGAATAACTATACCATACATTGCACTACATGATCAACATATAAAAGCAAGATTACATTAATTAAAACAATAAATTCAGATCTAACTGATCTACATCATAAACAGAACAAAATTACCCATATATTCCAATTCCATATCCATATATACATAGAGAAGGATTTAAGACCCATAGTCTATATAAGGCATGAATGTATATAGAGAAAAAAAATTGATGTATATTAAAAAGTGATATATTCCCTTTTGGGTTAATAGATTATATCTGTATATCCCTTACATATCTCTGTATACTAAAAATACAAACATATTATATTTGTTCCTTAGTATTCAATTTATTACACTTAGTGCCTCAAATACTATAGGATATAGAAATTGGATTAACTTATTTCCACAGAGACAGGGAAAGAATGACCTTTAATAGTCACAATTAAACCCCTGTAAAAATACAATAGGTTAATAGAGAGCTGAAGAGAGAGAGGACAAGGTTTGAATATTAATAATTGTGGACTAAATTTATGTATAGTGCATAGGAACTCCTACTATAAAGAATTTTCTATATAAACAAATATATATAAAATTTATATTTTAGTTGGGAAAACTAAATTAAAAATTAAAAATAGAAAATATAAATATGAAAATGAAATGAAGAATGGGGGAAAATAATTTTAAACGCCTCTTCAAATATTATAGGGAGTGAATAAAAAGATAAGAATGAATAGATGGGTATTGTGAAAAAATGAAGGATGATGAAGGGATGGGAAGGAGGGCTCAGGGGAGGGAAATATGGGAATGGGAAGGGAGGGAGGGAAAATGAACTATTGAGGAGTGTGGAAAAAAGAGGACCGCAGGTGGGAACCATACCTAGGTTCCTTTGAGGAGAGCGAGGAGAGTCCAAGAGGTCAGGAGATCAAACCAGTGTACTAGCATCCAGACACTCATTGAGTCCACCAGGGGTGAGAGTCCCCAACTGGTGGATCCAATAAGTCTCCTGTCTGCACAAGATCTTGTATCGAACGCCCCCCAGAGCACAGGGAGAGATGAACTCCAGGCCCATGATTGACATACATTTTGGGTCCTGGTTATGTATAATTTTATAGTGTCGGGAAATGCTGTTTGTATTTAGTCCCTTAATGACACTCCTCCTGTGCTCTAGGAAGCGAGTGCAGAGGGATCTGGTGGTGCGCCCCACATAACGTAGCCCGCAACCACACTGGATGCAGTACACTACGAATGAACTGAGACAATTTATGTGATTCCTGACCTGATAAATGGTATCTCTGTTGGAGGAGCTGAATTCGGACCGGGCTTTCAAGTGCCTACAGGTGATACACCTGCCTCGTTCACATTTATGATTTCCTAAGGGGCCTTTTGAAGTTGTTTTATCAGAGTTATTTGCTGTTTTTAATTTAGATGGAGCTAAAATACTCTTCATGCTTCTGGCCTTCCTGTAGACAATTGATGCATGATCCGAAAGAATGCCTTTTAAATGTGGATCACATCTGAGAACTCCCCAGTGATTCCTCATAATTTTTTGAATTGCTTTATGAGACTGATTGTAGGTAGTGATAAACCTTACACTAGATGTAGCAGTTTCGTCTCTAATCACTGGTGAGTTATAACTCAGACGTGAAGTGACCTGTCTATTTATAGATGTTTTTAACATAGTTGATCTATCCATGGAGCTGACTTTCTTAAAGGACTCATTAATTAGTTGGTTATCATAACCCTTCTGTTTAAATTTTAAACTAAGTTCTCCTGACTGCTGAACAAAATCAATATCTCTTGAACAGTTTCTCCTGATTCGGTGAAACTGTCCAAGAGGAATATTGTGTAGCCACTGTTTGTGATGGTTGCTGGACGCATGTACATAATTGTTGACTGAGACTTCTTTAAAATGTGTAGCTGTAATAATATCTAAATTATCATCAAATGTGAGTAATAAATCCAAAAAAACTATAGAAGTGGCATCTATATTAAATGTGAATTTTAATCCTAAAGAGTTTTCATCAAATGATTTAAGAATATCCTGTAGTTCTGCCTCCTCTCCGTCCCATATAAAAATCATATCATCTATGAAACGGCCATAGTACACGAGGCCCGCTCCAAGTTGTAAATTTTGCCACACAAATCTCTCCTCCCAAAAACCCATGAAGAGATTTGCGTAGCTAGGAGCGAACCTCGTGCCCATAGCCGTTCCACAGATTTGTAGATGAAACATCTCTTCAAACAGAAAATAATTGTGATTTAAAATAAATTTAACACACTCCAAAATAAATAACTTGTGTTTTATAGGCATGCACAAGTCCTTGTCAAGCCAATAGGTTAGTGCTTCAATACCCCTGGCATGGTCAATACAGGTATACAAAGAGGCCACATCACATGTGGCCCATAAGTAGGTGGGCTTCCATTTAATGCCAGAGGTGGCCTCGATGACATGGAGCGTGTCCCTAATATGTGACCTCAGTTTGGTAACAAAAGGTTGAAGATGGTAATCAACATACTGGGACAGGCTCGACGTCATCGACTCCACCCCGGACACAATGGGCCTGCCAGGGGGGTTTGTCAAGGACTTGTGCACTTTAGGTAAATGATAAAAAATAGGTGTGCGTGGATGTGAATTAAATAAAAACTTAAACTCTGTTTTAGAAATAATGTCCATAGTGAGTGCTGAAAAAAGAAGCTCTTTAAGACTGTCCTGGTACCCTATGACTGGATCAGATTCAAGGGTGATATAGGAGGCCTGGTCACCCAGGAGTCTGCGAGCCTCCTGGAGGTAGGCAGAAGTATCCTGGATGACCACTCCTCCCCCCTTGTCTGCCTGCCTAATGACAATAGAGGGATCATCCTTAAGCTGTTTAAGTGCGTCCAGTTCGCCCTGGCTAAGATTTTTATTGATCTTAGATTTCTTAGAGCATAATGCTTCAAAGTCCTGCAGTACCAAACTATAGAAGGCCTCAATGAATCCTCCCTTAGACTGGTAGGGAAAGAATATGGATTTAGGTTTAAAAGGTGAGTGTATGATATTTAACTCTTCCTCTATTATGCTATCAATTGGAGTGAGATATATGGATAGCTCCAAAGGATCCATACATTCCTGTGAAGCGTTCAAAATCCCTTCTGATTCTCCTGATCTGATCCAGTCATAGGGTACCAGGACAGTCTTAAAGAGCTTCTTTTTTCAGCACTCACTATGGACATTATTTCTAAAACAGAGTTTAAGTTTTTATTTAATTCACATCCACGCACACCTATTTTTTATCATTTACCTAAAGTGCACAAGTCCTTGACAAACCCCCCTGGCAGGCCCATTGTGTCCGGGGTGGAGTCGATGACGTCGAGCCTGTCCCAGTATGTTGATTACCATCTTCAACCTTTTGTTACCAAACTAAGGTCACATATTAGGGACACGCTCCATGTCATCGAGGCCACCTCTGGCATTAAATGGAAGCCCACCTACTTATGGGCCACATGTGATGTGGCCTCTTTGTATACCTGTATTGACCATGCCAGGGGTATTGAAGCACTAACCTATTGGCTTGACAAGGACTTGTGCATGCCTATAAAACACAAGTTATTTATTTTGGAGTGTGTTAAATTTATTTTAAATCACAATTATTTTCTGTTTGAAGAGATGTTTCATCTACAAATCTGTGGAACGGCTATGGGCACGAGGTTCGCTCCTAGCTACGCAAATCTCTTCATGGGTTTTTGGGAGGAGAGATTTGTGTGGCAAAATTTACAACTTGGAGCGGGCCTCGTGTACTATGGCCGTTTCATAGATGATATGATTTTTATATGGGACGGAGAGGAGGCAGAACTACAGGATATTCTTAAATCATTTGATGAAAACTCTTTAGGATTAAAATTCACATTTAATATAGATGCCACTTCTATAGTTTTTTTGGATTTATTACTCACATTTGATGATAATTTAGATATTATTACAGCTACACATTTTAAAGAAGTCTCAGTCAACAATTATGTACATGCGTCCAGCAACCATCACAAACAGTGGCTACACAATATTCCTCTTGGACAGTTTCACCGAATCAGGAGAAACTGTTCAAGAGATATTGATTTTGTTCAGCAGTCAGGAGAACTTAGTTTAAAATTTAAACAGAAGGGTTATGATAACCAACTAATTAATGAGTCCTTTAAGAAAGTCAGCTCCATGGATAGATCAACTATGTTAAAAACATCTATAAATAGACAGGTCACTTCACGTCTGAGTTATAACTCACCAGTGATTAGAGACGAAACTGCTACATCTAGTGTAAGGTTTATCACTACCTACAATCAGTCTCATAAAGCAATTCAAAAAATTATGAGGAATCACTGGGGAGTTCTCAGATGTGATCCACATTTAAAAGGCATTCTTTCGGATCATGCATCAATTGTCTACAGGAAGGCCAGAAGCATGAAGAGTATTTTAGCTCCATCTAAATTAAAAACAGCAAATAACTCTGATAAAACAACTTCAAAAGGCCCCTTAGGAAATCATAAATGTGAACGAGGCAGGTGTATCACCTGTAGGCACTTGAAAGCCCGGTCCGAATTCAGCTCCTCCAACAGAGATACCATTTATCAGGTCAGGAATCACATAAATTGTCTCAGTTCATTCGTAGTGTACTGCATCCAGTGTGGTTGCGGGCTACGTTATGTGGGGCGCACCACCAGATCCCTCTGCACTCGCTTCCTAGAGCACAGGAGGAGTGTCATTAAGGGACTAAATACAAACAGCATTTCCCGACACTATAAAATTATACATAACCAGGACCCAAAATGTATGTCAATCATGGGCCTGGAGTTCATCTCTCCCTGTGCTCTGGGGGGCGTTCGATACAAGATCTTGTGCAGACAGGAGACTTATTGGATCCACCAGTTGGGGACTCTCACCCCTGGTGGACTCAATGAGTGTCTGGATGCTAGTACACTGGTTTGATCTCCTGACCTCTTGGACTCTCCTCGCTCTCCTCAAAGGAACCTAGGTATGGTTCCCACCTGCGGTCCTCTTTTTTCCACACTCCTCAATAGTTCATTTTCCCTCCCTTCCCATTCCCATATTTCCCTCCCCTGAGCCCTCCTTCCCATCCCTTCATCATCCTTCATTTTTTCACAATACCCATCTATTCATTCTTATCTTTTTATTCACTCCCTATAATATTTGAAGAGGCGTTTAAAATTATTTTCCCCCATTCTTCATTTCATTTTCATATTTATATTTTCTATTTTTAATTTTTAATTTAGTTTTCCCAACTAAAATATAAATTTTATATATATTTGTTTATATAGAAAATTCTTTATAGTAGGAGTTCCTATGCACTATACATAAATTTAGTCCACAATTATTAATATTCAAACCTTGTCCTCCCTCTCTTCAGCTCTCTATTAACCTATTGTATTTTTACAGGGGTTTAATTGTGACTATTAAAGGTCATTCTTTCCCTGTCTCTGTGGAAATAAGTTAATCCAATTTCTATATCCTATAGTATTTGAGGCACTAAGTGTAATAAATTGAATACTAAGGAACAAATATAATATGTTTGTATTTTTAGTATACAGAGATATGTAAGGGATATACAGATATAATCTATTAACCCAAAAAGGGAATATATCACTTTTTAATATACATCAATTTTTTTTCTCTATATACATTCATGCCTTATATAGACTATGGGTCTTAAATCCTTCTCTATGTATATATGGATATGGAATTGGAATATATGGGTAATTTTGTTCTGTTTATGATGTAGATCAGTTAGATCTGAATTTATTGTTTTAATTAATGTAATCTTGCTTTTATATGTTGATCATGTAGTGCAATGTATGGTATAGTTATTCACACCTATGGAGAGTGTGAAAAATAAATTTTGAATACATCTTGTGAAACATTTATCTTGTGGATTTTCCTAATGGGGAACCATCAAATATAGTTTGAGAATAATGTTTGGAAATATACATTGCAGTACAATGATTGATGAATATATATGGTGTCAAAATGTTTGAATTTTATTGTTAGTGTTTAAAAAATAATGTCATGATATCCTTTCTGTTCCCATATTATTGTTCATTATTATATATTATTGTGTTGTAATTGCACATTTGTAATTATTTTATGCTCATTCCTGAAGTGCATTAGTCCCTATCAGCCCTTAGAAAACTAGTCCTCTATATAATTAGCATATATGTTATGTATTAGCTTCATTTAATACCACCACAGGTTGTATTAATCACCCGATCACGGGTTGCCTGGCAACGGACTGGTTATTTAAGGGCAGGACTTGATTACTTTCTACATCAGCCCTTTGAGAAAGTTACCGGTCAGGTGACGAAACGCGTTAGGGTACTGAGAGCGCGATTACGTCATCACGACGACGCCGCGCACGCACAGCAGCCTACACCAAGCGCGGGAATACGATCGGCGGCCATTGGAAGTGTGAGCTGGAGTTTTGGACTCTATACAGACAGCGAACGGAGCCTTTAACATCTGGTCCCTGGTGATCGTGTCTGGCAGCCCTGAAGGAGTCCACGGAGACGTGTTGCAGTATCCAGAACCGGATGGTGGTGATATAATCACAAATTGCCTTTTAACCATTTGCATCCTGTGAGTGCGATTCCTATCCCCCCCCATTTCCCATCCCCTTCCTTGTTTTAATAAATTTTATGCAGTATTATGCTATGGGGCGTGCGCTCTCTCTCTTTTTTTGTCTATATATATATATATATATATATATATATATATATATAAATAAATTTTAAAAAAATCACACACTTTATTGAACATTTTAAAGGGTGGATACAGAAAACATTGAGTGGGAAGCCTGGGTACACATTTCTATTCTAACCAAGAACAGGTTTGTACATATAATATACAGTATTTGACAAAATCGTTCATATGTAAATATTAACAGCGATCTATGTCTCACAGAGCAGTTTCTTCACTACTGAAGAAGTGTCATTGCCTATTCCTCTTTCTTATGAATACATGGGTCCCAGATTCTGTAGACATTTTTAGTTGATTAGTTTAGAAAGAAAGGTAGACAATCTTTCTATAAGCATAACCTCATCCATTTTGAAGGTGGATAGCCATCACCTACCATCTCTGACCGGGGGAATTCCTGTACAGTATGTCAGTTTTTGAGAATAAGGAGACATTTCGCCACTGAAACTGATTTTGAAACTGAAGCAGAACTAATGACCTCAAGATTCCTAAGTAGAGGGCATACCAAAAGCTGTATCAGGACCAGACCCACCATATGACACCCAATCGATATAGCACAGTGTAGCCCAGAACTCCTGGACTTAAGAGATTTGACAGCCTCATAAGTAGCTGTTAGTACAGACACACTCCACCAAGCCCGGTGTGGGAGCAAGGATTCTCACTGTAACTTAGGCCTGCGCCCGCTGAGCCAACAGGAGAGAGCGGCGTCTGCGGATGCCCGGCTACCACTGGGAAGTTGCGTCTTTTCCCCCCCGTTGGTGCACGCCTCCTCCACCAGCTGGTGCGTGCCTCCTCCTGCTGGTGTGCGCCGGAAGAAGAGCCCGGCTAGAAGTTGGAACCAATGTGCGCGGCCGCGTGGTAACCAAGGTTCCCCCAAAGGTAAGGTGTGGGGCTATTGTGGAGGAGTGAGGCTATTGTGGGGGAGAGGTGTATTGTGTGCGTGTGTGTGTATTGTGGATGAGTGTATTGTGTGTGTGTCTTGGGGAAGCGGTAGGTGGGGTATTGTGTGTGTGTGTATGCTGGGGGAGAGAGGAAGAGGCAGATGGTGGGGTGAGAGTAAGACTGGGAGATTGGGGGATGATTGATAGAGCGAGAGGGGGGCGGGAAGAGACAGTCTCCCTCTCCCTCCCCCTCTCAGGGACACTTAACCTGGATTTATGTTTCCTCTTTAGAGATTTCTCTGGATGGGGAGCAGGGGGATAGGGAGAAAGAGAGATAAGGAAGAGGGGGGAGGGAGAGAGGCGAGAGAAAGATGCCAGCACTGTTAACATATTTTTAATAAGGAAAACTCAAGAAAAAAAGTGTGCCGATAGGTTACAGTGACTGTATATCTCATTTTTTTCCTGGTGCAGCCCGAGTTTTCCAATCAGACTTAAGAATTGGCCCCCACACTATTCTTAGTTTGATTGGCCTACTGTAACTAGAAGCACTCTCACTGTGAGCTTTTAAAGATAATAATAATCCTATAAAACAGAATTATTATTTTTTAACACCTGTTTTGTTTCAATAAAAAAACAGTGAAATTCGGGGTTTTCCGAATTAGAAAAAAAAAAAAAGCATTTGTGATCTGTATCTCCTGGTAACCTCTCATTGTCACTTCTGGCCATATTGTAGTTTGTCCTGTCAGATTCTTATTTGTCCATTTCTGCTTCCTGCTTGTGCATTAATGTATTCAAATAAAAGGCAATACTCTGGCAATGTCTGTAATGTGTTATACTTTTTATTCATTTGACCCTAAACTGCCTGGATTTCCTGTTTGCTTGAAATGATAACAGGTTTCCTGGTCACAGTGTGATAGATGTTAGTTATTGCATCGTTAGATTTCCCTCATCTCCCTCCATACTATTATAGTGTTTCATAAAAGGGCAATATTTTTAATAAAGCTTGGTGATTTTGCTGGAGGATTACAATGAATAGATGATAATGATCGGGGGGTTTACTATGATTGTGTAACGATGCGCGGAACACGCCCCCTGCGGCGTGTCCCTTCCTTACCTGTATACTTCTGATCGCCGCCCTCTAGCTGCGAGTCAAGATCCTGTGTCTTTAAGGATTCTGAAGCAAGCAACGCCATCTTGCTTTCTGGCAAACCCTGCCCTCTTCCTCCTGACAGGAAGTAAGCCTCTCTTTGACTTTCTCTTTTGCTGCCTGCCCTGGTGTCTGCTAGTACTCATCGCATACTGCTCCTGCCTGGACCTCCTTGGGACCTTTACTTATCTCCTGTGGATTCCAAAAGACTGGGACAGTCACTCTTATACTACTGAGGTTACTTTACCGTCGGGTAGTGTAGGTACCTGCTTAGTAGGGTTCACCTTGACGTGGTAGCAGGCTTATAATTCCTTGGCCAATGGATTAGACTAAGAACCCTTATGTTATGTTTAGTTTCGCTGCACCTTGCTGTTTCTGGCACTATGCCTTTAAGAAGTCTGGACGTTCTCCTAGAAGCAATCCTTCTCTGGATGTTACCTTGTGCTCTGGACTCTATGCCCATGTTCCTGTACCATGTTCCTGGTTTCCGTTTCCAGACTCCTGTGCTGAAGTGTTGGCTTCCCACAACCTCCGCGTTGGTGCCTGAGAACGCGCGCAATCCCGCTCTGCTGTCAGAGCATGCGTGCACATGCAGCTGGATAAATCGTGTCTCTGAGCTTGGCTCTACACCTCCGGACGCGTCGAGCATTCTCATGCGTTCGGCGCGGTCACGTGACTACGTGCACCGATCCCAAGCTGCGCGGCAACTTACTCCCTTCGTATCCTCTGCGGCCTCCCCACCTCGCTAACGGGTCCTTCCCCTTTTTCCCTGCGCTTGTGAGGAGAGCACAAGCGTGACAGATTGTCTCCAACTCATAATTGCAGTTCTCACTAACTTAATGCTGCAATGCTTTATTTTCTAATACGGGGAGAAGCTTTGCCTCTCTAGCCAGTCTGCTTTGTAATTTATAGACGCTTCCCTTATTCCTGAAACACAAATGCATCAAGGATTTAAACACGGAGGTGGAATTCAACAAAGTTATTAAAAACAATTGGGTAAATTAAGTGTGGCGAAAGTCACAGTTTACAACTAAGGAATCAGATTATATTACTTCTGAAAGTGGGTTGCACATGAAGGAGAGACCTGGTAGATTTGGAAAGTCATGTACACACTACTATAGGGTCTAATGTATGTATCAACGTAGAGTAGAGAGGAGCTGCGGTATATGGAAAAACAGTTTCTAACATCTAATGCAGAATTTTAGAATTACGCCACTTCTGATGTGGAGGATTTTTGGGGACAAATAAAGGGCGAAAATAAAGGCAAAAACAATGGCACAAATGGGATTAATTTGTGTGCATCATATACTGTAATTCCTCTTACTGACACTCTCCATGGAGAAATCGTGGGCAGATAGTGCACAATTGAAGCAAAATGCTTTGATAAACAGATGCAGGGTGAAAATGCCCTGTTTGTGCTCCAAAATTGCACTTGGTATATAGACCCCCTTGTCTAGTAAGGGCGCTCCTCTTGATCCATTAAGAGACATACAAACCTACAACATATTTACACTCCTCCAGGAAGAACATGACAGCTAGAACTTTGCTTTTCATTTCTTTATAAAGTTGTAAATTCCAACTAAAATGAGGAGTAAAGAGTGCATAGGAACATGATGTAAAACGCATATCCTTGGGGGTTACACGCCAGAAAGTTATTTAGAATAAAACTAAATTGCGTATTAAAACGGGATTTTGTGCATAAATTCCTACAAAATGGTACACAGAGGCTGTCATGGAACGGCAGACCTCTGGTACCCCAAATCAGCAGGTCACCGGTACACTGAGTCTATCCAGACTTCGCCTGCCAGGAAGTGTCTCCGTCCTACTGACCTCGATGGATTACCGCTTGGGCTAGGGCAGAAAGCTGTCCAAAAACCTACACTGGCTAATCCTAACCTAATCTGTTATTAGAATGGTAGTGTCACCACTCAGGGCCACTAGAGGGAACCTACCCACACAGTTCTGCTCTTATACCTGGGGCACCTCCGACCCAATCCCGGTGATTACAGACTCGTGGGGAGCCACAACTTGTACCCTTGTGATTTCTGGGGGCAAAGGGACATCCACTAACTCAAAGGGTCCCAGGGCTGCCAGAAATCACACAGCAAAATTACACAATCCCAGTGCACGTACAATAACAATCCTAGCCTAACCTCTTATATCCTAGTGGTCTCTGGGGGCAATTGGACCTCTGTGAACTCAAGCCACATGCCAGGGTCACATAATTCCCAGTAAGCACCCCATTTAAATGACACAACATACAGTATATCCAATCCATACTAAAAACCATGTGAGCTAACGCCCAGTCATGTCAATAGCGCTATTAACTGAGGGGTTTCATATAGAATATATAACATTAAATCAGCAGCAGAAAATAAAAAGGGAGGTTAGTGGAAAGGTTCTGATAATTTGCAAGAAGTCCAGTTAGAGTCCATGGGTACAGATAGGTTCTTTCGGCTGGCGCAGAGACGGGTTTTTTGCAGAGGCCAACGTCTAAGGCCGAGCTCACGGTGGCGGCGTCGCTACGTGCGCGCAGATGCATCTGCGCGCACTTCCGTGACTCTTACCTGATAGTCTACGGTAGTTCCTCAAGTGCCCGCGGCACTGCGCGTGTCGACGCTGGTACATTTTGCCGAGACACCTCAATTTGAAATTTCGCGCTGCGTTTAATATAATAAAAATAACCAGACAGTGAAAACAAAATTGAGTCTGTAATAAGATGCAGAGCTGCACCAAAAAGCTATGGTATCTAAATAATAAACAGGAGACAATAGTGCTAAGGGAAAAAAACAGGAACACCAAGATAAGCTGCAAGGAACTGCTGTGTTAAATGCAACAGCATTATATAGCAAGGGACAGAGATAATAAACAGGGGGACAATAATAGTGCAAAGGGAATAGAAAACAAAAAACAAGAATGTACCTGAATGTCTGTAGAACCAGGAGCCAGAATGAAGAGGAACAGGGAAAGACGCAGCGCTAGGGAAAAGAATAACCTGACTCCTGCAAAACAGAAAGTTTGACAAGCAAAGACCAGACAGGAGGGTTGGGATTTGATAGCCAACCTAGGATAGCAGCTGTCCTCATTAACTATTCTAGTTCTAATCGGACAGTCAGAACCTATTGCCTCTGTTTGTCCCTACAGGTCGGTGAGGAGTAGTGTGGGAAGGAATCGTGACAGTGCCCAAGCAAATATAAGAATAGACATAGATACTCTGCCACAATAACAATACAATAGAATTTCCCATACTGCCAACCTTTCATAGGTGTGTCAGAGAATAAAATAAGATTGGTAACCAATCAGGACACTGGTATTCTATGTCTTATCTCTTGCAGACTGCTACAGCTATATCTCAGATTCCCTTCACCACTCTAAGCACAACATTTTTACAAATAATAAGGGGGTAATTCAATATATGCCAAAGTGGCCTTTTTCGGTCAACCGCACCCGGAGTATATTGAATTATTCCTAAATGTTTCACTGACACACCAGACTTCAGAGAAGAAACACAGGTTTAGAAAAGCACAAAACATACATACCTGTACATAATTGTGAGTTTTGTATAGTACACTCTCTTTGTGTTTTGGGATAGGATAGGTTGTAGGTCGTGATACCTGTTTAATAGACCAAAAGCACACCTGAAGAAAAGACTTGTGAGGTTAGAGAAGCATGCGTACCAATATACCTACAAAGAACTATCATGTTTACCCAATAAAAGATTATTAAAACCTGGCATAAACCTGCACTTCTCCAGAACCAATACAGATATCAGAACTCTGAGTTATATGTTGGCTACATAGAAACAAACACATAGAGAAGAAAATGGCTACAATACGATTATCATATCTACTATGAGCTCTACACATCTTGAAAGTATTCTTCTGATGGGTGTTTGCGGAACCTCTGAGGTGGTCACATAGCATGAATTATAATGACGAAGGATTCCTGGCACACCAAGTCCTTCTTAATACAAATGTAACAAATACTAATTTAGTGCTTAGTGAAGAGACCACGTACTGTTGCTCATGACGGGACCTTCAAAGGGACTATCAATAAAGGACCTTCCCAACTGGTAGTGCCCTGTCTTTAAAATGCAATTTTCTAGAAGATTAAAGTACACACGGGCTACTCATTGCTCTCTACAATACCTTTATACAATGACAAACAGCGTGTCTGATGCATTATAGGTGTCATCCCCTGTTGGACCAAATTAATCTAATAATAATGATATATGTAGGTTACAACTAGCTGATTGATGCCTTTTACAAAAATGGGACGTGTAAGCATTTTAAATCATTTATGAATGATTATTGTGAAATTACTTTGTAAACATAGTGAGACAACATTTAGGTTGGGGTTTTACTGCCCATATCTTGCTCTTCTCCTGTGCTCTTTTCTTGTTGATCCTGTTACAGGGACACAGTATGCATAACTCCACGTAGATTATCATTGGGTTGCAGTAAGCAGATCTGACAACTCTGATACGTGTACACTTCAAATAAAACCAGGAAATTATCCATCTTTAAAAAATTATTTAAAGAACATTTTACTCTTGTCTGTTATTTAAAAAAAAAGTGTAAATAACAAACATTTTGCCCATTAAACATATCATGTCACAGTCATATAGACAGAAAGAAACGACGTGCTCCCAGTGACAGTGTTACAGTGTCATAATAGTGATAGCAGAATATATTGTTTCAGTGAAAATAGATATGTTTTGCAGCTCTAACCTGTGTGTTCAGTCTATTTAGGTAGATAGTAGTTTCATTGGGTTGGTGGAGCGCAGGGACATTTACTAAAAGGAAGGTAAAAATGGCGTCAAAGATGGACTCGCATCGGTTAGATGTTATCCCTTCTTGCAGTCTTCTCTTATGTGGCTCTTTCATAGCTCAGTCAAATAAAGGACAGGCAGGACACAGTGTAGTATGAAGGGTATAATATATAAAAAAATAACCTGTTGTAATCCCACTCATCATACGTGCAATATAAGCAAGTGCACAGCAGGTGATGCCGTTGGTGTGATTCAGACCTTGAGGCTCCCATGTCTTGTCTGCTCCAGCGTCTGACGTCACCTCCATTAGATGTCTCATCCGGTATGTGCACCTAGCGCTGGCCTCCGATACCTGCGTCTCAACAGGCACCACAAGGCTCTCTGCAGTTTCAAGACAACGCGTTTTGCCGTGAGTGGCTTCTGACGATAGCATGTATCTGATGAGAGTCCATCTTTGACAATTAGATAAGAAGCAGGCCAGCCAAACTTGAGAAAGGCAGCTGTGTCTGCTAAAACGTCACATCTTTACATTGGCCCATTAAATAGGTTTTTTGCAGAAATCCGCTTCTTATCTGATTGCTGAACTTGGACTGCAGATAGGGGTTCCCTAAGCCAGGAGCACCGGTGAATATAAGTCATTTTTCTCTTTATTGATGTGCAGCAATATCTCATGTTTTAGTCCATCTTTGACCCCATTTTTTACCTTCCTTTTGGTAAATTTTCCTGCGGACCACCAACCCAATGAAACTAATAACATGTCATAAACCCACTTTGGTGCTAAGTGTCACTGCACTGTTTAAGTAAGGCTACAGGGGAACCTGATAACTAAGAAAAGGAGTGATGAAATTCAGTGATCGAGGGCTGCCAAAAGCACTGGTTCCAAGATTTCTCTAATTAACACATAATTAACACAAACCTGGCTGCTCGATTCCTCTTTTTACATTGAGCTAGGGGATCCCTGGAGCTGAATCGCGCTATTCTTATGTCCGGTGATCCCGTGGTTCCTCAGATATTACAGATTTCAGTGCATGGATCCCCTCTCTGTTCCGGGGAAACAAAATGACCACTAAAGCGTGGGCCAATAGGAAGCTGCAATGGATAATGTGACTTCCTATTGGATAACTGCTGCTGCCATATTAAGAAGAATTGGAAGTGACCCGGCACCGGAAACTGTATGTATATGTGCAACCGGGGTGTTTCCATAGCTGGAAATAGCACGTTCCGTTCCTGGGACACCTCTGGTTCAAACACTGTAAAGAAACACATTTGGGCAGAATTTCTGCTTTAATTAGCCATCTTAATTATCACTAAAACAGTCGTCAAGGACAACATTTGCGCACCTCTTACCGAGACAGTTTGGTGTATAAAAGCTTAATGACATAGGAAAGAAGGGTATATACAGTATGGTGACATAAACATGGGACGCAGTATCTGGGGGTACATAAAGTTTAGGGTACAAGTAGGTCTGTTTTCATAATATATGAAATACGGCTAGGATCAATGATATCACCCTCTCCGACATGCAATGTTCTGTGTGATCTGTAACCTATTTGCACTCATACTGTAAGTATTTATGTTTAATAATTAAGGGGCTAAAACTTTAACATACGCCTCTCGCATTTTGGGTGAGTACAATGTGCAACCTACACATCAGTACAATTACTAATTAATTAACAACTAGTGTATATACCCAGTTAAAATAAGAAAACCAGCTCAAACCTTTGCTTCTGCTCCTTCCATAGCTCTTCCGTGTACTGAATCTCCTTGTCTGACGGCGTAGGGTTAAACGCACAGGTGGAGACTGCACAAAGCTGCAATAGCTACACAAACATTTTAATATGTACAAAAACACATTCTTGAATAATTTTACATTTTACAGATTGACAGCTGAAAATACCGGTGATCTCTCCTTAATTTGATGCCGTTCCCTCCTCGTGTATTATTCACCCAGAGTTGTCCCTTGGCTTTTTAACCACTTTGCTGCCAGAGGGAATACAACTCGTTACAAAGGGATGAGTGGCTCGCCCCTCCGGCTGTGTGGGGGGTAACCAGCGCTCTCATACTAAGACTTGGTTTTATTCCTACATTCTGCTCTGTAACTGATCTGCAGTGATCACATTTTTGGTAAGAAGCACAAAACGAGGACATTTATCTACAGAACAGGCAATGGGAATAAGAAAGCACAAACTGAACATAAAAATACCTCCCCGCCCAAAACCTCACGCGAGACTCCATCATGCACCATTATAAGAGGCGTTGAAAGCACACTGGGTGCTTTTTACTAAAACCTCCCTGATGCAAAACATGATCTAACAAAAGTAATAGATTTATCAGGTAATAACATCCCAGAGCTTTCAATTAGATTTGTGCTGCTTTTTAAAACAGTTTTGCAACTGGAAGTCTTTTATAAATTGGTTTTATTGGCGCTGCATGTCAATACTGCCCCCAAAAGTCAATACTGCCCCAACAAGTCAATACTGCCCCCATAAAGACTCTGACTCCAAAAGACTGTTCATGGTCCCAAGGTTCAACAAAGTATCTGGCCGCTCCTCCTCTTACTGTGCACCCCGAAACTGGAACAACCTACCGGAAACTCACACCCGCCACCAGTCTAAGTTCTATCAAAACTAAAGCTGTCTCACATTTTAATCTGGTCTGTAACTGTTACATACGCCTATAATATATATTATCTTTAACTGTGCATGCAATGTCTTGTATATAATGTATAACTCTGCTCACTTAATGTAACTGTATTTGTAACTATGTATTTGTAACCATGTATTATTTGTCATCATAACTCTGTGCCCAGGACATACTTGAAAACGAGAGGCAACTCTCAATGTATTACTTCCTGGTAACACATTTTATAAATAAAAATAAATAAATAAGTCAATACTGCCTGCTGAACCCCACACGTTACTAGGAAAGCTTTGCAAAGGCATCATCGCTGCATTTCATTCTGAATGACTGCCCCCCCAAATCTGAAACATTCTCTGAATGCCCCTTATCAAAAAAAAGTCCAATTGCAACTTTGCACCATGAAAGATACGGCACCAGATATATTAAAATACAGTCCCCGTTCTTCAGAAATTCATATTTTTGTCTTTGATAAATCTGTTTTTGGAGCAACGTTTCGTCAACTAATTTTTTTTTTTAACCAGTTTTACAACTATGACAAGTAACCTTCAATGAGTCCCCTTCCAAGCTCCTGCAACTTCACCTTCTGTCTCCTTTGCTTATTAGATTGTAAGCTCTTCGGGGCAGGGACTCCTTTTTCTAATGTTACTTTTATTTCTGAAATGCTTATTCCCATTATGCGTTATATTAATATGTTGCGTGTAGTGCTCCTGTGACGCGCCATGTACATGGATGATGCTATATAAATACAGATATACATACACACATACATTAACCATAATTGGTAGTTCAGATAATTGGATATGTCTATTCTCCTCAACAAATTTGTCCAGTTGACAATGCCCACAAGTCTGTTATGTGACGTGGTATTTACATAATATGTTATTAAACTTCCTTATATTTAGGTCCATGTCCTTGTAATCACAATGGAATTCCTATTACTCTGTCCCAAATACGTCAAAAAGTCACACAGTACCGCTCTCCCTGCCAATTATTGTAAATGAGCCATAAAGATAATTTAGTGCACTATGCGTGTTGAGCATACACATTATATAGCGGTGAGTTTATATCTGACATATCTGTGTGGAACGTATTTATGTTTTTAACCCCCAAACGGATCAGGTCTTCAAATATGAAATAATTGCTTAAGCTCTCTTGGGTTCCTCAAGGGCGCAGAGAGACCGCAAACCTGACTCCCAGAGCGTTTCCACAATCACGTTAACCTTGTCACACAATCTGTCAGATTTGACAAGGATATATTGTAAGCCTCGGACCCAAAGAGACGAGTGAGATCTTGAATGCTCGTGTCCACAAGATCAATAAAGAACTTCCATGCAGGTGTAAGAGGCTGCAAGATGATTAGCCCAGGGGTCAGGGGTCAGGTGTCAACATCTCTTTGGGGCAAAAAATGTTCCAGATTGTTCAAAGGACAAAATCCCAGTTCTTTCTATGAGGTTAATAACAAATAATATAGCAGACTTTCACAACCAGGGAATACATCTGTCTTATATACTGTAATACAGGAAATAAACTCTGGTATCCGTAAGGTATATAGGAGACTGAGGGGTATACGTATTAAGGTTTGCAGGTAGGCATTAAGGGCTAGATTCACTAAAGGTCAATACATTAAAATTAGGCTTTGTTAAAAAATGGGATTGCAGTGATATTTTTGCCATTACCTTCATATTCAATCAGAATACTTTATTCAGGAATGGGTTGCAACGTGCAGCTGATTTGACTCGTGAAAATGTGTTAACTTTGCGGTATATATAACGCTAGCAATGCAAATAAGCGATAAATCATTGAAATCAGCGGTAATCAATGCTAGTGATGCAATCGTGGAAAAGGTGGGGAGATATCACACTTTGCCACCATAGGGTTATGTAATAGGATTTCCTACAAACCCTATAGCAGATTTTTGTTGGAACAGGATTGAGGTCTCAGGCTACCAATGCACTGCAAAGTATTTCCTTCAGGCACCAAAGCGGTGAATGTACAACAAAAACTCTATACGAATAAAACACACAAAGCACTACATCCATATGTGCAAATATTAAGCCTTTAGTTGCCCAAGTGACCAAATGTTCTACACTTTTAACATCGTGTATTTGTACCCCCTTTTCTATGTTGGCTAGTCGTATCTTGCCTATGTACTGTATATTGTTTCCGTTATATACATAAGAAAGATTAGCTTAGGGTAGGTGATAAATATCAGCGAGATATTTTGACGGTAGCCTGAAGTTTAGTGAATATCATGTGAATAACAAATTTGGCGTTCACTGCTGCTACACATCGCTGCTGTAAGAAATCTCCTATCACTGCTTTCATCTTGGGGATGTTGCTTTAGTGAATAGGTCGATAAAGAAAAATTGACATGAAACAATGCTAATTTGTTCATTTATATATGCCTTTAGTGAATCCAGGCCTAGGGGACCTATTCAATAAGCTCTGAAGAGTCCAATCGCAACTTGAATGGGAGATTTCGAGTTTATTGCAGTACGACCCACCATGTTGTATCTTATTGAATAAATCACTAAATTAGGTGAGTTTATTTAATGGGGGAAACATTTGCAACAATATATCAAAGTGCTCTGCTGAAATCTGGCTTTAGTGTTAGTGATCAACTTCAGAAGTAGTTACACAAGTAGTTAGGGGAAAAGTTGCTCTGGCAAAATATTATAATGGGATGCATCAAAACGTCAATCTTTTTATGGTACATTTTTATTTATTGATTCAATTTGAATAAGTGCCCTCACACTGTGCGAAATTTTAACCACGGGATATATACATTCAATACTCTATAGGTAATCATATAGGTATATGCAGAAAAACATTCTAAATAGAAAAGCCTGGTAAAGGCTCAATATCCCCTTAAGGAAACATTCTTCAATGCGTCCATAATACAGTAACACAATTATGGGAAAAGATCTCTATCTTAAACATGGAAAGATGAGCAGGAGACCAGTCTTGGAACAAATTCAATTTGTATTGAAGCGTTCATATATATAAAAATGACAAGCATGCAAACAGTTAATGCAAATAAAAGGACCTAGTGCCAATAGGATCAAACACTAACGTGGCAGTTTTCCTTTATTCCATATAAATCAGCCACGTATTGGATGGCGCCCAAAACAAGTTTGATGCATTTGCCACTGGTGCAAGTGAGAAAAGAACACAAAAGAAAATGTTTGTACCACATGATGGAGCAAATAGTCTCGAAGCATACTGCCCAAATGATACAATCAACAAAATACTGCGAGAGGAAGAATTCACGTAGGATACAAAAAATACAATTCTGCTTGTGGATAAGAGGGTAACTTATAAGGTCAGCAAGGCCCTGGCAAGCTCTGTGTTTTGGGGCTATTTCCCTGCAGCGTCTCTCAGCTGCAAAGCACCAAATGTCTCCAGAGAAATGACCCCGTTCCTTTCACTAAAGCATCAGTATCGTTTTTCTCCAGCGTTGCACACTCAGAAACACAACCACAACATCTGGAAGTGTGTGGGTATTATTGCAAAGGGCATCATGTCCCAAGGGATGGAAGAATGCAGAAATAGTGCAGGTTATTTAATAAAACTGTGGCAAAACTGGAGCAAAAACAACTGCACCAGATTTATGCAAGGGAAAAAAATCTCTTTGTCTTAAATAGGAGTCAATTTCCTTAAGAAACCTGGTGCTGTGTTGTGCTTTAATTCTGTCCAAGTTTAGCAGCAGAGAAACCCAGTAAGAAAGGAATTAAAAAAAAAAAAAAAAAAACTACTATACTATACTGTGCTATCCCAACAGGGAGCTGAGTGATAAGGCATTCCCTACTATACTATGTGCTATCTCAGCAGGGAGCTGAGTGATAAGGCATTCCCTACTATACTATACTGTGCTATCCCAGCAGGGAGCTGAGTGATAAGGCATTCCCTACTATACTATACTGTGCTATCCCAGCAGGGAGCTGAGTGATAAGGCATTCCCTACTATACTGTGCTATCTCAGCAGGGAGCTGAGTGATAAGGCATTCCATACTATACTATACTGTGCTATCCCCGCAGGGAGCTGAGTGATAAGGCATTACCAACTATACTATACTGTACTATCCCAGCAGGGAGCTGAGTGATAAGGCATTCCCTACTATACTATACTGTGCTATCCCAGCAGGGAGCTGAGTGATAAGGCATTCCCTACTATACTATACTGTGCTATCCCAGCAGGGAGCTGAGTGATAAGGCATTCCCTACTATACTATACTGTGCTATCCCTGCAGGGAGCTGAGTGATAAGGCATTACCAACTATACTATACTGTGCTATCCCAGCAGGGAGCTGAGTGATAAGGCATTCCCTACTATACTATACTGTGCTATCTCAGCAGGGAGCTGAGTGATAAGGCATTCCCTACTATACTATACTGTGCTATCCCAGCAGGGAGCTGAGTGATAAGGCATTCCCTACTATACTATACTGTGCTATCCCAGCAGGGAGCTGAGTGATAAGGCATTACCAACTATACTATACTGTACTATCTCAACCGGGAGCTGAGTGATAAGGCATTCCCTAATATACTGTGCTATCCCAGCAGTGAGCTGAGTGATAAGACATCCCCTACTATACTATACTGTGCTATCCCAGCAGGGAGCTGAGTGATAAGGCATTCCCCTACTATACTATACTGTGCTATCCCAGCAGGGAGCTGAGTGATAAGGCATTCCCTACTATACTATACTGTGCTATCCCAGCAGGGAGCTGCATGATAAGGCATTCCCTACTATACTATACTGTGCTATCTCAGCAGGGAGCTGAGTGATAAGGCATTCCCTACTATACTATACTGTGCTATCTCAGCAGGGAGCTGAGTGATAAGGCATTCCCTACTATACTATACTGTGCTATCCCAGCAGGGAGCTGAGTGATAAGGCATTCCCTACTATACTATACTGTGCTATCCCAGCAGGGAGCTGAGTGATAAGGCATTCCCCACTATACTATACTGTGCTATCCCAGCAGGGAGCTGAGTGATAAGGCATTCCCCACTATACTATACTGTGCTATCCCAGCAGGGAGCTGCATGATAAGGCATTCCCTACTATACTATACTGTGCTATTTCAACAGGGAGCTGAGTGATAAGGCATTCCCTACTATACTATACTGTGCTATCCCAGCAGGGAGCTGAGTGATAAGGCATTCCCTACTATACTATACTGTGCTATCCCAGCAGGGAGCTGAGTGATAAGGCATTCCCTACTATACTATACTGTGCTATCTCACCAGGGAGCTGAGTGATAAGGCATTCCCTACTATACTATACTGTGCTATCCCAGCAGGGAGCTGAGTGATAAGGCATTCCCTACTATACTATACTGTGCTATCCCAGCAGGGAGCTGAGTGATAAGGCATTCCCCACTATACTATACTATCGCAGCAGGGAGCTGAGTGATAAGGCATTCCCCACTATACTATACTGTGCTATTTCAGCAGGGAGCTGAGTGATAAGGCATTCCCCACTATACTATACTGTGCTATCCCAGCAGGGAGCTGAGTGATAAGGCATTCCCTACTATACTATACTGTGCTATCCCAGCAGGGAGCTGAGTGATAAGGCATTCCCTACTATACTATACTGTGTTATCTCAGCAGGGAGCTGAGTGATAAGGCATTCCCTACTATACTATACTGTGCTTTCCCAGCAGGGAGCTGAGTGATAAGGCATTCCCTACTATACTATACTGTGCTATCCCAGCAGGGAGCTGAGTGATAAGGCATTCCCTACTATACTACACTGTGCTATCCCAGCAGGGAGCTGTGTGATAAGGCATTCCCTACTATACTATACTGTGCTATCCCAGCAGAGAACTGAGTGATAAGGCATTCCCAACTATACTATACTGTGCTATCCCAGCAGAGAACTGAGTGATAAGGCATTCCCTACTATACTATACTGTGCTATCCCAGCAAGGAGCTGAGTGATAAGGCATTCCCTACTATACTATACTGTGCTATCCCAGCAAGGAGCTGAGTGATAAGGCATTCCCTACTATACTATACTGTGCTATCCCAGCAGAGAACTGAGTGATAAGGCATTCCCTACTATACTATACTGTACTATCCCAGCAGGGAGCTGAGTGATAAGGCATTCCCTACTATACTATACTGTGCTATCCCAGCAGGGAGCTGAGTGATACGGCATTCCCTTCTATAGTATACTGTGATATCCCAGCAGGGTGGGGAAAAGGATGAAATGCAGGAAATATGTGGAACATGGTATGAAGTCATTCTTATGGGACCCTGTCTAATGGGGAAGATTATTGGTGTCACTTAACTAGCTACTTGTGGCTATAGTCAGCTGTGCACATTAAGAGTTACATCACCCAGTGAGTGTGTCAGCATGCGTGAATTAAGACAGGGGAGCAGTATAAATAAGCTCAGGTCCCTGGATGTTGCATTCTGTGGCTCTCTGCTCCTCGCTGCCTTCCCTACAGACACAGGTAAGTGCTTATCGCTGTACTTCTTAACAGTAAGTGGCTGTATCTGGTCTGACTTGATGGAGGCTGTTGTGGATTGGTGTATACAGGTAACCTTCACTGGATGTTCATATCCACCTGCCAATGCAAACCCTGTCACTCACTGTACAGAGGTGACACTGCTTAGCTATTGGGTAATAATACAGTTCTTCACAGTTGTATTGCCTGTGCTTCTGAGAACATGGGCAGATGGTATGCATAACATGCTTGTGTTTGTGTACTGTATATATCTCTGTGCCAGGAAGCAGGGCCTGTATGAATTATATTCAGAATTATTTCCCTATAACATGTCACAACTGCAAAAAATCCCAGTTTTCTCCATGCACCAATAGAGACTAGAACGTTGCACCACATTATATACAGGGCTAAAGAGGCCTTATAGCTTGTCGGGGGACCTCCTGTACATAGTGTATATAGGGTCACATGCATGGCACTGATAGGATGTGAACATACAGTGGCTGCTTATTGAGATACTATAGTTGAGTATTTATACAATGTATTATGTATTTGTGACACATCGAGGTACTGAGTGATGGAATTGTGAAAGTACTCGGGGTATGGGGTACTATTACTTTGCTGTATAAATACATATGTTATTGCCACTGCTCTTAGCTTAGTTGAACACTGGAGATGTTCCGTACACTGGAGCCTTCAATTAACTGGCACAGTTGATTTTTAAAACTTTTTAAACTGAGTCCATTTAAATAAGTTTCTGTACATGAATTGTCATCATTTTCACACATGAATAGGCAAATAGTATGGTCTGAAAAGCTCAGAAACAGCGTGTGAATTCAACTATTTCCTACAATAATGATATATATGGGGGTGGGGGGGGGAGAGAATGGGAGGGAGAGGGAGAGAGAGAAGAATAGGAGGGGGAGGGAGAGATAATGGTAGTAGGGTGGAGAGAGTGATGAGGGGGAGTGGTAGAGGGGAGGGGAGATGGAGAGAGAGAGAAGGCGGAGAGAAATAGAGGGAGGGAAAGAAAGGACAGAGAGAGAAGGGGAGAGGGGGAGAAATATAAGGGGAGGAGAGAGAGAAGAGGGGGGGAGAGAAGAGGGGCGGAGAGAGGAGCTGGAGAGAGAGATGGGGGGTGGGGGGAGGAGAGAGGGTGGGGGGGGAGGAGAGAGGGTGGGGGGGGGGGGGGGGGAGATGGCTGCAGCCAGGAACCAGCTCCAGAGCTCAGGATTTCAGGCCTGTATCACACAAGTAAAATAGGATAATTACTATACACCTATTTATTATTAGTCATTTGGATTACTGCAGCCTGGGTGAAGGAGCGGCTCAGTGGGTACAGACCCTCTAGAATCTTGGGAACCTGGTTCAAATCCCAGAATCAGGTCCTTGCGATCTTGGGCAAGTCACTTTATCTCCATGTGCCTCAGGCACAAAAAAATAGATTGTAAGCTCTACGGGGCAGGGTCTCGTGCCTGTAAAACATCTATATACAGTGCTTTGTACAGTGTATGAACCATGCATGCAAAAACATTATTATTATCATCATATACAGTACTGTTTATTTACTTGTAAAAAAAAAGTTAAAGTAGAATTTTAACATAGTATCTTAGCTCTCCAGCAGCATTACACATTGTGTTCGGACATACTGCCCATAGCATGCTAAACTAACTCTGTGTTACAGATTTACACTTCAGTATAAAGATTTTCCTGCTTAGTTTGGTCTTTTTCACATGACAGTAATGTTCTCACCCTGCTTCGCTTCTTCTACCTTTAAGGCTTGAAGGGATTTCTCATCTATTCTATTTTCGATGCTGGATATTATTATTTTGGTAGCTGCTATTCTTGACTGTCAGTTAGTACAACATAATCATAAGGGCGTCAGCATAAAGCAATGTGCTGGGGACAAAAATTATTTATTGTGTCAAATTATAGTCTTCAAATGTATAAAAGCCTATTTTACATAAAGTGAAGGTCTCTAGGGCAGAAAGGATAACAGCACCAGTTCCAATCACAGATTTCCATACATCCCATTATAATATTTAGCCTGGAAGGGTATACAAATATAGTGGAAGCTTCTGGAGATACTAAAGTTATGTATGTATCAAATGTATTATGTGTTTGTTACACATAGAGGTATTGAGTGGTCAAATTGTGAGGGTAATAGGGTGTATGGGGTACCACAATTTTTTTATTTACTAAATGCAGACATTTTATATTAGCCGGAATATCACAAACTGCTCCGACAACTTTCCCCCTAACTGCTCCTATAACCGCTCCCTATATCTTCTCCCCTAACTGCTCCTATAACTGCCCAAACTGTATTACCCACTCCATATAACGTGTCCCCTATGATCGCTCTCTATGACTTCTCCCCTAACTGGTCCTATAACTCCTCCTATAACCGCTCCCTATAACTCCTCTACCTGTTCCCAAACTATTCCTTAAAACTTCCCTCCACTGCTACTTTAACCATTCATTAGAACTCCTGCCCTCACTGTCTTTGTAACCGCCCCTAAATCAGCAGCTGACACCAAGCTTAGGAAAGCTGACACAAAGCACTTAGATTAATGATGCAACATGAACCTGACTCTCAACTTCACATCAATCATAATGCCAATGGGACGTTTCTTACAGGCATTATACAGACCCCCCAATGTGTGCTGTCAATTAGCATTGTTACTCCCCAAAAATCCATGTTATATTAAGCTACAGACTACAGATGTAGTCAGCCTCAATGTTCCCCCGATAACACAAAATATCCCATTATAACTGAGAATATCGCAGAGTTTCCAAAGGACTCGATGGAAGTGCTGTGAATGTCACATGCCCCACTATAGGGCACCAGAGTGGAGACAAAAAAGTAATCTATATATCCAGCATTCTCTATAGAATGTACTCTTCCTAGAAAATCCGGCTGTGTTTATGTACGCGTTGTCCATCTCGTTATAGGTTATAAAAATAAAAATAAAAAAAAACATCAACAATGTCAGACATCATGCAAGAAATCGACAGGATCCTAGAAATCTTCCAGACATCTTCGCAAAGTAAATTTGTCGGCAATAAACTCACCAAAAAAGAAATGAAGCAGTTCGTAAAAGTGGAGCTGTATGAGGCAATCAAGGTAGGACATGGGATGGGTCTGCACTTCATAGCTTCTCTGTCTCCTGATCAATGCATTCATAATACTGTAATAACATTGTGACTGCATAAGTCTCTTTCCGCCACTCCTCAGTGAGATGAAAAGCACTTCCAAAATGAACCTGCCAGGCAATTAGAAGTATATTTACTACTGTAATGATTTATTCCTATAGTATAAGACAATATGCATGTCTTTGTGTACAAAGATGAATATAGATAGATAGATAGATTAGATAGATAGATTAGATAGATAGATATAGAGAGAGAGATTTACTAAGCGGTGTTGTCATAAGACACCTCACAGTCAATTCAGGTGAATGGCCATGAGGTGTATTACAGCGCTGTACGGTGTTTTGTGGCTTAAATCAGTAATTACCCCCAGAAGTTGTATCTAGCGGCCTGAGCTTTTGCTGGTCTCCAAAAAAAAAAAAGATAAATTAAAGTGTTTTAAAAATGCTTGTTTTCTTAACCTCTAGTGTCTGAGGTTACCATGGTAACCTGAGACTGCACTGGGTTCTGGAGCATCTTGAAAATTAATATGCAAACAGTGATGAGCGAGGACTGCTGCTTTAGCACTGTAAATATGTCAATATGGCCCTTGGTCTCTTAAAAAGTAATACGTCCTCTATTTGTTTTTCATCTCATTTTGCTTTACTCAACTCTCTCATGTTTGAGGGCGATCCATATCTCTCTTCCAATGTTCCCACAGTTTTTAGGTCTCAGGGACCAATCCGCCTCCCTCATCTGCCTATGGGCTATGTCATGTTTCTCAGCAGAAGTCTCTATTTACTGCATTTGTATTTCAATCTCACTGCTGATCTTATAACAATGTTTTCCCTAAACTTCACCTCTCATACAACATGGGATATTCTGTGCTTCTTTTGTTGCAGAATACCGGAGACACAGAGACCATCAACTTAGTAAAGAAAGCTCTTGACAGACATAATGTTGGTGAAATTAGCTTTGGTGAATTTACCAACCTGGTTCGTGCTGCAGCCAAAGCGTATAACAGACAATTGAAAGGAAAGAGCCCTCAGCCATGTGGGGCTCAGCAGCAGGAGGCTGGCGTCCAGCAACAAGTAACTAGGACTCCGTCACAACAACAAGCTCAAGTTCCAACTCTAGGACCAGCTACACAACAACCAGCTAGTTTAATGCCACAGCAAGCAAACCAACAGTCACTGTACATCCAGACTCAACAGCAAGTTTACACACCAAATCCACAGCAACAGTATTATTATGTACTGAACTCATCCGAACAGTCAGGTTACATAGCAGCCTCACCACAACAGCAATCACCACCTCAAGTACCAGCTCAGGTGCTAGTTCAGGTACCAGTTCAGATGCCTGTCCAACACCCCCAACAAGTACCAGTTCAGGCACCAGATTATTCAATTTGTCAATGGTTTGATCTAGCACCAGTCCAAGTGCCAGTTCAAGCACCACAAGTACCCATTCAATTGCCAGTTCAGCAACCACTTCAGGTGCCAGTTCAAGCCCCATCACAAGTGCCAGTCCAAGTGTCAGTTCAAGCACCACAAGTTCCAGTTCAGGTGCCAGTTCAGGTACCAGTTCAGATGCCCATCCAACTTCCCCCACAAGTACCAGTTCAGGCACCAGCTTATGCAGTTTGTCAATGGTTAGATCTAGCACCAGTCCAAGTGCCAGTTCAGGCACCACACGTTCCAGTTCAGGTGCCAGTTCAAGCACCCCCACAAGTACCAATTCAAACACCAGCTTATGGAGTTTGTCAATGGTTAGCCCAAGCACCAGTTCAAGCACCACCACAGATGCCAACCCAGATGACAGTTCAAGCTACACAAGTGCCAGCTCAGGCACCCACCCAAGCACCAGTCCAAGTGCCAGTTCAAACACCACAAGTACCAGTTTATGCGTCAGTTCAGGTACCAGTTCAAGCAACCCAACAAGTATCAATTCAGGCACCAGCTTATGGAGTTTGTCAATGGTTAGCCCAAGCACCTGTTCAGATGCTAGTTCAAGCCTCTCCACAGGTACTAACTCAGGTGCCAGTTCAAGCACCTCTACAACAAGGAATTCAAGTTCAGGTTCAAGCACCACCACAAGTACCAGCTCAGGCACTAAGACAAGCGACAGTACAGGTGCCAATTCAAGCACCACCACAGGCACCAGTCCAATGGCCAGTGCAAGCACCACAGGTACCCATTCAGGTACCAGTTCAGGCCCCTCCTCATGTACCAGAGCAGGTACCAGTTTATGGAGTTTATCAATGGTTAGCTCAAGTACCTGTTCAAATGCTAGGTCAAGCTCCTCCACAGGTACAAACTCAGATGCCAGTTCAAGCACCACTACAACAAGGAATTCAAGTTCATGTTCAAGCATCACCACAAGTACCAGCTCTGGCATCCACACAAGCACCAGTCCAGGTGCCAGTTCAAGCAGCCCCACAGGCACCAGTCCAGGTGCCAGTTCAAGCACCACAAGTACCCATTCAGGTGCCAGTTCAATCACCTCCACAAGTACCATTCCAGGTAGCACCTTATGGAGTTTGTCAATGGTTAGATCTAGCACCAGTCCAAGTGCCAGTTCAAGCATCACAAGTACCCATTCAATTGCCAGTTCAGCTACCACTTCAGGCACCAGTTCAAGCCCCTCCACAAGTACCAGTTCAGACACCAGCTTATGCAGTTTGTCAATGGTTGGATCTAGCACCAGTCCAAGTGCCAGTTCAAGCACCACAAGTACCCATTCAATTGCCAGTTCAGCTACCACTTCAGGTGCCAGTTCAAGCCTCTCCACAAGTACCTGTCCAAGTGTTGGTTCAAGCACCACAAGTTCCAGTTCAGGTGCCAGTTCAAGCACCCCCACAAGTACCAATTCAGACACCAGCTTATGGAGTTTGCCAATGGTTAGCTCAAGCACCAGTTCAAATGCCAGTTCAAGCACCATCACAGATACCAACCCAGGTGACAGTTCAAGCACCACAAGTGCCAGGTCAGGCACCCACCCAAGCACCAGTCCAAGTGCCAGTTGAAGCACCACAAGTACCCGTTCAGATGCAAGTTCAGGTACCAGTTCAAGCACCAGCTTATGGAGTTTATCAATGTTTAGCTCAGGTACCAGTTCAAGCACCACCACAGATACCAACCCAGGTGCCTGTTCTGGTACAAAAACAAGTATCATCCCAGGTGTCAGTTCAAGCACCACCACAGGTACCAACTTAAGTGCCAGTTCAAGCATGGGGAATACAGAACTATCTCACCCCTCTCATCCCTCTCATCCCTCTCATCCCTCTCATACTTCCCCCCTCTCATCCTTACACTACTCCAATGTATTTCTTACCCTCCCCCTTTTCTCACTCCCCCACCAAACACATACACACACAGGGCTTACCTTAGCGGCGAAGCGGCCGGCGGAGAGATGTCTCTGCAGTGAGGTGAGTGACGGCTAAACACCGGCAGCGACTTGGTCACTGCAAAACGGCCGCGGCCAAATGTCCTACACCGCACAACTTAAATCCCCCCAAATCCCTCACTCAATCTTACTCCCTCACCCCCCCCCCACACACACACACATAATTACACCCCAACAATTTCCCACGCACATTACACACACACACACACACACACACACACACACACACACACACACACACACACACACACACACACACACACACACACACACACACACACACACACACACACACACACACACACACACACTCCACACACACACATTCCACACACACACTAGCCGCACATTCCACATTCCACACACACACACACAAACACACACAAACACACACATACATTCCACACAAACACACTAGCCGCACATTCCACACACACACACGCTGCACATTCCACACACACACATTTCACACACAAACAAACACATACATTACACACACACATTACACACACACACACACACACACACACACACACACACACACACACACACACACACACACACACACACACACACACACACACACACACACACACACACACACACACACTCCACACACACACACATTCCACACACACACTAGCCGCACATTCCACATTCCACACACACACACACACACAAACACACACAAACACACACATACATTCCACACAAACACACTAGCCGCACATTCCACACACACACACGCTGCACATTCCACACACACACATTTCACACACAAACACACACATACATTACACACACACACACACACACACACACACACACACACACACACACACACACACACACACAAGCCGCAAATTCCACATTCCACACACACACACACACACACACACACACACACACACACACACACACATATTCCGCACACACACACACACACACACACACACACAATTCCACATACACAATTCCACACACACAATTCCACACACAAGGAGTTTAGAGGCAAATGGCAGGAGGGAGATAGGGTGAAAGTTAGACAGGTAGGGTCAAGCTTACTGTTTTTGAGTAAAGATATCTGTTGCGTGCTTCAAGGCGCTGGGGGAGGAGTTGGAAATATGTATGTGTATACGGATTAGAGTTGCGCAAGAGATTTGAGGAGATGGGAGGCAATGGGGTTGATAGGAAAGTGGTAGAGGAAGAGGAGGAGATTAGCACGGGCAATTCTTCCTCTGTGACAGAGGAAAAAGAGTCAAGGAAGGCAGAAGGAAAGTTAGGAAGAGGAGGTGTAGAACATGAGGAGGACACAGAGGGGATGTCTTGGCGAATGGAATCCACCTTTTTCTTGAAATAGTCAGCAAAGTCCTGAGCTGGAATGGATGGAAAAAAAAAACCAGGCAACTAACAGTGGTCTGAGTAGAGCGTCAAGGACAGAGAAGAGGCAGCATGGGTTAGATTTGTGTGTGTTGATTAGTGAAGAAAAATACGTTTGTTTAGTCTTGGAGAGCGCAGAGTTGAAACTTTTATTATGGCTAGATTGTTTTTTTATTATTGCACGAACATGTATATTATTATACATAATAACCTAAAACACCCTCTTTATTTATATATACAGTACGGTCTATCTATATATACTATATCCACAGAATCAATTAAATGGCTATATTATAGATGTAAAAATACAATCACTGAATAACTGTCTCTTACAATATACTGTGGATTCCTTTTGATTTGTAAGCTCCTTGGTTTTCCTTAAACTAATAGATCACAATTAGGGAAATTAAGCAGCCTTTGTATATGAAGCTGTCTTTTACCCCTTTGGTCAGCAGTGCAGTTTATATGGGTGCTTTTTAAATAAATGATACAGTAGTAGTCATTATGTTCCAATAATGAATGGTTTACAATGTATATTTGTTATAACTTGTAATTGAAAGGAAAACTCCAAATTATTATTAGGGATAAAAAAAGACTGTTTCTTACTGATTGCCGAGGCAGTTCTGCACTGACTATTCACAGACATGATCCCAATACTGACCGGGACTAGTTCACCCCTCATTAGAACAACCTGGCATTTTCAAGATACCCCGGGTCCACTATATTGATACCGCACTTAGTGCGGACACCCGATCGACATAATGAAGGGAAGTGCAGAACTACTGGATTCAAGAGATCCAACAGGCCTCAGCCTCCAAGTATCTGGGATTACAGGCACACGCCACCACGCCACCACACAACACATCACCACGCCACACACCACCACGCCACCACACCACCATGCCAAAACACAACACATCCCCACGCCACCACACCACCACACCACCACGCCACTATGCCACCATGCAACACATCACCACGCCACACACCACCACGCTCGGCGAGGGATTGTGGATTCTCACTGTAACTAGAAGCTCCCTCTCACTGTGAGCTTCGCATCGACCTTTTAAAGGTTTCTACACTAGCATTGATATCAAATAGGTTGTTTTTACAATAAAGATCTTGTTTTCAGTGGAACAAAAAAACAAAAAAACATACTGCTCTGTGGAATATGGCTCCCCTTGTATGATTATGTTATTGTGTTTTAATGCCCCCTTTTTCTTTCTGTATCCCATAAAAACTACTATATAAATAAAAAGTTTATAAAAAAAAACACATACTTGTATTCGGGGGTTATTGAATGAAAAAGGGTTTGTGATCTCTGTCCCCTGGTAACATCCATTGGATTTGCAACTTCTGGTCCTACTGTAGTTTGTCTAAGGGATAAATCACAGAGCGTCGTTAGTGACTTAACGAGATGTTAAAATCAGTTAACGTCTCATTAAGTGCTAGCGGAGATCTTCAAAGTTCAGTAACAATACGTGAAGTCCTGTTTTCAGCCATAACGAGCCCCAGAGTTATTATAACAGACATTAGTGCTATCTAAAGCGATGTTCCCCCTAAGAACGCACATCCACAGAGATCCGTAATACGTAGCGCAGGAATTTAATGGTACGTTAGTTAAGTTATGGCTAAACTTGCCGTTACTCCCATACAAATCCTTCACGTTATGAGTAACATCATGTTATAATAGCATTAAAACGACATCTCATTCTTTAACAAACAATACACGCAGTGTTCCCCCATCCCAGCATCAATACTCACTGGAGCAGCTTTTCTGATAGGCAATCACTTACAATAATGTTGAGACATTTCCAAAAAACATATCCATTTTCTGTGTTTAAAAAAGGATGCGAAGAGAAAAATGTTGTATAATAAACAGAGCATACTGTACGTATAATGTCAGTTCCTTCCTTTTAGTCGTTTGTTCCCTACTCTACTGTAATCCTTACGGTATTAAATCCAGGGAAAGCATCATAAGCTCTCTGTGAGGGAGTGTGTAGGGCATGTAGGAAAGTAGTGAGTGAAAGAGTTAAGCTGGCCCACCGTTCCAGGACCAGGAGACCACACCCAAGCTTCCAGGTCTCCTAGAGTGCAGGGTTTGTTCCCAGTCAAAGCCTGATTGGGACTGGAGGTTGAAAGGGAGGCAGCAGACTCCCTGTTTAGAGAGTCACAACCTGCAGGAGAGCAGGTTCCCAGAGGGCTCGCCTGGGGGTACAGATTAGGACTTTCTCCATGTACCAAAAAGACTTACAAATACATAGATACCTATTTGTTGATATTCACTCAGAGTATCAGTAGACTGAAATATGTACAGATTTGGTCAGAGATACTGTGTATATGAATTAATCGAAAAATGTACCTTTAATAAATCATTAAGAAATTTTACACCAAGGAATGAAATCTAAAACCAATAAAATGATGCCTATAACTAGTATGAGGACTGAGGTGCTAAGGGTTGGGGAATGAGGACTGTCACCTCAAACTCAGTGCTCAGTGGCCTTGCGAGCCCATCTCTCTTTCTCGTACACTCACCCTCGCTCTCTCACTCTCCTCTATTCCCCACCTCCATTCACCATGTATTTCTCTCCCCACCTCTGTCTCTCACTCTTACCATCTTACACTCTTCGTCTCTCCCTCTTCTTGTCCCCCTCTTATAGCGCCTCTCACACTCTTCCCCCCCTCCTCTCACTCAATCCCACTCCCTCAATCCCCCCTTCTTCCCACTCAACCCGCTACTTAACCCCCCCTCCCCCCACTGGCCACACACAATACATGCACAATCCCCCCCACACTAATACACTCGCATACACACACAATACCCCCACAAACGCTCCTACACACACAATACCCCCCCAAAAAAACACACACTACCCCTCACACACAGAGACACACATACACACACAGACACACACAATACCTCCACAAAACTTCTCCACACATAATACCCCCACAAATCACGCCTACACACATACCCCCAACACACACACAATACCCCCAACACACGGACACGCACACACACACACACACAATACCTCCACAAGTTGGGAAACTGTGCCCTGAGAAATAATAAAGGTTAAAGTCCTTTGTGCGGGGAGTCCTACATCGGAAACTTTGCTGAGAATTTTATTTTTGGAACACGTCTAATCTTTCACAATTGGTAAATCAACGGAAATGAATACTGAATAGAGAGCACACTCAGCAGTCAGGCTCATGGTCTCAATAGCATAGTAGTTTGAAAACACTTTTTGTGACTCATTTTGTAGTGAAAATCAATTGCCTTTAATTTATAGGAATCAGGCCATAGATCCAAAAAAGCCAAGTTTCAGGCCCACAAATGGCTTTTCATCAGGTAGGACAAGAAGCAAAAAGTGACACACGGGGAGTACTCATTTGCATGTCATTACCCAGAATCCATGGCTGCAGTGGAAGCATTGTACTTGCTTGCTAATAGGTAATGGGGAAAGGTAGGGTTGCAAACCTGTCTGAGACATGTAATGTGCTCACAAGGGGTATATTTATTTGCTGTACACTTCGATGGAGGGTTTTTGTCCCTTTTTTACTCACCCTAACATATTTTGTATTCAAATACACGTACTTAAATATGCATTTAAATTTAGAATACTGTACATTTTTTGTTACATGTTTCATAATTGTCATGTTGCTGTATATCTCGGAACTTTCCTAAATCTTTGGAATAGTGAAATCCTTTTAGTATCAAAATAAGTTACGTTGTTACGTAAAGGATTAAATGGTAACGTCTCCGTGCACCATACTGTAAATATTTTTTAAATGAAGAAACAATTCATTTTCGGTGGCAAAGTTCCATTACACGAGGGCCTTGTGCGTTTATCACACAGAAGGGCAATGTTCGCCGACGCTGTTTACTGGTAGCTCCAGATAATACACGGAAGGGGCATGTACTGCAGCTGACACTGGGGCAGATTCAAGTGAATGGGAGTTAAAGCTGAATTGGTGTGCTAATCCGTACCGGCACTTGACATTCATTTTTTATTGGTCTACCAGGACTGAACTAACATAATAGCTTATAATGTAATGTAATTCTTATTATGTAATTATCTTTAAAGTATGATGGCTGTGTAACATCTTAGGTGTCACATTTAAAGTGTCTGTGGGAGTTAATTTTGGAGTTAGAATTGGAGGTGAACAATACAAGAAGATCTGGACTCTGCACTTCAACAACAACTTCGCAGCTGTGAGAACTAAATGCTCTAATCATTTGTACTCTTCCTATCCTGCAATACCTGGGAAGTCTCTCCTCCTGCATCTCACTATGCCCCCCCTATTGCTTTTTCTGTTTCTTCACTCCTTTGTAAACGTTTCTGTTTTCCCCAACTTCCCCACTCCCCTCCAATCCACATTTCTTCATCTCTCCTCCCCTCCACCTATCCATGTGCCCATACAATGCACCATTATTTATACACCTCTTTCCCAACAACTTCTTTAACCCTCAATAAAAAGCACACCCACAAATCCTCTATTTACATCCTCTATCTATCTACTCCTTCCTGCTGCTGGAGATCTCTCCTAATCCTGGACCCAGCCATATACACATCTGCTCTAACACGTGCCTCCCTGCCACCTCTTCCCCTGCTAACGGTATTAACCTATCTGATTTAATACCAACTGACCTTAAAACTCACCTCACAAATCAAGCATCCCAATACCCTGCACGCATATCTATTGTCCCACACCCACAGTCACCCCTACCAACCCATTTGGCCAAGCACTGTCATCTACAGCACTTATTCCCTCACCTGCTGTCTCTGTAAGTTTCCCATCATACCACTTAGATAGTAAGCTCTTCAGGGCAGGTATTTCCTTTCCTAATGTCTGATTTTGCTGTGCTTATTGTATTTTAATTACCTGTACTATATTGTCTTTGTGAAGCGCTAAGTACACTTTTGGCACTATATAAATAAAGATATACATACATACATGCATGGTGACAGCTCAATCCAACCATGATTATAACGGACCTGACTGCAGATTTTAATGCCTTCAAAGCAGGACAAGAAATCAATGTATATTATAAATCTCAGGGAAAAGGGAAGATTTGTGGAAAGGAAGTATAAGTAAACCACCTTTAACAATAATAAACACAGTCAGACTCACTTTATTCCACTTTATGCCATTAAGAATGCAAGAGTCGGGCAGGTGTATAGTGAGAAATGAGGGCTGAGATGTTTGCAGGGGCAGAGAAGTGTATAGTGAGATGTAAGGAGGGGCAGAGGAGTGTATAGTGAGATGTAAGCAGGGGCAGAGGAGTGTATAGTGAGATGTAAGCAGGGGCAGAGGAGTGTATAGTGAGATGTAAGCAGGGGCAGAGGAGTGTATAGTGAGATGTAAGGAGGGGCAGAGGAGTGTATAGTGAGATGTAAGGAGGGGCAGAGGAGTGTATAGTGAGATGTAAGCAGGGGCAGAGGAGTGTATAGTGAGATGTAAGCAGGGGCAGAGGAGTGTATAGTGAGATGTAAGGAGGGGCAGAGAAGTGTATAGTGAGATGTAAGGAGGGGCAGAGGAGTGTATAGTGAGATGTAAGGAGGGGCAGAGGAGTGTATAGTGAGATGTAAGCAGGGGCAGAGGAGTGTATAGTGAGATGTAAGCAGGGGCAGAGGAGTGTATAGTGAGATGTAAGCAGGGGCAGAGGAGTGTATAGTGAGATGTAAGCAGGGGCAGAGGAGTGTATAGTGAGATGTAAGCAGGGGCAGAGGAGTGTATAGTGAGATGTAAGGAGGGGCAGAAGAGTATATAGCCTTAAAATGAGAGGGAGAATTTTGTAAGTGATACATAGTTTAAAAGGAAGCCAGGAGAGGACTTTCAGCAGGAGGGATGCTGAGACACATTTAAGAGGAGCAAAGTGATTCTAGCAGCAGCATTTAGGATAGATTATAGGGGAGGCAGGTGAGAGGCAAGAAGGCAATAGACGGTTACAATATTCGAGACGGGAGAGAATGAGTTAGAGTTTTAGCAGTAGAGGGACAGGAAAGGGCGTATCTTTGCAATGTTACGGGGGTAAAAACGACAGGTTTTAGCAACATTGTGAATGCGAGAGGTAAATGTGAGGGAGGAGTCAAATGTGACCCCTAGGCAGCGTACTTGTGCTGATTAACTTGTGCTGCCAACAGTAATGGAGAAGGGGGCAGTAGAGCTAGGTTTGGGAGGAAGTATGAGGAGCTCTGTCTTTGACATGTTAAGTTTGAGTCGGTGGAGAGCCATCCAGGATGATATCGGAGAGAGACATTCAGAGACTTTGGTCTGTGCAACAGGTGTAAGGTCAGGGGTTGAAAGGTAACTTTTTGTGTCATCAGCATAGAGATGATATTTGAACCCTAGAGATGTGATAAAGTCACAGAGAAAGAGAGTGCGTAAAGAAAATAATAACTACATATAATACATTTCTACCTAACAAATGATACCTAACTAAACACAAGGAGTTATAACAATTGGTGACATGCTTTGATCATAAGTTCCACATTATGATTTCTTTGTGCACCACCAGGTATCACATTTTCAGAGTTTATCTGTGTCAGCTGTTCTGGTGACCACCCATTTGGCCATGCTTGCAACTGGAACCTTATTGGATACCCCTGGGTAGTCATAGGTCAATTTCATGGGTGGTCTAGTTTCCTGTTTGGGTCTAGGGAGGAGTAGTATAGGCTCTAATGTTACCTCTGATATTCCCTCACTGGGGGATAAGTCTGACTGCCTCTCCTGATCCCTTTCTCCTACTCTGGGAACCTCTTCATACTCTTCTGGGGATAGTTCAATGTCACTCTCTTGCACATCCATAATGGGGTCCTGAGTAGAGATGGGCGAATTTTTAGGGCGGATTTTGATCCGCAGTGGGTCGGCCGGTTCCTTTGTCCCGTGGGTTAATCTCAAAAATGGCGATCGAGTTTTGCTGATTTTTCTATTATTATTACCAATACACTCCGCGGATTCCGCAACCCGTGGATGGATTTGCAGAATACAATTTGCAACGGATTGCTGAATCTGTAGATACGATTCAATTAATCTGTCAATGGATTGTATGCAATGGTGGATTTAAACTGACCAAATCCGTCCACGGATTTTACACCCCGAAACAGATTTTGGGGAAAAATGTGAGAAAATCCAGGAAATGTATTTGGGCATATTCGCCCATCTCTAGTCCTGAGGGACAAACTCATTAGCCTCAGGATTCAGCTCAATCGGGGCACTCGGAGGAGGGTCCTGGAGAAGACCATCCAGTGGTCAGTGTCATCAGCATCCATGACACTTGATAAATGACCTAGTAGCCTCTCCTCTTCATACTCCTCGTCACTGTCAGACTCATCACTTTGACTCCTGTGTGTGTGTGTGCGGGGGGGGGGGAGGGTGAGGGGGAGGTTGTATGTATTTGGGGATATAATAAACACTAGAATAAACAAGACCCTTCTAAATGTACCTTGAAAGGCATTCTCAAGGGGATCTGCAAATACCAGAGGATGCTGCTAAGAAGGTATCCCAAAATGAGTACATGTATATGAAGATATCGTAGCGCTGACACCTATTCTCAAGAATAACAAATAGATATTTGTAACAGTTGCAATGAGATCAATCAAATTATGTCACTTCAAGAGTCGTTGGTGCCAAGGAAAGATATCTGTTTCTCATGCAAAGATAGACGTTAGGTTGTCATATTTTATATTCAGGCGCAGATCTTACGTAAACAGACGCAAGAGTGAAGATGGCATGTGCCTAAGTATTATAGAAACAACGTTATGAAGCCTTTTATATATTGAGGAAAGGTCTAAAAGGCAAAAGTAAAAATAACCTATTTTACAGTATATCATTGCTAGTGTACAAATCTTTAAATGGTCGATGAGGTCACAAGGAGAAAACTTCTAGTTACAGAGAGCAGCCTTCCTCCGTCGCTGGGTATGGTGGCGTGGTGGCATGGTGACGTGGGGGCATGGTGGCGTGAGGGCATGGTGGTGTTGTGGCGTGTGATTGTAATCCCAGTTACTTAGGAGACTGAGGCCTGTCGGATATCTGGAATCCAGGAGTTCTGGGCTGCCCTGCGCTATGGTGAATGGGTGTCTGCACTAAAGTCAGAATCAATATGGTGGGCCTGGGGGAGCTCAGAACCAGCAGGCTGTTCTAATAAGGGCTGAACCGGCCCAGGTCAAAGCCCCTGTACTGATCAGTAGTGGGATCGCGTCTGTGAATAGTCCGTGCAGAACAGTCCGGGTAACACAGTGAGACACAGTCTTTTTTTAAAATATTTTTTATTCTTAATATTTATTTAGGGTTTTCCATTCAATTAGAATTTATAACAAATATAAATTGTAAATATACATTCATTATTGGTACATAGATTACTACTATCATTTATTTTAAAAGGACCCATATAAATGGCAGTACTGCTGAGGTAAAAGACAACTGCATATACAATATCTGACCAATTTCCACAATTATTGTATAATATTTTAGGGGAAACCAAGGAGCTTACAATCCAAATGAAACAACAATATATTATAATAGACAGATATTCAGTGATTTATTTTTGCATCTATAATATAACCATTTCATTGCTTTGGTGGAATTAGTATTTATACCGTACATAGATTATATATATCTCAAATCATATATATATATATATATATATATATATATATATATATATATATATAATAAAAAAAAATAGGGTGTTTTAGGTTAATATGTATAATATACATGTTCATGCAATAATACAAACACTATAGCCATAATAAAAGTTTCAACTCTGCCCTCTCCTAGGCTAAATAAACTGAATTTTCATCACTAATCAACACTCACACGTTTAACCCACGCTGCCTCTTCTCTGTCTTTGACTTTCTACTCAGACCACCATCTGTTACCTGTTTTTCTTCCTCCATTTCACCTCAGGATTTTGATGATTATTTTAAGACAATGTTGTATTCTATTCTATCCCCTCTGTATCCTCCTCACATTTTACACCTCTTCCTAACTCTCCTCCTGCTTTCCTTGACTCTTTTTCCTTTGTCACAAAGGATTGTCTCCTCTACCTCAACAATTTGCCCACTTGACCCCATTCTCTCAAACCTCTTGCTCACACACGAATCCCTACACTTACACATATTTTCAACTCCTCCAGCTGCTCTGAAACCTTTCCCACCTCCTTCAAGCGCACACAACAGTTATACCCTTACTCTAAAGCAGCAAGCATGATCCTACATGTCTTACCTCCTATTCTCTAGAAGATCCTCCATAATTTGGCTTCCGCACGGCTCACTCCACCGAAACAGCCTTCACTAAAATAACTTATGACCTCCATCCTGCCAAAGACCAAGGTCATTACACCTTGCTTATATTACTTGAAGTCTCTATGGCCTTTGAAACTGTGGACCACCCTCTTCTCCTTCACAGTCTCCATACTCTTGGTATCCATAACAAAGCTCTATCCTGTATCTCCTTTTATCACTTCCATCGTAATTTCAGTGTCTCATTTGCTAACACCTCCTTCTCCTCTATCAATCTCTCTGTGAGCGTACGCCAGGGTCTGTCCTGGGGCATTTTTTCCTTGCACACTCTCTCTAGGTAACCTTAACACATCTCTTGGATTAAAATATCACCTCTATGCAGATGACACACACATTTACCTTCCAGCCCCTGATTTTACACCTGCTGTACAGACCAAAGTGTCTGAATGTCTCTTAGCTATATCATCCTGGATGGCCCTCTGCTGACTTAAACTCACCATGTCTAAAACCGAGCTGCTTATACGTCCTCCCAAACCTGTCCCTACTACCCCCCTTCTCCATTACCAATATCTGATATTACCAATATCTGACTAGCACCTTATTTCTCCCCCTTTAAATCCATCTTAAAACAAGCTTCTTTAATGAAGCATTTGGGTAGCTCTGTTAGCTGATACTATACATCCCAGATGCATTGGCCGTGACCCCTTGCAGACACACTCACCATAACACACCCCTACTGTCTCTAAGTTCTCCCTACTTACCACTTAGATTGTAAGCTCTTTTGAGCAGAGGACTCCATTTCCTAATGTTTCTTTTATCTATGAAGCGGTTGTTCTTATTATGTCGCGTGTATTACTGCTTTAAAACGCTATGTACAAGGATGGCACTATATAAATAAAGATATTCATACATATACCATAATAAATTATTAAAAAATATATCTGGATAAATCACCTTAATTTACTATCTCTCTGTATGTGTGTGTGTGTATGTGTGTATGAATGTGTGTGTGTGTGTGTATATTATATATATATATATATATATATATATATATATAAATAATTTTATTTGACTCTTTTTCGATACTATTTAACCCCTTGTGTGGGTCAGCTCGCTCTGGCACTCAAATTGTTAAGTTTAAGTTTGGTCAATTGTACTTTATTCCTAATGTAATGCATATTGAACATTGATAAATAAAACATGATAGATAGTAACACAGCCCTTCACTGGTAATGAAGAGTCAGGTTATCTGTGAAGAGGTGTAATTGCAGCCTGTCAGTGGCAGGGGGCACTGTTCTACATTCCCCATGCTTGAACTGGCACATGAGTTGGTACATGTGGTGGCGCTTGAACTGGCACCTGGCTTGGTACTTGTTGTTGTGCTAGAACAGGCACCTGGGTTGGTATCTGCGGTGGTGCTTGAACTAACCATTGACAAACTTCATAAGAAGGTACCCGGACTGATATTTGTGGAGGTGCTTGAACTGGTACCTGAACAGGCACCTGAATGTTACATAGTTACATAGTTACATAGTAGATGAGGTTGAAAAAAGACGTAGGTCCATCAAGTTCAACCTATGCTAAATTTAGACAACAGATACTTTATCCTATATCTATACTTACTTATTGATCCAGAGGAAGGCAAACAAAAAACCCCATTAAGGGGAAAAATTAATTCCTTCCTGACTCCAAGAATTGGCAATCGGATTAATCCCTGGATCAACATCCTTCCCATGTATACTTATTTGGTATATCCCTGTATACCTTTTCCATCTAAAAAGATGTCCAACCTTTTTTTGGGTACTTGTAGTGTTTGAACTTGCACTTGGACTGGTGTTTTTGTGGTTGCCTGGGCTGATACTTGTGGTGCTTGAACAGGAACTTGACTTATTTTGTTGTGTTGGTGCTTGAACTGGCACCTGAGTTGGTATTTGTTGTTGTACCAGAACAGGCACTTGGATTGGTATCTGGGGTGGTGATTGAGCTGACACTTGAACTGGTACTTGGACTGGTGCCTGTGGTGGTGCTTGAACTGGTACTCATGGGAAGTGCCTGAGCTGGTACTTGTGGGAGTGCCTGAGCTGGTACTTGTGAGAGTGCCTGAGCTGGTACTTGTGGGAGTGCCTGAGCTGGTACTTGTGGGAGTGCCTGAGCTGGTACTTGTGGGAGTGCCTGAGCTGGTACTTGTGGGAGTGCCTGAGCTGGTACTTGTGGTGGTGCCTGAGCTGGTACTTGAGGGAGTGCCTGAGCTGGTACTTGTGGTGGTGCCTGAGCAGGTACTTGTGTGGGTGCCTGAGCAGGTACTTGTGTGGGTGCCTGAGCTGGTGCTTGTGTGGGTGCCTGAGCTGGTACTTGTGGGAGTGCCTGAGATGTTGCTTGTGTGGGTGCCTGAGCTGGTGCTTGTGTGGGTGCCTGAGCTGGTACTTGTGGGAGTGCCTGAGATGTTGCTTGTGTGGGTGCCTGATCTGGTACTTGTGTGGGTGCCTGATCTGGTAATTGTGTGGGTGCCTGAGCTGGTGCTTGTGTGGGTGCCTGAGCAGGTACTTGTGGGAATGCCTGAGCTGGTACTTGTGGGAGAGCCTGAGCCAGTGCTTGTGTGGGTGCCTGAGCTGATGCTTGTGTGGGTGCCTGAGCTGGTACTTGTGGTGCTTGACCAGGAACTTGAATTCCTTGTTGTGCTGGTGCTTGGACTGGCACCTGAGTTGTTACCTGTCTTGGTGCTGGAACAGGCACCTGGACTGGTACTTGTGAAGGGGCTTGAACTGGCACCTGAACTGGTAGCTGGATTGGTACTTCTGGTGCTTGAACTGGCATCTGGATTTGTGCTTGTGTAGGTGCCTGAGCTGGTACCCGTGGTGGTCCTTGACCAGGAACTTGAATTCCTTGTTGTGCTTCTTGAACTGGCACCTTTGTTGGTACCTGTGATGGTGCTTGAACTGACATTTTAGCTGGTGCCTGAGCTAACCGTTGACAAACTCCAGAAGCTGGCATCTGAACTGAAACTTGTGGAGGTGCTTGAACTGTCAACTGAACTGGTACCTGAATTGGCACCTGAATGGGTACCTGTGGTGCTTGAACTGGCACGTGGACTGGTGCCTGTTGTTCTTTAACTGGCACGTGTGCTGGTATTTGAGGGAGTGTCTGAGTTGGTACTTGTGGTGGTGCTTTAACAAGAACTTGAATTCCATGTTGTGGTGGTGCTTGAACTGGCACCTGTTGTACTTCAACTAGCACTTGAGCTGGTGCTTGAACTGGCATCTGGGTTGGTACTTGTTGTTGTGTTTGAATTGGCACCTGGGTTGGTATCTGTGGTGGTGGTGCTTGAACTGTCGCCTGGGTTGGTATCTGTAGTGGTGCTTGTACTGGTACTTGTACCATAACGGGCACTTGGGTTGGTATCTGTGGAAGTGGTTGAGCTGGCACTTGAACTAACCATTGATAAGCTCCATAAGATGGTACCTGTGCTGGAGCTTGAATTGGCACCTGGACTGGTACTTGTGGTACTTGAACCAGCACTTGGAATGGTGATTGTGCTTGAACTGGCACCTGGGTTTGTACCTGTTGTGGTACTTGAACTAGCAATGGAGCTCCTACTTGTGGTGGGGCTTGAACTGGTACCTGAGGTCGTAATTGAAATGGCACCTGGGTTGGTATCTGTGGTGGTGCTTGAACTGGCGCCTGGGTTGGTATCTGTGGTGGTTGTTGAACTGGCGCCTGGGTTGGTACTTGTACCAAAGCTGGCATCTGGGTTGGTATTTGTGGAAAAGATTGAGCTGGCAATTGGGCTTGTGGCAGTCCTTGAACTGGCACCTGGGTTGGTACCTGTTGTGGTAATTGAACTAGCACAGGAGCTTGTTGGGGGGTTAGAACTCGTACTTGAGGTGTTGCTTGAAATGGCACCTGGATTGGTCTCTGTGGTGGTGCTTGAACAGGTGTATGGTTTGATACTTGTACCATAGCGGGCACCTGGGTTGGTACCTGTAGAAGAGGTTGAGCTGGCACTTGAACTGGTGCTTGAACTAACCATTGATAAGCTCCATAAGCTTGTACCTGTGCTGGAGCTTGAATGGCCACCTGGACTGGCACTTGTGGTGCTTGACCTGGCATTTTAACTTGTGCTTGTGGTGGTGCTTGAACTGACACCTGAGTTGGTACCTGTTGTGGTACTTGAACTAGCACATGAGCTGGTACTTGTGGGGGGGCTAGAACTGGCACTTGAGGTGTTGCTTGAAATGGCACCTGGATTGGTATCTGTGGTGGTGCTTGAACGGGTGTATGGGTTTGTATTTGTACCATAGTTGGCACCTGGGTTGGTACCTGTGGAAGTGGTTGAGCTGGCACTTGAACTGGTACTTGAACTGGTGCTTGAACTAACCATTGATAAGCTCCATAAGCTTTTACCTGTCCTGGAGCTTGAACCGGCACCTGGGCAGGTACTTGTGGTCCTTGAACTAGCACTCGGACTGGTGCTTGTGGTTGTGTTTGAACTGGCACCTGGGTTGGTACCTTTTGTGGTGCTTGAATTAGCACCTGAGCTGGTACTTGTGGGGGGGTTTGAATTGGTGCCTTGGTTGGTACTTGCACTATAACAGGCACGTGGGTTGGTACCTGTGGAAGTTGTTGAGCTGATATTTGAACTGGTGCTTGAACTGACCATTGACAATTTATATAAGCTGGTACCTGTGCTGGAGCTTGAACGGGCACCTGGACTGGTACTTGTGGTTGGACTTGAACTGGCACCTGGATTGATACCTGTTGTGGTATTTGAACTAGCACCTGAGCTGGTACTTGTGGGGGCACTTGAACTGGCTCTTGAAGTGGTGATTGAAATGGCACCTGGACTGGTACTTGTGTTTGAACTGGCACCTGGGTTGATATCTGTGGTGGTGCTTGAACTGGTGCATGGTTTGGGCTCTGTGGAAGAGGTTGAGCTGGCACTTGAACTGGTGCTTGAACTAAACATTGATAAGCTCCATAAGCTTGTACCCTTGCTGGAGCTTGAACTGCCACCTGGACTGGCACTTGTGGTGCTTGAATTGGCAATTGGGCTTGTGACAGTGCTTGAACTGGCACCTGGGTTGGTACCTGTTGTGGTACATGAACTAGCACAGGAGCTTGTTGGATGCTTAGAACTCGTACTTGAGGTGTTGCTTGAAATGGCACCTGGATTGGTCTCTGTGGTGGTGCTTGAACGGGCGTATGGTTTGGTACTTGTACCATAGCTGGTACCTGGGTTGGTACCTGTGGAAGTGGTTGAGCTGGCACTTGAACTGGTGCTTGAACTAAGCATTGATATGCACCATAAGTTGGTATCTGTGCTGGAGCTTCAACTGGCACCTTGGTTGGTACCTGCTGTGGTACTTGAACAAGTACCTGAGCTGGTACTTGTGGGGTGGCTTGAACTGGCACCTGAGGGGGTGCTTGAAATGCCACCTGTGTTGATACTTGTTGTTGTGTTTGAATGGGCACCTGGGTTGGTATCTGTGGTGGTCCTTCAACTGACACCTGGATTGGTACTTGTACCATAGCTGGCATCTGTGTTGGTATCTGTGGAAGTGGTTGAGCTGGCACTTGAACTGGTTTTTGAACTAGCACCTGGGCTGGTACTTGTGGTGGTGCTTGAACTGGCTCTTGGGCTGGTATTTGAACTGGTTCTAGAGTTGGAACTTGAGCTTGTTGTTGTGACGGAGTCCTAGTTACTTGTTGCTGGGTGCCAACCTCCTGCTGCTGAGCCCCACATGGCTGAGGGCTCTTTCCTTTAAAGTGTCTGTTATACGCTTTGGCTGCAGAACGAACCAGGTTCATAAATTTACTAAAGTTAATTTCACCAACATTATATTTGTCAAGAGCTGTCTTTACTAAGTTGATGGTCTCTGTGTCTCCGGTATTCTGCAACAAAAGAAGCACATGTTGTATGAGAGGTGAAGTGTAGGGATAACATTGTTATAAGATCCTAATATTTGCTGCCAATTAGGTCCTCGACCCCACAGGTGCCGAGAGGATTTACACGATGTAGAGTGACCTAGGCGCAAAAAATAATAAAAAGGGGGGAACAAACATAGAGTAGTATTATGTCTGTATTGACCGTGGTGGGTGGTTAGTATTGCACTTATAATTAGATGTAGATCTAGATGTAGATTATCCAAAATTATGGACCAGGAACAGTTTCAAGATCTTGGACTTTGCTGAACCAGATAACCTGATGGAGTCTTGGGTATATCTTCCTAATCCAGTTAAGCTGCTTCAGGATCCTGGACTGCTTTTGATGCAGATGTTATATCTCCATCATAAATCACTACCTAGGGTCTTCTCAATCAACGTTGCTCCCTTCTTCCATTAACACATGAGAACACTGATCTGTTCCTGGGATCACAAGCCTAGGTTTGGATCTCGCATGCGCATCTAATTGTAAGTGCAATACTAACCACCCACCACGGTCTTAGGACAGACATACTACTCTATGTTTGTTCCCCCCTCCCCCCTTCTATTTTTTGCGCCTAGGTCAATCTAGATCATATATATATATATATATATATAATTTTTTTTGCTAGCTATTAATGGGTTAGAAACACAACTACAAGGGCAACAATGATTCATCTTTGTACACAAAAACATGTATATTGTCTTAAACTATAGGAATAAATCATTACTGTAGTAATAATAATAATAATAATAATAATATACTTCTAATTGCCTGGCAGGTTCATTTTGGAAGTGCTTTTCATCTCACTGAGGAGTGGCGGAAAAAGACTTATGCAGTCACAATGTTATTACAGTATTATGAATGCATTGATCAGGAGACAGAGAAGCTATGAAGTGCAGACCCATCCCATGTCCTACCTTGAATGCCTCATACAGCTCCCCTTTTATGAACTGCTCCATTTGTTCTTTGGTGAGTTTATTGCCGACAAATTGACTTTGGGAATATTCCTGGAAGATTTCCAGGATCCTGTCGATTTCTTGCATGATGTCTGACATTGTTGATTTTTTTTAACCTACAGTAGAATGAGATGGACAACGCTTACATAAACACAGCCAGATTTTCTAGGAAGAGTACATTCTATAGAGAATGCTGGATATATAGATGACTTTTTTGTCTCCACTCTGGTGCCCTATAGTGGGACATGTGACATTCACAGCACTTCCATCGAGTCCTTTGGAAACCCTGTGATATTCTCAGTTATAATGGGATATTTTGTGTTAAGGGGGGAACATTGAGGCTGACTACATCTGTAGTCTGTAGCTTAATATAACATGGATTTTTGGGGAGTAACAATGCTAATTGACAGCACACATTGGGGGGTCTGTATAATGCCTGTATGAAACGTCCCATTGGCATTATGATTGATGTGAAGTTGAGTGTCAGGTTCATGTTGCATCATTAATCTAAGTGCTTTGTGTCAGCTTTCCTAAACTTGGTGTCAGCTGCTGATTATGGGGCGGTTACAAAGACAGTTAGGGCAGGAGTTCTAATGAATGGTTAAAGTAGCAGTGAAGGGAAGTTTTAAGGGATAGTTTGGGAACAGGTAGAGGAGTTATAGGGAGCGGTTATAGGAGGAGTTATAGGACCAGTTAGGGGAGAAGTCATAGAGAGCGATCATAGGGGACACGTTATATGGAGTGGGTAATACAGTTTGGGCAGTTAGGGGAGAAGATATAGGGAGCGGTTATAGGAGCAGTTAGGGGGAAAGTTGTGGGAGCAGTTTGTGATATTCCGGCTAATATAAAATGTCTACATTTAGTAATCAAAAAATTAGTGGTACCCCATACACCCTATTACCATCCCAATTCGATCACCCAATATCTCTGTGTAACAAACACATAATACATTTGATACATACATAACTTTAGTATCTCCAGAAGCTTCCACTATATTTGTATATCCTTCCAGGATAAATATTATAATGGGATGTATGGACATCTGTGATTGGAACTGGTGCTGTTTTCCTTTCTGCCCAAGTGACCTTCACTTTATGTAAAATAGGCTTTTATACATTTGAAGACTATAATCTGACACAATAAATATTTTTTGTCCCCAGCACATTGCTTTATGCTGACGCCCTTATGATTATGTTGTACTAACTGACAGTCAAGAATAGCAGCTACCAAAATAATAATATCCAGCATCGAAAATGGAATGGATTAGAAATCCCTTCAAGCCTTAAAGGTAGAAGAAGCGAAGCAGGGTGAGAGCATTACTGTCATGTGAAAAAGACCAAACTAAGCAGGAAAATCTTTTACTGAAGAGTAAATCTTGTATCCTGTAACACAGAGTTAGTTTAGCATGCTATGGGCGGTATGTCCGAACACAATGTGTAATGCTGCTGGAGAGCTAAGATACTATGTTAAAATTCTACTGTACTTTAACTTTTTCTTTACAAGTAAATATACAGTATATGATGATAATAATAATGTTTTTGCATGCATGGTTCATACACTGTACACAGTAAAATTCTTGACTTGGGAAAATGCTGCCTTTTCCTCATTTACATGGAGCTCCATTGTAAGAACAGAGCTTTTGCAAGGACCACGCCCATCTCGTCTCTGTGCATCGGGAGACGGACATCCAAGGGATATACGGTATGTAGGAATTGTCACAAAGCAAAGAGTTACAATGTAGTCAGTAAAATGACATGTTTCTTCTTATGAACTCTTCCAGTTTCCACTGTATAGTTGGACTTCACGCTAGATGCAATTTACATTGTAATATTCTAATCTTTTGTTATAATAGTCAATTAGAATATTATACTTTACTTTATTTAAATACAATACATTTACTATTTGTATTATTTACAAATCAATATATATAATAATATAGAAAAAATATAGAAAAACGTTCCAGCACTAACAAAAATATACAAACAACATATCTTAGAAAAAATGTCGAAATGTATTTAACAGAAAAACACTGGGACAAAAAATAGCACAAGTGCAGTGTATGGGAAAAAGAATCCACAGAAAAAACCATACACATTACCCATAAAACAGAGCAGAGGAACAGGAGACTAGCAGGCAGCAGCCTAGAGTACTATAAAATGAATGAGGATGGGCACCACGGGTCACCACCGACCCGTCATTAGGTCCAAATACTCTAGGCTTCTCCATCCTTTTCTCATGTTTCCCTGCTCTGTTTTATAGGTAATGTGTATGTTTTTCTGTGGATTATTTTTGCTCCACTTTTTGTGCCAGTGTTTTTCTGTTTAATACATTTTGATACTTCTTCTAAGATATGTTAGTTATTTATTATTGTTAGAGCTGGAACTTTTTTCTACATTTATCTTTCCCCATTATGATAGCAAACGGGCAGTTCCTCTGCACCTTATATGTGTATCTTTATTGATTTGAATTATTTCTCATGCATAGTATGTATGTACATGTGCATGTATGTACTGTATGTATGTATGTAATGTATGTATGTGTGTGTATGTACTGTATATATGTACTGTATGTATTCATGTGTATATGTATATACTGTATGAATATATGTATGTATGTTTGTGTGTGTATGTACTGTATGTATGTATGTTTGTATATATGTATGTATGTATTTATGTACTGTATGTATTTATGTGTATATATGTACTGTATGTATGTATGTACTGTATGTCTGTATGTATATGTGTATGTATGTACTGTATGTATATGTGTATGTATGTACAGTATGTATATGTGTATGTATGTACAGTATGTATATGTGTATGTATGTACTGTATATATATATATGTGTGTATGTACTGTATGTATGTATATCTTTAGTGTTGTTTCCTTTTTCGTTCTACAATATATAGATATAATATTTTTTCTTGTTTGCGCTGACAGTGTTCCCAGATGTTTTGCAGGCACGAGTCCCTTATAATCTATTTTTTGAGCCTGAGTCACAGGGAGATAATAGGATTTTCCCAAGGTGACAAAAAGTTGACACTAGGAATTGAACCAGGCTCCGCGCAGTGTCTTTATCCACTTAGCCACTCCTTCAGTATACATAAATAATGAATATGTATATATATATATATATATATATATATATATATATATATATATATATATATGAAATTATCCTTTTTCTACTGAGTGTGCTGCGGAACTTCTGTTTTTTTCTGGGCGGGCTGGTGTTCCCTGTCAATCTGCGAGCACCTGAATCTCTGCTAAGTATATTTTTCATTTTCTATTTTTTATTTAAGGCTTCATGCTTGTGGGCACCCAGCATTCTTTTGTTTATATATATATATATATATATATATATATATATATATATAAAAACAAAAAACAAACAAAAGCGCAAGCTCCATAGCACGTAACTGAGTAAAAAATAAGGTACATTTATTTAAAAAATCAGCAACCCATAAGAATACAATACTAGATGCATTAATCTGGTGGGTGAATCTGAGGCCCATATCATTGGAGTTAAAGTCGGTCAGTATCTGCTTGAGGTCACCCCCATCTCTGTCCCATATGATCAAGATGTCATCAATGTACCGGCCATAGAACACCAGACCCGCCCCCAGCCGTGCATTGGGCCAGATAAATCTGGATTCCCAATAACCCATAAAAAGGTTCGCATAGCTGCGGGCAAATGTGGTGCCTGCATCTAGTATTGTCTTTCTAGATTTGGAATTGTCAGTAGATTTGAATCTGAATATCCAGACACGGGTGCATTTCAAGGACGTGGCGGTCAATGCCTATATACATGCAAAAAATGCACATTATTCCAAATGGCTAAGCAATATCCCCCTTAGTCAGTTTAATAGACTGAGGAGGAATTGCTCATCCGACCAGGTGTTTGAGCTGCAAGCCGGTCGTCTCATCGACAATTTCAAACAAAAGGGGTATGATATGTCTCTGGTGCAGGAGGCATTCAAGAAGGTCAGGTCGGTTGAACGTGTGGATCTGTTAGCTAAATCAAAGCTCAAACAGTGCAAACAATCCATGCCTTTGGCAGATATCAACACAAACAACTGTGGGGTTAAGTTAATTACAAAATGTAATGGTTATTCCCACAAAATTAGACAAATTATCAATCGCCACTGGAAAGTGTTGCTCTCAGATCCGCACCTCAGCAGTCAGTTGTCCACTGTGGCACCACTGGTCTTCCGCAAGGGTCTAAATATCAAGAACATCTTGGCCCCAAGTAGACTTAGTGATACTTCAGTTGAGAATAGTGGTTCACAGTTAGTGTCTGGAAACATTAGGTGTGGCAGATCTAGATGTCTAATGTGTAGACATCGGCATCTGTCGGATACTTTCTCTTCATTTAGCAACAAGTCTGAATATACATTAAAAAGTTCAATCAACTGTCTCTCCACATATACTGTATAGTGTATGTTTTATCTTGTCCATGTCAATTGCAATATGTGGGTCGCACTAAAAGAGCTTGTTTGTGTGCCAGATTCCTGGAACACAGACGTTCCATCATTAAGGGAGTGCTGGCACACAGTGTTCCTCGACATTTTTCCCAAGTACACCAAAAGGATCCCAAGGGACTTGTTATTATGGGTATTGAGAGTATTCCGAGTACCCTATTAGGGGGAGATAGATTTAAGACACTATATATTAGAGAGTCTTTTTGGATATACTCACTTGGTACACTTTCTCCCAGGGGTCTTAATGAGTGCTTGGATACTAGCACACTGGTTTAGTTTCCTGCCTTGCTGTTCTCTGCCTTTCTGCTCTGTTTGCTAGTTCGGTTCCTCTCCCCCTATCCTAGGATGGGGTTCTGTGTTTTTGGAGGGGATTCCTCTATATTATATGATATTTCCTTAAAGTAGGTGTTATTTAATAGTTAATCCATTTTTTCCTTTATCTTTTTATAATTTTAGTTATTTTTTAATGTAACAATTGTTGTTATTATATGTAATTAGATATAATGTTAATTAATGCACTATGTGAATTATTAATCTAATAATTTTTGTTAGTACATATAATGTAAAGATTGTTTTGTGAATGTTGTTCTCATCACACAAGGAATTAAATAGGTTGATTTTAATATTTTTTTAATTTTATTTAGATTTTTCTATCATTCATTTTTATATGGTGTAGTGGTATTTGGTTGTTTATATATTCATATTATTATATTCTAATTAATATATTGATTTATTAATATCTTTTGAAACTAAAATTATAGGTTTAGGTTTTAATTTCAATTTGATATATAAATATATTTTTTTCCATATTTGATGAAACTTAGATTGGTAATAGTGAGACAGCTTTTTCTAACATGTCATTGTGTTAGTTGAGTTTATACATAATTAAATTGTTTAGTTTTAGCTATTTTGATTGTATGATGTGAACAACATAATTATTGATGTTTTTTTGTTGTTGTTATTCATTGTAATGTTGATATTTATAGTAATTTTAGAGTTATACGATTTGTGGTGAAACTTAGTACCAATGTGAAAATAGGTTTACTTGATCCAGCCTATTTAACTGGCTGTCCCTGACAATCACATATCTCCTGACGAAGTCGCCGCAGTGTGACGAAACGCGTAGAGCTGTGACTTCATCGCGTTTGTGTTGGTGTATTTGGAGTCCCTATCTTCCCTGCGCTCCGGCTGGCGGTAATTTCAAGTGTTAGCAATCATTGTATGAGGGAGCAAAGGACGTGCAGGCATTGGATGCCTTTATATCTTGCTGCCAATTCATGGTGAACCTGGGCTGTTTGCATCCACTCTGCAAACGTGGGACTCACCCTACCACCGCGGATGACCACAATAGAGATTTCTCTCCCACGAATGGTTCTGTTTGAAATCCTGTAAGTGCATATTCTTATGGGTTGCTGATTTTTTAAATAAATGTACCTTATTTTTTACTCAGTTACGTGCTATGGAGCTTGCGCTTTTGTTTGTTTTTTGTTCATAGATTCCAAAAGTGGTTGGCTATACCACTCCCCTTAAAGCTGCAAAGACGCTCCCTGGATCTTCTATTGGGACTATATTTCTCTCTGGATTTTTTGTTTGAGTGGAAAATTCAATTTGGATTTTCCTTTTTTTCACTATCACGTTATGGTTTGTAGATATTATTAGGTTAAATTGTGGTAATTTTAATTTATTTTAATATTTTAAATATGTTATAATAATTAATCATTTATTAGGGTTATTTCACATCCTCTTTAGCGCTACTTAATTTTTGTGTTGTCTTTGTTTTATATATATATATATATATATATATATATATATATATATATATAATATATATATATATATATACACTACATATATATATAATTAGTGTGTGTGTTAACCTTTACATCAGGCCCTCACGGGGGACTTGGATACATGCACACATAGTCTTGTTGGCTTCATCTGTGCTTCGGTCCCATTGCAAGACCTTCTCCAAAATCTTGGGAGGATCTCTGCAGTGGGACCGAGGCGTGGAAGTGGCTGATGGATCTCTATGTGCACTTATCTGAGTCTCTTGTGAGTGCCTAGGACATGTAGATAGATAGATAGTTAGATAGATGGAATTATTGTAGGAAATAGTTGAATTCACACGCTGTTTCTGTATTTGAGCTTTTCAGACCATACTATTTGCCTATTCATTTGTGAAAATGAGGACAATTCATGTACAGAAACTTATTTAAATGGTCTCAGTATAAAATATTTTTAAAATCAACTGTGCCAGTTAATTGAAAGCTCCAGTGTAAGGAACATCTCCAGTGTTCAACTAAGCTAAGAGCAGTGGCAATAACATATGTATTTATACAGCAAAGTAATAGTAACCCATACCCCGAGTACTTTCACAATTCCATCACTCAGTACGTCGATGTGTCACAAATACATAATACATTGTATAAATACTCAATTATAGTATCTCAATAAGCAGCCACTGTATGTTCACATCCTATCAGTGCCATGCATGTGACCCTATATACACTATGTACAGGAGGTCCCCCGACAAGCTATAAGGCTTCTTTAGCCCTGTATATAATGTGGTGCAACGTTCTAGTCTCTATTGGTGCCTGGCGAAAACTAGGATTATTTGCAGTTGTGACATGTTATAGGGAAATAATTCTGAATATAATTCATACAGGCCCTGCTTCCTGGCACAGACATACAGTACACAAACACAAGCATGTTATGCATACCATCTGCCCGTGTTCTCAGAAGCACAGGCAATACATCTGTGAAGAACTGTATTGTTACCCAATAGCTAAGCAGTGTCACCTCTGTATAGTGAGTGACAGGGTTTGATTAGGCAGGTGGATATGAACATCCAGTGAAGGTTACCTGTATACACCAATCCACAACAGCCTCCATCAAGTCAGACCAGATACAGCCACTTACTGCTAAAAAGTACAGCGATAAGCACTTACCTGTGTTTGTAGGGAAGGCACCGTGGAGCAGAGAGCCACAGAATGCAACATCCAGGGACCTGAGCTTATTTATACTGCTCTCCTGTCTTAATTCAGGCATGCTGACACACTCACTAGGTGATGTAACTCTTAATGTGCACCCTGACTATAGCCACAAGTAGCTAGTTAAGTGACACCAATAATCTTCCCCATTAGACTTCATACCGTGTTCTACATATTCCTGCATTTCATCCCTTTCCCCTCCCTGCTGGGATAGCACTGTATTGTATAGTTGGGAATGTCTTATCACTCAGCTCCCTGCTGGGATAGCACAGTATAGCATAGTAGGGAATGCCTTATCACACAGCTCTCTGCTGGGATAGCACAGTATAGTATAGTAGGGAATGCCTTATCACACAGCTCCCTGCTGGGATAGCACAGTATAGTAGGGAATGCCTTATCACTCAGCTCCCTGCTGGGATAGCACAGTATAGTATAGTAGGGAATGCCTTATCACTCAGCTCCCTGCTGGGATAGCACAGTATAGTATAGTAGGGAATGCCTTATCACTCAGCTCCCGGCTGGGATAGCACAGTATAGTATAGTAGGGAATGCCTTATCACTCAGCTCCCGGCTGGGATAGCACAGTATAGTATAGTTGGGAATGCCTTATCACACAGCTCCCTGCTTGGATTGCACAGTATAGTAGGGAATGCCTTATCACTGAGCTCCCTGCTTGGATTGCACAGTATAGTAGGGAATGCCTTATCACACAGCTCCCTGCTTGGATTGCACAGTATAGTATAGTAGGGAATTAGAGGTTACTTATAGTTGCAAAACTGGTTAACCCCCCCCCCCCCCCACACCAGATTTATCATAGAAATCAAATCCAAGTGAGAGCTGCAGGATTTTTTCCTTTGATAAATATGTGAGCGCAGCCTTCTCAGGGGTACCCCAGGGCACCAAGAACTGCGGGCTCGGTGAGTATCAAGGAATCTTTATTGCGAGTGCACAAGGAGATGACACATTACATTAGCAAGCGGCTTCAGCGTGATCTGGGGTGGGTAATACCAACCTCAGTATTTATAGTCTTGGTTACAGAAAATAAGGTGGCACTGCCCTATTACAACCTAAAAACTCTACATAGGCTTTATTCGAGCTTGGTTAGTATAAATACCTCCCTCCCATATATTTGTTTTTACCAAAGTTAATTTTTTAATCTCTCTAGGAAGCACATAATATTCTGTAATAGTCTCAGAGCAAACCTTGCCCACTCATACATTCTTTCATACAGAAATGGAACAATAGCAAAGTGCGTCAGGGTACTGATAAATTGTATCGCTATAATTCTGAGCGTAAAGCCACAGGCACAGTCTTGGAACTTCTATTGTCAGTGAAACTCATCCTTACCCACAAACACTTATCACACGTCCATATTAATCAGTAGAAACAAAATGGATCACCAGTAACCCCAGAACCTCTTTCTTCTGTATAGCCCCCCTGTCCATAATTCTTTCACAAATATGATGGCCAGTTGACGAAACTATGCTCCAATTTTTAAATGGGGAAAAAGTAAAAACAGATTTATCAAAGACAAAAATATGAATTTCTGTAGAACGGAGACTGTATTTTAATATATTTGGTGCTGTATCTTTCATGGTGAAAAGTTGCAATTGGACTTTTTTTTTATAAGGGGCATTCAGAGAATGTTTCAAATTTGGGGAGGGCAGTCATTCAGAATGAAGTGCAGCAATGATGCCTTGCAAAGCTTTCCTAGTAACGTGTGGGTTCAGCAGGCAGGATTGAGTTATTTATTTATTTTTATTTGTAAAATATTTTACCAGGAAGTAATACATTCAGAATTACCTCTGATTTTCAAGAAAGTCCTGGGCATAGAGTTATGATGACAAATAATACATGGTTACAAATACATAGTTACATAAGTGAACAGGGTATACATTATATACAAGACATTGCATGCACAGATAGAGATATTATATATTATAGGCGTATGTAACAGTTACAGACCAGATTAAAACATGAGACAGTTTTAGTTTTGAAACTGGTGGCGGCTGTGAGAGTCTCCCGTAGATTGTTCCAGTTTTGAGGAACAATCGTGTTACCAGAACGGTAAGAGGAGGAGCAGCCGGATACTTTGTTGAATCATGGGACCTTGAACAGTGTTTTGGAGTCAGAGTCTTTATGGGGCAGTATTGAGTTGTTGGAGCAGTATTGAGTTGTGGGGGCAATATTGACTTGTGGGGGCAGTATTGACTTGTGGGGGCAGTATTGATGTGCGGGGGCAGTATTGACTTGTTGGGGCAGTATTGACTTGTTGGGGGCAGTATTGACATGCAGCGGCAATAAAATCAATTTATAAAAGACTTCCAGTTGCAAAACTGTTTTAAAAAGCAGCACAAATCTAATTGAAAGCTCTGGGATGTTATTACCTGATAAATCTATTACTTTTGTTAGATCATGTTTTGCATTAGGGAGGTTTTAGTAAAAAGCACCCAGTGTGCTTTCAACGCCTCTTATAATGGTGCATGATGGAGTCTCGCGTGAGGTTTTGGGCGGGGAGGTATTTTTATGTTCAGTTTGTGCTTTCTTATTCCCATTGCCTGTTCTGTAGATACTGTAAATGTCCTCGTTTTGTGCTTCTTACCAAAAATGTGAACTCTGCAGATCAGTTACAGAGCAGAATGTAGGAATAAAACCAAGTCTTAGTATGAGAGCGCTGGTTACCCCCCACACAGCCGGAGGGGCGAGCCACTCATCCCTTTGTAACGAGTTGTATTCCCTCTGGCAGCAAAGTGGTTAAAAAGTCAAGGGACAATTCTGGGTGAATAATACACGAGGAGGGAACGGCATCAAATTAAGGAGAGATCACCGGTATTTTCAGCTGTCAATCTGTAAAATGTAAAATTATTCAAGAATGTGTTTTTGTACATATTAAAATGTTTGTGTAGCTATTGCAGCTTTGTGCAGTCTCCACCTGTGCGTTTAACCCTACGCCGTCAGACAAGGAGATTCAGTACACGGAAGAGCTATGGAAGGAGCAGAAGCAAAGGTTTGAGCTGGTTTTCTTATTTTAACTGGGTATATACACTAGTTGTTAATTAATTAGTAATTGTACTGATGTGTAGGTTGCACATTGTACTCACCCAAAATGCGAGAGGCGTATGTTAAAGTTTTAGCCCCTTAATTATTAAACATAAATACTTACAGTACGAGTGCAAATAGGTTACAGATCACACAGAACATTGCATGTCGGAGAGGGCGATATCATTGATCCCAGCCGTATTTCATATATTATGAAAACAGACCTACTGGTACCCTAAACTTTATGTACCCCCAGATACTGCGTCCCATGTTTATGTCACCATACTGTATATACCCTTCTTTCCTATGTCATTAAGCTTTTATACACCGAGCTGTCCCGGTAAGAGGTGCGCAAATGTTGTCCTTGACGACTGTTTTAGTGATAATTAAGATGGCTAATTAAAGCAGAAATTTTGCCCAGATGTGTTTCTTTACAGTGTTTGAACCAGAGGTGTCCCAGGAACGGAACGTGCTATTTCCAGCTGTGGAAACACCCCGGTTGCACATATACATAAAGTTTCCGGTGCCGGGTCACTTCCAATTCTTCTTAATATGGCAGCGGCAGTTATCCAATAGGAAGTCACATTATCCATTGCAGCTTCCTATTGGCCCACGCTTTAGTGGTCATTTTGTTTCCCCGAAACAGAGAGGGGATCCAGGCACTGAAATCTGTAATATCTGAGGAACCACGGGATCACCGGACATAAGAATAGCGCGATTCAGCTCCAGGGACCCTCTAGCTCAATGTAAAAAGAGGAATCGAGCAGCCAGGTTTGTGTTAATTATGTGTTAATTAGAGAAATCTTAAAACCGGTGCTTTTGCCAGCCCTCGATCACTGAATTTGACCAGCCCTATTCTTAGTTATCAGGATCCACTGTAGCCTTAGCCCTCGTCCCCAGTGATCGCGATGGCGTGTGCGGTGCGAACAAGAGACAGCCCTCTTTGGGGCCAGCCCCAGTCAGTGCGTGCGCGCGCATGCACAAAGCGCGATGACGCAACCACACTTTGAAAAGTCAAGAAATTTGACTTTTGGTGCGGCGGCTGAGCGATAGCCACATCACGGTGGCGGTTCAGCCAATGAGGGCGAACCATGACATCATGGCCGCGCCCCCGCCACGCCCCCCATCACAAATAATCTGAAATCCTCCGATTGCTGGGTTGAAGGCCACGGAGCGCCGCCAGTCTCTCCGTTTTTTGCGCGGGCTTCCTGGGGCCGTAGCCTTACTTAAGCAGTGCAGATGACACATAGCACCAAACTGGGTTTATGACATGATATGTTTAATGGGTTAAATGTTAGTCATTGATGCATTTTAAAAATAACACACAAGAGTAAAGTGTTTTTTAAATAATTTTTTAAAGATGGACAATTTCCTGGTTTTATTTGCAGTGTAGAATGTATCAGAGTTGTCAGATCTGCTTACTGCAACCCAATGATAATCTATGTGGAGTTATGCATACTGTGTCCCTGTAACAGGATCAACAAGAAAAGAGCACAGGATGAGAGCAAGATATGGGCAGTAAACCCCCAACCTAAATGTTGTCTTACTACAGTATGTTTACAAAGTAATTTCACAATAATCGTTCATAAATGATTTAAAATGCTTACACATGTCCCATTTTTGTAAAAGGCATCAATCAGCTAGTTGCAACCTACATATATCATTGTCATTAGATTAATTTAGTCCATCGGGGGATGACACCTACAGTATAATGCATCAGACACCCTGTTTCTCATTGTATAAAGGTATTGTAGAGAGTGATACTTTAATCTTGTGTACTTTAATCTTCTAGGGAAGTGTATTTTAAAGACCGGGTACTTCCAGTATGGAAGGTCCTTTGTTGAAGGTCCCGTCATGAACAAAAGTACGTGGTCTCTTCACTAAGCACTAAATTAGTATTTGTTACATTTGTATTAAGAAGGACTTGGTGTGTCAGGAAGTCCTTCGTCATTATAATTCATGCTATGTGACCACCTCAGAGGTTCCGCAAACACCCATCAGAAGAATACTGTAGAGCTCAGTGTTTTTTTAATCTTATTATATATTAGTGAAAGCACTGTATGCCTGTCTGTGTGTCCCTAGGGGAAATCTCATTGGTCCCTTGGCCTGCCCGCCCCCTCACCTCTCATTGGCCTGAGGCGGAGTGACAACACACACACACACACACACACACACACACACACACACACACACACACACACACACACACACACACACACACACACACACACCCTCACTCTCCCCCGTCAGTTGGACCACAGCTCACCTTCCACCCCCCCTCCTCTCCCAGTGCCCCTCCTCTCCCGGTGCACCTCCTCTCCCGGTGCCCCTCACTCTCTCCCCCCTCCCCACCTCACCCAAATCCCCACGCTCCGCAACATCCCCAGCCGCACCATCACCCTCACCGTGCGCCGCTCCCGGAGGAAGCGTGGCCCTCCTGCTAAGCAGCAAACTCCAGGCTCCTCCCCCCTCGCGGCGCGGCCCGGGTCTCCTGCACTCCCCCTCATGTGCGCCGGCTCCCGGACGGAGGGGAAGCGCGGAGCGGGTCTCCTGCCACTCTTGCCCCCCCTCGCCAGCTTCCCGAACTCACCTCCTGCCCCAGCAAGATGCCACGGGGTCAAGGTAAGTCACCCAGTCACCCACCCACACACTCACCCACACACCCACCCAGTCACCCACACACCCACCCAGTCACTTTCACCCAGTCACCCACTTTCACCCAGTCACCCACCCACCCACTCAGTCACCCACTCAGTCACCCACCCACTCACTCAGTCACCCACCCACTCAGTCACCCACCCACCCACTCAGTCACCCACTCAGTCACCCACCCACTCACTCAGTCACCCACCCACTCAGTCACCCACCCACTCACTTAGTCACCCACCCACTCACTCAGTCACCAACCCACTCAGTCACCCACTCACTCAGTCACCCACCCACACACCCACACACCCAGTCACCCACACACCCACCCACACACACACCCAGTCACTTTCACCCAGTCACCCACTTTCACCCAGTCACCCACCCACTCACTCAGTCACCCACCCACCCACTCACTCAGTCACCCACCAACTCAGTCACCCACCCACTCACTCAGTCACCCACCCACTCACTCAGTCACCCACCCACTCAGTCACCCACCCACTCACCCACTCAGTCACCCACCCACTCACTCAGTCACCCACCCACTCACTCAGTCACCCACCCACTCAGTCACCCACCCACCCACTCAGTCACCCACCCACTCAGTCACCCACCCACTCAGTCACCCACCCATTCAGTCAGTCACCCAGTCACCCACCCACCCATTCAGTCAGTCACCCAGTCACCCACCCATTCAGTCAGTCACCCAGTCACCCACCCACTCACCCACCCACTCACCCACCCAGTCAGTCACCCACCCAGTCAGTCACCCACCCACCCAGTCAGTCACCCACTCACCAACCCAGTCAGTCACCCACTCACCCACCCAGTCAGTCACCCACTCACCCACCCAGTCAGTCACCCACTCACCCACCCAGTCAGTCACCCACCCAGTCAGTCACCCACTCACTCACCCAGTCAGTCACCCACCCAGTCAGTCACCCACTCACCCTACCCAGTCAGTCTCCCACTCAGTCAGTCTCCCACTCAGTCAGTCTCCCACTCAGTCTCCCACTCAGTCACCCACCCAGTCTCCCACTCACCCACCCACCCAGTCTCCCACTCACCCACCCATTCAGTTTCCCACTCACCCACCCATTCAGTTTCCCACTCACCCACCCATTCAGTTTCCCACTCACCCACCCATTCAGTTTCCCACTCACCCACCCATTCAGTCTCCCACTCACCCACCCATTCAGTCTCCCACTCACCCACCCATTCAGTCTCCCACTCACCCACCCATTCAGTCTCCCACTCACCCACCCATTCAGTCTCCCACTCACCCACCCATTCAGTCTCCCACTCACCCACCCATTCAGTCTCCCACTCACCCACCCACCCAGTCACTGACCCCACCCACCCACTCACCGACCCCACCTACCCACTCACTGACCCACCCAGTCACCGAACCCAGTCACTGACCAACCCAATCACCGACCCTGAAAAAGTCACCCAGTCACCGACCCACCCACCGACCCAAAGTCATCCACCCACCCACCCACCCACCGACCCAAAGTCACCCACCCACCTACCGACCCAAAGTCACCCACCCACCCACTAACCCAAAGTCACCCACCCACCGACCCAAAGTCATCCACCCACCGACCCAAGTCACCCACCCACCGACCCAAGTCACCCACCCAACCACCGACCCAAAGTCACCCACCGACCCAAAGTCACCCACCCACCGACCCAAAGTCAAACTGACCCAAAGTCACCCACCCACCGACCCAAAGTCACCCACCCAAAGTCAAACCGACCCAAAGTCACCCACCCAAAGTCACCCACCCACCGACCCAAAGTCACCCACCCACCGACCCAAAGTCAAACCGACCCAAAATCAAACCGACCCAAAGTCACCCACCCAGTCACCGACCCAAAGTCACCCACCCACTCAGTCACCAACCCACCCACCCACCCATTCAGTCTCCCACTCACCCACCCATTCAGTCTCCCACTCACCCACCCATTCAGTCTCCCACTCACCCACCCATTCAGTCTCCCACTCACCCACCCATTCAGTCTCCCACCCACCCAGTCACTGACCCCACCCACCCACTCACCGACCCCACCTACACACTCACTGACCCACCCAGTCACCGAACCCAGTCACTGACCCACCCAGTCACCGACCCTGAAAAAGTCACCCAGTCACCGACCCACCCACCGACCCAAAGTCACCCACCCACCCACCGACCCAAAGTCACCCACCCACCCACCAACCCAAAGTCACCCACCCACCGACCCAAAGTCACCCACCCACCGACCCAAAGTCATCCACCCACCGACCCAAGTCACCCACCCACCGACCCAAGTCACCCACCCAACCACTGACCCAAAGTCACCCACCGACCCAAAGTCACCCACCCAACGACCCAAAGTCAAACCGACCCAAAGTCACCCACCCACCGACCCAAAGTCACCCACCCACCGACCCAAAGTCAAACCGACCCAAAGTCACCCACCCACCGACCCAAAGTCACCCACCCACCCACCCACCCACTCAGTCAAGTGTCACCCACCCACCCACACAGTCACCCACACACTCAGTCATCTCAGTCACCCACCTAGCTGTCAAGGGGGGGGGAAGCCCAACCCTGTCGTCCGCCCCCCCAAAATGACATCCCGGGCAACGCCGGGTCTCTCAGCTAGTTTATTTATAAAAATGTTTTACCAGAAAGTAATACATTGAGAGTTACCTCTCGTTTTCAAGTATGTCCTGGGCACAGAATTATAAAAAATACATGATTACATTAAAATAACAGGGTTATACAGTCAATTCACAGACATTTCATGGACAGATAGAGTTGGAAAATTGGGTACAGGGGATAAAGGGCTTGTGATTTTCCGATTGAAATACAGCAGCTTTAACATCACTTTAACATCACCAAACAGCAGCGAACGCCAACAAATGGCTCACACTCTTTGGCTGCGCCAAAGGCTGTCCACCTTTGGGGCAAGGCAGATGTACACTGGGGTGGTTGATTTTTAATGCAGCTGTGAACAAACAGTTCTTAGTGTCCTCTTGGCTTATTAACATTCCAGTGGGTGGGGTTGACGTTCCACAAAGTACAAGCAAATGTTAACCCTTAGCACGCCGGTCCTGTGCAGAGGGGAGCAGCTCTTGGGGTAGATATGATAATCATATTGTAGCCATTTTCTTCTATGTAACCAACATATAACTCAGAGTTCTGGTATCTGTATTGGTTCTGGAGAAGTGCAGGTTTATGCCAGGTTTTAATAATCTTTTATTGGGTAAACATGATAGTTCATGATGGCTCAGGAACCCACTATACTGCCTGGGATCCACCATGACATATTTCTCGACCCCCTTGGAGACCCCTTGCGAACCCCTAAGGGTTCCTGAACCCCCTGTTGGGAATCGCTGCTATAGACACACATTGTAACTGTAACAAGGAGAGAGACTTTCTACAATAAATACCTTTTTCTTTACAAGAACAAGTGAAGATCATCAATAAATAAATAGAGCTGCCATTTCCATACTCTCTGTACCCCACTCCTCTCCTCCCCCACCTTCTCCCCACCCCCCTTGTCTCTCTCTCTAGGGAGCCCAGCTATCTATCCCCCACCCAGGAGTTTTGTGTGTCACTGCTGCAGCAGCTTCATCATCCCAGCCTTAGGTCGCGCCCATGGTTAGCGCGACCGCACGTGCCGTGCGAACAAATACATTGAAGTCTATGGGGGCGTCCATGTGCACACGTGAGCGACGGTGCGGCTGTTTTTTTGCGAGACAATTTTTTTTGTCATTGTCTCGCGACGGCCGGGTCACGTGAGTGGTTCAGCCAATGAGGGTGCACCGCTTATGTGACGTCATGGACACGCCCCTGGCACGCCTCCCCTTTGGATCACAGGCCACAGATCGCTAGGAAGAAAGGTGCGCGTGACTTCCTAGCATGGACACGGCCTTAGCCATGTAGCCAGATGACATCACAATAGGGTGGAGAGGAGCCCAGCTACCCAGCTACCCATCCCCCAGCCAGGAAATATGAGACATACTATAGATTATTTTTTAATAGAAGTAGTGATCATAGTATTGTGGTACAGACTATTTACCAAATTCTTCTGGCGTAAAAACTGGGGCAAAATTGGTGAAAAAAACGCAATACATTTATGAAAGCAATAAATCTTTCTGCTTTCTTACTTTTTTTTTTTGTATATGACTGGTGCTGTTTTAATAAATAGTGTTTCTTGGGACTCTCACCCTTATTGATATCATTAAAATTACTAAGGTACCATCTTAATATCTGAGCATTTAAGTTAATTAAAATCCCTATAAAACAAGTTTTTTTTTATATAGACCCCCATTTTTGTTATTTTTGGCTAATCTCTAATAGTAATTAGATGTTTGATCAAACATGTTTGATATTTGTGCTGTTGGCATTCCACTGACCAGAGGTGGCTTCTGCTCACATTATTGTAAGGTGCCTTGGCCTTGACTGGTCCTTCATGGTATTTAATAAAAATTTGTCCACACATTTGTAAAGATTACAATTTTATGCAGCACCTTCCAACTTCGTCTTGAGCATCTCCTTCTCTATACAGTACTGCAGATTCTGCCTGTTCTGGCAGCTTCTCCTTCCACACCTGGCTCATATGGATCAGATCCTGGATTTCCTTTATCTCCAGGATGTGATTTCACTCCTGGAAGAGAATGACAAAATACAGGATGAGGCACCATTTACTGATTTAAGGTCACGTTCCATGTTCACTCCATCTACTGACATTTCTGCCAATGTTGAGGTATTCGTAGACCTAGTGACGAAAGACCTACAACAACTATCACGCAGGATGCCCGCGACCAATCTGACCGCACAAGAAAAATCAGCATTACTCAGTCTTCAGGCAAATAATGATATCTATTAAACCATCTGATAAGGGCAGGAATATAGTGATTCTGAGATGTCAAGACTCTATTCAGGAGAATCTCAGACAATAAACAGATAAGAGCCATACCAAACTTACCCCAGACCCTACATAAGCCTTTAGACGCGACCTGGTTACCCTTTTAAAGGAAGGCATAACAACATGGGTTATCTCCCAACACGAATATGATTTTATCCTTGGGGGTAACCCCCGTATTGCCAACTTTTATACCTTACCAAAGGTACATAAGGACATACTACCTCCTCCAGGTCGCCCTATTGTCTCGGGTCAAGGAAACCTGACTGAGAATGCGAGTATCTATATAGATAAAATCCTCAGATCATTTGTCTTTTCATTACCTTCGTATCTACAAGACACGAAGGATGCCCTGAGGAGACTGGAAGGTATTTTCACAGATACTGAGACTTTACTAGTAGGGTTAGACGTAGAAGCATTATATACCTTTAAGTTGGACTTCATGCAGTCCCTGACTTTCTTTCCAGTAAAGGTAGTCAATACCACCAACATAATAACTTTGTGATTAAATTATTGGACTTTGTATTAACGAAGAAATACTTCCCGTTTGCAAATTCCATCTACCACCAAACCCAAGTTACCGCAATGGGCACTACATGTGCACCCACATACGCAAATTTGTACATTGGGTGGTGGGAAGAGACTGTCGTCTTTGACGACTCTATGGCTAAATATACTCAATATGTCGAGCTATGGAGTTGCTATATTGAAAATATATTTGTCCTCTGGAAGGGCCCTATTGATACCCTCCTAAGGTTTATTAGGGTTCTCAATACCAACACACTGAACCAGGCAAAAAATCTCAATGACCATGAGTCCTTAGCCATCTGAGTACAACTACACCCACCACATGGCTTCCTCCTAAACCTCTAGGAAGTTACAAATGTGGCCTGCAACTATATGCGTCAACAAAAATCTTCTCCAAGTGGAATAATACAAAGGAGTATTGAAGCATATTGCTCTGTGTAGTGTTTATCTGATTCATTTTTCATATGGTGATACCTACGCTCCCCAAACCTTCCAGCACATCCGTTTACAGATGAATTTTGGACCTTTCTCCATAGGGTTGAGTACATTGTTTGCACATGTACTTGCACTTCATTTTATACTAATATTTATTAGTGCACAGTTTAAACCTTCTTTGTGATTTAATATTGGTATAACAACATATCACTTTAATACACTCTATATAGGAGCGCCTAAGGACCACTTTTAGTCACAGTCATTTTATCAACTGCCAGACCGCACGGGTCATTTATTTGGCCACCTGTGGGTGTGGTAGTAAGTATGTTGGTAAGACCCGGCGCCAACTGAGACGCCGGGTCCTTGAGCATATTGGCTCCATTTGGAATCAGCTAGACACCCCACTGGCCAAACATGTTGTGACGGCTCACAATGGTAACATTAACAATCTTCACTTCCAGGGCATTGATCGGGTCACCCTTGTACAACGCAAGGGAGATTGGGATAGGCTATTGTAACAACGTGAATGTCGTTGGATATAGGATTTACATACCAAACATCTTTCTGGTCTCAATGAAGGATTTCTGTAGTCATTCTTCATATAAACATCCATAGAGACCAAGCATTATGAATTTAATCCAATGTATCATCCTTTGCATACATTCCCCTGTCCAACATATGCCAATAGTCTCTTTAGCCTATTTACCTCAGTACACAACTACATAGTATTTGTTACCTCATACTGTATGATACATACTTGAAATTGACACTAACATTCTCTGCTATAGAATGTATAAATCAATGTGTATTCACATCTGATTACCTTGCAGCGTCTATTAGCTACCCCTAGGAGGCCCGTAGCCCTCCGTTAACAACATAGTACAGTATTTACCTGCGAGTGGCTACGCATGCGCAGTGACGTCACCATAGTGACCGGTTAGCGGTTTAGAACTAAGTAGCTAAGACTCCGCCTTACTTAGCAAGTATATATATAGTGTACTTAACCATGGCAACATCACACCCTTGACAAAGCCGCCCAAGCGAAACGTACATCGGGTACACAAACGCAGTGACGTCACCGAAGTCAGTGTTTGCAGTCCACACCGGGACAGTTATCCTGCAACCCAAGCTAAGTATCATTGCGGCTCACAATGCTACAAGATGCGATTGTCTATTACTATAGCAATGGCTTTTGCTGTGTACCGACTTATTTTGTTGTTCCAGTACTGTTGGTTCTCTACTTTTGGATCCGCAGGCTGGAGATAGGGAGAGTATCTTTACTCTCCACTAAAATTAGGTACACTACACACCAGAAATGTTAGGGCACTAGAGTGGTCAGTGTAGACACCCTACACTACTCAAATTTATTTTACTTTAGGGTGTGATAGCTACTCATCAACCTGCCTGTCCGCTCCCCATGGCCCTACAATTAGGGATGAATAGGCCATTAGGTTGTCCCTTCTTACCAGTATAATTAGGTTTAGGGCTTCCTGCCATTTTGGTTGCTATCTATTGCGTTGTGCTTTGCACAATTTTATTTCCCCCCGTACCTATTTAGCACCTTCCAATTTAGTTGCATGTGACTTTCAGCCACGGTGGTTCTAGTGTTGACATTGATCATTGTCCCATCCCGCTCCCTTTGCAACGGATGAATCTTTCTATTGGACTCACCTTTCTGCAGCTTACAGTATGTACCTTGCAGCTGTGCAGCAGTCTCTTCTGCTTCCAGTTTTTATTGGGTTGGTTGGAGCCACAATATCTTTCCACCACCAAGAGGAGCAGGTTATATCAATCTTAGGCATCACTGCACACAGTACTGTCAAAGTTATGGATCTTATATGTTCTACATGTGTCCTATTTATTTCAGATTAGTCTATGGACTCAATAAATTGTTTTAATATTACCATTTATCTATTACAGTGTTAGGGACCTTCTCTATTTTTTCTTTGGCTTCTATGGAGGTAATATACCTATAATATACCAATTGCGGATAGTGAGTGCATGTTAACAGGAGTCTTGTACTCTGCCCACTCTTTATCCTCAAAGAGAATCTACGGCTCAGTGTGTGTGTGTCATTTGTATTTCCTCCTAGTGCACCTCATCCCGCACCCTATACAGTGGCTGAGCGGGTTCCTTTATCTTTGTCGGTTACTTAGAATAAACTGCACTCACATCTCTCTGTGCCTCCATTTGTCATCAGGATGTTATTGATGCTGTTACAATGAAACTCTCCTCCTCCTTTGGTCCATGATGACGAATGAATGATAACTCCTTCTGGCTTCAGCATGTATATAGCTCACCAACATTCAGTGTATTATGATGTTCCGATGAGGTCGCGTGACCTCACAATGCCATTGTCTGGTGCCTAGCTATCTAAAGGCAGACAGTATTTTGACCAATGAGTGATGACTACTCCAGACAGAAGCTCCAACTTAGCCACACCCTTCCATTCTGATGTCACTGATGACCTCAGTGTTCTGGCCACAATTTTCTGCTTGGTTGCATTCCTACTTTATGAATTAAATAGAAATAGCCGTGTTATTCCAGTTGTAATAGTGCAGAATAAATGAGTGCTGCAATATTAGTTGATATCATTTGTTACTCCAAATAAAAAAGTTATTAGAACGATAATATCAATTGTTAGTCCAAATAAAAAAAAGACATCACCTAATGCATGTATGTATATCTTTATTTATATAGCGCTATCCATGTACAGATATATCAAGACTTACTGCCTCCATGACCACGACCGTTTATGAGGGCCAGAACGCGCCGGGCAGGGGCTCGATTGCGAACAAGAAAGTCGTAAGCAGCCCAGGAGAATTAACTCAGTTTGGGTCGCTGCTTCTGAATGGGACTACCGCAGCATTTATCCTACCGATAGAAGAGTCCCAGAGAGAAGCTGTCTCTCTGTGTGTCTTCCTGAGCAGCTCTTGCACACTCCGGTCTCCTTGAGCAGCTCTTACACACTCCGCGCTCTCTGTGTGTCTCCCTGAGCAGCTCTTACACACTCCGGCCTCTGTGTGTCTCCCTGAGCAGCTCTTACACACTCCGGCCTCTGTGTGTCTCCCTGAGCAGCTCTTACACACTCCGCTCTCTCTGTGTGTCTCCCTGAGCAGCTCTTACACACTCCGGCCTCTGTGTGTCTCCCTGAGCAGCTCTTACACACTCCGCTCTCTCTGTGTGTCTCCCTGAGCAGCTCTTACACACTCCGGTCTCTGTGTGTGTCTCCCTGAGCAGCTCTTACACACTCCGGTCTCTGTGTGTGTCTCCCTGAAGAGCTCTTACACACTCCGGTCTCTGTGTGTGTCTCCCTGAAGAGCTCTTACACACTCCAGTCTCTGTGTGTCTCCCTGAAGAGCTCTTACACACTCCGGTCTCTCTGTGTGTCTCCCTGAAGAGCTCTTACACACTCCGGCCTCTGTGTGTCTCCCTGAGCAGCTCTTACACACTCCGGTCTCTGTGTGTCTCCCTGAGCAGCTCTTACACACTTCGCGCTCTCTGTGTGTCTCCCTGAGCAGCTCTTACACACTCCAGTCTCTGTGTGTGTCTCCCTGAGCAGCTCTTACAGACTCCGCTCTCTCTGTGTGTCTCCCTGAGCAGCTCTTACACACTCCGGTCTCTGTGTGTCTCCCTGAAGAGCTCTTACACACTCCGGTCTCTGTGTGTGTCTCCCTGAAGAGCTCTTACACACTCCAGTCTCTGTGTGTCTCCCTGAAGAGCTCTTACACACTCTGGTCTCTCTGTGTGTCTCCCTGAGCAGCTCTTACACACTCCGGCCTTTGTGTGTCTCCCTGAGCAGCTCTTACACACTCTGGTCTCTCTGTGTGTCTCCCTGAGCAGCTCTTAGGCCTGGGACCTGCTGCGCTCGGCGGCGCGGGCGGCTGCACGGGCTTTCCCCACCAGCAGGGGAATCCTCCCGAGCAGGTCCCGGTCCCCCCTGGCTGCACAGCTCACTACACGCTGTGACGCATCAGCCGCTACGGGATACAAGAGAATTGTGATCCCTAGCGTTGACGCGTCACGTGGTGTGGCTGTGAACCAATGAGGAGGGGAGGCTTCGGGAGGAGGAGAGGCTTTGGGGAGCGGGGAGGAGTGTGGAGGGACAGCAGCGTGAGTGCCTGTCTGTGTGTGTGTGTGTCTGAGTGCCTGTCTGTGTTTGTGTATGTGTGTGCCTGAGTGCGTGAGTGCCTGCCTCTGTCTGTGTGTGTGTGTATGTGTATGAGTGCCTGCGTGCGTGTGTGTGTGTGAGTGCCTGCGTGTGTGTATGAGTGCCTGTGTGTGTGTATGAGTGCCTGTGTGTGTGTGTGTGTGTTGCTTTATTTACCTTCAATCAGCTGCTCCAGCCCGAGCCCATGGAGGGAGGGAGGGGGGGGAGAGTAGCGGGTCCCTTCGCTCAAGCCACGCCCCCCCTCCCGCTCAAGCCTCCCACTCCCGCCCACCTCCCGCTCCGGCTCCCGCTCCCTACAGACCGCATATCGCGGTCTGTGTATGTCAGCGCCCCGCCTGTCTGCAGTGCGGGAGCGCTGACGGAGGGAGCGGGGCCTTAGCCTTACACACTCCGGCCTCTGTGTGTCTCCCTGAGAAGCTCTTACACACTCCGGCCTCTGTGTGTCTCCCTGAGCAGCTGTTAGGCTGAGTTCAGGGTTGATGCTGCGTGCGCACGTCTGTCACAATTTCGGGTTGTTCGGTGGGAGGTTTCAAACTGAAAACTCCACCGGGGGCAAAGTACAGCGTTGACGCTGCTACATTTTGCCGCTACAACCCAAAATTATATTTCTGGCTACAGTCACATCACGTGAGCTGGTTCAGCGAACCTGCTCCGTGACATGTTCGCCACGCCCCCAAACGCCGCGACCCAACTCCTGCAGCTAAGTCACAGATCGCTGAGCTGAAGGAGCACGTGGCGGAGGCGCGCACGGAAGCATCCACCCTGAACTTGGCCTTACACACTCCGGTCTCTCTGTGTGACTCCCTGAGCAGCTCTTACACGCTCCAGTCTGTCCTTTAAATACATTTTTCTGTACAGTATTGAAGCAGCATTGTTTCTGGAGGTGAACCCCATTTATTTCAGCACTTGGGACCCCCTGCTTCTGGAGATACACACCTCCTTATGGGGTGCCGGTAGCCTCTCCAGCTGAGATTTAAAGTTCACGCGCCACTCCGCGTGGGCCCAGCCAGTGCGTCTATCGGCTCTCCCTTTGGAGGTATGTATCTCCGGAATCAGGGGGTCCACAGAGCTCAAATACACGGGGTTCACGTACGGAGGCTCCCTGCTTCAATCCAGTATAGAAAAAAAAAATGAAAAAAACAAAACAAAACAGCAAAACATTAAACATACTGTACATTTAATATTAATATTAAATCATAACCCCCTCCCAGGGCAACCAGCCACCCCTGCCTTCCTTTGGTGACTTTAGTACTGAGTTGGGTCCCACAGTGCAGTTCCTACTCTATCGTTACATATTTTTGGGTGTTGAAGCCTCAAAGCTGCAATCCCGCCAATTTCACCTATCTTTTTTTTTACATGCAATGTCCCACCGGCCCGCAAGATTTGGGGGCAATATTGAAGTCCCAAAAAGGGAGGTTGAACACCAGTAACAACACTCCTAAGTATCTCGTAAACCAGATGACCCAGCCGGTTCAAATCCTATAAAATACAACAAAGAACGAGAAGCTGGGATTGATGCTTCAAACATACAGGCATACCCCGGTTTAGGGACACTCACTTTAAGTACACTCGCGAGTAAGTACATATCGCTCAATAGGCAAACGGCAGCTCACGCATGCGCCTGTCAGCACGTCCTGAACAGCAATACCAGCTCCCTACCTGTACCGAAGCTGTGCGCAAGCGGGGAGACTATAGAGACTGTTACAAATGCGTTATTTATATCAGTTATGCACATATATGACGATTGCCGTACAGTACATGCATCAATAAGTGGAAAAAGGTAGTGCTTCACTTTAAGTACATTGTCACTTTACATACATGCTCCGATCCCATTGCGTATGTTAATGCGGGGTATGCCTGTACATTGTTAACGTGTTACATGCCTAGAATATGACACCAAATGGAGAACTGGAGATACAGTAACATCTATGATTCCTTTTTAAATTGATCTTATAAAGTTTTATCACAACCTACAAATAATCACACTTTCTACATCACTTACACAGTGCTTGAATAAATGACATGCTCTTGTAGGTGTGAAGACATTCCCTTCCCAATCACTGAGCCTCAGTTAAACATTAAACCTATCTGTGCTCTGCAGATCCCTGACTGCAATCAAGCTTGGTAGGAAGCAGAAGCCCTGCATGGTAATGCAAAATACATACAGCTGCCGACAACTTTGCCCCAGGGAACAAAATCGTTGGCGCTTTGGCAAACGAGTTAGCTGTCTGCATCATGGCAGCATTGGGGGACCTCAGAATTGGCACATTGTTTATAATACTTCTCGCTCAACTTGAGAGCGAAAAGATCCTCTCAGAAAAGAAGAAGTGTGGAGATCCTCAATGTGAAAGTAAGTATCTGCTTTGAGTTTATATAGATATACAAGGACTTTCATACAGTGCATTTACATTTAGAATCCACCGTTTCTATCTTAAATGAACATACAGTGCATGTTTTGTTACATGTTTTATCATTGTCATGTTGCTGCGTAATGTAATCGGCTGTCATTTTCTTGGAAACTTTCCTAAATCTTTGGGATAGTGAAATCCTTTTAGTATTAAAGTTACATTGTTACGTAAAGGATTAAATGGTAACGTCTCCGTCAACAATAAATTATTTTAAAATGAAGAAACAATTCATTTTCGGTGGCAAAGTTCCTATAAACGAGGGCCTTGAGCGTTTATCACACAGAAGGGCAAAGTTCTCCGACACTGTTTACTGGTAGCTCCAGATAATACACTGCAGGGACATGTACTGCAGCTGACATTGGGGCAGATTCAAGTGAATGGGAGTTACAGTTGAATCAGGTGTGCTCACCCATACCAGCGCTTGTTGAATCTGCCCCATTGAGTATTAAAGGTGATTACTTGCAATCAGACTCACTACTTAAATAGTACACATTCAAAAAATACACATTAAAAAAGGCCATGTATCACAGTTCCAGGCTGACTGTTTTGACATTAAAATAATGTTTAAAGTCATTGGAATATGTTTTTTTTAGCATCTGTACAACATATTACTTTGCATCGATTCTGCTTTGTTGGCATTAGCAAACAATATGAAGACTGACTATATGGAACAGGGGAAGAAATACAGAAACCACATATGCTATTAATTTTAGCGTTATATGACATTCATTTTTTATTGGCCTACTAGGTCTGAACTAACGTACTTGCTTATAATGTAATGTAATTCACTGTGCATTTATCTTTAAGGTATGATGATGAGAGCTCAAGCCAATCAAGATTATAACGGACCTGACTGCAGATTCTTGACCTTCAAAGCAGGACAAGAAATCAATGTATATTATAAACTTTCAGGCAAAAGGGAGGATTTGTGGCAAGGAAGTGTAAGTAAATCACTTTTAACAATAATAAATATAGTCGAGGCTCCTTTTGTTCTACCCCATGCAAATAAGAAAAAGACAAAAAAAAAAAAAGGAGGGGCTGAGATGTGGATTAAATCCTAATTTGTTCATTTAAATTTCTTATTAACACAACTTCTACACTTGAATAGCCATTACGGTTTATGAAAGCTCGTTGTACAATCTATGAAATACTCCAATGTTGGCCATTAAATGGTTTCCCAATCTGCCTACATTCTACCCTTCTATAGAACATATATGATTTTTATGACCTTCAGCTAGTGCAGGGGTGGCCAACTCCAGTCCTCAGGGGCCAATAACAGGCCAGGTATTAGGGATGTCACTTCTTCAGCACAGGTGACTCAATCAGTGGCTCAGTTGAAGACCTGTTGGTGGCCCTTGAGGACTGGAGTTGCCCACCCCTGCACTAGTGACACTCCCAAAATAAGCTTGATACTAAGTGACCAAGGCCCTTATTCTGTAAGGGGTGATAAGCGCAGGTGACGTGCTATTGCATGAAAGCCCCATTGACTTTAATGGGGCGTTTCCTGTGCTAGAATGTTACCCGCGCTTAACACCCCTTACAGAATAAAGGCCATAGACGGAAAATAACCCTCTCTACAGCTGGCTATGAAAGGTTGTAGCAACCAGAAACAAGTAGGGCTATGGGAGACCCATAATATTACTTTAACAAATGACATTTAAGGTATGTTCCCCATAGGGCAATGGCTTATTAAGAAGAGCTGCACCATTATATTGCTACTACTTATGCATCTCATTGCTTTTAAGCATTTATCAGCATGGGTTCTACTTATGTTCATTGGCAGCAGGGTACAAATCTTATTTTATTGTAGTTCTAAGTTGCCTTTTACATACAAAAACAATGTTTAGCAATATGTTTAACTTGATTCCATCCCATAACCCACACTTTTTTTTTTTACAGAAGGGAAAAGCATATGGCTTTTTCCCCAAAGCTGCTGTCAACATTGAAGAAATTTACCTTACAGAAGAAGTAGAGGTGCCTGCACAGGTAACCATGTAACCATATTATATACTGTCCTATTTCAAGGTCATTCTGGGAGTGTGTTGCCATGACAATGTGATGTCACGGTGCCATGCAGTGTCAAGTTGCCACGATAACGGGATGCCTTATGACGCTGAGGCATCACGTGACACCCGTTGTCATGGCAATGCAAACCGCATGATGCTGTGACATCACGTAGCTTCCTAGTCATGGCAACGTAGGGCCATTTGACATCATGGAGCCATGTTGACGGGATTTGCAGGGGGAGATGCCAATGTCGCCACCCGTAGATTTTTCAGGTAGCCTGTAGTCGCCGGGTCACCCTGGAGTGGTGGTAACCCTGGGTATGGAGGGATCATTAGTGAGATTTAGGAGGCTACTTAAAACCTTTAGGCTGCGGTCATGCTGCCGCTGAGCGCGCTTGGCTCGATCACTTCAGTGATTCCCAATACGTACGCTCGTGTACATCCAAAGCTCAGCGCTTGGAGAAACATGGAAATTTGATTTCCAAGCGCTCAGCAGGGTCACATGACCCTTCAATAACCAATGGGGAGAGAGTGACAGACACTGAATGGGGAGAGAGAGAGAGACAGACACAGAATGAGAAGTGAGACACAGACACAGAATGGGGAGAGACAGACAGGCACAGAATGGGGAGAGAGAGACACAGAATGGGGAGAGAAAGACAGACACAGAATGGAGAGAGAGAGACTGACACAGAATGTGGAGAGAGAGACAGACACAGATTGGGGAGAGAGACACAGAAGGGGGGGAGAGACAGACAGAATGGGGAGAGAGAGACAGACACAGAATGGGGAGAGAGAGAGACAGACACAGAATGGGGATAGACAGACACAGAATGAGGAGAGAGAGACCGACACAGAATGGGGAGTGGGAGACAGACACAGAATGGGGAGAGAGAGACAAACACAGAATGGGTAGAGAGAGGCAGAAACAGAATGGGGAGAGAGAGAGACAGACACAGAATGGGGAGAGGGAGACCGACACAGAATGGGGAGTGAGAGACAGGCACAGACTGGGGAGAGAGAGGCAAACACAGAATGGGGAGAGAGAGGCAGACACAGAATGGGAGAGAGAGTGACTGACACAGAATGGGGAGAGAGGGGCAGACACAGAATAGGAAGACAGAGACAGTATCAGATGGGGGAGAGAGAATGGATGGAATGGGGGAAGGGAGAGAATGGAGGGAAGGGGGAGGAGGAGAGATGGAGGGAAGTGGGGAGGGAGAGAATGGAGGTAATGGGGAGAGGGAGAGAATGGAGGGACACACCCATCTCTCCTCCCCCACACAGACACACACACAGCCCCGATCAAGCCAATGACACGCCCCCACCCTTAAACGCCACCCGCTCCTGCGCTAAAATGATTAAAGGACAGCCGAGCGCTCATGCTTGGAGAATTAGTGACGTCACCGCTCTCAAGCATGAGCGCGCTCAGCGGCAGCAGGGCTGCAGCCTTATACACTTGAGGTTGACTTGTGTGATTTGTGCTAGATTAGCTCTAAACTCAGTACTGTATTGCTTTACATTTTGTTCCTTCAGGAAATTGATTTCATTTGTCTGAAAGGAGGATATATTTTTGAAAATGAGGATAGCGTGCTGCATAAGCCTGAGGAAAATGAATATAATACCGATTCGGATCTAAAAGTGGCAGGAGGTGAGTTTGTAAAACCCCGTTGTAATTCCTTCCAAACTGGCTCTGCTCATAAAACGGAGGAAGTATATAAGTACGAATATCTAATTGTTATAGCACAAACCGTGCTTTACAATTCTGACAACGATTTCTATACAAGTACAATATATGGAATATAATTATAGATTGGTTTAAGACATAAATGGAACATTTGAAAGAAGAAGCCTCTGCCCGAAAAGCGTAACATCTAATTGGAATATTTAAAAACGTCATTGAACAGGTGAGTTGTCAGGTGGGTTTTAATGTTAGAGAGAGAAGGTGCTTGGAGGACGTTGAGAGGGAGGAGTTCCCGATGTGGGGTGCAGCATAGAGAGCAAGTTGGGGTATCGCAATAAATTAAAGCTGAGATACAACATTAGGAGCTGCAGAGGAGGGGAGAGCCTTACAAGAGGGAATAGTTTTGTAGTGGATGTAGAGTTTTATAGAAGCCAACAGAGTTTTCAGAAGGAGAGAAGCAGAGACTCATCAAGAGGAGAGTGCAGTTACCCATGCAGAATGTTGAATAGATTGAAGGGTAGAATGATGCAAGACAGGGAGGCCAATAAGGAGAAGGTTGCAGTATTCCAGATGGGTGAGAATGAGGGCATGCTTTCATATTTTAGTAGTAGAGAAACAGAGAAACGGTTGTTTGTTTAAGCAAAGTTATGGCGAAAGTGGCAAGATTTAGCAAACGTATTAGGGTATTGGGACAATGAGAGAGAAGAGTTACATATGACACCTAAACAACGGGCTCGGAGCACTGTATAGATTGTATTGTTAATGACCGTGATAGAAGGGGCACAATGGAGCTTGATTTATGAGCAGCTCAGCCTTTGACATATTGATTTTAAGGTATCTAGCTGCCATCCAAAATAAGATTACTGTGAGACAGTTGGAGACCTGGGACCATACTGCAGATATGAGGTTCGGTGTGGATAGATACAGTTGTGTGTCATCTGGATGCAGATGACACTTGAATCAAAATGATTTAATATAAGCTCACCAAGGGACAGTGTATAGAGAGAAAAGAGGTGAAGATGCAGAACCGAGCGTTAAGATAAGAACCGAGCGTTAAGCTACATTAGCAGATAGATCACCAAAGGAAGAAGAAGAGTTATATGTAGATACACTGAAGGAATGATGAGAGAGATAGGGAGAAAGCCAGGAGAGGGCTTTGTCCCAAACACCAAGGGAGTGGAGAGACACAGTACAACATGTTTTGGAGGAGCTAAAGTCTGGAAAGGCTAATATAAAAAGTGCTCCTTTATTTTCTCCAGGTCAAGATTTTATTGGAAATACACGAGGTAATCTGGAGCTGCAGGAATCTCAACAGGATCTCAAAGAACAAACTGAACCAGACAAATCCACCTGGACGGTTTCTGGTATTGCAGGGTGGTTTGGCATGGGAAAAGCACAGAATAAAGTAGCTGTTGAAACTGATGCAGAACTTCCAAAAGAGGACACTTTCCGTACGCGGAAAATTGCAACAAGTGAGGACATCAATTTGAAAGAATCAGATAATCTTAAGCCTGAAAAGTCTGGTTGGTTTGGTGGTCATATTACAACGTTTCTGCCATTTGGAGAAAAAAAGGAAGATCTTGAACCACAAACAAAGACCAGTGACACACAGACATCTAGTGACACACGGACATCTAGTGACACACGGACATCTAGTGACACACAGACATCTAGTGACACAAGTATAATGGTTGATGCAAAAGAAGAAAATAATGCCACTGAGATTGAAGTGCCTTTTGAGCAGACGGAAAATGAAGCTAGTGATCATACTGACTCTCAGTCGCGCTGGTTTAACTTTGGCTTTAAACATGTTTTAGGATTTGGGGACAAAAATAAAATTAAAGAACAACCAACGGATCATAAAATAGATGAAACAAGCAAAAATGAGTCACCAGCGATTTTAAATCTAAGTGAAGTTGAATCTCTTAGTGATATCCCAGAGAGCGAGAAAACAAATGATTTGGCTGCAGATAAATTACAGAGCGGTGATTCCATGGACAATACTGATTCAGCTCAAGAAATACACACAGGAGACATCACTGTAGCAGAGACAACAGAGAAAAGTGAGGCTGGTGATTCAGAAGCATCCAGCTGGATTAATAGTGGCCTTACAGATGTAATATCTTCAGAGAAAAAGGATTCCATGTTTGACACATTGAAAGAAACTGTGAGTGGTAAGTCAGAAAAGCAAATTACTTTGCAGGGTGCAGGTGAGTCAGAAAATCAAGAGGTTACTAAAGGTCATAGTAAACATACATCATCACGCTGGTTTAAGTCGGTCATGACAAATTTGATAAACTTTGGTAAAAGTAACAATGGTAACATTAAGACAAAAGGAGATAAAGTAGAAATAACAGGAAGTAAACATGAAATCAGGACCTCAGACACAGAAAAAACAGATTCTATTCCTGAAATCGTTATAAAAGAAAGCACAGACCTGGTTTACTCAGAGTCTGGTAAAATACAAGACATGGTGGCAAGTAACATTTTAAAACATAGTGATGAAGTTATTCCAGTTTCTTATTCAGAAATACTATCGGATAAGATTACACAAAATAGAAAAGATGCACTAGTTGTCCAGGAATCAACAGCTAAAATATTAGGAGGCAGACATACCGCTGGAAACATAGAGGTTCCTGAGTTAGATGAAATTGTCATTTCCCTAGAAAATGACTTTATAACTAAGACTATTAACACAGGTTCTCCACAAGAGGAAGAGAGAGAATTTAAAAAAAGTTCTAGAACAAAAGAAGATGAACATCAAACACAAAAGCAACACAATAGTATGTTTTCTGTAGATTACATCCCTACATTGGAAGAAAACATAAGTCCAAATCATGATGTTTCAAAAGACTCGCCATATTCTCCTCAGGAGATAGATACTCAAGAAACAAGTGTGGTAACAGACGTGACAGGAAAGATGGCCACTGAAGATCATGTGACTCCGGAGGCAGAAGAGAAAAGGAATGTAAGAGGAGCTGGTGGATCAACAGAAATCCAAGAGAATCCGACATGCAATAGTGAGCCTACAAACTCTGTCTGGCTTTACATGGGCTTGAGAGATGTTCTCAACTTTAATACAATGGATAAAGACAAAATAGTACCAGAACAAGATCATTGTGAAGTCAAAAGAAGACTGGGTGAAAGCAAAGAGGACTTCCATACTTTAAGGCCTATAGAAAGAACACTGATTGAAATAAAGACATTTGCAGCAACAGATGAGAAACAAAATAAGGAGTCCAAAATCATTTTAATGGAGAAATCTAAAAGTCCAATTACGAATGTTGAAATATTTTCAGAAACGCCTGAAACAAATAAAGAAGATGTGTCTGTTTTGGATAGAACAAGGAAGCCTTTACAAGGTTCATGTGGAAACACTGATGTTAAAGAGGTTGGCTTGACAGATATTCACCTAAACAAAGAACTTTCTCTAACGGAAACATTCCCAGAGAATGCTAGAACTGAGTCTACAGAGTCAACACACGTGGTGTCAGAAGAGCAGACTCCTCAGAAAGAAACAGGTGAGTCATACAAGCAAAAAGCTGCTGCAAGTAATAATGTAGTGTCAGTCTGGTTTAAGTTGTACATGAAGAATTGTATTAGCACAACAAAAAAGTTTAAATGCTTACATAGAGCCAAAAAGAGATCACATTGAAGTAGGGGGCAATACTTATTAAATCCAGATTATATATCAAGAAGAAACAGATTTTGACACAGTTGTAAAAAAAAGTATAGATTGGCTCGTAGTCTTGTAAAATATAAAACATTAGGCATATAATGATGAAGATTATCTAGCTCCAAAAGAGTTCTAAAACAACAGAAAAACAACAGAACAAATCAAATGTAATACTAAATCTTCTGTATATGACATTTCTACATTGGAAGATAAAATACATTCAACTCTACATATTCTTACCAAGGCATGGATACGAAGGACACAAGAGTTTTAACAAACATGCCAGGGAGAAAGGACATTGAAAGTGATTGAAGTGTCCAGCTGGTTGGAGAGAGAGAATATGAAGTCACCACTGATGACAACAGAGGATTTCACGCCTGGTAAATTTGATATAGAAAGTGGGACTCTGGAGGCAGACGGACAAACTAGCTTAAGAGTACGAGGGAATCAACAGAAATCCGAGAGAATTCTACATGTAGGCTCAAATGATATTTGCCTAAACAAAAAAACTTTCCCTCAGTGAAGAATTCCCAGAGAATATCAGGAATGCTGGGTCTACTGACAGACACTCCACAGGTGAATATTTCTAACGCACTGGAAGAAAATGAAAACAAATAGAAATCAAGCGAAATTCAGAAGAAATACTCTGGTGCCACAAAGAACAATTATCAGTGGGGTTATTTATTAAACTCATTAAGGTCAATGGGAGTTTCCATGGCATAGATTCAAAGTTGGCACTAACATGGTTTAATTAATAACCTCTGAACAGTCTGTCTAACACAGGGCTTTGTTAGTAGCATATTCTATAGAACAAAAAAAAAAACAGAAACTATTTAATTAGTATAATGCTAAAGAATTCAGCAAGCATCCGGATTCTAAAAACAATGCTTTATGTCCAGAGACAATGAAAATAAGGACATTCTCCAAAATGATAAGCTGCGAATGAAAATTCTGAAGAATTTTTAGAAACAAATCAAGCCTCCCATAAACTAGACACTTACATAGTATAATAAAAGGGTGGGGACAAAAATAATCCAAATAGAAACTTCAAGAAGTAAAAAGGAAGTTATTTAAAAAAAAAAAAAAAAACTGAAATGGATACTGTATTTATCCCATCTCAGAATGAGTTTCTTCAGGAAAAGCCATACACAATCCTGTGCTAAATGCAGGAATGTGTGCAATGAATATTGAAGTGCAGAGGCTGCACTATACAATAAGTGAGAAGGAGATAAGGGATTAGAACAATCTTCATGAAGACTTTTGCTGTTTGACTATTACCTACAAAAAATACATTGAGATATACCATTGTCTCCCTGTGAAGACTCTTTGTTGGAACAAACAAATATACTTTGTCTAAAGCAAATGGAAATAATTGACAAAAAACATAGTGTGTATGGAGAAATAAACAAACCTTCAACTGCTACAAGGTCACATGTCTGATATCAAACTCAAATGTGGACCAGTAAGTACTGCCATAGACAAAAGGTGTGATTCATTAAATGGCCACAATGCCGATCGGGGAACTAACGCACGGAAACTCTCACTGACTTCAATGGAAGTTTCCCTGCAATAGTGCCCCGATCAGCAGTATTGGAGCTTCTGAATAACCGCCAAAGAAACAGGTACAAAATAAACATGCATGCCTGGTAGAAACAGGAATAACTATTTAACAAGAAAGTGGAACTATAAAAATAAATAGGGGCATTGTGAGATTGCAAATAAAAATAGTGGTACTCTTTACCTCGTAGCACCGTCCCACGTCGATCACTGCTTGGATTAATACCTGGGAGTAGTGAAGTGACTATCAGTTATAGATTATATAGGGACAGAAATGCCAACAGACCTCATTTGCAAAAGAGATATACAGTACACATAAAAGTGATAGATGCAAGATGATGAAGAATTTCCATACAAGTTGATTTTGACCTTCAGAAACAGCATTGCCTTGAGCAAATATTAGACATTATTGGGAGAAGTGAGATATGTTCCATTTATAGCATACTAGGGCTTAGCCCATGCGTGCTTTGTGCACCAACCCTGCCCTCTGCAAAATAATGATGGGTTTGACTTTTTTCTTTCTCCACCTTCTCGCAGAGAAGGCTCCTCTCTCTCTCTCTCTCTCACTTCCTTGTTTCTCCACCGCATCTCTTTATTGTAATAATAATAATAATTGTTTGTTCTGCTATACAGTTTTATGTAGCGATTTACAGAGACATTTTGTAGACACAGTCCCTGCCTCGTAGCGCTTACATTTTATGTTTTTTTGGTGTCGGAGGCACAGGAAGATAAAGTGAGTTGCCCAAGGTCACAAGGAGCCGACACCGGGAATTGAACCAGGTTCCCCTTGCTTCAAACTCAGTGCCAGAGTCAGTGTCTCTACTCACTCAGCTGATTCTTCACGCTTAGTATTATCATAATACATTATGATGTCATCAATTATTTCCGCCTCTCTCTCCTCCAGCATTCTTGCTTTCTCCTCACACGTCAACTGACTTCGCCTCTTTCTTCATCTGCTTTCTGTCTACACTTTCTAGCAATCTGACTCTCCATATCTGCCACCAGGCTATGTGCATTATGATGTCACCAATGAGCTATATCTCAAGGAGAGGAGGACAAAACTTTTTTTTATAATATAGTAAGATATACAAAGAGTAAAATATATTTATTTTATATTTATTAAAACAGATGAGACACCTTATTGGGAAGTCCTATATCTGCAAATTCTTGACATCTACACCAACGTTATCAGCCCTGCCCTGTCCGACATTTCAGCTACTATTAAAAAGGTACAGTACATGTTTGTGTTACTATTTTTTCAGAAGTTATCACTGGTATATAATCATTTCCGGCTGATGTAGATGGAAGTAGAGGGGGCTTCAGTTTCAATTAGTCTAACCGCTCTGGGTCTGCAAAATGAGCCCCTGGAAAGTGAGCAATTCCCAATGAAGTACCCGGTATGTCAACAGGGCCCCTGGCATTAGGGCTCATGACCTGCCAGGTACGTCATTAAGGCACTGAAAAGGTTAATTCTTTTGTATATATTGCTAAAAACTCATGCTGGGCTGTACAATAAACCACACATTGATTACTTTTTCCAAAAAGCTTTGGATATAATGCATGGGTATAAAGTAAATTGTCATGGTGGGTGAAAATAAACTGATACTTAAACTGGAAGTGTTGGTGTCTGTGGGTGAGATTGACTAAGGGATATTGGTGCTCGATCTCGGGTTAAGTGCCTTATCAAGCTTCGATGCCCCTTATAGGAGCTTTGTGAATCCCAGCCTATCTATCTGTGTAAAGGCAAAACATCTGTGCTTTTGTGCATGGCATCTTTTATTTATTACTTTCGGGTTGTTAGAGAATCGATTAGTAGATGCATAATCTCACGATCTCCCTCCATATGTGAATTGCAAAATAGGCACAAACTAGTTTGGTGCGTGGACACTAAGGGGCTTACTCAACGTTAGCCGGAGCGGTCAATCAAGCGATGCAGGAGGAAAATACTTCTCTTACGATTCAAAATTACCTTAATACACAAACTCCCTAATCGAGGCGTGGGCAACTCCAGTCAAGGGCCATCAACAGGTCAGGTTTTCAGGATATCCCTGCTTCAGCATTGGTGACTCAATCAGCTCAACCAAAGACTGATCCACTGATTGATTGAGTCACCTGTGCTGAAGCATGGATATCCTGAAAACCTGACCTGTTGGTGGCCCTTGAGGACTGGTGTTGCCCACCCTGCCCTAATCCCCTGTATTTATAATTGCTGCATTACAAATATACCAACATGTAACGTTTTGTTTGTTATTGTGGATAGAACATGCTGACTTTAGGCAGAGAGGTCAAAGTATTTTTGGATCCGCTTTGACCCTCAGCAGGCACCCTCTTACACTTTCCTGTGCAGCCTAGGTTTCACATAGAGGGGTTTTGAAGTGCCTCAGCTGTGCTACGGAAATGAGTCCTGACACTCTTATATATCTATAGTAGGAGAGACATTAAACCATTGGTATGCAGATTCTGGCTTGGCAGCACAAATAGCTAAACACACCAACAGTTGTACCACTGTGGTGTTGATCTTGAGGGCTGTGTAATTTCACTAGGTTCATTGGTAGTGGTCCAACTCCCGGCACATAATGTAGAATTTGGAGGATGTTTAGGAGCACAAATAATTACTGCATGCTCTATAATATGGGACTAAATCAGGCATTCAAAGATATTGTTTTGGGCACACAATCTTCACGCTGTTCACCTGATACAGTATGTCTGTAGGAGTTTAGGTATCACCTTGATGCTAAAACATCTCATTCCGTGGCGGACAAAACATCAGTCCACATCCTCAGCATCTACAAATCTTGAATTAATTGTTTGGATGTCGGTCTTCTTCCACAGCGTAATATTTCTGACACATGACCTAATGATGAGAGTCATTCTCTCCATAGAGAGTTCAGTTCTTTCCTCCTCCTATTCTCAAAGAAATCTTTCCCCTTTTCCGAGTCACATTTCCAAAACTCCCTCTTCCAATACAAACTCCTTGCTGCTCAACTCGATTCCAGCCTAAGTACCTCTCTGGCATCCAGTGTGCAGACCAGGCATTCAATCGCACTCACCCACTGACACATAAGGGAATACAGACAAACAGGGAACCCTAATAGTTACTCTCCTAGCTTTCACCCCTGGAGAGTAATGTAGTCTTCAAACATTAACACTATAGCAAAACCCTATATGCTATGCAGGGTTGCACCACATGCATGTATGTATGTATGTATGTCTTTATTTATATAACGCCATTAATGTACATAGCGCTTCACAGTAGTAATACACGTGACAATCATATAAATAACAAATAATACAAATAACAGATCATGGGAATAAGTGGTTCCGACTTTAAAGTAACATTTCGAAAGAGGAGTCCCTGCTCCGAAGAGCTTACAATCTAATTGGTAGGTAGGAAGAACGTACAGAGACAGTAGGAGGGCGTTCTGGTAAGTGCGTCTGCAGGGGGCCAAGCTTTATGTATCATTTGTAAAGTATGAGCCACAGAGCTACTCATATGCTTCTTTAAGCAAGTGTGTCTTAAAGGTGGATAGAGTGTGCTAGTCTGGTATTGGGGGGGAAGGGCATTCCAGAGGTGCGGGGCAGTCGGTGAGAACGGTTTAAGGCGGGAGAGGTCCGTTAGATACAAAAGGCGTAGAGAGAAAGCATCCTTGAACAGAACGCAAGAGTCGGGATGGTGCAAAGCGAGAAATTAGGGCTGAGATGTAAGGAGGGGCAGAAGAGTGCAAAGCTTTAAAAGTGAGGAGGAAAATTGAGTGTGAGATGCGGGATTTAAAGCTGCAGTTCAGTCTTTTTTTTAATTTTATTTATTTTTTTACTTCAATAGTTTCATGTGTGCAATCTCTAATTACCTAAAGAACTGTATAGGTGCAGGTCAATTCGTTCTCCATGTATTGATTGGCGAAATTTGGTGACATAATTAGTGAAGGGATCTGTTTTTCTTCTGCTTCTTTCTCTCAGTGGAAGCTCATGAATATTCATGAGCACTTCTGCACTGACATGTGCTAGAGGGAGGGCAGGGCTGATAAAGGGGTGTGCCAGGGCATGAAGGGGCAGTGCCTTAGTAAATGCTTGTTAAAATAGAATACAAGAAAATTGGTCTTTCAAAGTTGTTTTTTTAAAAACAGAAAATGCTAAAAGTATTTTTTCTTACTACAGAACTGATTTATTAAAAAAAACCACATGCAGGATATTGACTGAACTGCAGCTTTAATAGGAAGCCAGGAGAGTGATTTCAGCAGGGGAGACGCTGAGAGAGATTTAGGAAAGAGTCGAGTGATTCAGGGAGCAGCGTTTAGGATAGATTGTAGGGGAGACAGGTGTGAGGCAGGAAGGCCGGACAGCAGGAGGTTACAGTAATCGAGACAGGAGAAAATGAGGGTCTGTGTCAGCGTTTTAGCAGTCGAGCAACAGAGGAAGGGGCGTATCTTTGTAATATTGCGTTGGACAAAGCGACAGGTTTTTGATTGCAGATCAGATTTAAGAGCAGTAGACCTGGACATCATAATTTGTCAGTGAATAGACTTCCAAGCAGTGTCCATACAGTAGATATCTTTATAGATTGCAGGTATTGCCTCTGGACCAGTTAGAACGTAGTAATAGAAGAGTAATGTGGTGGGCAGTTTTTTACACGAGACTTGAGCACGCCATAAATGCAGAACCTGCTGCCAGAATCATTCTATTCTTTCCTAAATGTGTCTCGGCGTCTCCCCTGCAGAAATCTCTCTCCTGGCTTCCTATCAAATCCCGTATCACACACTCAATTCTCCTTCTCTCTTTTAAAGCTTTACACTCTTCTGCCCCTCCTTACATCACAGCCTTAATTTCTCACTATGCACCATCCCGACTCTTGCGTTCTGCTCAAGGATGTCTTCTCTCTACCCCTGTGTGTCTTAAGCCCTCTCCCGCCTTAAACCTCTCACTGACTGCCCCACACCTCTGGAATGCCCTTCCCCTCAATACCCAACTAGCACCCTCTCTATCCACCTTTAAGACCCATCGTAAAACACACCTCCTTATCGCAGCATGAGTAGCTCTGTGGCTGATACTTTACACATCATACATCGACCTTGACCCCTTGCAGACTCACTTACCAGAACACATTCCTACTGTCCCTGTACATTATTCCTACTTACCAATTAGATTGTAAGCTCTTTGGGGCAGGAACTCCTTTCCCAAGTGTCACTTTTATGTCTGAAGCCCTTATTCCCATTGTGTTATTTGTAATTTATATGATTGTCACATGTATTACTGCTGTGGGCAGTTTTTTACACGAGACTTGAGCACGCCATAAATGCAGAACCTGCTGCCAGAATCATTCTATTCTTTCCTAAATGTGTCTCGGCGTCTCCCCTGCAGAAATCTCTCTCCTGGCTTCCTATCAAATCCCGTATCACACACTCAATTCTCCTTCTCTCTTTTAAAGCTTTACACTCTTCTGCCCCTCCTTACATCACAGCCTTAATTTCTCACTATGCACCATCCCGACTCTTGCGTTCTGCTCAAGGATGTCTTCTCTCTACCCCTGTGTGTCTTAAGCCCTCTCCCGCCTTAAACCTCTCACTGACTGCCCCACACCTCTGGAATGCCCTTCCCCTCAATACCCAACTAGCACCCTCTCTATCCACCTTTAAGACCCATCGTAAAACACACCTCCTTATCGCAGCATGAGTAGCTCTGTGGCTGATACTTTACACATCATACATCGACCTTGACCCCTTGCAGACTCACTTACCAGAACACATTCCTACTGTCCCTGTACATTATTCCTACTTACCAATTAGATTGTAAGCTCTTTGGGGCAGGAACTCCTTTCCCAAGTGTCACTTTTATGTCTGAAGCCCTTATTCCCATTGTGTTATTTGTAATTTATATGATTGTCACATGTATTACTGCTGTGAAGCGCTATGTACATTAATGGTGCTATATAAATAAAGATATACATACATTAATGGAGTCTTATTGAGGAGAAAATCTTCACCATTAGTTCACCTATTCAGTCCTATCTAGTTGAAGCATAATATTGATGTTTCTTCATGATTCAGTAACACCAGCGTATGAACAGCACCCCCAGTGTTGGAATCACTAGTAATTATAGCTAGCTCCTTACTCTCCATTTATACTTACTGTATGTGAGGTGGACATTGCCCACAACTGGATCAGCCTGTTCTCAAGTGTTCAGCTCAGTTCTCTCCTCATTACTGGCATGACCTTATAATTGATGTGTTTGGTATGGGCTGGGTTGGAACTGGGTTCCTCCCTTGACCAGCAGCTGGAGGCAATTGAGATTTAAGGAGCACCAAACCATGCGTTCCAATGATCAAATATCTGAGATTAAAGTTCTAGTCTGCTTGGATCAGCCTGGTATATTTACTACCAACATCTTCTAAGTCCAACTGTAGGGGTCATCACACGAAATGCTACGTGGCACATGACAGGCAATTAAATATATCCACTGTGGGCTTCATTACGGGTTGTCCAGGGAAGAAAGCAATCAGTTACAGATGCTGTGAATGCCACATGAAGAAACATCTGGGGGAAGATAATCATTCTTTGCACACAGGGGCCATCCTAAGACCACGTTGAGGACTGGCTCCTGTAAAAGCGCCAGGGTACTGTAGAGATGTCCATGACACATTTCTCTACTTCCCTTTTTCAGGAGAAGCTTAGTTTTGCTTTGTACCTCAACTGTTTGTGCTGCATTATTTTCTCTTGAAGTCTTTTTCAGTAATCCTTTTGTTCTTGGAGTGATTCAGGTGACCTAAGAAACAGGTTGTAAGCGTTACTATTAAACTTCAATGTTTTCAGGTCATTAGGATGAAAAACTGTATCAAAGAGTTTCCTTTCACTGGAAATTCTACTCCTGACCAACCAGGGGACTACAGTGTATTGCATTAACCACTCCATTTCTAGAGGGACCAGCAATGCATTGCTCTTATTGTCCCAAGCAGTTTTGTATTTCCTTATTGTGTTCAGAAAGGTTAATCTCCAAAGACCAACATCTAAATCTTACATTTTACAGTAGCAAATTACCGAATTGTATCACTGAGACTCTATTGAAGGCATGTATGCTAAAAATAAGTGAATGGGTGAGAGTTGACACGACTTTGCGATCGCCTCCACCATTTCTATTGGGAGGCCCTCCATGAATCCATCACCTTTTTGTCAATAAGTGTTCCCTTACATTTCCCCCTAAGGCTACGGTCATGGAGCCACAGCCCGTGCGGAGACCGCGAAGGCTGAGGAAAAGCGGGTGCTTTCCATGGCCATAGTACTCGGGACGTGGGGGCGTTCCCAGTGACGTCATGCAGCTGGTTCGCCCTCATTGGGCAAACCGCTCACGTGACCGCCCTGTTGCGCGAGAAATCAGTTAAAACTGATATCTTGCGCATCGTGCACCCCCTCCTGCCTCCGCACGCATGCGCCCGCATGCCGCATGTATGCGAACACTGCCTTAAGGCAGTCTGTTCGCTCAGCGTGCGGACGCGTCCGCGCGGTCGGAGGTACCATGGACGCCGCCTAAGCCTCTTACTCAGGGATGGCCAACTCCAGTCCTAAAGGGCCAGCAACAGGTCAAGTATTAAGGATATCCCTGCTTCAGCACCGGTGGCTCAATCAGTGGCTCAGTCCTTATGACAGCCACCGGTGCTGAAGCAGGGATATCCTGAAAACCTGACCTGTTGGTAGCTCTTGAGGACTGGGCTTGCTTACACCTGGTGTACACAGCGATGTGTAAGAAAAATACATTATTATTAATATTGGATAAAAAGTTATTTGTATGAGAAAAGAATTCCATCTGGCAGCAAAATGGTCAAAATAGACAAATTTGTCCAGACAAAAAGATGAACTTGTTCCCGTGTAAAGAAGGGACCCAATCTGTCTACAAACTGTCTGAAACAGTGGTGGCATTTTTAAGACACACGTATCTCAGTCTGGATCCAACAACATAACAGGATTTAAAATCAAAATGTGTTTAGTTAAAAATTCGAGATGTGAACGAATAAGATTTGATGGCAACATAAAAGGACTTTCAGTTGGCAGTCATTAATCCACCTGTGTCACCCCCATCATTGCGTAAACGTCCAAACAGTATCACTTTACATATGAGTGTGCAAGGCACCAGGATGTCACTCCCAGCGGCACATATACTTTCTCTGTGACAACACAATGTTCCTGGTCGTTTACTTGCTAATCTTCTTCTTCTTTGCAACTTCAATTCTTTTTTGACAAATGGGGACATTAGAAGCAGAAGACAAGGTGAGTGCTGATGATACACAAGATTAATCCTAGCAGACGGTATGTGTGATATTTTGGTCTCTACGTGGCTGCGAGACCCTTGGATCACACACGCCATTTCAGCTTCCCTCTGCACAATCCTACTGACTGCAATGCTGTCCGAGTACTTTTTAAAAATACTTTCAAGGGTATTTTTTTTTTTTTTTTTCAATCTTTTTTTTATTGCAGTTTTTTTTGAGACATACACAAATTATACTTTACCAAAGAAAAGTCAGACAGAGTGAAACCGATACAGCAGGTACAGGAAATATTGGTATAACAACAATGTTCTCATTTAAGACATAGAACCAATATATGAGTTGAGTATTTCCATGTCTATTGGTTGTTTTCCAATCTGTCTACTCTTTTACGATTAAAATGCTGGGAAAAGTTAACAGACATATATATACGTCATCATACGTTCTGTGCCTACACGACAGTAATTCAGATCTCTGGCTCTGAAGAGCAGGATCAGGCGTTTTCTCCATTAACACGGACATCAAAATGTTACTTCTCTGCAATTGAGTACTATTGACAGCATACAGATCAGTGCTGATCAGTGCTGTTAATTATTGACACGGCAGCTTGTGTAGTAGCCATTCATGTACCCCCAAATGTAAATACTCTCCTATAAAGTTGATGTTCCTATGATTAGTTATCATGTATATGTGCATGTACTATATGTATATCTTTATTTATGTAGCACCCACAGCTGTACTTGGCGCTTTACAAGAGAGACAATACAGCACAGGGAATAAGACTACAATAAGTGCAACAAATAAGATCAGACCTGCTCACGCCCCCCCTCCTGCCTTGCAGCTGCGTGTCAAATGATGCTCCGGGGTCACGTGACAACAAATCACATGACCTGTGGCATCATTTGACACCTGTGACCTCACATTACCCAACAGCATCAAATGATGCCGCGTTGCCATGGAGATGCGTCACAGCATCTGAATCCCGGTAGGTTTTGTTACGAGGCCTCACGCGATCCCCCGGAATTTAATTTAAATGCCTTGGGGAAGAGCCTCTGCAACCGCCCGCGCCCCTCCCCCCCCCCAGTTTGCGCACCCCTGCTTTAGGAGACCGACACAAGTATTCTTAATAGATGACATAACATACAGAGCTTAACCTTTCAGGTCCCTTAAGTGAGGACACTTGAAGAAGAGACCTGTGAGGTTTTGAAATCTCTGTACTGTGTTCACTATAATTTCATCTATCAGTTTGATCCTACAATTAATCTGCCCTACTCCAGGACAAACACAGACAGCTACTGACCATTCAAACACGTGTGGTATTTTGGATACAGTTGGCTTCTATCTTTCATTGAAGAATATGTTGGTGCCTTAGTGACGAGACAAATCCTTTTTTATGTGAGAGGCCCTCGACAAGTAGCTTTGCAATGTTGTGCTAGTGGTGTTAACAATTAACAAGATATGCACAGAAATAGGAAGCTGGCAATGCAATCCCACTCACTCCACAGAGTTTTGCCTACGTGCATATAATACACTGACTGATGTGCACATTTTAGCTGAGATGCAGTTAATGTTGGGGGAGGGTATGCAATGAATCATAGTCTCTGTTATGTCAGTGGTTTTCAACAGGGGTTCCTAGGACCCTTTGGGTACCCGAGCACCCCTTAAGGGTTCCCTGCAATTTTCAGATCATTTGAAAACTGTACCACTTAGAGAAGAAGTTACAATGCATCTGATCTCAGACGCGCTATTAGAGAGGGTTAGGGTTCCTTACACTGCATCTGATGTCGGGCGTGATATTAGAGAGAGTTGGGGTTCCTTACAATGCATCTGATCTCAGACGCGCTATTAGAGAGGGTTGGGGTTCCTAACAATGCATCTGATCTCAGACGCGCTATTAGAGAGGTTGGGGTTCCCTACAATGCATCTGATCCCAGATGCGCTATTAAAGAGGGTCGGGGTTCCTTACAATGCATCTGATCACATAAGCGCTATTAGAGAGGGTTGGGGTTCCTTACAATGCATCTGATCCCAGATGCGCTATTAAAGAGGGTCGGGGTTCCTTACAATGCATCTGATCACATAAGCGCTATTATAGAGGGTCGGGGATCCTTACAATGCATCTGATCTCAGACGCGCTATTAGAGAAGGTTGGGGTTCCTTATAGTGCATCTGATCTCAGATGCGTTATTAGAGAGGGTTGGGGTTCCTAACAATGCATCTGATCTCCAACGCGCTATTAGAGAGGGTTGGGGATCCTTACAATGCATCTGATCTCAGAGGCTCTATTAGAGAGGGTTGGGGTTTCTAACAATGCATCTGATCTCCGACGCGCTATTAGAGAGAGTTGGGGATCCTTACAATGCATCTGATCTCAGACACGCTATTAGAGAGGGTTGGGGTTACTTACAGTGCATCTGATCTCAGACGCGCTATTAGAGAGGGTTGGGGTTTCCCCAGCATTTCACAATATATTTATAGTGTTCCTTAAAGAAAAAAAGGTTAAAAACACTGTTCTGTGCTGTGTGCAAGTGGCATTCTGGATGATGTGATGCAATACTGTTTGTAGGAAGGGGTTAGGGATGTGTGATGCTGAGGTCTGTTGCAGAGCTCTCTGGCAGCTAAAGGGTTGTGTGCATGAACAGGATACCTATGGAAGGAGAAGCCGGATGGGATCAGGATGTGCGAGGCGCAGGGTGCACGGTGCTGGGCGCAGGGTAACCGGTGCGGGGCGCAGGGTAACCGGTGCGGGGCGCAGGGCGCAGAGACACAGGTCAGGGCATTATTATATTAGTATCTTGCTGCCTCCTTCCTACTCCCAGTGACGTCACGTCTGTGCAGCACAAGCGGTGCCCGGACCGTACCAACATGTCAGGGGGGTGTTCCTCACACTAAGCCGGTGATCTCAGGCTGCGCTCACAGATATCGATGTTTTAGGTTTCATGCTATACAAGTTTATTGGAGTGAGCTAGTGAAGATTTTAGAGAAGAGAGGGCATGTTTTGTTTGTAATAAGAGATACATGTGCCCCCCCCGGAAGTGGTGCGGTCGGTCCGGGGCTGCAGTACAGCTGGGGGATGGCAGCGGGGGATGGGAGGACAGGAGAGGGGGAGAGAGGAGAGGGGGCGTCTGGACATCATTACCCGGGGGTCGGTGTGATGGCAGACATGTGTTACACAGTGGCCATAGAGAAGCTACGGTCGGTGAGTGATGTGGGGGGAGGGGTGTAGGAGGTGAGTGATGTGGGGGGAGGGGTGTAGGAGGGGAGGTGAGTTAGGGGGGGAGTGTAGGAGGTGAGTGATGTGGGGGGGGGAGTGTAGGAGGTGAGTGATGGGGGGGGGAGTGTAGGAGGTGAGTGATGGGGGGGGGGGGAGTGTAGGAGGTGAGTGATGGGGGGGGGGAGTGTAGGAGGTGAGTGATGGGGGGGGAGTGTAGGAGGTGAGTGATGGGGGGGGGGGAGTGTAGGAGGTGAGTGATGGGGGGGGGGGAGTGTAGGAGGTGAGTGATGGGGGGGGGGGAGTGTAGGAGGTGAGTGATGGGGGGGGAGTGTAGGAGGTGAGTGATGTGTGTGGGGGGGGGGAGTGTAGGAGGTGAGTGATGTGTGGGGGAGGGGAGTGTAGGAGGTGAGTGATGTGTGGGGGGGAGTGTAGGAGGTGAGTGATGTGTGGGGGGGGGAGTGTAGGAGGTGAGTGATGTGGGGGGGTTGGAGTGTAGGAGGTGAGTGATGTGGGGGGGTTGGAGTGTAGGAGGTGAGTGATGTGGGGGGGTTGGAGTGTAGGAGGTGAGTGATGTGGGGGGGAGTGTAGGAGGTGAGTGATGTGGGGGGGAGTGTAGGAAGTGAGTGATGTGGGGGGGAGTGTAGGAGGTGAGTGATGTGGGGGGGAGTGTAGGAGGTGAGTGATGTGGGGGGGGGAGTGTAGGAGGTGAGTGATGTGGGGGGGGGAGTGTAGGAGGTGAGTGATGTGGGGGGAGGTGAGTGATGTGGGTGGGGGGGAGTGTAGGAGGTGAGTGATGTGGGGGGGGAGTGTAGGAGGTGAATGATGAGGGGGGGGAGTGTAGGAGGTGAATGATGAGGGGGGGAGTGTAGGAGGTGAGTGATGTGGGGGGGGGGGAGTGTAGGAGGTGAGTGATGTGGGGGGGGGGAGTGTAGGAGGTGAGTGATGTGGGGGGGGAGTGTAGGAGGTGAATGATGAGGGGGGGGGAGTGTAGGAGGTGAATGATGAGGGGGGGAGTGTAGGAGGTGAGTGATGAGGCGGGGGGAGTGTAGGAGGTGAGTGATGTGGGGGGGAGTGTAGGAGGTGAGTGATGTGGGGGGGGGAGAGTAGGGGGAGAGTAGGAGGTGAATGATGGGGGGGGTGGGGGAGAGTAGGAGGTGAGTGATGCGGGGGGGGGGGAGAGTAGGAGGTGAATGATGGGGGGGGGTGGGGGAGAGTAGGAGGTGAGTGATGTGGGGGGGAGTGTAGGAGGTGAGTGATGTGGGGGGGAGTGTAGGAGGTGAGTGATGTGGGGGGGGGGGAGAGTAGGAGGTGAGTGATGTGGGGGGGAAGAGTAGGAGGTGAATGATGGGGGGGTGGGGGAGAGTAGGAGGTGAGTGATGTGGGGGGGGGGGAGAGTAGGAGGTGAGTGATGTGGGGGGGGGGGGAGAGTAGGAGGTGAGTGATGTGGGGGGGGGGGGAGAGTAGGAGGTGAGTGATGTGGGGGGGGGGGAGAGTAGGAGGTGAGTTATGGGGGGGGGGGGGGCTCTCCATTATAAACATGTCAGCTATTCTATTACAATTAAGAAGCAGCAGTGGGGTTAAAGTGTAAATGTAATTTCTGTGTGTCTTGTCAAATATAAATGTATTTTTTATTTCCACCATGTCCAGTAAAATCGTTTCCTGCCCGATGCTGATTGCTCCCCCCACACACACAGTTGTCAGAGTGGCTTGGACCGGGACGGGGGGGGTCAGGGGGGTGGAGGGGTGGGAGGGTGTTCGTGCGGCGGTCACAGTGGCCTTGCGCTCCTCCTGAAGGCATTTAACTTCCTGGGAGCGGCAAAGGTCTCTGTAACTTGCCTTGGCTCCGGCTGACACTTTGCCATGGAAATGCCGCGGCAAATGACGCCGTGGTGTCATCTGACGCGTCAAAATGCCAGAGACAAGGTGAGTGGGGGGTGGGGAGTTTGCTCACCCCTGGCATAGACAAGAAGTAGTGGAGCTGTGCGTGACAACAAATTTGTGTATGTACAGTATATCTTTATATAGCGGCCACCGTGTACTTGGCACTTTACAAAGAGGTAGGACAGGGAATTACAATAATACAATAACTGCAGCAAAGTCAGACAATAGGAAAAGCAGTCCCTGCCCCGGAGAGCTTACACTTTAAGCGGTAGACTTAGGACACAATTATAGTGGCCGCCTAAACAAATACCTGAACTCCGTGAAGGGGCACATAGTGCGCGCGACGGAGAGGCAGAATCCTGGAGAGACAAATGAATTTGTTTTTCCATGTGATGGCCGTGTGACGTCAGCCAATGGTGGCGAACCGCTTGCGTGATGTCACGGCCACACCTCCCAATGTCTCCTACATACAGTGCAAGTTTTGCATGCACCGCTCGAGTGACGTCACGCGTGCGCGCCCTGCAGCACCCACTATAATCGCAACCTTACAGAGACAACAGGTGAGGAAATAAGTGCAGGAGATGGCACTGCTTGGCCACAATGGTTGGTAGGAGCGACTGTGGGTTAAGGAACCCTATAATTACATTGTGAAATTCTGTGGAACCCCCGACCCTCTCTAATAGCGCGTCTGAAATCAGATGCATTGTAAGCCAAATTTTGGACAGATTGTAAAAGAGAAACTTGCGACACATAGAGGACTGTTAGCAGAATATTACAATAATCCAGACGGGCGAGGATAAGGGCGTGCATTAGAGGTTTAGCAGTAGATTGATAGAGGCAAGGGCAGATCTTGGCAATATTACGGGGGAAGAACCGACACGTTTTAGCCATGCCGTGAATTAAGAAGGAAAGGGAGGATTAAAATGCAACTCCTAGGTAACGTGCTTTGGCGACTGGATTGATGGTAGTATTGTTTACTGTGATGGAAAAAGGGGATATTAGGCCAGGTTTTCGGGGAAATATGAGGAGCTCCGTATTGGACATACAGTATTATGTTTAAGGTGAAGGAGCTCCTTCCACAAGGATATAGCCAGGATGCAATCAGAGACCTGGGACTGGGTTGCAGGTGTAGGAGTGATATATGGGGTCTGGGTGCCATATGTCATAGTAGCTATGTCCCCCCGACAAACTTGTTTTCCTATGGAAATCAGAACACGATCTGCACTGATGGGGGATGGCTCCTCCCTGTCCGTCATCAGTGACAGTGATCACGTGACCACGACTGCTGGAGGGGCCCTCACAGGGTTAAATAGAAAGTGCAACCATTAGGCTTTCAAAAAAAAGGCACTCTGTGTATTTCAATATAAAAGTAGTAGTACATCCTGCTCCTGGTATTATCACCCTATGAGAACTGCCTATAAATAGATACAGGACTTCACAAAAAGCCTGATCACAAAAGGAGTTGAACAAGCGACTCGGTGTGTAAAGGCACTGACACAATCCAATAAACCAGGATTAGCCAACTCCAGTCCTCAAGGGCCAACAACAGGTCAGGTTTAAAGGATACCCCTGCTTCAGCACAGGTGGTTCTATCATTGGTTCGTTCCCTTTGCTACTATCTTGCTGGGCAATCAGGTCTAATAGGGGGGCTACAGATTTGGATGTGAATTTACTCCAAAGGGTCCAACCACCGTCTTTCCTGAAAGCGCAAACATTCAATATTTTAAAGGCAGGACGCATTGTAAAAGGAAAAAAAAGAGAAAGTGAAAAAATCCTCAATCTTTACATCTGAACAACAGCGTTATGTTATAATACAGCATTTTAATTGGCATGACTTGACCTCTCTGTGGACCACCCTCTCCTCCTTCACATTCTCCATACTCTTGGTATTCGTAACAAAGCTCTATCCTGGATCTCCTCTTACCTCTCCCAATGTACTTTCAGTGTCTCTTCTGCTAACACCACCTCTTCCTCTATGTGCCCCCTCACGCCCTCCCCCCCCCCCCCTGCAGCTCACTGCAGACCCGGGGACTCGGCTGCATGCGCCGCCAGCCTGGTAGACGCGCGTGCAGCGCAGACAGCGGGGCCGTAGCCTTACTGTTAGAAGTTGTCATACACACAGTAGCCCAAGCACGATGCCTAGGGGTCACACTCCTCTCTCTCACATTCTCCTTTCACATTCAAAAGGTAGCCAAAACCTGTCGCTTTTTCCTCCGCAGTATTACAACGAGATGCCTTTTCCTCTGTTGCTCGACTGCAAAAAGTCTGACTCAGGTCCTCATTCTCTCCCGTCTCAATTACTGTAACCTCCTGCTGTCCGGCCTTCCTGCCTCTCACCTGTCAGTCTATCCTTAGCGCTGCTGCCAGAATCACTCTAATCTTTCCTCTATCTCAGCGCCTCCCCTGCTGAAATCCCTCTCTTGACTTCCTATCAAATCCCACATCACACACACAATTCTCCTCCTCACTTTTAAAGCTTTACACTGTTCTGCCCCTCCTTACATCTCAGCCCTAATTTCTCGCTGTTCAACATCCAGACTCTTGCCTTCCGCTCAAGTATGTCTTCTCTCTACTCCCTTTGTATCTAAAGCCCTCTTCTGCCTTAAACCTTTCTCACTGACTGCCCCACACCTCTGGAATGCCCTTCCCCCCCAATACCCGACTAGCACCCTCTCTATCCACCTTTAAGACCCAACTCAAAATACACCTGCTTAAGGAAGCATATGAGTAGCTCTATGAGTGACCGTTTTACACCGTATACATAAACCATGGCCCTTTGCAGATGTACTTACCACAATGCCCTCCAACAGCAGTGCATTGCAGTGCAAGGACCTTGCAGCAGTAGCTGGAATACCTTGCACATTTGGGATTACATGTGGAACTTTGGGTGTTCGGAATATTTAACAACAAATGTAACTAGAAGCACACAGAATCTGTACACACGTCACTGAAGGTTTCTGCAGCGCACAGGTGAGTGTAGATATGCAGTTTTAAGGATATTCGGCCGAGTAAAAGGCTGCATGAATAAAAATAAAAGGTATCTTTTACATTAGAGTAAGAGTTACTCGGAATGTAACCTGAGATTGTGACACCCCACAGAATAATTTGCTGCTCTCTCATACCCTTCATTGATGAAGAAGTCAGAAGCACAATCCGTCCGAGTGCCCCGGAGCACAATCCGTCCCAGTGCCCCGGAGCACAATCCGTCCCAGTGCCCCGGAGCACAATCCGTCCCAGTGCCCCGGAGCACAATCCGTCCCAGTGCCCCGGAGCACAATCCGTCCCAGTGCCCCGGAGCACAATCCGTCCCAGTGCCCCGGAGCACATTCAATATGAGCAGGCTTTGCTTGTCAGCTGTCATCTCTGGTTCTAGAGCACTGCATTCCTTTCTAAACTTGTTCCGTGTTCTCTTACAGGTTGTGTCCTCTTTGCCTGAAGATCTTCAGCCGGGATCAGACTTTTACGGGTGTTCCTGGGAGGCCGTGATTGTTACCGCCCTCCTGGGTTTTTTGACAGTGTTAGTGATTACATGCAGAGCTTGCCGATCAGTAAGTATTCGGAATCATAAGACGCATTTTGTTCGTGGATATCCAATACATGACCTCGCGTACCACACACCAACCACCCTCTTTATTTCTGAAGGAGTAAGACATTTGCAAAGTTATGACCTCCTAGGGCAGGGTTACATAGCTTTACCTGTTCACTTGTCTTGCATTGCAGACTGTTTGCTGCAAATGCCCAAAAACATCTGCAATGTAACAATACTAATCAGAAGTGGGAAGTGCAAGGGAGAGCGGAGGGGATGGGAGTTCCCCACTTAAAGCAGCAGAACATGTGTTTTTGTAAAAAAAAATTTAATAAGTGGGAAATGAGGGGGTCTCTGGAGCTGAACCCCATTTATTTCAGCCCTGGGGACTCCCTACTTCCCGAGATACTTACCTCCGCAGGGGGTGCTGGTAGTAGCTCCGGAGCTTTAAAATTCCCGCAACACGCGGGCCAACAGGAAGCTACAAGGGATGACATCACAGCTTCCTGTTTGACCACGTGACACGGGAGCTTTACATTCGCCATTTCGATAGCCCCACACTGTCCAGCCGGAGCTGCTAATGGTACCCGCTATGGAGGTATCTCGGGAAGCAGGGGGTCCCCGGGGAAGAAATTAACACAGCTCAATTTTTTTTTAAAAGGACGGCATGATTACTGCTTTAGCTGTAATTAAAGATCTATGTGACGCGGTCAGAATTCCCTGCTCAGGAAAGCACACAGAATATATTATCTTGCTATCATTACATAAGTGTCTTGTGCAGTATTCACAGAAATTAGGTCCCTGAGCATTTTTGGGGGGTATCGGATGACCATGTGTTTGCTCCTCATGACGCCCTAGTTCACATAAGTTTAAAAAAAAAACAAAAAAAAACCCCTCAAAAATACTTTGCGAGCAGCGTGATCTGCTGCTTGTAAGTACCAACCTGATTGAATTACATTGTGTGTTACATACAGTGTTTGTGAAGTCTAACTATAATAAACCATTATCTATGAATAAATAGTATTTGTGATATAACCATATGTGGAACATGGAATTGGTACAAAGACAAACACACAAAAAAGAAAAAAAAAAACAGTCACATTTAGTGTCCAAAGTTTGATGCTTAAAGTTGGATGAACCACATCCAATGGTTACCTAAAGAAAAGAAAGTGCACGCCCCATAGCAAATAAAAGTTACATTTAATGGAGGGGAAGGGATGAGAGGGGGAAACAAGTACACTCACAAGGTTAAAAAGCAGCATTTCCTGATACACTATAATCACCGCCAGCAGTGGAAACAGTCAGGAGTCCCAGCTTTGATGTTGGTCAGCAGCGTTGATGCAGAAATGAATTCACAGCCTGCTTGCACCGCGATGGTCCTGGTGTGTTGAAATGGAAGTCCCACTGCATGCACTTTCCTGATGGCGCGGATAGATCCTCTATCACTAACCATTATAGGATTAGAACACATATCTCCCCAGACTTTGGGAGGTGATCGATTTTATGAGTCTGTGCAAAGAAGAAACCTATTGGATCTACCCGTTGAGCATAATGGCCCCTGGTGGATGCAATGAATGTTTAGACATTTCTCTGTTCACCCTGCCTTCGGATAAATTAATATTTAACAATCTGTCATTTTTGTTCCTAGAACAATATGTATACTTGTATAACTCATGAGTTTTATATAATTATTAATACAATAGCATCTATCAGTCGATATATACTTCTAATGATTGATATTTAAAATACATCATCAGTCAACATATTTTACGTTCATCCATTTGGTCTGCCCATGTTCCCTGTGCAAAGTCGAATATAATGGTGTTTTATATGATATCAATACAGTTGGCAACATTGGTATCTAATTGTGCACATACATCATTGCTGATGTTAATAATTTGTTTTAAATTGTCTATTTTTGATTCTGTATATGTTTATCCATTTTTTGTTGGGATTTTAAGAATTTACGTTGTGTGATTTTCCAACCGTGTCTTTGACCCCTTAGTAGTTATCATACAACTAAATGTACTGAATACATTTGATTGCCGATTCCAGTATTTAAGGGGTTAATATTCCAATAAGCCGACCGAATAGGTGTTGCCAGGCAACGTTGGGATATTTAATCATGATTTTAGAAATTTCCCATCGTCTTCTGAAGTCGCCATCTGATGACGAAACGCGTTAGGACGGCATTGCGTCATCATGTTGAGCACAACGTGTCCTGCTCAGAGAAACTTTGAGGCCGCGCCATCAGGAAAGTGCATGCAGTGGGACTTCCATTTCAACATACCAGGACCATCGCGGTGCGAGCAGACTGCGGCTCCATTTCTGCATCAACGCTCTGGATTAACATTAAAGCTGGGACTCCTGACTGTTTCCACTGCTGGCGGTTATATCATGAAATGCTGATTTTTAACCTACACTTGTGAGTGTACTTGTTTCCCTCCACTCTCTTCCCTTCCATTAAATGTAACTTTTATACACTATGTGGTTTGCGCTTTCTTTTCTTTTTTTCTATATACATATATAGACAGTGGTTGACAAATCACCAAAAAATCTACTCGCCACACAAAAAAATCTACTCGCCACCTAGTACCAAACGTGTGCTGCTTGGGCCAATATTTACTCGCCCGGGGGTTAAATCCACTCGCCCGGGGCGAGCAAATGTATAGGTTTGTCGAACACTGTATATAGATATAGTATATGGAAGAATGACCTATATCTAATATATAGATATAGATATAGATACCTGTAAAGGAAATCGGGAGACAGCACTCAGATGTTAGTTGGTCAAAGTGTATTATACCAAGGCACAAAAATTCCAACGTTTCAGTCCCCAAGCGGTGCCTTGGTATAATACACTTTGACCAGCTAACATCTGAGTGCGGTCTCCTGATTTCCTTTACTGGTATCGTATCTCTAGCCTATTTATATGGGACATGCACCTGCTACATTACACCTACGATTGGAGTGCCTTCTGAGCTCTCTCTCTGTCTGTGTCTCTGTCTGTCTGTGTCTCTCTGTCTCGTTTTGTATACAGCAAGCTCTAGCAAGATCTATCTTTAACCAATTTTTTCTTTTTCCAGATTAAAAGTAGATTTTATGCAAGTAAGTGTTTCCTTGTCTGTCATTTCACATTTTCTTAAACGCTATTTTGCACACCTAAATGAAGCGATAGTGAGGTCACAGACTCCCACATCCGGGTGCATATATGATGGACTCGAACGGTGGTCCGGTCCGTTATAAGATGAGATCAACGTGACGGAAAAGCCTAGTTTTCCGCAGATCTGACCACACATTGCACAACCTTTTTGTAGCGTTTTATGATGGCCCATACATTTGATAATAACTCTTTAGTCTCTCATATTTGCATTCCCTGCAGTTTAATGTCTGCTCAATAAACATGTACCCTGAATAAAAAAAATGTAGAGGGACGCCGCTGAACTTATGTGGATATAGAGGTGGGTGCTACCTGGGAGGTAAAGAGGATACTGAAAGTGTAACGGGACACACGGGAAAAGACATCCCATACGTGGTGCACTCCACTAATAATAGTCTGTCTGGGGATTGGGGAACAATCAATAGAATAGAAAACTTAGCATTTAATGTATCAAAGTTGCAATATGCATACAGCGGGTTCCGTTCCAGGCCGCCGCTGTAAAGCGGGGCCCTACTGTACTTTAAAATAGAACGAAGAAATGTGTACATATAAACTATTATATACACTACAGTGCTACTATCGTACAATTAATCTAAAAATAGGTTCACCCCAGGGGGAAAGGCAGTGCATGGAAACACTGTGATCTCTAGAAGAAATCGAAAATTGATACTGCTTATTTAGTTAATATATAGTAGGTAGTTAATTGGTGCTGAGAGGCCAATAGGTACAGCTCAGATGTATATACCAAAGTGACAGACAGTTGCCAAAATGTAAATTCTATTAATTTGTCATCATTCAGACATCCTTTTATTAGTGGAGTTTACCATTTATGGGATTTCTTTTCATGTGTAACCCCTTTGGTGCACTTTCAGTATTTACCTTTTAATATTTTTTAAATACAAACACCTAGAAATTGGGCATTGACACATGCTCGTTAAATTCTATTGTTAATAGGTCCCCTTTGTAGTGTCTGACTTGTGCAGAATTGTTCCCATTTCTCCAACGCACTAGCGCTGCCGTTTCCCTAGCGCCGCCATTTCCATAGCGCCACCATTTCCTCAACGCCCTAGCGCCGCCGTTTCCCCAACGCCATAGCGCTGTCATTTTCATTTCAGGCAGAGAAAATAAACTTGGGGCTCAATTCACTGACTTTTTGGTTGATAAAAGTGAGGTACTGAAGAAGCTCAGCGGTGTCCAAAAACAGGTAACACTGCACGTTTTCATTTCATGCCCCATTTTGTTTTGCCTCCTTCATGGATCAGTCAGACTGTGCTCAGAAGGTTGGGCCTTTATTGAGGGTATTGGCCCCTATGTATTAGATAGAGCGGGTGCATTTTGCATTGCTTGCACTATTAAGTAGATTTTCAGTCTTCTGTTTCATTATTTATTGCCTATTACTACCTTCCTTATACTGTCAGTGAGAGAGATGTCAATTTAAAGGGGCAGTCCAACGTTGTTTTATTTATCAGGGTAAGTGGTTTCCTAAGAGCGATGTAATCACCCTTGCAGTATCTGTTTTACCTATTTGTATGCGGGGAATGTGCTGCATTTCTCCAGGAACAGTGGATTTAAACATAACCGCTAGTTCTGTGTTTCTGTTTTGAGTAATGATGACATTATCATAAAGAACCATTTACTCTGGGCTTTAAGGACGGCAAACAGTCCTATCACTAAAATACCTTCCATATAGATTGTAAAACCCCTGCAAAGCATTTGTTCACTATGGAAACGTTCAACATTAAAGAAATGATCAGATGAGAGCAGTCTGCAATAAGCCACTGCAACATTTTTAGCCGATAATACAAGTTCCTGTAAATGTATCAGATGTGTAATTGGAATTCTTTAACTACCAGTTTGAATCTTATCATTGTGTCAAAAACTGCTGGGTGTATTGTAATGTCTTCTACTCGTCTTTTTCTGATGGGGAAAATAATAGCTTCTGTAAAACAGTTTTGTATTAGAGACGGGGTGGGTTCTCCCGTTCTCTTTTCTGACCTTTGTTTTTAATCTGTTGATCCATTTTAGTACACAGACCTACAGCAATGCTTACAGGACTCGAGTGAGCAGAAGCTACTCACAGAAATATCACATCAGAAGGTAAAATTCATTGGGGGCAAATAGGGTTCAAGGATTCCAGAAAAGCAATAGGGAAGAACAGTGCATTAACCCAGGGGTGCTAAACTCCAGTCCTCAGGCCCCCCCCAACGGGTCAGGTTTTCAGGATATCCCTGCTTTCGCTCAGGTGGCTCAATCACCTGATTGAGCCACCTGTGTTGAAGCAGGGATATCCTGAAAACCTGACCTGGGGGGGGGGGGGGACGGGGTGGATGGCTCTTGAGGACTGGAATTCAACACCCCTGCATTAATTTTTTTAACAGAAGTACTGTCAGAGATGGATATTTCTAGGCGGTTTGGACTGCTAAACATTTCCCCTGAAACCTCCCTTCATACAACATGTGGAGAGAGATCTGTGTTCAAAACCGAGCACACTGGGATATATGCTAATAGGAGTCATTAAAATATATATTTGCATATCTTCCAATCTCTCTCACATTTACGGCTAAAAGGAACGCCCATATTCGCAGTGAATGCGGGTAAAGGATTTGCCCTACGGTACCCTAATGACGTACGTGGTACAGCATGGGCTCTTGCACGCCAGAGGCACTTATGATGTAACAAGTATGTGATGGGCACTTCGTTGTCTAGGAGCAGATCGCGCTGACCGTTCCAACGGAGCGGCCAGCCTGATCCAGACAAACGGCGCCCCCTCCACTTCCGGCATCCGTTGTCTGGGCGCGTCATGCAATCATGGAAGTGCCCGCGGTCCGGTGGCACTCTGGTGTCTCTTAACCCCCGGCACTGTAAAGGTTAAAACGGATTACGCTGGTTAGTATTTAGATTATGAATCCCAAATCTGTTTTCAAAGGACCTGCGATGAACCCGAAATTTATTTATTACGGTGTCAGATGCAAGAAACGTGTTGATTGTTTCTATTTGGCGTCACTTCCAAGGTCTGCGTTCTGGGTTCTCAGCAGGTGTTTTTCATAAACCGAAGAATGATTCAGGTGTGTGTGAGTGTAATAACCGTGATGGGTTAAAAAGTATTTTTAATTTTAGACATTACTGGAAACTCTGCACAAGTCCAGCTCCGCACTGGAGGAGAATACCAGTCAGCTGGAGCAGGAGCTGGAAGATGAGGAAAAGCTGTCATCAGAGCTCGATGATGAGGTAGTTATTGAATGTCCTATGGAATGGGTGCCGTATATGTGCAGCCTTCTCTGCACTTCAAGCAGAAATCCTGCCTATTTTACAAATTGTTTCTTTTTTTTAATTGGAATCGAGGACGTCGTTTCAGTTGCCGGCGTTCGTTCCTGAGTGTTCAAAGATGGCGCCAATAGTCATCCAATAACAAGCCGCAGCGCCTCTGATGTTGCAGCTTGCTGTTGCCCTGCAGAACCAATAGACTCTTTAGGAAGAGTTGAGATTATTTTACATCGACGTTTCTCTGATATTCGGGGTGTTGGAGAGTTTGAGTGTTTGAGTTACGAGCGACGAATACATTCTTTGTGCTGTTAACTGATGTCTTGAAGCACCAATTCCATCGCCTTGTTTTTTTTCTGGCTCCGGGGATTCTCGGGTCCCCAGAAACTTATTGCTGTAGTTACCGGTGTTAAAGCTCACTCCAAGGAATCCAAATTGTGTACCAAATCTTGCTGGTCCTGTGAGCCAATAGGAAGCTTCACTGTCATCGGTTATGGACGACTTTTTAAATAGCCAGAAAGTAACACTGGTCACTACAGCAGTAAGTATGGTGGGAGCTGGGGGAATCCTCTGAGATAATTAGTAGTTCAGCTCTGGGGGACCACGGCCACTTGGTACAAATGCAGTAAAAAAACAAAAGGCAATAGATTAATTTGATGGATTGCTGCTTTTAGTGGCATTGTGACTTCTTTCTTTGCAATACCCAATTCCTCTCGGAGCACAATGCGAGTGACCCTCTCAGAGGCTGTCGCTTCCACTTAGTTTAGGGACTCGTGTGTGGATAGGAGAGTGAGCGCAAAATGAAAATGTAATTAATAATATATATATATATAAATTAAATGCCGGGGGACCGTGCGAGGGCTCTATACCACACTTGCCTTCCAGCGATGCGTCGTCATGGTAAACCGACGTCATTTGACGCCGGGGCAGAGCAGGGGGGGGGGGCGCGAGGCGCCGATGAGAGCAGGCAGGAGTGCGCACGGGGAGAAGTTTGTGCACCCCTGTTCTATACCACAGGTACAGCAACTTCAGTTCTCAAGGGCCACCAACAGGTTCGGTTTTAGGGATATCCCTGCTTCAGCACAGGTGGCTCAGTCAAAGACTGAGCCTCTGAGCCACTCGTGCTGAAGCAGAGACTGATTGAGCAACCTGTGCTGAAACGGGAATATCCTTAAAACCTGACCTGTTGGTGGCCCTGGAGGACTGGAGTTGTCCACTAACATTTCTAAACTTGCTGTCTGCAATATGTTTCAGCAGGACATATAATAATAACAACATGTTCTTGTTTAGCGCTGCTAGTTTTGCGTAGCGCTTCACAGAGACATTTTGCAGGCACAGGTCCCTGCCCCGTGGAGCGTGGGTCACAGGTAGATAAAGTGACTTGGCCAAGGTCACAAGGAGCTGACACTGGGAATTGAACCAGGTTCCCTTGCTTCAAACTCTGTGCCAGTCAGTGTCTTTACTCCCTGAGCCGCCCGCTCCTGATAGTGAATGGAGAATATAAACCGACCCATGATTCCCATTCAATGCAGACAGCAATCAGTGTTTTATCAGACTATATCTCTGTGTTTGCAGCTTGCTGAAGTAAATGGAAAAATCAAAGCACTGGAAGATGATATAAAGAAAATAAGATCTCAAAAGGAAGAAGTAAGTCCTGTTTATTTTTTTATTTTTTTACAGTACATAATCTTTAGTGCCTGTATGTACTCAGAGACACACTCGCAAACACACAATGCATGTCCATAGGTGATTGGCAACATTTATTGTAGCAACCCAAGGCAGTATTTTGATTAATTATATGTTAAGTGTCTCCTAAATTCTGACCTAATTTTACAAACACTCTCTGTTTACAGCCTTACAGTTTTAATTTGTACATGTGGTGAAAAGATTAAAAGTATGAATACACTGTACAGTATATCCATTTCGTTGGGAAATTGGAGTTTATATTGAAGCCAGACATAAAATGTAGTTTTCCTCCTTTTGCATGAATAAAAGGAAGCAGATCTGTGTCTGTGTGGACAGGTTATACTCTTTTGAACTATATAATATTTATTTCCCAAGTAACTCTGCTAATGGCTTTCAATGATGATAAAACACAACATATGTGCCCACATCTTGGGATGTAGTGCAGGGGAACTTGTCAGAATAACCAGTTTGCATGGCTCACATTGCTAACTAGATAAGTGGGTTACGAATCAGATTGTACATGCTACAGGCCTGTCCTGATGAAGTATTTTTTGTTGCAGACACGCACAACATTAAAAGTATTTGAGATTAACAAAGGGAGGCTTGAGACGTCCTTTCAAGATGCAATAGAAGAGAAGCCTCGTTTACAGGAAAGTATTAATCAGGTACGGTTTATGATATTTGTACTTGCAGATTTAACTGCACAGAAAGAGCCTTTAAATCACGTCCATGTCCATTATCTTTCAAAAACAAATCTAGGTCGTACCCAGAATTCCTGTAATTCTTTAACCAATGCTGTGCTGAAAAGCTGTGTAATACGACAGACATACGTTTTTAAGGCTCCACGTTAAAATGGATTGAAAGCAAAAGGTGACACTGTGCTCATTTGCATGTCATTTCCCAGAATCCCTGGCTGCAGTGGAAGCACTCACTGTATGCTAAGCGACAATGGTGAAAGGCAGGGTTGCAGATCTCTCTGAGAAATGTGAATGTGCTCACAAGTGATATTTTTATTTACTGTATTGGTGGAAAGTTTTTATCCCCCCACCATAACTTATTTAATGTGTACAGGTCGCCTTTGCTATCCGTTGTTTTCCGCGTAATGCATTAAGAGAAGTCGGAACGGTTATCTGCCGCTCATTGACGTGAGATTTGCATTCTGACGTTTTCTCGATCCGCTGGCAGCTTGCGGAACGGATTCCGTCGGATAACCGAGGGCCGCCTGTATTTGGATATTAATTTACAAGGGTCATTTGTGGAATATGGTTGAAGTACACTGCCTGAGCTGGCAGCATAAACCGTATTGGGCAGATTTATAAGGCTAAAAAAATAAAATAAAAGTTACGTTGAAAAAGCCACACTCTCCTAGTCGGGCCCCTCACATTTTGGTGTGTGCTACCAACATAGCAGCCATCTGCCCCTGTGCTGTTGAAGGTGTTGGGGAGGTAGGGGGGGGAGGGGGAAGACACGCAGGAGAGGTGTGGGAGAGACGCAGGAGGGGTAGAGATACAGGGAAAGTAAGAGTAGAATAAACACAAAAACACCTTGCTCACCAACTACAGAAGAAAGAAATCAACGGTGCATAGGGAAAAATCGTAAGAGAACACTGATAAGTGACAAGAGGTTGTCACTAAAAGTCCCTAAAGCTTGCACTCATTGTAAACAGTAAAATGTACATAAAGTACCAGTTAAATAACTAGTACCACTAATATCAAATTATTACAGACCAAATGGGATATTTCCCAATTGAGTGGGTTTAATGGCTTTGCATCTCATCCCAGCCTCTGTCTAAAAGCTGTGTTTATAACAGCATGCATTGGCTTGAGGATTTGCTTGTGTAATACGAGCTTGAGACAAAAGGTGGCACTGAGTGCTCATTTGCATGTCATTTCCCAGAATCCCTTGCTGCAGTGGAAGCGCTGTATGCTGGGCGATAATGGGGAAAGACAGGGTTGCAGACCTGTCTAAGACATGCAAATGAGCATACAGTAATATTTACAGTTGCTATATATATATATATATATATATATATATATATATATATATATATATATATATATATATATATATGCTACAGAGAGTCTCCTGATTATATGAGGCTTGCCTAGATTGTTTTTTTATTTCAGAACAGTTGATTTCTAGATTTACAGCTGAATTCCGTTATAGCGTGGTGCCACAGAATGAGACTGCGTTATAACCGGAATCGCGTTAACAAAAAACAAAATGGCCGCCACGATCAGTAAAAGTATCAGACTTGGCACGCTGGAGAATGCATGTGAGGAACGCGCGCACTAACACTTTCCCTGGTAAGGGGCACCGGACCAGGCTTTCACCCGGATCTTCGGCTCCCCCTCCTGGGGCTCGTGCATTCCTTTCTGGGCGACTCTCGGCTTGTTTAGCCCCTCAAAGGCGGAGAGCAGCACGGCTCTCATGTCTGCCATCCCCCCCGCTTCACCTGCTGCCGCCGGCTCCTTCCCTCATTCCTTCTCTATCATGTGTTCGGTTCCCCTCTGGCTCTCTCCGGCCGCTTCATGTCTCTGGGCCAGTGCTGGGGATGCTCTAAGGCAGGTGTGGGCGCTGCTCCCTGGATTTACCGTAATGTGCGGACTAGCAGCGCTATGGCCATCACCGCCTCATTGTAACCGGAGCGCTGCTGCGCGCAGACTCAGAGGATGGCATTCAGTGCAGAGAAAATCAGGGACCAAAGGGGTTAAGGAAGGGTGGTGGGGTGCCTAGGGGCGGCGGATTTGCCGGCGGTTCTTCTAAACAAACCGCTTATGAGATGTCCAGTTCCAGATATCCTTACATTTAGAATAAACCCCGACACCTACAGTAGTTGGTATGCTCAGCAGATGTCTTCTCCTGCTGAGTAGGAACTAGGTACTATTTAAATGAATGGAGCAGAACTCTCCTCCAACATGGGCCAGGTGGCCTCATAGAATATTCAAGTAAGTGTGTGTCTGTCCGCAATAAAGCTTTGGGGGATTTTTTTTTGTTGAGGTGTTCTAAATCGGGAGCCACATTCAGCCCGCGTAATACGCGGATCCGCGTTCTAGAGGATCGTGCTACGACGGGGTTGAACTGTAGCTCTCTTTTCAGGGGGTAATATCGCATACACTGAATTGTTACTTTGACACAGTGAGTTTTTTTCACAGTTTAAAATAAATACTATATTTGGTTATGTCCTTGAAAATGAGCTGTACCATATGCTTGTGTTCCCACTCATTTTGACAAGTATCTTGCTACTTTTTGGACCTTGTATCCACACCGTATTTTATTTATACATTAGAACAAGTGAAAATATAACCAGTGCCTTGGAATAAATGTGAACCTGCTTTTCGTTTTACTTTATTTTTTGCAGCTTTCAAAAGAAATGGAGGGATGGGAAGAAAGATTTAGCGAACTTTCTGAAAATTCAAACATGTTGAGTTCATCTACACAATTTATGCAGGAAGATATGAACAGCAAGCAGAGCCAGGTTAAAGTACGTGTTGGATTAAGTAGGAATTTGGTGGTGTGTTATTAAATGCTTTCACAAAAACAGAAAAGACTGTGCAAAACAGCGCTAAAACACACAATAATAATATTATAATGGCAGCCAGACAAAAACTGACTGTACAGTCAGTAACTAAGCAAAGAGAAAGGATAAGCCGGCGCCAGTTCAAACCGTGACGTGTAAAGTCCAAATCAAGTCCTTTAGTGATGGTGATGAGCAAAGTGCAGATTTCCTCCAAAACGTGACGTGATATGTGAAAAAATAAAGAGAAAATTATAGTGCAGTATGTCAGAATGAGGACATAAAAACATATAACACTAACAACATAAAACAAACAAGACAGACTCACAACAACAACTAGCCAGACAGAAATTAATAAAAAAGCTATTTATTAACACTAATGCAGGATTCTGGATAGTTTCACACACTAATCCGGGGGGGCAAAATCGTTGCCCTACTCACAGGATGCAGGATGTTTGAAAGCAGCAGGACTTTGAAGCACTTTCTGTGGATCCAAGATGGCGACCGGAGCTCACTCTCTGGCGTCCCCTCGTGTGGCAGATGCTGTATGGAGCTCCAGGGGGTCTGGATCAGTGATGCTGCTATGCGTGTCACGCTCTCTCCTCCTGCCGGTTTCCAATTCTCCTACTCTCCTGTTACCCAGCCGTGCGGTATACTCTCCACGAATAAATTGCTTCTAAAAAACGAGTCTTCCCAACGCGTTTCGTGCGCATGCGCGCACTTCTTCAAGGGATGTCAAATCAGAGAGTGAGCTCCGGTCGCCATCTTGGATCCACAGAAAGTGCTTCAAAGTCCTGCTGCTTTCAAACATCCTGCATCCTGTGAGTAGGGCAACGATTTTGCCCCCCCGGATTAGTGTGTGAAACTATCCAGAATCCTGCATTAGTGTTAATAAATAGCTTTTTTATTAATTTCTGTCTGGCTAGTTGTTGTTGTGAGTCTGTCTTGTTTGTTTTATGTTGTTAGTGTTATATGTTTTTATGTCCTCATTCTGACATACTGCACTATAATTTTCTCTTTATTTTTTCACATATCACGTCACGTTTTGGAGGAAATCTGCACTTTGCTCATCACCATCACTAAAGGACTTGATTTGGACTTTACACATTAAATGCTTTCACGTATGGACTACCTTCCAACTTTTCTTAGTGCACCATAGGCAACTTGGACAAGACATTGCCACTGATGTAAAAGTGCTTCTGGGGAGGAATCACGTTGTTTTTTTTGCAAATTTTTATTAACATAGGATTTTTTAAACTGCATGAATTGCATAGTCATTGACCTTTTAATTTTCCAATAGTAGATGTAATGAGTTATTCATGAGTTGGGTTTAACATTAAGCAGTGACAGTGTAATAGACTTTCTCCTAATGAAGTTATATAGGAATCTGACGTCTTGACCCAGAATCTTGTAGAAGGGCAGCTTGGCAGCAGTGTTGTAGCGAGTACAATTATAGCTAAATAGACACTTTGTATTGAGTGCGCACACAAGCCTGCTGCCTCCTTAGCAGTAGTATTGCCTGTTACATTGAGTGGCCGGAAAACCTTTCTTTTTGTTGTGTGTCTGGATTTGATTGGCCCCAGCTACGGTGGTCTGATTTATTGGGTGCTTTTAGCATAGAAGTAGTAGAGTTTCCATTACTTTTCAGTATCAAAGAAGTAGCCAAGAGATACTTGAGCATATTTATGTAACAAAATCAAATAAGTGACGTTTTTGTGTAAGTTGTTCTGGATCAGTATCTCTTATTTATTGCATGCTAGATATTTTGGTGTTTCTTTGCATATGATTGGAAGCACATGGACTGGCCGTTTTTTATTCACTTTGAGATCTCTTCTCGCCTTTTCCAAAGTCAGTTTTGTTTTTTAAAGCTGATGTTTTTTTCATATACAGCGATTGAAATCTAAAGTGCCCGGAAAGTCCTACGAGCAATCCAAGCCATCATGTGTTTTTTTTTTTTTTTTTTGTTATTTTGACACCATAGGTTTGAAGCAGGGGGGTTCTTCAAGGCTCTACCCGATTAACAGTTCTGGGGATCCCCTGAATATAAAGCTATCTCCAGAGGAAGTGCCGGTAGCTCTGATTTTCAAAGCTCCCGCGTCACACGGGCCAATAGGAAGCTGCATCGATGACGTCACGGCTTCCTATTCGTCAGCAAGGCACGAGAGCTTTGAAAATTACATGATTCCTGGTAGCCAAGCGGATACTGGCACCTGAAATTAATGGGGTTCAGCTCCGGAGACCCATTGCTTCAACCCTATGGTACAAAAAAAATTTGTTACCGTGGAACACCAGAAGCTAGAGATGATTTGTAACGCTAAAAAAACCATAAAAATAGAACAGGACATATTCAAGGGTCAAGATCCTAACAGAGTTGAACTCCTATAAGCTTCTGGGGAGAATGCTGCAGTGAAGGGCAAACATAACTGTATCTTTAATAAAATATGTACTTATCTGGCATTACTGTGCATACAGGCCGCCATGCTTTTCTGATTGTGTGTGTGTGCGTGTGTGTGTTCCCTTCTCCTTACAGTCACTGATTGACAATTTGCTGAATATGAAAGATTGGAGCTCCGAGGAGGAGGAGGAAGCTGATGAGGAAGATGACAATTCTATCACTAATATGAAGTGGGACTTTGAAAATGGAGAGGCCCTGGGTAGGGTAACATCTGATTTCCCTCTATTATTCCACTTCCTGGTGTAGGTTATGTTTTGGGGGATAAAAAAAAAGCTATGTGCACGCATTTGTAAATTAATTGATTCACAAAATTTGGTCTGGATTGGTCTTTCTGAGGACATTCTTAGGCTCCTCACCCAGTGTGACATCGGACATTTGGTCTGTATGGGTCTTTCTGAGGACATTCTTAGGCCCCTCACCCAGTGTGACATCGGACATTTGGTTACGGCAGTTTTGTCGTGACCAAGTTGGCACCGGCGTTTTACTGCTGCTGGACTCTCAGCCGGCCCTTTTGACAATAAGGTAAGTTCATGTAAGGGTTTTAGGGTAAGGTTTCAGGGTTAGGGTGTTAGGTCTTGGGGTAAGGGTTTCAGGATAAGGGATTAGGGTTGGGGATAGTGTTAGTAATTGGGAGGTAAGGTTAGGGGTTCTTAGGGTAAGGTTAGGGACCTACCTTAGCGGCGGAGAGATGTCCCTGCGGCGAGGTGAGTAGCGGCTAAATGACGGCCACAACCAAATGTCTGAGACCGTCCCCAGTGTTCCATATTACGCAGATTCTCTCCCTTTACAACTGGGCAAATAATCCTATAATACACACGATAAATTGTGATCGCCACTATAAACAAATACTTTTGTTATAACCAGTAATATTTCCGTTCTATTTTCAGACATTAGTACATATTACGTGTATGATTTTCCCAGCATAGTTTAGGCAGCAATCCATGCCATTTAAAAAAAAAAAAAAAAAAAAAAAAATTATATATATATTTATTTTAATTAGTGGGGAAGCCTCCATCAAGCAGTGATTCGACAAGGTCTGATAATGGTTATTTAAAAAAAACACATTTGTACAAAGTTTGAACTATGCTATTTTTAGCTCCGTCCCCTGGCTCTTGAACATTTTAGTTGCTAGTGTTAAAGCTTTGTTAGGGACCTCAAAATGATAATGAAATCTCGCGGGTCCCAGGGTCCACTAGGAATCCTCAACGTCATAGGTGGGGGTGAACTTGGGACATCCTATTGGAGGACACCGACGGCCATATGGGTTCATCTCCGGAAGGACCCCCCCCCCTCGGTTCACATTCTGTAAAAACAATAATTCTATAATATTGAAAATTAGCAGGGATAATGGTAATTCAATATGTATATTCCTGAGAGTAACCTGAGTGGGTTATTGGGTAACTGTATTTCTAATTGTTTGACATATACTTGTTTTTAATTTAGGTGATCCTCAAAAGCGAACTATAAAGAAGCTGATCTTTGCAGCTATGGTATGTCGAAAAATAACGTCTTTGTATTTTCTGTAACTGAGGAAATGTAGGGATTTAAGACCAGATAATGATGGGTGACACCACAGAACAGGAGATCTCATTTGTGATGTAGTTGGAGGCTGAATAATGTCTGTAAAAGTCCTGCAATCCACTGTAAATTATTCTTTAGTGTCTTCTCTCCCGTGTCTCTCAATACATAATATTGTAATATATCCTCTCGCTATTAAGAATACAGGGGTGCCGCTGGCTACCTTAGTGAGTGAACCCCTCAAACTAACAATGTCCTTATGCTGCTGTGCTGTCCGGTTCATTGATGTTTCTAGTTACTAGTCATTTATTAGTCAAAAGCCCAGTAGATATACAGCACTCGGTCAATAATGGGTTAAATGTAGATGGTAAAAAAGCAATCATGTGTCGCTTTGCTGGCGTCACGTGTGTATATCGGAAACCAAAGCATAGCACTCATAGCTCCGGTAGGTACCGCGGCCAGCGGCGCAACTCGCTTGTGAATGCACTGAGCTCAGTTAGCTTCTTCTGTTTGAGTTTACAGCCTCATTAGACAAGTCTAGTAAGGGCCTCTATGCCAGCCTCCCATTATCTTATTAGGGCTCATTACAGGCTTGCTACATCTGCGGCTGTGTACCAAATAGATTAGCAGTGTTACAAAAGTTATAACTTTTACACTTATGGTGATTTTTGACTCAATTTCCCTGTATCACTGATCACATTGTTTCAGATACCAGCTGAAGCGATTTTGGATACTATCATTCAGCCACTATTTGCCAGATAGAGCAGCCTGTTCAGATAATATTGGAACTATATCACCTTACACTGTTAACATAGGAAGTTTTCTTCCCTCTCACTAGCTTCTACAATTGTAATCTGTAATTTATGCTTGTACAGTATTGTGGATGTTTTATTAGAACTACTACAATACTTCTGATCTCTAATAGGTAGTCTCTATCGGACACCTGCTTCTATTCTAGCTCAGTCTGCACTACACTGCAGTAATGACGGATACTAACTACAATTCTAAGGCCGAGTCCCCGCTAGCGCTGAGCGGGCGGCACTTACTGCGGTTACTTCCATATATAGATATATGTATGTCCCCGATCACGCGGTGCGCAGGCACACGCTCACCTGTGCTTATGTAAACAAAAAACCCTAACTTTCCTGTGCGCTCAAAGCCCCCCCGCGCACGTGCGTGTGTAAATGCCCCTCTCCCCCGCCTGCGCGTAAAAGCCAGGACAGCCGGCGCTCATGCTTGGAGTGCTCTCCAAGCATGAGCGCGCTCTGCGCCAGCGGGGACTCAGCCTAAGTGGCTCATTCACAGGGGACAGGATTGTTTCCTCCATTATACTGTAATACTGTAGCTTTAGTTCCTGATTTGTCACACTTTTTTAAATTTTGCACTTATATTTAGTATTACTTTTTTTTGTGTGTTAATGAAAGATTTTTTTGTACATATATATTTTCATATGGCATTTATTTTATACTAAAATATTAATCGTTCATTTTTATCCCATCTACATTTAACCCCCATTATTGACCGAGTGGCAGTGCTTTTGTCTTTTCTGGTTGCTTTATACTATAGCCTGTTCTTTGCACTGGTTAATAACCAAACAAGTGATTGTTATCACTAACCAGCTGAGCTAGGAGAGTTCTCTTCCTGTTGTATCATTTATTAATCAAAAACAAAACTGGATTGTTGGCAAAAGAAATTGGAAGTGAAGCAGCCAAATTGCTAGAACATTGAACTGCAGAGTTAGAATAGCAAATGAGACTTTTAGAAGGTTGTGGAAACTGACCCTTTTGATGTCTGGGACGCTCTCTCTATTTCTAACTTTCCATTATTTTAACCCATTGTGTGCCCCAGGACGTAGTCACCACATCATGGGGACTGGCACTACAAAGGCCCCATGACGTACTGAATAAGTCATCCACAAAGGATCTAGTTTTTCCTGCTTGGAGCACGTGCGGCGTTCCTATGGAGCACCTGACACGTTCTGCCCAGTAGGGAAACTGAGGAGGCCGACTCCTCTTCTGTTTCCCAGAAAATGGCAGCTATTGAGAGCAGTCACATGACCGACCGCACTGTGCTGGAGGGGCTGTGGCGCCCTGGCACTCAAAGGGTCAATACGATCCGTGTCCATTCAGTTCTTTCCCCTTTTTTAATGCTTTTGAAATCTTCTCTTCTGATTATTCGACAATCTTTGTATTCGGAATGCCGATTATTTTTCCTATTTGGAAAATTCTCTTCTTATTCAGCCTCATCTGTCACCAGAGGGTAAATCCAATTCTTTAGTGGGTATGACTTTATTCTGTAGGGTTTGAAGACTGCTCTTGGTGAAAAACTGGTAGCATTGAATATTTTCGCTTCCTTTTTCTATGTAGTTAAATGCGTCATTAAAGACCATGGAATCCGAAAAGACACGGATATATGACAACCTCACTGATGAAGCTAAAGCAAAAGAACAACTTTATGGTAAATTTGTTTAAAAAAAAAACAAAAAATAAAAATGTCATCTAGTTTTAGCAGCGTTCTTGTTTGTTTTTTTATGCATCAGTCAGCCAAAATGCAACACCGCCCCTAGCATTATCTTGGTGCATAGAAGAACAGCATGTGTAAGTAGCCGTCATAAAGGGTATTTGGTTCACGAACAATTTGAAACTTATTCTCAGTTTTCTAATAGTATCTGTTTTTGATATATATATATATATATATATAAAATTTTAATTGCATGTTCCTACAAACAGGCACCTCTTCACCTTTTATAGTAATATGGGATAACTTGTACAGTATATTGCATTTTTATATTGTGCCCCTTGCGTCTAGCTTGATGGTTTCCCTTGGATATTATGTCTCAGTTTCATCTCCCTGCATTTTCTGCACTGGGAATATGTGGATGCCTTTATAAATAAACGATATTTGGCTTCTAAGAGAACAATTATGGTGGAGATAAGAAAACTTGTTACTCCTAAAATCAGGTGAAATTGGCATTTTTCAGTATTCTTCTCACAAGGACAAAAACATGGATGTGTTTTGTATTTTATCTGCTTGGAAACGCACTTCCTGTTTGCTCTTAGGTACCTAAACTAGACGGAGAGGATTATTCATTGAAGTGTTGACCTAGCGCTGGCGCACATGCTCCCATTGAAGTCAGTGGGCGTTTCCATGCGTTAGTGCCCGATCGGCACTGTTGCACTTGAATACATTTCAAAGTATGTGAGACTCCTGCTAGTAGGTTTCAATTCACACCACCTGTTCTGTGTTCTCTTTGGACAGACTGTATTAGGAATCTCCAAAACACAAAGCAATCGCTGTGTTCAGAAAAAGAACATCTCGAAAGTGAAGGGGAGAAACTGAAGCAGAAAATTACTGTCATGTCTGAAATGTATCAAGAAAATGAGAGGAAACTTCACAGGTACCCCTTCAATCATAGGAAGGACAGGGAGGGGGGAGAATTCGATATTTGAAATCCTAGCAAGGCACATGAACTGTAGCAGTTGCAATAAATTGCTCTCCAAATTATTTCAGAATAAAGCTAAGACTCGTAGCTAAATCCCCACAAAAAAGCCAATTACTTCAGCACATTCAAAGCCATAATTCATATGTAAAGAGTTATTTTTATAGGTGTGTTCACAGAAAAAAAAAAACTTGATTGTGCTTAGAAATGTAAACATTGTTTCTACTATAATTACATTGAATGTAATGCAGGAACAAGGCAGAGAATTTCATTTAGGTTCTTTATTGATAAACTAGCTGAGAGACCTGGCGTTGGCCGGGATGTACATCCCCTTCACAGCTGGCTGGCCCCCACGTTCACAACTCCGTTCCCCTTGGGGCGGGGAGGAGGAGAGGGGGCGGGGAGGAGGAGGTTTTTTTTGGGGAAGGAGAGGAGGGGGGAGTGGAGGGGTAGGGGAGGGTGTAGGGTATGTGATGGTGTAGGGGAGGGGGGGTGGAAAGAGGGGGGTAAAAGGGGTGTGTGAAAGAGGCTAAAACGCAGTTGAGGTGAACGTCAGAGGAGGATATATTTATTATAGCATAAGAGGGGTGGTGAGTGTGAATGAAATATTTGTGCAGAGGTTGAATGTGGTAATTTGTGATGTAAAAAAAAAACATTCTGTATTGCCATGACTAACTGTGTGAGGTTGATATAAGTCGGTGTAAAGGGTGGTGACAGAGAAAGGCATAATAATCCTACATTCCTTGAAGGATGTGTGTGTGTGTGTGTGTTTGTGTGTGTAAGGGATGGGGGTGCAGGGGCAGTGAATGGCATAATTAGAGGTGCATTGTGACAGTACCGCAGAGCGTGCGGTAAGGCGGACATTTGTATTCATGAAGGGTGTTAAGGAAGGGGGACAATTAATATTTTATTGGGCGGGAAGGCGGCCATTTTGGATGATGGGTGGGAAGGCGAGCATTTTCCCACAGTAGCGGTGCACACAGTAAGCGGCCTGCTGAGCGGGCGGGAAAGCGGACATTTTGAGCGCGGATGCCTGAAGTGTGGTAAGGAAGGTGGACAATTAATATGTAATCGTGCGGGAAGGCGGGGAGCGTGTGGGAAGGCGGAGGTAGTGTGGAGCGGCCGGGAAGGCGGACATAATTAGAGGTGCATTGTGACAGTAGCGGGTGTGTAGTAGCCGGGAAGGCGGAAATTTTGAGCGGGTAGCGGGCGACGATGACGGGAAGCTGGCCTGCTGAGCGGGAAGGCAGACATTTTGAGCGGGGAGCGGGTGACAGGGGGATGATGATGGGGCCAGATGTCGATTTGTAGCGGTGCAGACAGTAAGCGGCCTGCTATGATGATAGGGGTAGCGAGGACATTTGAGCGGGTAGGGGGCGTCAGGGTGATGATGACGGGAAGGTGGCCTGCTGACCGCGGAGCTGGCAGGAAGGTGGACATTTTGAGCGGGGAGCGGGCGACAGGGTGATGATGATGGGGCCAGATGTCGATTGTAGCGGTGCAGACAGTAAGCAGCCTGCTGTGATGATAGGGGTAAGCGGGGACATAGATGAGCGTGCGGGATAGCGGAGAGGCAGCTGAGGACGTCATTTGTGAGAGTGTGGACGGGTAAGAGGGGGGTGGACAGCAGAGGCAGTTTGTGAGATAAGTGGGTTAAACTTACCAAGATAGGTGTGTGACTCCACAGGGGTGATCCCAGGGGTGTAGGGTGAGTCCGCAGGGAGAGAGTCTCCAGTTTAGGCTTCAGAGTTTTGGGTGACAGTCTCAGGGGGTATGGTGAGTCTGCAGGGGTAAGTCTGTGTGTGTCACAGTGGAGTAGGTGTGTCAGTGATGTCAGCGTACGTAATGAGTCGTGGGGGAGGCGGGTCATGGGCGGGCGGGCGGACCGAGGGACCAATGAGAATCCTCACATCTACTAACAATCAAACAATTTTCATTTTTATATATATAGATGTTGCTGTACACAGCAGAACCATTGTGGCTGGGGCTCTGTTGATCATTATAAAACTTATATCTGGAGAGACCTGTTTGCTTTTGTGATATTTTAGGATGGCTACAGTGATGAACACCCATTATTCTTTGTACATTTTCTGTATGATGTGTGTGTGTGTTTAAAGTCCATGTTCTTGTGTATGTCAGTAGTTGCATTGCAAGTCTTTGATTTCTATTGCAAAATGAAGTTTCATTTTGCCTTTGTTTCCTTTTAAGAAAATTGACTGTGCAAGAAAAGGAACGTATGCAGAAAGAGGAAAAACTATCCAAAGTAGATGAAAAGATCAATTTAGCATCTGGGGAGCTTATCACGGTCAAGTAAGCCTGATTTTGCACAGAGGAGTACATTGTTTCCTGTGAAGGGCTTTGTACTGTAGGTCTGATTATTCTTCTCACTTGCAGGACACGAGTAACTGAACTGGAAGAGGAAACAGAAAAGACAGCCAGCTCCTACCAAAGCCAGGTTTGTGTTTGCCATTTGAAAAATATGTGTCTTGCATAATTCTTACATACTTTGCTCTTTCTATGCTCTGTTGTTTTGTCCGATCAATAAGTAGCAGACATGTATTATGCAATGGTGGGTGTGAGACATGTTTAGGAAACGAGGAAGTGATGTTCTACATATTGATGTTCTGTAGGAAGTGTCCAAGACTCCTGATGTAAGGTGCACCAAGACAGCGGCAATATATTGGATCTCATTTGTTTTTCTGTTTAACAGGTTACTTCCTATGAAAAGAAGTCTCATGACAACTATGTGAGTTTTAAAGCAACAATAAATACTTTACATAAAAAAGTTGAAAAGTATGTGACAATGTATAATTCTACATTCTTACCTAAGTTGGCAATCATTTGGTGCTCCTGTTATAACTCTATAAAAATCCTGATTGTGTGTCTAACATAATGGCCGCTTTTCAGTTTCAATCAGTCTTTCAGTCAGTATAACTCAGCAGCTACAATGTATCCTTATAAACTGTTGGGAATATTGGCAACAAATATTGGCAACAAATGATCACAAAAAGCAAAGTGACGTAAATATATTGCACTGATGGGGAGGTATGTGAAACCTGCTATAGACCTCCAAAGGATGCTCAGTATATTAAAACTCATTAAAAATGGCATTGCGTTGAAAACCCCTCCCCCCCAAAAAACCCAGTCACTTATATTACTGTATGTTCATTTGCATGTCTTAGACGGGTCTGCAACCCTGACTTTCACCATTATCACACAGCACTTCCACTGCAGCAAGGGATTCTGGGAAATGACATACAAATGAGCACGCAGTGCCACCTTTTGTCTCAAGCTCATATTACATGAGCAACCCTTAAGCAAATGCATGCTGCTTTAAACACAGCTTTTAAGCATAGGCTGGGGTGAGATGCAAAGCCAATTTCCCTGACTGATAAGGTGCCGCGTGTGCTGCTAACATCATATCAGTTATCCAACTGTGGGGGTTGTTCATCTATCATCCATCACTACAGTCAAGCAATTGCCACTGATCTCTGACATGCCTGATTTAATTTGACACCACGTGAGTCTCCATTCACCTGATAATTTCATATCACATTGTTTGATTCAAACATTATTTGCACTATTTTGTGCTCTTTATTTCTTCACATATCGATACCTGCGCTCTCCTGATTTTCGAGATGTCCTACAATTAAAGTGGAATCTGCAAACCATCCACTCAAGGGTTTTTGAGCTGCATTTTTTCACGTTTGACTTATATTTATTTTATACTATATTATTCACGGATATATATTGCTAATCACTGCGCCACCCTATTTTGCACTTAGTTGCATATTTTGTCAGTTCAGTAGCTGGTGTTTAAAAACATGAAAATAAAACCAGGGAGAGGTAACAATGTGTTGGTATATACTGGAAAGAGGGTTGTGCACGCACTCAGACATTCAGGTGATAGTGGGGTACTTAGCTGCCGGTGCACTGGTTTTGGGGAGCTCCTGAAGTCCCCAAAATGGTCCAGTAGAGAAGAAGAAGCAGGCACACAGTCTTAATCAACAGTGAAAAGGGTTTAATGTGCCAAGAAATCCAACGTTTCGGCAGTAATACTGCCTTCACCTTCTTCTCTATTGGTATACACTGGATAATGGTCCCACAAGCAAAGTTGGCAAGTAAACCGTTAACTAATTTCCAATTATTGGTCAGTTATTATAATTTTATTAATTTACCCTGTGATACAAATGGAGCATGAGAGAAGGAAGACGTTTGTTAATGACTTATTCATTACATTACTGGGTTAGACATCTGTGATATGGGAATCTGAGAAGCATGACTATTTGTTTTTTTGTGTGTTTGCAAAACTGCTTCACTGCTGTGAAACGCTATGTACGTTAATGGGTACGTATATATTTGCATAAGGTGTGTGTATCTGTATCTATATCTATAGAATTATTATTTGTATTTTTTTGTAGCTCATAGCGAGGGCAGCAGAGAGACACCTCAGTGACATTAAAAGAGAAGCTGCACATTTTAGACAAAAGTAAGTATGATGGGGAGCATTAGGTCAATCTCATTATTTCGCTCGCGAGGTACTCTGGGAATGTACTACTAACTGTAACATTATATACTTGTCTTTATCCGCATGACCGTGAGATGTCTGTTTATTACCCAGATTAACCGAAGCAGAATATAAACTTGAACTACTGGAAAAGGATCCCTTTGCTTTGGATGGGATGCAAGCGATTGGCAGAGGTATACTGAGCATGTGTAACTTGTTTCTGCTTTGAGTGAATCGAGCCACGTTTAATGTCTTTGTGTTCATGCCGTACACTATGTGTGAAGATGGGTAGCTCGCCATGCGGCAACGGCATACTTGAAGAGTTGTACTTGAAAGATGCTACAATAGTGGCAAGTTAGCACAGGTAAAGGGCATGAAAGCAATATTTCTTGGCAACACTTCCTCCTTTTGTGAAGGATTTAAAGTTGAAAAATAGTAAAAGGCAAAAGGTGAGTCTCTACATCAGGGACGAACCAAGGAGAATGCAGATGATCTGGGGTACATATTGTATATAGAATTATCAGACTGTCTTATCTTTTGAATTCAACAAGTCTTGTAAAGCCTGATTAATAATCCTGATAATAACATGCAATTGTGTGTTTGGGCTGCTGTACACACCGTGCTTTGCACCGGTTTATATTGAGATAAATGTGGGCACTTACACCCCACTCTGTTACTGTAAGCCGCTCACCACAACGCTGAACGCTTCTGGCCAATACATAGTAGTGAGAGATTTGGGATACTGATAGAAGAGTGACAGGGAAGGAGATTAAGGGAATGCAGAACCACTGTAAACTACTTCCTCGCTTGCAAATATGTGTTTTACCCTCTTGTTCACTGTATCATATCTACTAGGTCACTAAAGACAATAGTAATATAACTATCAAAAAAAAATGTCAAGTTGTGTTTAATATCAGTAATTCCCAACAGGGGGTTTAAGGGGTTTGCCAAAATAAATCTGTAATGGCAGATCCCTGTATAATGGGTTCCTCAGCCCGTTTGGGGACTTAGTAAGCTGTTAGTAAGGGCCCCAAACGACGACTCCTGCATGGGTGGTGAAGCGGTCAGTTACAGCAGGAGCTCAGTACACTGTACTGCCTGGGATTGGGCAACCCGTTGTGTTAGCAATAGTCCGATGAGGGGTTTGCGGAACAAATATTTTCTAGCAAAATCTTTGGGAACCGCTGCTCTTTACTATCCTTCACTTATGCATGTATCCGTACAAATAGGAAAGACTGCTTTTTGAAATAATTATAATACGGAAGTGTTGTGTGGATGTTCTGCACAGGCTGCTTAAATCTAATTTAAAATATGCAGTCCCACTCAGCCCCAAATGTAGACATTGCAGTAACGTAAATACATTCAGCTATGTACAATCACTGCCATGTCAACATGTATGTAATAATTTAAGATAAGTGAGTAGACTTTACGAGTTACACCCAAATATCAAATATCACAACAAATATTCTGGAATATACTTCTGCCCGCAAGTTAGACGCATACCAAACAACCCAAAAAAACAACTACTGTATTTTAAGATTTGGCCAGGATCAAATACTTTTTAAGGCTGTGATGCCTACAAAGTGTACTGTAAATGTGATACCTATGAAGTATCTTGTGGGGCCCGTATAATTACTTGCACACTTTAATGGTCAAAGGGTAAAGGCCATTTGTATATTTTGTGAATGACGAAGTGGAACTTTGTCGTTAAAAACATATGGTATTGATCACTTTTAAGATGGTAAACTACTTTCTATTTTCTCTAATAGTTTATGCAGATGTTTTTATAAACCATCAAGGTACTTGTTTTCTATGAATGTAACTGGTTTCATCCCTCACACTTCCATCACAAAAGCTTTTCAATTCAACACTGTTGATGTTCTTGAGTTTCTTTCTACAATATCAAGAACAAGTCTTAAGGATTGCCGTACCAGTGATGTTCTTGTACTATATTTTTGCTGCATTAGTGTTTTACATTTCTGTACTTTAATTGTTCTTCATGTAGATTAAAAAAAATGCACTCAAGTATACTTATTTGCTTTCTTTATACCTAATTTTCTGCACTCCCTACCGCATGAGCCTGTTTGTTCAGTTTGCTGTAAATATGCGATGTAACTTCTTGCTTGTCATGCCTTTTTGCACATCAGATCTGTTCCACATTCTCTCCCCACCCCCTTGTTATCCAACATATATCATGCATGTTGTTGTTAACATATCTTTATTTCCTCTGTTTCTGTGCTATACATCAAGACCTCCCAACCAGTCAGGTTTTAAGGATATCCCAGCTTCAGTACAGGTGCTGAAGCTGGGATATCCTTTAAACCTTTCCGGGGAGTGGGTGGGCGGGGGGGATTTGAAATATGTCCTGGATCTGCAATAAAAACATGCTGTAATTAAGTAAATTAACTATGTCACATTGAATTCCTTAAACATAAGCTAAAAGCTAGAATGTCACATCTTTGTAAATTTAAAATGTTTTCTGTGGGCGATTGCTTTTTTGCACTTTTTTGTCTCTTATTGCAGCTGTCCGCGCTGATTGCCTTTTTTTTGCATTTCATTTTTTACTTTCTCTTCCTGCCCTTTCCAAAAGTAATTTTTTTATTTTCATTTTTAAAAATTTTTTATCTTCGTTTTAGGAAATGTTAGAAATATGATTTGTGGGGGAGGATAAAATTAATAGGTTTTGGAGGGGAGGGGTTATAATTGCTGCCTTTAATCCTTTAAACTGTGACTGCAATTCGTTAATTTTGGTTTTGGGAGGGACTGCACCTTTTGACTACCCTCAATTTGGGTTAAAAAGAAAAACAAAGCTGCATAGAAATTACATAAGGGATTGCTACAGGTTTGACTTGTCTTCCTACTTGGTGGACTCTTCAAATAAATATAGTTGTCCTCTACTCTTCCCGATTTAATAATGTTTTCTCCCCCCTCCAATAACTGTAGAGAGTTCACCATATGGACCTTCTCCGATAGGCAGAGCCTTTCTCTCTCCTCCAACCCTCTTGGAAGGCCCATTGAGACTCTCCCCCATAATTCCTGGTGCAGAGCGAGGTATGCATGAACCAAGTTTCCTTGCTGATTACAATTGGTTTTCTACAAGTTATTGTTTGATGTTATTGAAGAGAAAAATTGTTTCATATGCAGCTGGACTGAAATCCATTCAGGCTTTGTTGTCAAAGTATATGTGCATAAACCATATTCTTTCTGGCTTATATAAACGGTTTGTAAGGAATGCTGCTATATCAAACACGTTGTCTTCTATATATCCTTGAAATTGCATGTAAGAAACTTGTGTAAGTTATACATTTTTATAAATGGGGGGAGGGGAGAAAAAAACTCTTGCTACAGCCTAGGCATAGGATAAGGTACGGTGCAAATGAAGGGATAGAATCATACAGACTAGAAGAGAACCCTCCTGTATTGCTCACAATACCTTGTTTTAAAAGTATAATTATGCCTTTGATCACAATTGGGCATTATGGCTTTGCTCAGGCATTACCCGGAGACCTCACTTGTGACTTTGCAGCACCTAACATTAGTTACATTTATCTTCTTATATGAAACATTAAGAGTGCTACAATTTAGGCTTCTACAGGTTTACTGTGATGACTAAGGCTGCGTCCATAGATGGACAAGCAGCGCTGAGGCGTGCGGACGCTCCGCGCTGAGCCCCTGCATCCTCAATGAGGATGCCTTGAGAGGGGGCTCACGCGAGCGTCCGCAGGCGTGCTCAGGCTTTGGAGTTTTCAGCCGAGCGCCAAGCTGTTTTTCAGCGCGCTGTCGGCTGAAAACATCCAATCAGCCTGAAGCAACGTCACGGCGCCGTGACATTGACGTCAGTGCGTCGCGGGCGATTGGCCCAGCGACGTCACTGCCCCGCCTCCAACCACCTCCCCCCGGCTCCCTTCGCGCACGCTGGCTCGCCTGCAAGTCCGTGCAATCGCGCTGACTGAAGCAGGCGAGCCTCAGCGTTAGCGCGCCTCCGCTCTCCCCACCCCTCTATGGCCCGGGCCTAAACCAACTTCTATATTGGAACTAAATACATTTGAATAAGTTGGATTACATTGTTGCAATGTACAATATCAATTAAGTTTATTTATTACAATTTATATGTTGTATGTAAAGTATAATAGCAATTTTTTAAAAAGACACTATTAGTAAACATTGAATTTTAATCTGAGGTTCTTCATTTCATTACAAACAAGGTATTGAGTGCAGTACAAGGGGGGCTCTTTTCTCTCCGCTATTCTAACAAGATGATTAGTCAGCTGACATGCCAGGATCTGTGGTGTAAGAGGCAGACACTGATACATCCTATGATCCGTGTCAGTTAAGTTTAACAAAGAAGTAACCTATCTTGACACTGATGCCAAGAGACTAAACATTCATGACCATACTTAAACTGTGCTACTCCATAAGGCTGCGCTTATAGTGACGGCGATCGTCGCCACTTAGTGCACGCGACGGCGCGATAGTGCTACCATAAATCTGTTAGTCACTGATATTGATTTTTTCGGCGACTGTCTCCCTTGCGACCAATCGGGAGTTTCTCCGTGCTGCTGTCCTCCCCCTTTTGTGACGTCACTGGCCTTGTAGCCAGCGACGTCGCCTAAACGTAAAATATAACTATCCCAATGGCGACGGGTGACGTCATCGGTCGCGTCGCAGTCGCCGACACTAAGCGCAGCCTAAGACACCTCATTCACTTCAATGGGCTGGAGCGTGTCGTGTAGTCGCACTGCTTAGTAAATATGGCAATAAGTGTTACTTTTTGTGAGAGAGACTAATCTGTACTGGGAAACGTCCCACCCCAGAATTCAGAGCGTTAATCCACCTAAAGAGGTAGAAGCCCCCAAAATGTTATGCCAGTTTGTTTTTAGGTATTAAATAAAATGTATGAATAGAAATTTCTCAAGCGTAAGATGTGTACAGATTATTCAACTACTTTCTTCAACCAGTTAGGACAATAGATTGAGGATTGCGGTCACCCATGAATAGATTCTTTTAAAAATGGGGTGTGCAGTCCTATTACAAAATATTCCTACCCAATGGAAAGCTAGATGTTTAAATCTTGCTAGGTTTGAGACCACCAAGCTATTACCCAGCGTACCCAGTTGCCAAAGAACGAGGAGAAATGAATGCAGACAGAAACTCAGATCACCAACGGACCTTTTCAGACGCTGGTTCCTTATCACCGCCATGGGAGAGAGAACAAAAAATGAGTATACCGCCATCAGGTACAAATATGCAGCATACAGCAGTTATGCAATTCGCTCAAGTTGTTGGAAGAATATGGAATTTTACCTCTCAAAATATCTTTCTGCATGTCTCTCAAATACTGTCAGCTGGGGAGTATTGATTTAAATGGATACGGTTATTCCTACAACTTCATAGATCATTCCAAGAAAACGCCACAAGTAATAGATGATATTGGATTTCCTATTAAACGCTTTAAGCAGTGCCAATTTAGTCTTGTGATTTGGGACACATGCAGACACCAAAGGCATGTAAATATTTAGAATTCTACATAATGGTGAACCAAATTAGATACAAATGTAGCAAAAAAGCATAGGAAGCTTAAACGAGCAAAATTACTGAACAGGCCTCAGGTCACCAAACATTTACTTGTGTGAAGTATGCTCAATGTTTCCCTAGGTATGCTAAACACAGCACTAAGAAGCTGTAGTGATCAACATTTTAAAATCGGGAACCTCCATTGCTTGACACGGAGCATTATCAGATAAAATATTTGCAGTATTCAGTGCTTCTGTGACACAGTATTTTTGCTTTATTAGGCTTGCTTTACACAGAGCCACCGTTTCCACCACGAAGACCAGAACGATTTTATCACTACCCTGCCCCATCTGGAAGATTCTCGGGCCCAGCAGAACTTACTAGAAACCATGGCAAGCCTTTTATGGACACAGCAGGTAAGTTATCTGTATTTAGTTGCTTTGTTTATACTATAGATTAGTGATCTGTACGCAAGCTCCTTCCAGAGTTGGACATGCACCGTGGTTAAGCTACAATTGTGTATGGACCAGCTGTTTATTATGGAGCGGAATGAGTATTCTATATATTGCAAGAGCACAAAATGTATATCGGTTTATCTGCCTTCCTATATATAAGAAGCAAAACAACACACTCAGTTTGTTTATACATTAAGAATATTACATTGGCAATGCGACCTGCAATAAATTTCTTTGTACCTGTTGAACACTACTTCTGAGGCTTTCTGTTCTGTAATCTTTTGATAGAAGGACTCTGACTGGTCTCCTTTATTTGAGGAAGTTTGTGTGGGTACAAAAGGGAAGGGGGACAGTTATACTGTATGCAATACACACAGCCATAGTTCAGCGCATAGTCCACATTACATAATACACAAGGGTTGCACAAACTTGGGGGCGCGAGATTGTCTACTGGGGGTGCAGGGTTTACAGAGGCCCCATGCACTTCCCGAAGGCACTTAAATTAAGTGCCGGGAAGCAGCGAAGGCCTCTAAATTGCACTTACCTTGCTTCTGGAGACGCGTCGACATGGCAACGCGGCGGCAAATGATAACGGAAGGTTGTAATACACCATAGATTTAAGGCCTATGTATATATTCATATACACAAGTCGGGGTGGAGACGGAAAAAGAAAGGGATGGGGGGGGGGTGGTGTTGTGAAAGAGACGTACCTCCTCTTTGCGGCTTGCCTAATACTCCGATAGCAGAATTCATCCGTACCTCTACTCTCTACGTATTGTTGGCCATAACAAGGCTAGATAGACTAGTATACAACTTTGTACCCCTGTCCTTTGCCAGCCATGCTCCCTTACCCCATACTTGAATTTATGGGACTTTTCCTGTAGATATGCAGTAATCCTCTCCATTGTAAGTATACTATACTGCGTTTAATGACCGCTAGTTTTGAAATTAGCTGCTTGCTCCAACAAACAGCATCTAGCAACCAAGAGCATAAGTGGCATTCATTTATAGTGGTGTTTAGGCATTTGGAGGGGGGCGGGGGGTCTGGGATGACAGTAGTTACGGTCAGGGAGTGGATGAGATTAAAAAACTGTCACCACAAGGGAGACGGGACTGGGAAAGACCACCAAATAGTGGCGAGGGAGCCACTTTGGCCACATCTCCAAAAACACAAAGGAGAGATGGTGCTATATCACATGCATCTGGCCCGTAACATCAGGTTATATGCATTCTCCTTTATAAATGGGCATATTCAGCTCTTTGCCATGGTTTTGCATATATCAGACCAGTCATCCATGTCCAAAAGATCCCCTAACTCAGCCTCCCACTTCTTAAACTTAACATTTCCACTGATTGTGTAGAAATGAATTATGTGGGTATTAAGTGGAACGCAAGACACCTACAATAACCATGACAGCCTTTTTTAAATTAATTTTAATATGTAGCCACTTGAAAGTTCAAGGTACAGTACCTTTTAATATTCACCAAGGACTCTCTGATTGCATTTACCTTCTAACACGAGTAAGGCTGCGCTTATAGTGACGGCGACAGCGACATCGCTTCAAAACAAATGCATTGAATCTGTAGCATGCGCTTATAGTAGGGTCGACAAAGAGACATGAATCTCTGTAGTCAGTAGAATTTTATTTTTACAGACGGTCTCCTCATGTGACAGGCTGTAACCAATCAGATAGCTTCTGATCTGATGAAGGGAGAGAGAGGGGTGTGTGTGTGTGGGGAGGGGGGGAGGGGAGGATTGTGTGTGTATGTGTGTGTGAGATCAGGGCCGCCAACAGAAATCATGGGGCCCAAGACAAATGAAAGGAGCAGAACCCCCTCCCCCCCAAACCATAGCACACCTACCACTGAAATATTTTTTTCGCGCGTAACTTTTACTTAAACCCCCAATACATCTACAAATATACCCCACTCCCCCCGCCCCCAATACATCTACAAATATACCCCACTCCCCCCGCCCCCAATACATCTACAAATATACCCCACTCCCCCCGCCCCCAATACATCTACAAATATACCCCACTCCCCCCGCCCCCAATACATCTACAAATATACCCCACTCCCTCCCCCCCAATACATCTACAAATATACCCCACTCCCCCCGCGCCCAATACATCTACAAATATACCCCACTCCCTCCCCCCCAATACATCTACAAATATACCGCACTCCCCCCCCCCCAATACATCTACAAATATACCCCACTCCCCTCCCCAATACATCTACAAATATACCCCACTCCCCCCCCAATACATCTACAAATATACCCCACACCCCCACAATACATCTACAAATATACCCCACTCCCCCCCCAATACATTATACAAATCAGGCTTGCCTTGGGGATTATCACAGGTCGGGCCGGTGGCTGCAGGGGGAGGGCAGTGTGGTGGTGGGGAAGTTGCTGGCGATTGGGGGGTGGCAGGGGCCCAGCGGCTGGCGGAACTGCGGGGGGCCGGTGGGTGGCGGTAGCCCGGCAGCTGGAGGGACTGCGGTGGCAGGGGCCCAGCTGCAGGTCACAGCAGTTGCTGCCGGCCCTGCCCCGCTGCAGGCACCTCTCTCAGTCCCACAATGGCTGCTCGTGTGTGCGCCGGGCCTCCCTCTCACGCCGGCGAGGCGGAAGCTTAGCCCAGCTATATGAACAACTTTAAAATAGTAAATTCTCCCATAATTTAAAGTAAAAGTACCGTAAATTCAGCATACAAACAGAAATTACAACTCCCCTCCATTTCAACCTTCCCCCTTGCCCCCACCCCTCTGCCTTTTGTCACTCCCCTTGTAGCTAGAGACATCTCCCAAACTCAAATTACAACTTTCGCTTGGGCTACGGAGACGGGAGACGTCATCCGTAGCCGGCACTATAAGCGCAGCCTAAGAGGGGCTGTAGATTTATCCACATTCAGATTAATAAAGCAGCTAGAAGAAAACTTTCCCCCCCCTTTGTTTTCATTCTAGATGGACGATCATCCCCAGAATATAAAGCCCGATCAAATACAAGCATGGATGGATCGGAAACAAATGATGTACGTAGCTGGCCCACAAATATCAGCAAAGTAATGCATTTGGTGTAGCACAACATATGTTAACCGGACAGTGGGTTATCTTCTCTTGCAGAATTCTTACATTGTATCTACTCAGCCTCCTCAGAAAGAGGGTGAAGGCATCGATGTACCACCTGTAGGCTATACAGCTCACCGGCTTCCTCATCCAATGAGGATGCCGCTGCTACCAATGGACCCTAGGGGACCTTATTTTAGAAGACCCTTTCCTTTTCCACCACCTCCAATGGAGATGTATGGACCTCCAATATATCCTGGTATCCTTCCACCTCACAACATTACAAGTAAGAAAAGGTTTTATTTTAGGGCAGAAACAAAATACACAGACAGAATGTATGGATAAAAGCAGAATATTGTTCACACAATATGATTGTTAAAGTCTCTAAGCATTAGGTTTTGCAGAACACCCAAATATTTTTGGAAGAACAAACTATTTCAGTGCTTATATGCTGCTAAAGAGAGGAAAGAGTTAAACATGTATCTGAGTAGGCAGGCTGCTTATAATTTTGAGGAACCAATTGTCTAGAAAAAGGAGACTTGGTTGTAGCATTTTGGGTTTAACGTCGCATTCCTGATTGCTTAAACAAGAATTATTTATTTTAAAGATGTCCCTGCTCCTCTCTAAAGATCATGATCTCATTATTAAAGGTGCAATTACGCCAAAAACATAATGCTAAATATGAATGACTAAAAATGTACACGTTGCAAAGCTGGCAAAATCGGCAACCAGTTTTTTTTGCCATAGAGCAATTTGCACCCCAACATTTGGAAGTAATACATTTTTCTGTGAGTGTCACCCATTAGAAAATGTATCTGATAAAACAACAAAATACCTATGATAGAACAGTTTGTAAAATATTCACTGGAACTTCATAAAGTGAACTGGGCCCGGTTCTCACATCTGTCAACCATCAGATTTGTTTTATATTTCTGCCCAGAATCCACATTGAACCAAAACCATAATTGCGTATGGAGCAAGTGCCAGCCATCTTGTTCCATACTAAGAAATGTTAGCTACTTTGAGTGATCATCATAAAAGGTTGAGTCATTGCCAGATTATATTAATAAAACCTAAGAACCTTTTTAAATGTACTTCATTTAATTTTCAGCTTCTTTGGCAATGTCATCTATGAAACTAAAGTGTAGTTTGTTTTACAATAGTGAGAAGCCCAGGACCACCTCAGCATTACCCTCCTTTTCCGATGCATGGGGACACATTTTTTCCTCCACAACGATTAAGGTCACCGGCACCCAGAAATGAGCAACCCTCTGAACCAGTTCCTCCTCCTACTAGTGAAACATCTGACAACCAACCCAAGACTTAATGTCACATCATTAACCAACACTTTGGGAAAAAGACAGATGGGATTTTTTTTTTTAATGCAGCTGCTTTACTTGAATAACAAAAAAAATATATATAAATATACTTTTGGTTCAGACTGAATTCATGTAGAATATTTTTTTTAGCATAGTGATTTGTACAAAATGCTAATTTAACAGACTATTGTGAATAATTGATATGTACATTTGGGTTTCTGATGCGTGTCATTTTTATCTTATTTGATCACATTGTCAACCAAAGGTAAAAAATTAAACAAGCTGTTTTTATAAAAACGGTCAAGTCTTACTTACAAGGTTGGCTCCATGCGTATGAATCAGTCAGTCTGGCTTTGGAAGATGAATAAATAGTGCATCAGCAGTTAATAAAATCCAGCTATAATTTCAAGAAGTTCGTTTATTTTGCAGATGAACATACATTTTCTTTAGATCCTTAGTTGCACATGTTTACGGTTGGTATTTCTAGCATTACCTTCATGTATAGAGCAGACCATATACCATAGGTATATGGTTTCAAAGTAAAAAAAAACTACCTTTTTGAGAGAGGCGATTCCAAACCTGGAGGTTGAGCATCGGTTTCCTGGAACGTTGACCAAATTTCACTAACCGTTGTCGCCTAAAACAGCAAAGTAACCCTCCCCTTATATAGATTTTATTTTTATTTTTTAAGTGTACCTGAACCAGGGGCCGGTGTTTGCATCTGGGAATCATACAGGGTGTCAATAAATGATTCACCCAATTATAAGCCTTAATAAATCATTATTATAGGAGCTATCTTAAAATAGTTTGCGGTAATTAATAACTCAAGACTTTTTTTCCCTTTATTTCGCAGACCATCTATGCTTAATGTTTGGAACAATATCAAGGGCTCAAGGACCACCAACAGGTCACGTTAAGGATATCCCTGCTTCAGCACAGGTGGCTCAATCAGTGGCTGTAAATGACAACCACCTATGCTGAAGCAAGTATATCCTTAACCTGACCTGTTGGTGGCCCTTGATTGGAGTTGGCCACCCTTGGCTTAAATATACAATACCTGCTGCTACGATTAAAATTAACAAGTTGCAGTGACACATTTAAGAAGTTAAAACTAATATATGCCTTAGAAACGTACAAGTATTTTTAAACTCCAAACCTTTCCAAGAAACCTTTAATAGGTAAACCCTAACCTGGCAGTTTAACTGCCCACACTTCTGGCATAAGAAAATCGGTGCTACTGGGTCATTTCAAACATCGTGTAGTTTAATATCCAATTATGGATGCTGGACACTGAGCATATATATCTTCGGCAACAACAATCAGCAAACACACATAGGTCTCTTGTAGTACATAACTATACCTTTGTGAGACAGCCTGCTGAGACCGGGAGTTCTGGGTACCCAAGCTTCTGTCTCAGTGGTGTAGTTCAGCATCTCCAGCAAATGTTGTCCCGATGCTTGGACGGTAATCAGACAAGTAGAGGTTTCTCACCGGGATAGCACTTCAGTGAAAACGTGGAGACCAGGTTCAGTAAAAACAGGTTACCATTTGCCTGGGGCATGTGCATTTTAGCCGCAGGCAACCCATCACTCACCAATATTCTCCTTACACTATCTGTGTAGCATAGGAAGAATTGAGCATAGAACAGAGCGCCTGCATGCGCAGGTTAAGAGGAGCTTTGTGTGGCTGAGGCCTCATCCAATAGGAGTGTGGGAGGGGCGGGGCACCATCAGGCAGAAACCACTAGCAGCGTTGCGGGGGTGTGGCGGCAGGTGACAGATGACGCGTGCTGGTGATGGCATTGCGGGACCGGCGGAGGCAGCGACTGGAGCAGGTACCAGAGGAAGGGGACACTGATGCACACCGCTGACAGTTGTGCCTGACCTCAGCTGTCTCGGCTCCGCCAGCTCTGTGACCGGCAGCCGGGCCTCAGATTTGCATCTCAGATTGTTTCAGGTAAGCTGAGATGCAAGGGGGAGAGGGTGTGTAAGTGGGAGTGTGTGTCTGCTGTAAGTGTGGGTGCACTGGTAAGGGGAGAGGGAGTAGCGAGGAGGAGAGGATGGAGGGGAGAAGAGGATGGACGGAGGGGGGAGGATAGATGGATGAATGTGAGAGGATGGAGGGGAGGAGAGGGTATGGAGGGAAGAGAGGATGGATGGGAGAGGGAGGTGAGAGGATGGATGGGAAAGGGAGGTGAGAGGATGGATGGGAGAGGGAGGGGAGAAGAGGGAGGATAGAGGAGAGGTGAGGATGGAGGCGAGAGGATGGGGGTGGGGGTTGGGTAAGGGGCGGAGCCAGGTAGCAAGTAGCTTTTTGGTAATTTGTCAAGCCCTGCATATGTATACATGTACACGCACTCCCTATAAAGAAAAATGTTTTTTTTTATTACAAATATCAACGTTTCAGTCCTTCCTATTCTAGGTCCTCTCACACGTGTAATCCAATATATTTTTTCCTAGGTCTTTTTACTATTTTTATCATTTAATATAATATGCAGACTGCACCACAATTAATAAATCAGTGTAACAATGTTTTAATGCCAAGTAAAATCTGTATGTTTAATATATAAAGAAAAAAGCCAACAGTTTGTACACTATTGTCATCTCTAAATATTCCATTCCAAAGTCAGGCAGATTTGCTACATGGAAAAAATGGTTAGTCTTAATAACGACACCTACACAGATTTTCAGAAGGTGTGGCTACCTTGGATTCTGAGTGAAAATCAACCAGAAATTAATACCCACTTAATTTTGTTGTAACAAAAAAAAAAGGAAAAAGAAAAAAAAAACAAAAAATTATATTTATAACTGTGTGATAGTATATTTTAAAAAATCTTGTTAGGTAAAATTGTAAATGAATGTGAACTTTCTCCCATCTCTATTTTCTGTACCCTTCCCTCCCCCCCATTTTTTATTTTCTTCATTCCTCCCCTCTCCCTAAAAATTTTTAATAAAAATTAAGTTTAAAAAAAAAAATATATATTCCATTCCATATACTGTATACACACACACACACACACACACACACGTGTAGAGAGAAAAATAGCTCATACACCCGCTTTATCTCAATGTGTGTATACACTATAGGTATATCTATATACAACACTGATCTGACTGCAAACTTACAGAAGCTGCTGTATTTTAGTTACAATGTATTTAATGTGAATTCTAACACAAAGCTAACCATACCTTGCTGCAGCTGTGTGGAAGGAAGGGATTGGTGACCAAAGCTCTGCACCAATTGGTGGATGTCATAGCATTTTACACAAAGGGCTTCTGGGCCCTGTAGCTCATGCATCTGAAAATACTATACAATTGGAAAAGGCCCAGTACTACAACTCCCAGAAGCCCTTGCAGAGAAGAGATCCTGAAACGCAGGCACTAGTAATGGACTTTTAGGCACCTGGACGACCAAATGCCAAGGATGTTTCCACCCCTGTCCACAGGTATAATGTAGTATTTGGTTATGGCCACTATAGACACAATCTGAATAGTTAAAAATAAATTTAAAAAAAGGTGAGGATGTTTTACATCAGTTATAAACATGTTTTATGCTTATTATATTTTGATTTCTAAAAATGTTATAATCTGCTCAACGTCAAGTAACGCCTTTGTGTTACACTCAAAGTATAGTTCCTGCCAAATCTTCTGAAGAACCCATTTATTTCGGTTGGTCTCCTCCCCAGCTTTCGGGACTCTCCGGTTGCCAAGATAATACTGATAACTTCACCGGTAACTATTTCCTGGTTTTTATATGTGGATTTAAATGGCTGTCGACTAGGAGGCATTGCTGCTTTAAGTTCTAGGAAGATCAAGAATGCATCTCGTGTTCCCAGTACTTTTTCCAAGATGTTCCATCGTTATTAAAATTGTCATATTGCGTCCACATTACACAGCCCTTCCCACCTGCTGTGTTTCTAAACAAAGATACCCTAAATTGTTTGTCACGCAGGGGTGGGCGAAAATATGAAATACTTAGGAGCCAGACTTTTTAGCATTTGTTAGGTGTGGGGGGCATTTCGGAAACCCCTCCCCACCTATTGTCGGCTCTGTGTCACATACACAGTATCTCATCTCCATCCCTCGTGTGCACCTCTGCCTCCTGCTCGCCAATCACCCCGCTCTCCGCACTGCAGACTTTGTAAGAAACTCGGCTTCCGTGTTTCACTTTCTTTTTGGGGAAGCGTGACATAGAAACGCAAACATATGAAAAATATTAAGATCGCTCATCTGTTCCACCTTTTGAGTAAACGAAAACACACACACACACACACACACACACACACACACACACACACACACACACACACACACACACACACACTGATTGTGAAGTTGAATGTTACAACAAAACTAGTCGGCAGAGTCTTTTAATGCTTTATTCATTGATTAAAAGAATATACATTTAACATAAACCATACAACATCAGTCATTTCAAACATTCGGCTGGTTTCCTTATTTTCTGTCAGGAGTTCCGCTTTTTTTCCCTGTTTATCTGATCACATTTATAAGATAAAATATCACCACATCTGGCATTTTTCACACACTGCCAGTGGATCCACTCTACTGATGTACATATAAAATCCGCATGGTATGTGCTCACTGGCGACAAAACAGCGCACACCTGTCAAAGGTCATTTTTTTAAATATAAGATGGTAAAACCATTTGTAAAACACATATAAACTTTTTTTTCCATAAATAGAATCATATCCGGACATCTGTTGCATAAATTTTGTTTTTCCAAAGCTTACAATAGAGCAGCCAGGTCTCAGCACTGCTGGGCACCCACGTCGGCCACTTTCACTTTGTTATTATTGCAGACTGTCCTTTTATCGTTAAATGCACAACATTCGTACCACTTAAAACTGGGGTCAGATGGAAGTCTCACAGAGACCACGTCCGTACCGCGGTTGCCCTGAAACAGTTAAATCGGCTTTTAAAGCCTCTCAGATATAACAAGATTTTAAAACAAACTTCATGGAATGTTCTTCATGCATTATAGCAGCTTATATCAGTGATAGAACAAGCTTTTTCATTATCTCTTCCTATTTCTTTACATTCACTAGTCACAGTGAAACAGGTGCATGTTTGAATTCTGAGGTTGTGACTGAGCCACAGCACAGCTGTGTACCACAGGTCGAAATCCGACCTTTTTATATTACAATCTAGCAGTGTCTGGCTGACCAGGTGGTGGCCGGCCCCTGCCAGCATGTGGGCACTTCTTCCGGTTTTAATCTATTCTTTGGCAGCTAAAACAGGCGCTGACAGAGAAAATCCAGTGACTCGGTTGCCAGGGATCTCACGACTAAGGTTTGTTAGCACATGTATAGAAATACATAAATTTGCTCCCCAAAACTTGCTCACGTTTATGTGCAAAGCCAAATTTGTCTAGGGAAAAAAAAAAAAAAAAAAAAACCAACACAGAAAACCCTTTTTTCATGCTCCAGAAATTGAGCGGGGTTTTAAAAACAAAAAAAGTTCAGATTGCTAGTTACACATTTAAAGGTGATCAAATCACACGAATGTCTAACACAGTGCTTTCTATATTACAAAGACTTAAACCAAGCACTTAAATTCTAATTTCAGATAAGTTACCTAGAAAAAAACGAAAGTTTATTTTCAGATGTCTGCTTAATTTTGTTTTTTCTTTACCAAGTAAAAAGCAAGTTTCTATAGTACATAACTGTGCATACCCACTGGGATACAGATATTTAAAATAATAATAAGGATTTGGCTCCTGAGCACAGCACTCCAACACGTACAGGTAAAAGCACAAAAAAGAATGCATAATTACTTGGTAAAAAAAAAAAAAAGCACAAATACCAAAGTTACCTAGCAACCTGAGACAACTTGCTGTAGGGTCTCTTTAACATCTATGCTAAGAACCACCTGTACATGGACCTTTCTAATGCTAATAAACACAGTTCATCTTCAGAAGGCCCACTAAAGGGCAGATTCACTAAGGTCTATTATGGGTTAACAAACCATAACAAGCATTAACTGCCATTGACATGAATGTGTTTTAACAAGTTAGTAACGTACCTTAACGAATTCCCCCACTTCCCCCCCGTATCTAGGAAACTAGCTGCAACAGAACCATCACCATTCTTCTGTTCCATACAATGTCCTACGTGGACCCTCACAAAATGGAACCAACACCAGTGCTTATATGTGTTGCCATTCAGCACACATCATCATTAGACCCTGATGTAGTTTAAAAGTGTTAGTAGCTGTATTGGTCCGGTATAAATGTAGATTCATTGTAGGTTGTCATGGCTTTTAGGGAAAACAACATTAGGGTTCTTCGTGGATAAACTTAGAGCACAGCGTTTTCCAGGCTCAAGGTTTCTTCAAGTTTCCTCTCGGAAGAGACCGGAGGATTCCAAAGCTTTGTACACCATCATTTTGTCTATAATGAACCCTAATTTCAGTTCCCTAAAAAGTTATCAAAACCTGCAACAAATACACAATGATCATTAGTCCCTAAAGCTAATATGTGCTCTCATTCGTAGTTGCTCTGGTTTCTGATGCAGTGAGCTGAAGCTTCCCGAGTCCAGATGCAGACATATACAATACCCTCTTTACTGCCTATTGATCATGAACTGCTGCATTAGGATGCAAAAGAGAAGTACTTAACCGTGAAAACCCTGAACAACGTCACTTTTGACTTCTAAACCAAAACCCGACTATCCTCTTTGATCAAGAAGTAGATACACACATACAATTTTATATAGCTAATACTGATTAAACACAGCACAAAGGGTTAATTTACGCTACTGAGAAAACATAATAGGCCCTATTTGCATATGTAACCACAGGAAACCGAAATAATATAAAAAAAAAAAAGAAGAAGAAAAAAGCTAAATGCCTTCGCTGAAGTTTTGCATCTCTCTGTAAAAATGGCGAGCCGGCTCGGTAAATACGCTGAGCAGCTCTATGTCCATGACGGCATGCCAAGGCCGACCCAACCCAAGGGATACCTGCTCGATGAGGTTATGCACTGGATCCACGTCTTGGTCGGCCAGCTCACTTTGGTCAAAGTCTATGCTTTCTTCTGTGACCTCCAGCATTTTCAGGTTAGTCCCCCGAAGGCGAGCGATTGCTATAAGGTTATGCGCCCAGACTGTGTAACCTGGAAGATACATGAGTGGGTGAATTATTTTTTGGGGAAAAAAGGAGGATTCTTTATATAGGTCGGTACTAGAGCAATACAGCTCTAGAATGGCGTAGAGCTATCTTAAAGGAGCATACATTTGTTACAATTATTTATCACAATATAATATTGTATTCCATACCTGTTACAATGCTTCCATTATTCAGTTTAAAACATTATTTGTTACAAACAAGTGACCAGGCAGCATACACCTTTGATAGAGCTTCATTTGATTTGGGAAATGTGGCAGGAATGACGCTGCAGCTTATAAGTGTATAGCTGTGAGTAAATGTATTTTAAAGATAATTTACCTCCTTGCAACTCCGTTTTTGTTCTGAAGCGTAATTATTTGATGAAATGCTACAATAACGTGTATTCACAGATACATAATCAGCCTACTCCTGGATATGATGCTTTGGCTCTAAACCATTTACTTCTGACACCGGTAAAACATGAATGACAGACTAGCAGCGATTGGCTTAATTAAACTAAATTGATACAGCAATCAAACCAGTTGTATCATGCATTAATGCCCAACAACTGTACGCTTGTCCAGTCTTTCATATTTTGAGAAAAATCTAATTTATTAAGCAGATTACTTTTACAAAATGTAAGTTTATATGGTCTCTGAAAATCTGTTGGTATATAGACAGTTATTTGTAGTGAATAATTTGCAAATGTTATTGTCCTGCAAAAAAATAATAATAAAAAAGGGAGGTTTCCTGCAGGAATAAGTCACCTCCTTGATTCTGCAACATACCAGGGTAATCAAGAGTTGCAGCTACACTGGATATCATGTCTACAATACATGTTTATATAAAATTGTATTAACAAATGTATTGACCAATAGGCTTTTCATCATATCATCACCATATATTACCAAAATCAAAGATGTGCGCACTCAAACACCACCTATTTGTAAAGTCAATATATGGCCTTTTTGAATCGAGCCCAAATCACCTATCCCACAACATACATTATGTAAATTACAATGATTTCACATCGATAACCGATTTGTATTAGATTTTCTATGATAGAGGACACCACGATTGTCTAAATTCATTGAATCTCTACAGGTGTAATGGCATGTCTAACGCCAGCAATTTTAAAGCCACTTTGGTTTCCTGTAGGAATATGTTGCTTTTTTGGACGTGGTGGGAATTGTAAGACAATAAAGCTGGCATTTCCTTACCATGAACAGCAAGAAGAGAGAGTCTCATACACCTCCAGGCCAGGAGAACCAGAGGATCTTCATTTCTGTTGTCACTCAGATCTGGAAATCCGGACATGTCATTTACGTCATTCATCAAGATAAAATGAGTAAGGAATTTGTCATATTGCCTGGATATGAGGTCAACAACTGCTCCGGACACACAAGTTATGTAGCTGTCAAAATGAATCCTCTCTAACGGTATACTGGGCTTGAGAATTCTTAGCATGTCATCACTCTTGATGTCAAATGCCATCATGTAGACTCGTAGGTTAGCACTATTCCGAGTAAGGGCCTTCCAATCATCATCTTCGGGCATTTTATCCAAGGTCTTGTTCTTAAGGGAAGTGTTGTGAACCAGAAGAGACAGTCGATGCAAAGGCACGTGGCTGTTGTTGGCCAACACTCTTGCCATTTCCGCTGTGAAATCACAGAAGTCCAGGGCAAGAGAACGTAGATTAACAAAGCGCTCTAACTCAATGGCAGTTATCAGGGTAGTATTAGCAGGAGTGTGGTTGTCCAGTAAACTCAGATGTTCTATGGTGTTGGCAATAGGATTGGATAATGATGACAAGGAAGTTGGAGTTACGATCTCCAGCATAAATCCACACGATAGCCATTTCAACTGTCTGCTGTTTCCCAGTATCTCTTCAAAAAGTTGCTGTATCCTGGGAGAACAAAATAAAATCCAGTTCTCTTATTCATTAAACCTACTACTTTTTTTAAATAACATCAGGCTAATTATGACAACTCTACTTAGTAACAATACAGTGACAAATGTGTCACTTAATATTTAAATGCATTGAATGTGTAAGAGTAAAGCAGCACACTATATAGTGTAAAAGCAGCCCTCACAAGTGAACACAGCATTGTTCAAGAAGTGACTCAAAGAGAATTTGGAATTTTAACGCCATTGCAGTTTATCTAATCTTCTTATCAACAGTCTAACTGTTTCAACACACCACTATCGTAAGAACATGTCAATCATGGGGAAAAACACAGATACCTTTTTATTTCAATGTTTCAGAGGAAGATCAAGCAATATCATTAGTCTTGAGACGAGCCAATATTCCTTGTATAACAGTCAAACTCTCCCAAACTTTGCATGTTTTAATTAAACTTGAGCTTCGTACTCAATATAAGCAAAATTTTTGTTGAGTCCGCATTAAATAAAAAACTGTATTTATAAAAATTAAATAATCCATTTATTGCCCTGTCTATGTACTATTCCCTCTGGCATTCCTTCTCTACCTCATCTTAAATTGAGATCTTGGATCTTACATCTGTGCTAAAAACTCATTGAATATTTTGTAAAAAGAGTATTGCTTGCTCTGAGGAAGAGAGTGCTCTCTCGAAAGCTTCTCTTTTAATATCAATTGTCAGTCCAAAAAAATAAATAAAAATAAAAGTATGACCCCAATACTTCACAGAAAACACTCAGAGCGCAAAACTCCCACTGGTTGTATTGAAGTGATTATCACACGAGGAATCTGGAAGCAGGAGCTCACAAGATAGTATAAAAGAGAAAAAAAAAAAAAAAAAGAGAGAGAAGAAAGAAATATAGTGCAACACAGTTTAATGAACATATGATAGCGCAAAAGAGCTCAATCCACTCTCATGCTGTAGAAATAAAACAGGCGATTTGACCACTCTGGGCTGTCGTTCTGTACAGTTGTAATACTGGAACGTCTCGTGTATGATTGCAAAATCGACCAGCGCTTCCCCACGATGCATACTTCCGGGTTCAGGTGGCGGGTGACGTCATCAACTTTCACAGCCAATGGAGATCCAAGCCTAGTCTCCAAGCCAAACCCCGTAGCAATGCTGGTTGAAGGGCAAACAGTGGGTACTTCGGTCGCACAGCTAGTCACAGTTACAGATCAGCCAAATACAGGATAAATGGTAGTCCACGGATACCTATAGGTAACCCCTATGCGTTTCATTCGGATAAACCGAACTTCTTCAGGGGTTTATGGATATGGAACGCATGTCCCAGTTAAAATAGTCCCCAGGGGCGTCGACGTCACGACGCAAAAGGGGACAGCGCAACAGTGATTGGTTGAAATATATAAACAACACTAAATTACAAACGGATATATCCAAAAACAAATAATCATATAGGAAATAATATATATATCAGGAATAAGAGACCAATGAGAAGAATGGTATTGGGGATGATGACCTAGATGGAGACAAACAACTATTAGTAAACAAAGAGACAAAATTACTCCTATTGTAAAGTGTCTATGGAATTGAAGGACATTAGTAAATATATAAATCCACAACAATAAAAATAAAGTATATATAAATATATATATCCCATGAATCAAAAAACCTTAGTGTTTTTTAAAAATATATACAATATAGAAATAAACATTAAAAAAAACACATTTATTAAAAGTTTATTAAACTAGCATAAAAAAGGGCATAAAAAGACCAAAATAGATCGAGCAGTGCAATATTAATGCAAAAATGAAACTACCTGTAA